>NC_089513.1:74056177-74656177 GCF_036850995.1 Saccopteryx leptura
GAAATTAACTAAAGATTTCATAATGGCCAGTTCTAATTCAGCACAATCACCGAAGATAACGCGATGGGCTTATTTGAAATTTTAATAATTGGTTATTTTATTCCAAGATGACAAAACTCATTTTTTGTCTAGCTCCTTTTTGCATATAATCATGCAGAGTGTAGTCATTGGGGAGAATGTGGTGACTTCCCCCTTCATGACTACCCAGGTTGATTTAGTGAGTATGTGGGTTTAGACATACTTAATGAGTGTCTTTCTAAAATGAATGTACATTTCTGTTGTAAGAAATGTCTTCAGCAGATGCTATGGAAAAAGTTAACTGTATTATTTTTGGAGGCAGTTCTTCTATCAAATATAATAAAAGTTAGTCCCATCTCCCAGTGTTTGGAAGATGTGGGACTAGAGATTTTATGTCTTCACATGGAAAGTTTTTATGATGGTATTGATAACTACCTGGTGAATATTTTTTTTTCCATGAAAGCACTTGATTGACTTAATAAACTATTTATCTAGAAATCAGGATAATGTGGAAAAGGGAGTTGAGTGGTGAAATGACAATCTCTGAGCGTCACATTTTCTAACTAGGTTGCAAGTAATTGCCTGCTATTGGATACACGTTGATGACTATTTCTTATAATGTTACTAAGTCGAACTTTTCCGTAACAGAAGAGGAAATGGAGTTTCACTGTGGTTCTCTGATTTGTCCAAATTACGTGGGGTTGATGGTTAATCCAGGTCTTGTCTGGTGTTAAGGCTAATATTGTCTATATTATCAAAGATTTTTTGTTTATTTTTTGTGTACTGGGATCTTCTCAGAAGCAATTATATTATTTCTTCATATTATATTCTGTGTACACATGAAGGAAATTGAATTCCTTATTTTCTCATAAAATTGTTTTCAAACAATAATGATAAATCAAGGGCCTAAAAGTTACAAAACAAGATAGTATATTTTTCATGGAAGGACATTTAAAAATATGTGTATTTTTGAAAACACATTTGTTTTGAGACATTATTGATGCTTCCAGGATGTTTTCAGTTTTGCAATAGCTTTTAGGAGACAAAAATAACAAACTTGCAAATATATATAAAGAATGTTAATGCACAATTTTTCTGACCAAATATAAAAGACATTAAAATAGTTATTAAATCTATAACATTTTAAAAATCAAATTAAAGTTTTAAACAGTAAAAACTAAGTGGGTTTCCCACTTAATTAAGTCTAAGGCAAAAATAGAAAAAAGATGTGAATTTTCAAGAGAGAACATAAGAAAACAGGTTAATGGAAAAGCTCTAGAAATACTCAAGAAGTTAGTTTATAAATTTTTATACTCTGGCCCGTCATCTAAGGGCCAGTTTTTCTGCCTTCCAATGTGGTAGTTAATTTGATTAATAGATCATTTCTATTGTTTTACTCACGGAAAAAGAACACAGTAATGCACGCCTCCTGGCTCTCTTTCCCTGCCAGTTGACAGAATTCATTTCTATCAAAGGGTTTTCCCTTGTTACAAAATGGTTTCTTAAGCATATGATCCTAATAATGACTATTTCAGATATTAAGAGGCACTTATGATAGCGACCTCATTCTCCCCTCACCCCCAAGCAAATGGTTATAAGCTTGCCTTCTTACAGGGTAGAGCTTTCTGCCAAATAATGCAAAAGTGGCAATTAATAAAAATTACCAACACCATCTCATGATTAAACAATTGAAATAGTGAATATTATTCTTTATGAGATTATTTAAAAAGAGCTTTGAAATTAATGTGGAACAACCCTGTTTCTTCTGTTATGGGAAGGCAGACTAACAATGTCGCTAATGAATCAAGTAAGCAGCGGCGTTGAAAACGTCAGTCAGCATTGAGGTGGGGGTGGGAGGTTGTTCAGATAGTCATTGTAGTATTTTATAGAATTAAGATACAGTCCTCCAGAGTCCCAGTTTGAGACCTTTAATTGAAAGTCTGAGAACTTTGGGCATGTGAACTGAATAGAAGCTGTGATTTTCAGATTCTCTCTCTGCCCTCCTCAGAGCACGTGCTGTGGGTCATCTATTGCACAAGAAACCCCGGGCATGTTGATATTCATCTTTGTTATTATCTGGAAAGAGAGCAATTTATTTATTTATTTAATTCACCCTCCTTCTTTTTCCAAGTGAGAGGAGGGGAGATAGAGAGACAGACTCCCACATGCGATCTGAGCAGGATCCACCCGGTAACCCCCATCTGGGATGCTCTGTCCATCTGGGGCCAATGCTCACAACTGAGCTATTTTTAATGCCTGAGGCTGACACGCTCAGACCAGCTGAGCTATCCTCAGTGCCTGAGGACATGCTTGAACCAGTGGAGCCACTGGCTGTGGGAGGGGAAGAGGGTGAGAAGAAGAGAGGGAGGGAGAGAGAAGCAGATGGTTGCTTCTTCTGTGTGCCGTGACCAGGAATCAAACCGGGACATCCACACTGCAGGTTGACGCTCTCCTAGTGATCTAACTGGCCATGACCAAAAGGGGGCAATTTAAACCTGAGTTATGGATTAAGGATTAGGAGTGTAAAGTGTTTGAATCTAATCACAGAACCAGTGAGCAGTGTGAAGCCGTTGCTAGAGGCAGATGGCCAGCCCCTCATCTAAAACCCTACTGACCACTAATCCCCAGCAGAAGGCTGTTATAACTAGAGGGAGACATATTCTGCGTGGAAATATGTTGACCGTAACTTAAAATCAAATGAAGACATTGTAACCATTTTTTATGCCTAATGTATTCATGGATACAATATCTATTAATGTTAAAAATTCATTTCAAGAATGACGATCGAAGCTGATGTACTGAGAGTGAAATATTATTATTACATATATATGATTTATGTATACACGTGTCAAAAGCAGTAATAGCATTTCTTAACAGTCACTTAAGAGAGGGGGTGCTTTTAGATTGTATTTATACATTTCACAATATATTAAGACATTCCACATGTTATTTTTATCATGTATACTAATCACTGATATTTCAGATAAAATTCACATATATAGGTGGTTTCATTTCTCTTGTTGAACTAAATTCCTGGTGAATCCTCTCTGATATAGATAGGCAGTTTTGAAAAGTTTGAGCAGTTTTTACTAGGTCTTCTGGGATGCCTAGGGTAAAGTGACATTAAGTCCTGATTATTTTAGATAACTAAATTTTCTTTTTTAAAAGTCATAGCTTAAAAATTAAAATGTTATTTAATTTTAAGTTGGGAAATACTAGCATAATTGAAATATTTTATTCATTAGTCTAGTTAGAAAGTGACAGCGTTCAAAAGCTGTGCTGTGCAAATTGCATGACTGCTAAATTGCTTTAATGTCTTTAGTCTGATATGTCCATCACTGCCTAAAATTTCTCTACTTTCTATACGTATAGACTTGATTGCATAAGGTTTTGGAAAAATGAAGAAAAAAAAAGAAAAACTGTTTTCCCCTAGCTTATTATATTATAGCATCTTTTATTTGAATGTATGAGGTATTTGGAAAAATTGAGGTACATTTAAGGAAAGATTTATGTGATTCTCAACATTGTAATGCACTCATTTGAGGAACAAGTTTATTTGCTATGGAGCGTCTTCAACAATAGGCTGAATTTCCTAGGCTTTTATTTATAGTCAAAGCGAGTCAAACATGTGTTGTTAATTGATGTGTTCTTTTACCTTTTCACTTATTTGCATGCTTATTTTTTCTATTGATTTCCATAAATATAAGATTAGATGTCTTCCTGACTTAAAATACATAAAAAATATACACACATTTTTTTTTTTTTTTTGCTATGATAACAAGGTTTTTTTATGGCCTACTTGGGATATAGTAAATTTGTATTGGTAATATTTTTAAAAACAGAGAATTTTAAATAAACGCTTTTCAGTTTGGAGATATCTCTTTATTGATTTAGCTATTCATCTATACAGATATAGCTATAAGAGATTAGAACTGAACAGTTAACATTAATTGACTGCTTTCTTTTTTGGCATACTTTTGTTTAATTTCCACATTTTAAATAATTTTCATTTCATAAAACATCTTTCCACTATGTTATTTTAAATGGCTGCATAGGATTCTGCTACATGTAGAGATTTTTATGTTACTTGTATTTTATTTAACCAGTCTCCACCATTGCAGATTATTTTAACATTTTATGATTATAGTGTTCTGATGAATTGAATTAACATGATTACACATTAGCCTCCCTCCCTCCCACCCCCACCCCACCCCCCAAATTTACAGCTGTGGAACTGCTGATCTCCTGTAATCTTTTGAATTTATTCAGGGAAGTCCTGCTCATAGTGTTTTTATTTTATATTACGATACATGCCAAAATTTGGAAGGAATGAATTGAATATGGAAACTCTTGGTGTTGACCAAGATATCATTGATTACATGTGCCCATAAGAGCCCCTGGTTTTGCATATGGACACATTTTAATTGAAATAATCTCATTCTTCAAAAAGAATACCTGCTTTACTTATATCCTTAGGGTAGTAATAGGATAACAAATAAGGTATATCTGAAAAACTACTTTTGAAAAACTAACCCCTCAATTTAATATGCATTCATGAAAAACATAGAAGTTGTCTTTGTTTAATTATCTGAAATATATTCATGCTGCTCATGTAGATAATTTAGTTATTGAATAAATTATTTATAAGCACTTAAGTAGCTCGGCTCTATTTGGGGTATGAAAGTTAAAAGTGGGGAGACAGTCTGCCTTCTGGAACTTACAATCAAATTGACTGAGTATCTAACAGTTCTGATTTATAATGGCATAAGCTTTTTAAAAATTATTATTAGTGACACTGTATTATTGTATGATAGGAAAAACTGATGAGAAACTCTAGCTTTCAAAAGGGATGACTAAAAGAGTATCATTTCATACTGTGTTCTTACACTGCCTCTTTAAAGAGATGATATATGGCCTCAGATTAGACAAAGGCAGAGAATACAAATCTTGCGCCAAAAGTGGGACTTAAGTGTTTTACCGTGTGTTTGATACTGTGTTTGGCATTGCGATCTTGTTTCCTAACTCTTATTCAGTTTTATACAGTTAGTGTGCTTTAAATGAGTGGCTTCCAAGTTTGAATATAGCTTGAATAATTATTGCAGGGCAAGCTTAATGAGTGATTTCTCCCCATTTATTTTTAAGCCGGTATTGTTGTTACTATTTGAACATACGTGCTGTTTATTAAGGCCCCATAGAAAGCTCAAAAAATAAGAAGGTGACCCAGAAGTTATTTAGAAATTCAGAATCTGACTCTTTGGACTTCTCTTCTCAGGAGGTACCTTTCCAGAAGATTTTTCAATATTATTTACCGTAAAACCCAAAAAAGGAATCCAGTCTTTCCTTTTATCTATATATAATGAGCACGGCATCCAGCAAGTCGGCGTGGAGGTGGGGAGGTCGCCGGTGTTCCTGTTCGAAGACCACACCGGGAAGCCTGCCCCTGAGGACTACCCCCTGTTCAGAACGGTGAACGTCGCCGATGGGAAGTAAGTGACACAATGACCCAGTGTTTCCGCCCAGAGCGGTTCTTTCGTTTGATTAATTCAACATGCATTTAAAAGAGTGTGATGGCGTTTTTTTCTGCCGGCTGGCGACAGAGAAGCGGACAGAACAACAAACTGCCCCCCCCCCCTTATGTAGTTTGCACTCTGGGAAAACAGTGAACAATAAGAAAGTTACTAATAAGAACAGGCTGTCAGGTGGTGACAGGTATGAGAGGGACAGGGAGCAGAGAGGAGGACCGGGAAGGGTGGCGGGCGCTGCACTTTGAAGAAGTGGGCTCAGAGACAACCCTGCTAGGAAGGTGACATGGGAAGAAGGTTGGGAGCATGTCATGTGGATAATTGAAAGCATGCTACTCCAGGGGTGGCTGACTGGTCCAAGCAACGCCAAGGCTCCAGCCTGCCGGGGCCCGAGCAGGATGATGAAGGCGATGGAGAAGCCCACTCACTGTAGCTGCTGGTAGCGCTCTGGGTTCCATTCGGAGGCAAACGGGAAGTCACTGCAGACTTCTCCTGCAGAGGAATCACCTTGCTTACCTTTTACCGTCCAGATGAACATGGATGGGCAGCGAAAGTCTTACCAAACATTCGATATGTGCTACATACTTTTCTAAACACTTGATATGTAGTTAACACATTTTATTTATTTATTTTTGTATTTATCTGAAGTGAGAAGCGGGGAGGTAGAGAGACAGAGTCCCTCGTGTGCCCGACCGGGATCCACCCGGCATGCCCACCAGGGGGCGATGCTCAGCTCATCTTGGGCGTTGCTTGGTTGCAACTGGAGCCATTTCAGCTCCTGAGGTGGAGGCCATGGAGCCGTCCTCAGCGCCCGGGCCAACTTTGCTCCAGTGGAACCTTGGCTGCGGGAGGGGAAGAGAGAGACAGAGAGGAAGGGTGGAGAAGTAGATGGGTGCCTCTCCTGTGTGCCCTGACCGGGAATCAAACCCAGGACTTTCATATGCCTGGTGACACTCAACACATTTGATTTTTTTCACAACTTCTTGAAGAAAATCATGATAATAACCCATTTAACAGATGATGCAACTGAGGCACAGAGAGTTTAGGTAACTTTCCTGATAACAAATACTTTTGAATGTGGCAGGGACAGGTCTTATTTTTAAAAAGTGGCTGATATAGGGTCAGACTCTCCAGCAGCCACTACATTCTTCTGAAAACCATGCTGAATTCTGCATTCTGTGTGATTAACCTTGTCTCTGGTTTCGGGAACAGCGACACTCAGGTAAATTCTTATTCAAACTTTTCTTGGCATTCTGTTGCTCCGTCTAGGCTTGTCAAAATAGATTTATCTAAGACAGCACATTTGGTTTTAGAATTACGAAGGAAATATAGCCGTGCAGATGGAAAAAAAGAAAAAAGAAAATCCACACTCAGTGTAGCTTTGTCAGGGCCTTGGGGGAAGCCTGGTCTCAGTGCCAGAGAAAACGAGGCTCCCACGAGGAGTTTACATTGTTGCCCTTAATACTTACTATGAAGAGAGATGACCATTCTATGAATGAAAAGGGAGCAGGGCAGAGAACGGGGGAGGTACATTGTAGATAGGGTGGCTCTCTTTGATACAGTTGCATCGAGCACATACAAACAAGGAGTGAGCAAGTGAGCCATGTGGGGATATGGAGGAAGAGCATTCCTGCAGGGGTGGAGACCTGTACAAGGGGCAATGAGGAGGCAGTGGTGTGGCCAGAGTGCAGGGAGTCAGAGAGGGCCAGGGGACCCCCTTGGTAGGCAGAATAAGGACTTCAGCTCTTACTGGGGCGATTCAGTAGTGTTCTTTTTTTGCGGGGGGCAAGGCAGAGGCTTACTCCCACATTTAAAAATGGTCACTCTGGTTGCTGGAGAGTAGAAGCAGACTGGGCAGGGGTTTGGGTGACAGAGACGGCAGCGTGGACAAAGTTGAGAGACACGGGATTATTTTTTTCTTTTTTATTGAGAGACACTATGTATATAGTGTCTTTGAATATAAGAACTGACATGCTTTTATGATGTCAGTGTGGAGCACAAGAAAAAGAGAAGAACTAACAATAGCCCCAAAACTAGGCGTTAACTTAGTGTTATGAATATTATATATATATATTTGATACATTATTAGTTTGGTGCATCCTTGTTCATACAGCTTAAGTTAATTCAACAAAAAACAGCAATTTTAGAGACCTGGTTCTCTCTTAACAATAGCAATTATTTTTATTTTCCGTTAGTGAAAGGCACATACCTACAGGAGTGAGAATGGTTTTAAGTTTTACGAGCGTGGGCATCTTGCGCAGAAAGTGTGTAAATTGACCCTCTCAGTATGAAGAGGTTCCTAACATAAATCTCGGCTCAGCCCAAACCACACGGCTGCCTGGGCCGAGTCGAATGTGCTGTGGAAAGACCACAGATGATGTGTATATGGAAACATACTTGGTCCTCATCAGTAACCATGCCAAGTCACATGAAACAGACCTTTTAGGAAGGCTTCTGCAGCTTTTTTGAATACAGTTATTTTATTTTATGGATATGGTCCTAGACATCTCTGGAATATTAATCTAGTACTTTTTTCATTTAGGAAAAAAAAATACATATGTATGTATATATATATCTGTATGTGTGTGTGTAGATATGTACATATCTGTATGTGTGTGTATATATGTACACACACACACACACACACACACACACAAATATCAACCAGAGTAGCTTGCAAAATCCAGTGAGCTCTACTTAGTGGCTATGTTAGCACCAGATACTGTTAATAAGACCCACCGTTTTACAGTGTGACGAGGGCATGTTTGTTTCCAAAGGGCTGGCCACCTCCTCCCCTCCCCCTCCCCGCCTGCCTGTCATCACTGCCCTGAATTAGCCTGAGCTGCAGCTCCCGGGGGAGTGGAGACGCTCCCTCCGCACATGCGCACAGGCGCGGACTGGGCTTGCTTTCAGCGTTCCAGTTTCCTGCCAACCCTGGAAAGGAGGGATCCTGTGTCTCGGCCTTGGATGGTGCCCACAGCAGTGATCTATAACTGTCTTGAAATTAAAGTGGGAAAATAAAACGAAAGCCCTTGAAACAAACGGACGGGAGACAGAGGAGCGCGTTGTGTTTTACAGTTAGCACGCACAGACCCGCTCACAGTCGGTCTCCATCGCAGGGGTTTCTTTTCTAAGTGGAATTCCGCTTGGGAAGAAAGCGCTTACGTACGTGGAAACTATTACTTACCCCGTATCCCACCCCTCATCTCGATCAGATGCCCTCGCCAGGACAAGGCCAGATGGAGCTTTTGTCCCGACCGCACAAAGGGAAGCAGAGGGTGACACTTCTTTATCAGCAAGCACAGCCGGTCCTGCTGAGCGTCTCACCTGCTGGTGACCCTGGGTACCTAGCACAGTTCTGGGGAAACAGCGAGCAGTCCCCTGCCAACTAATAACTGACCGATCGATAAACGAACCTCCATTTTGTACCAAATCAGCTCACTTTATCATGCGTTGTGGTATCACGCGAACAATCACTCAGCCACAGTGTCTTTGAGGCTTACAAAAGAGTCCTTTGGCTTTTTCTGTTTTTTTTTTTTCTCCTTAGGTGGCATCGGGTGGCAATCAGCGTGGAGAAGAAAACTGTGACGATGATTGTCGACTGTAAGAAGAAAACCACAAAACCACTTGACAGAAGCGAGAGAGCTATCGTTGACACCAACGGAATCACGGTTTTTGGGACAAGGATTTTGGACGAAGAAGTGTTTGAGGTAAAAATGAAGCCGGCTTTCTCTAACGGCTGAATGTTCCATCAGATGCACTGAGTCAATAACAGTAACAATCGATACGCGCTGAAAGCCACGTTGAACTTTCCAAAGGGTGACCTACTTTCTTCCCCTGTGGGTGCAGCGGTGATGTTTTCCATTGTTCAGGACGAGAATGGGTAGACAATAGTGACTCTAAGGCCTGGGAAACGTTTACAGAGATTGGTTGATTGGAACACAGGCATACTATTCTCCTGGGAAGGGCAAATGACTTTACTCTTAGTGCTTGGTATTATTTTCTGTAGAGAAAAGGGCATTTTCTCCACTTCCTTCGCTGGGAGATTAATTTAGAAAAATGTACAGGTCCGATGATTCTGCCTTTCTGTGTCCTTTGTGACCGTTTCCGAAGTAAGGCAGAGAGGACAAAAAGCGACTTCCCTTTTTAAAAAAACAAAAACACAACAAAAAACAACACTTTGTAAAAATAATGCCAAGGTCGTGGTCAGAAGCTCTTCTTCCCATTATAATTTCCCAGTTATGGTCATCACATTCTTTCTTTTAATCTTTCAGTCACTGAACCTGGTAACTTGTACTTGACTTTTCACTTAGTAAATGATCAACAGAACAAACAGACCCAGGGCCTGGGCCCGAAAAGGGACGCACTTCTGAGACATTGTTTATTCCTCTGATGATTGCTATTGGATGATGACTAAGTAATTTATTTTTCCAAGTGTAAAAGTAACGCTGTGTAAGATATTACAGGTCAATTAGACAAGTTTTACATGGAAGGTATGCTGTATATTGTTGATGTGAGAATGTATGTCCCATATATGTAACTAAACGTATGTAAACCACACATCCACACAGGCAGCCTGTGTTTTCATAAAAAGAGCAGTGTAAATTCAGAGCGACGGGAGAATAATATTTCATTCCTGTGCTTATAGATATATAACCTATGGCACAATTTTAATAATAACTTATATTTGTGACATTTTTAGATTATTTGTTTGGGATTCTATTTTGTGTTTTATATTCTCTACTGGTGTTAACCTAAGCCCTTGACTCTAAACAAAATGTTTTGACACATTATATCAGATTAAGGGAAGTCATCAAGTGATCCTGGCAGTATATAATAACATATTCTCAGATCTTCCAATATCATGCTTTGATTACACACCAGTGTTAAATATTTATTTATTAGATGAATGGCTGTTGTACACAAGTTATTTTAATTCCTAGTCTTGCAAGGTTTTATTTTAAATGTACACTCTCTGTGAACATAAGTTTCAGAGGCTAAATTTATTTTTGTCACACAAACAACCTTACTTTCCAGAGACGTGAATGAATGACGTGGAAGAACTTTCTAATCAGTGGGTGGTTTCATTTCATATATCAGGTTAACCGGCTGCTACACATGTGGACAGAACCTGTGGAAGTTCAACCGTGGAAATAAGGAGTAGATTTTATTCATCACAATGTTAGACTATATAAGGAAGAAATATAGAAGAGGAAAAAATATGAACTGATTACTGTGAATGAATGAGGAATTCCTAAAATTTACTGGCCCTGAAAGATAATCTTTGCTCTAAGTACATGTTGATTAGATTTCTTCTTCATATGGTTTGATAGCGTCAAGATTTATTTTCACCCAAACTCACTTTTGGTTAACATTATTTCATATAGCCTCTGTATTTCCTAGAATACATAGAAATGACTCCCCTAAAATATTTCCCTGTGTCTTCAACTACTACTGAACAAAATACTTCTGGCCATGAGGCTTCTAGTAATTATCAAAACTGAGGTCATGGAAGCAAAGATTAGTAATATTTTCTTTGATTAATTCCTAACTTTCTAATACCGTATCCTACATTGTAAATCGTGGATCAACCCCAGCTCTTTATTTGGAAAAACAGTTAAACCTATTTTTAAAAAGTAATCTTTAGCCTGACCAGGCAGTGGCGCAGTGGATAGAGCATCGGACTGGGATACAGAGGACCCGGGTTTGAGACCCCGAGGTCGCCAGCTTGAGTGTGGGCTCATCTGGTTTGAGGAAAAGCTCACCAGCTTGAACCCAAGGTTGCTGGCTCCAGCAAGGGGTTACTCGGTCTGCTGAAGGCCCACGGTCAAGGCACATATGAGAAAGCAATCAATGAACAGCTAAAGTGTTGCAACGCGCAATGAAAAACTAATGATTGATGCTTCTCATCTCTCTCCGTTCCTGTCTGTCTGTCCCTGTCTATCCCTCTCTCTGACTCACTCTCTGTCTCTGTAAAAATAAAATAAAATAAAATAAAATAAAAAGTAATCTTTAAAAGACTCATTAATGAAAAATTTAGTGAATATGACAGTAACTAAGAAGTTTATTAAGCTACTTTGCATCTTGGACTTTCATGAAACCCTACAGAGCTTTAAATAGGGCATTTATTTACTGTGAAATGTAATTAGTTTGCGAAAGTAAATGAAAGCAGAACTCTCACTAAAAGATTTATTTGTACTATCTTTGTCCTATTAGATAGGGGCACTATTTTTATTTAAGAAAATATTTAGCCTGACCAGGCAGTGGTGCAGTGGATAGAGAGTTGGCCTGGGACGCTGAGGACCCAGGTTCAAAACCCCAAGATTGCCAGCTTGAGTATGAGCTCATCTGGCTTGAGTGCAGGCTCACCAGCTTGAGCATGGGGTCACTGGCTTGAGTGTGGGATCATGGACATGACCCCATGCTTGCTGGCTTGAGCCCAAAAGTCACTGGCTTGAAGCCCAAGGTCGCTGGCTTGAGTCCAAGGTTGCTGGCTTAAGCCAGGGCTCACTTGCTCTGCTGGAGCCCCCGGTCAAGGCACATATGGGAAAGCAATCAATGAACAACTAGGGTGCTGCAACTATGAGCTGATGCTTCTTATCTTTCTCCCTTCCTGTCTGTCTGTCCCTCTCTTTCTCGCTAATGTATACTGCTCACAAAAATTAGGGGATTCAAAATGATCACTTCATATGAAGCGGTAAAATATCCCCTAATTTTTGTGAGCAGTGTGTGTGTGTGTGTGTGTGTGTGTGTGTGTGTGTGTGTATAGAAAGCTTTACAAGAAGAATATTTGAATTGGATACAATTTTGTATTTAATTCACATATCCAAATAGTCAATATGCATAAAATTCAAGTCTTATTTTCTAAACTGTATTATTGTATGGGTATAAAATTTCAAAAAAAAATTGCTTTTCCCACTTAAGAAAATAATATGAAGATAATTCAAATATACATATTTTAAAATTAATAAAATTTTCTGACTCCTTTTTTGAAGTCAGTTCAGCTTCTCTGCATATGGTATTACTATATCTTTTCCTAAAAATTCATTCAACTATTTTTTCAGTTCATTTTGGCTTACAATAGGGTACCTATCTAGACTTCTGAATTTTTGCATCTGAATGTATAGAAATTAAACTGAAAATGAATGGGGGATAGCAACGGTACCATGTATGTATTATTTCAGCATTGCATCGAGAGCTGTAATGAAGAAGATGATATAAAAACACCAGTGATTCATCAGTTTCATTAGAAGTGACTGGAAATGTCACTTCTTTAGAAACTGTGTCGTTCCAATTTTGATGCATTTTTTTTGTATTTTTTTGTATTTTTCTGAAATTGGAAACCAGGAGGCAGTCAGACAGACTCCCGCATGCGCCCGACTGGGATCCACCCAGCATGCCCACCAGGGGGCGATGCTCTGCCCATCTGGGGCGTCGCTCGGTTGCAACCAGAGCCATTCTAGCACCTGAGGCAGAGGCCACAGAGCCATCCTCAGCGCCCGGGCCAACTTTGCTCCAATGGAGCCTTGGCTGTGGGAGGGGAAGAGAGAGACAGAGAGGAAAGTGAGGGGGAGGGGTGGAGAAGCAGTTGGGCGCTTCTCCTGTGTGCCCTGGCTGGGAATCAAACCCGGGACTCCTGCACGCCAGGCCGATGCTCTACCACTGAGCCAACCGGCCAGGGCCTTGATGCAAATTTTTTTAGTGTTTATAGTTTTGTCTATATATACTACCCACCATTTATGGACTAGTACTATTATGGTAAAAATGCTAAAAAAAAAAATGGAACTATTTGAATTGCATCTGAAGACTTTCAGGAATAATATCTTAAACAGATAAAAGGCAAAACTGAAAACATTTTTAAAAGAATGACAAATTAGTGTATATGAAAATGCCCAAATGAGTAGATAGAACCATAATTTGGATTATTTAATTTCAGGATAGCAGAAGGAACATATAAGAAAAATCTGATTTTGAACCTTAGCATGTAGGTTAATCACATTTCTTCATGTACTTATTTCATGGGTTTTAAATTCTCATTTTTCAAATGGGAATAATAATGTAATCTCCCTCATACATACTTATTTTAAAAATGAACTGATGTAAATAAGGTGCTTAAGATATTGATGATATAGATACATGCATATATATTATGTTAATTTAATCATGCATTGATATATAGGTTCCTTTGTCATTATTATAACACAAAGTATCCACCTAACCCTAATCAGCAGTCTTAGTTTCTTCTAGCTTGCTAACATACTTAACAGATGTGAAGAAGACCTACAGTGCCTGTATTCACTATCAATACATTTAATTATTTTTGATGTATTTTAAACAGGAAATTTCTTCACTCAAGACCACGTTGTAGCCATTATGACTTCAGTTTTGAAAACATTGCTATTTCAAGCTTGTTTCTCTTTCCATGAATCAAAACAGGTTGTCACAAGTCTTTCATATCTTTGCAAAGATTAGTTCTTTCTTCTGAAGAAATGAGGGAGATGCCCAAAAGTTCACGTCTATACTTTTTTAACCCATCTCTTTTCACCTTAACCGCAGGTAATTACTAATTTGCTTTCGTTGCTGTGGATTGTTTATTTTTTCCAAAAATTGTTTAAAATTTTTTTATTCAGTGAAAGGGAGGGAGGCAGAGAGACAGACTCCTGCATGTGCCCTGACTGGAGTCCACCCAGCAAGCCCACTAGGGGGCGATGCTCTGCCCATCTGGGGGGTTACTGAGTTGCTCAGCAACTGAGATCTTCTTAGCACCTGAGGCGGAGGCCATGGAGCCATCCTTAGCTCCAGCTCCCGGGGCTAACTCGCTCCAATTGAGCCATGGCAGCAGGAGGAGAAGAGAGAGAGAGAGAGAGAGAACAGAGACAGAGAAGTGAGAGGAGGTGGGGTGGAGAAGCAGATGAGCACTTCTTCTGTGTGCCCTGACCAGGAATCAAACACGGGACATCCACATACCAGGATGACACTCTACCACTGAGCGAAATGGCCAGGGCCCAGATTTTTATAAATGGAATCACACTGAATGCACTCTTAGCTTGGCTTTTTTCACTCAGTATCATGATTTTGAGATTGACCTATGTTTTCATATGGATCGTTATTTGGCTTTTTAAAGAAATTGCCGAGCAGTATTCCAGAATTTGCTTATCCATTCATCCAGCATGTTAGCAGGCATTTGAATTGTTTCCAGATTTTCACTGCTGCATATAAAGCTGCTGTGAACATTCATGTATGAAATCTGTGTGGGCATCTGTATGATATTTTTGTTTGTCCTAGTTAAATACCTACCAAATAACTAGAATGCCTGAGTTATTTGGTAGGTATATTTTAGCTTAAACTGTCCTTAACTATTTTCCAAGGTGCCATTAATCATTTTACAGTCGCTCCAGCTGCAAATGAGAGCTCCAGGTGTTGTGTGTCCTCGCCCACCCTCGATATGGTCGGACTATTAAATCATGACCCATTCTAAGTGGCCCTGTGTTCGTGTTTTCACTGTGATTTTAATGTGCGTTTCCCTCGTGACTGATGGTGTCCAGCATTTTTCCAGGTCCTTACTGGACGTCTGTGCATCTTTTGTGAGGTGTCTTTTGTCCAGTAAAATAAAAACTGGCCGCTCTATTCTGATTCTGGAATTGTATGAATTCTTTGCATGTCCTCCACACACTTTGAGGGATACGTGCAGATGATTTTCCTGCGTGTCTTGCCTTTTGATTTTCTCCCTGGTGTCTTTCCAAGTGTGCATGCTCTTCATTCTGATGGCGTTTAGTCGATCAGCTTTGTCCTGTGTCATAATTTTTGTGTTCTGAGGAAACCTGACCTACGTCGAGATCATTGAGATTTTTCTCCTGCAATCAGAAATGTTGTCGTTTTCGGTTTTACATGCAGGTCATGCCCATTTTGAGTTAATATTGGTGTGTCGTGTGAGGTAAAGGTCAATGTTGATTGTTTGGTTTTTTTGTGTTTTTTTTTTTTTGTATTTTTCTGAAGCTGGAAACGGGGAGGCAGTCAGACAGACTCCCGCATGCGCCCGACTGGGATCCACCCGGCACGCCCACCAGGGGGCGATGCTCTGCCCCTCTGGGACATCACTCTGTCGCAACCAGAGCCACTCTAGCGCCTGGGGCAGAGGCCAAGGAGCCATCCCCAGCGCCTGGGCCATCTCTGCTCCAATAGAGCCTTGGCTGCAGGAGGGGAAGAGAGAGACAGAGAGGAAGGAGAGAGGGAGGGATGGAGAAGCAGATGGGCACTTCTCCTGTGTGCCCTGGCCGGGAATCGAACCCGGGACTTCTGCACGCCAGGCCGACGCTCTACCACTGAGCCAACTGGCCAGGGCTGTTTTGTTTTTTTAATCTAAGGCCATCTAGTTCATTCAGCATACGTTATGAAAACGACTCTCCTTTCGGGCACTGCATTGGATTGGCTACTGTGTCGGAAGTGTCGGAGATGGCATTCAGTGGTTTCATGTCCTCCAGGTCCTCTGTGTTCCTCCTGTTCATCCCTCCATCACCCCTAAACCCGGGTACCCACCGATCTTTTTACTGTCTCCATAGTTTTGCCTTTCCAAGATGTCAATTATCTGGAATCATGATGTTTTTAATCTTGAGCAGGCGTCCCCAAATGACGGCCCACGGGCCACATGCGGCCCCCCGAGGCCATTTATCTGGCCCCCGCCGCACTTCCGGAAGGGGCACCTCTTTCGTTGGTGGTCAGTGAGAGGAGCACTGTATGTGGCGGCCCTCCAGCGGTCTGAGGGACAGTGAACTGGCCCCCTGTGTAAAAAGTTTGGGGACCCCTGGTCCTGAGGTTGATTTCTTTCACTTAGTCGTACGCATTGATGTTTCCTCCGGGTCCTGCCTGGCTCCATAGCCCCTTGCTTTTCTAGTGGTGAATAATATTCCTTTGTGTGGATGTAACAGTTTATCATTTCTTTTACTAAAAGGTCACCTTGGTTGTTCCCAAGTTTGGGGAACTTTGAATTCAGCTGCTGTAAACATCCACGTGCAGGTTTCTGGGTGATGTAAGTTTTCAACTCCTCTGGGTGAACACCAAGCTGCGTGATTGCTGGACCGTAGCGTAAGAGCGTGTTCGGTTTTGTAAGAAACCGTCCCCGAGAGGGACGGCGGCATTTTGCATTCCGACTAGCAGTGGATGGAAGTTCCTGTTTATCCACATTTTCCGCACCCCTTGGGTGCTGACCGTCCTGAGAGGGGTGTAATAGTATCTCGCTGTTGTTGTAGTTCGCCTCTCCCTGATGACAGGTTGGATGGTTTTCAAATGTTTACTTGCCGTCTGCGGATCTTCTTTGGCGAGGTGTCTGTTAAAATCCTTTGCCCCGTGTTTAGGTTGCTGTCTTATTGTCGAGTTTATTAAAAATAAATGTTGTTGAGTTTTTTTGGGTGACATTGGTTAATTACTCAGGTTTGGGGTGCACAGCTCTGCAGTATATCTTTCACTACACTGTGTGTTCCTCACCACAAGTCTCCCCCCACCACCATCGACCCCCTCTGCCCCCTCTACCTCTCGCCACCCCCTTTTCCTCCTGTGATTCCCCCAGTTGTCTGTGTCTCTAAGTTTTTTTCTTTGCTTCATACTTTTACCTTTTTCACTCAGCCCTCCTCCAACCCCCACCCCTCTGACAACTGTCAGTCCTGAAGAGACACTTCTCCAGAGGAAACGGACAGATGGCCAATAGACGTGTGAAAAGATGCTCAACAGCACTGATCATCAGAGAAATGCTAATTAAAACTACAGTGAGATATCACCTCACACCTGTCAGAATGGCTGCCATCAGTAAATCAACAATAAGTGTTGGCAAGGATGTGGAGAAAAGGGGACCCTAACGCCCTGTGGGTGGGAATGCAGACTGGGGCAGCGCATGTGGTCAGCACTATGGAGTCACCTCAAAAAATTAAACATTGAACTGCCTTATGACCCAGCAATTCCACTTCTGGGCACATACCCAAAGAAACCTGAAACACTAATTCAAAAGAATATATGCACCGTTGTGTTCACTGTAGCATTATTTATTGTTGACTTGTGAGTGACCTTTGTCTGTTTTGTATAATAGTCCTTAATTAGATGTTTCTTTGGCAAGTACTTTTCCCCAGTCTGACTTGTCTTCTCATCCTCTTGACAAGGTCTTGTACAGAGCAGAAGTTCTTAATTTTAATGAAGTGCATCTTATGAATTAGTTATTTCTTTTAGGCGTCATGACTTTGAAGTTGTATCTAAGAAGTCATTGCCATACCCAGGGTCATCCAGGTTTTTTCCTATGCTAGGTCCAGAAGTTTTATAGTTTTGAATTTTACATTTAGATCACTATACATTTTCACTTAATTTTTTGCGATGGTTGTCATGTTTGTATTCAGATGGACTTTTTTGCCTGTGGGTGTCCAGTTGTTCCTGAACCATTTGTTTTAAAGACTATCGTTGCTCCATTGTGTAGCCTTTGCTTCTTTGTCAGAGATCAGTTGACTCTTTTCCTAAATGGGTCTGTACACGTGCTCTCCATACTGTTCCATTGTCTTATGTGCCTTTTCTTTTACTAGCACCACTACGTTCATTATTATTGTAGCATTATAATAAATCTTGAAGTCAAGTAGTGACTCTGACTTTGTTCTGTTAATTCAGTATTGAGCTGGCTCTCCTGGGTCTTTCACCTGTTGTTATAGGCTATAGAATTAGGTTTACAATATTCATAAAATAAAGTCCTGAGATTTCGACTGGGAGTGTTGAATCTATAGCTCAAGTTGGGAAAACCTGACATCTTGACAATGTTGAATCATCTTATCCATGAACATGGGGTATCTCTCAATTATTGAGTTCTTCCTGGATACCTTTTACGAAAGTTTAGAAGTTATCTTCATGTGAAGTCTTTGATATACCTTGTTTTATTTAACCTACTTAAGTATTTTACTTTTTATGTGCTAATGAAAATGGTATTGTGTTTGATTTTAAATCCACTTATTCATTGCTGGCCTATAGGGAAACAATTGCCGTTTATATATTAAACTTGTATCCTGCGACCTTGTTATAATCATGGATTTGTTCTAGGATTTTCTCTTTTTTTTCTTATTCTTTCGGATTATCTATATAAGTAATTCTGTCATTTGAGCACAGTGACAGTTTTATTCATTCCATATATGCATCTTTTATTCCCTTGTCTTATTGCATTGGCAAGAACTTCTAGTACATTGTTGAACAGGAGTGGTGAAAGGGGACGTCCTTGCCTTGATCCTGATCTCAGTGGGAAAGCTTCAGGTCTCACCAGTGTGTGTGATTAGATTCAGGTTTTTTGTAGATTTTTTTTTATTAAGCTGAGAAAGTCTTCCTTTAACTCCCTTTTTGCTAAGAATTTTTAAATCATGAATAGATGTGGGATTTTGTGAAATGCTTTTTTTGGTTTCTATAGTTAGAATTCGGAAGTTTTTCTTCTTAAGCCTATTGGTATGATAGATTACATTAATTGATTTTCAAATTTTGAGCTAGCCTTACACACCTGGGATAAATTCCACTTGGTCATGGTGTATGATTCTTTTTATACATGTGCAATTCATTTTTGCTAATATTGTACTGAGGATTTTTGCATCTGTGTTCATGAAAGATGTTGGTCTGTAGTCCTCTTGGAATGTCTCTGTCTGGTTTTGGTATTAGGAAATACTGACCTCGTGTGATGACTCAGGAAGCATTCACCAGCTAGCCATGGTGGGCTTGGTGCTTTCTGTTTTGGAAAGTTATTAATTATTTATTTAAATTCTTTAATAGACAACAATTTCCTGTGGTGAAAAGTTTTGCAGATTTTGTTTTTCAACCAATTGGTTCATTTTTGTCTAGTGTATCAAATTTAGAATATAGCATTGTTCATACTACTTCTTTATTATCATTTTACTATACATGAGATCTAAAGTGATAGTTTTCTCTTCACTTCTGATACTAATAATTTATATCTTCTTTTTTTCTTGGCTTGTCTAGAGACTTGTTAATTTAATTGATGTTTTCAAAGGACCAGGTTTTGATTTTCTCTGTTTTTTCTTGTTCTTGTTTTTAATTTCACTGATATCTGCTATAATTTTTATTAGTTTTGTTCTGTTTACTTTGGATTTAATTTTCTCTTTCTAGTTTCCTAAGGTGGAAGCTTAGATTTTTTTTTCTTTTCTAATGTGTGCATGCAATGCACATATATATATGTTAATTTTATAATAACTGTTCTTGCTGTATCATATACATTTCGATAAGTTTTAATTATTTCAAAACTATTTAAATTTTTTTTGAGCTATCATTTTTGACTCGTGTATTATGGAGAACTATGCTATTTATTCTCCAAGTATTTTGGGACTTTCCAGACATCCTTCTGTTATTTATTTCTAGGTCAAGTCTAGTTCAAGTCCACTATGTCTTAGAGCAGATATTGTATGATTCTAGCCTTTTAAATTTGTGAAGGTGTGTTTTATGGCCCAGAATATTGTCTGCCTTAGAAAGTGTTTCATGTGAGTTTGAGAAGAATGTGTAATTTGCTGTTGTTGGATGAAGTGGCCTATGGAATTCAATTATATCCAGTTGATGGATAGTGCTATTGAGTTCAACTAGGCTTCTTACTAATTCTTTGCAGTTGGAGCTGTCCGTTTCTGGGAGAAGGCTGTGGAAGTCCCCAACTATACTATAATATTGGATTAACCAATTTCTTCTTGGATTCTTTCAGTTTTTGCCTCACATATTAGGAGGCAAATACATAGTAGTTAGGCACATACACATTAAGGGTTGTTATATCTTCTTGGACAGTTTTCTCTTTTATCATTATGTAACACCTCTGCTTACCGGGATAACTCTCTGTGCTCTGGCATCTACTCAGTGTACAGTGAATATAGCTACTCTTGCTTTCTTTGAGTTGTGATAGTATGGCATAGTCTTCTCCATCCCTGTACTTTTCATCTGTCTGTGTCTGTTTGAAGTAGGATTCTTGTCGACAAGATATATATATATATATATATATATATATATATATATATATATATATATATATACTTGGGCCTTGTATTCTGATCCACTCTGACAATTTTTCTTGGACTTGCTTGTGGATCCATTTTGACAATATCTATGCAGGTCTTTCTAACAGGGGATTTTAGAGATTTCATCCAGAAATATTCCCATGTATCTACATGAGAGAATCTTAGAATAGTAGTTTCATTAAACGTGTTTTTTTCTTACTGTAACTAGTTTAGAGGTTGTCAGGTGCTAATTAGAGTTGGCGCTAATCAGTTATTTACAGAGTTGTGCTGGCAGCTAGGAAATGTCCCTTTTGCTTTTTTCTGCTCTTAGGAGCTATACTTGTTTTCGTCTGGAGGACATGTACAATGTAGATCAGGCAACGACACAGGCTCAGCCTGTCCTTGGAGCATTATCCTCAGCCACCTCCGGAAGAAGCACCTGCTTTCGGCTGTTTGACATGGAATTACGTTCCTTATTGCTGCCGGCTGAGCTGACAGGGCACGTGTGGTGAGGGTGACACACAGCCGTGCGCCACGTGCTGTGTGGCGAGCTTCCCTGATTCCTCAGACCCCTTTTCTAGACTTCCCTTTGCTTTATGACACAGCAGCCCGTTGCCAACAGTGCACAACACAGCACCGCACGCTTTATTTCGTCCCCCTTGTAAATGTCCTCTCCCTGCAGAGTACGCTGGTGGAAGGTGACACAATTTTTTAACTTCTCAGAGGATAAACCGTCGTACATGGCATTTTGCTGTCTTATCTCTGTGACCGTGTTGTTTTATAATGACCTGTTATGGTATCATTTTCTCACTAGATTCTAAATTCCTTGGGAGCAGGATGTATAACCTTTTTTTTCCCTATTTTTCTAAATTTAGAAGCAGGGAGGCAGACAGACAGACTCCTGCATGTGCCTGACCGGGATCCACCCAGCATGCCCACCAGAGGGCGATGCTCTGCCCATCTGGGTTGTTGCTCCATTGCAGCCAGAGCCATTCTAGCACCTGAGGCGGAGGCCATGGAGCCATCCCCAGTGCCCGGGCCAACCTTGCTCCAATGGAGCCTTGGCTGCAGGAGGGGAAGAGAGAGACAGAGAGAAAGGAGAGGGGGAGGTGTGGAGAAGCAGATGGTTGCTTCTCCTGTGTGCCCTAGCCGGGAATTGAACCCAGGACTTCTACACGCCAGGCTGACACTCTAAGACTGAGCCAACCGGCCAGGGCCAGGATGTATATAGCCTTTTAACATATACGTTAAGCAGCAGCACATGAGTTTGTAGCCAATGAAGGGAGGCAGAGGGATAAAAAGTAAGTACTGTCCAGGGAAGTGGGCAAGGCTTTGTTGGAAGTGTCTAGTGGGTACAGGGACAGGGAGGGGTAGCTATGGGTTTGCACGTGCCTTGGGAAGGTTGGGTGTTGATCATGTAATTGATTATTCCCTGTCAAAGCTGAATAAGTTCTGTATGCCAAACATGGTGCATAGATAATTGCTAGAGAAAAATAAGCATTTGCAATGGGGTAGGGTTGTGTCCATCATGAATATGCAGACATATTAAGGGACGGAATAACAACGGTGTCCAAAAGGAGGAAAAAGAAAAGGACGTTTAAAGATGAGGACACTTGCAGAAGAGGCAAGTTTGGAACAGAAAAGACAGACCTGAGAAACGTAGCTTCCCTTGGGAGACGATCGGGTCGGGGGTGTCCGAGCCTGCTTGTGGGCAGCCCTCTGCGGCTTGCGGGGGCGGGGTGGGGGTGGGGCGGAGCTGGAGTGGAAACCATGGACCATGGGAAATGTGGTTCAGTAGGGGAAATAATTCAGAGTTTGATTTTTTAAAAAAATATTTTGTGGCAGTAAAGGAGTTAGTTTATAATTGGGAGAACCCAATGAAAAAGAAAACAATGTATCAAAATATTAGTTAAAATAAAGGTGCTTAGAGGAGAGACAACAGGTGCTCAGGCATCAGACGCAGGGGGCGTGGCTTTGGGGTGCTCACGTGGGTAGAGCTGACAGGTCTTGGGAAATGATCACATCCGCATGGTAATGGAGAAGGAAAAAATCAACACTTTGGACTTCCAGCATGGATACACAGGTAGTAAATGAGTGATGATTCCTTCTTCCAGACATGACCTCTGTAGAATTTTAGCTCAGTTTAAAAGGCTTGAGTTCTCATTTTTTAAAAATAAAACTTTAATTTGCTTTTAACCAAGTTTTATTTACATTGGCTAAAATATCATCGGATTATCTTGGACACAATAACCTTGTTTTAACATCTTTCTAGACTTCCTGAGTTTTATAGTAATCACACAATTAATGTGAAATTTTTATCAGCTCAAAAAGTATAAGAAGAATGTGATAGGTTATTTAAAATATTGTTTAAAGTATTTTTTTTTTAATTTTAGAAACTCAATCTTTTTAAGGCATAACCTAGTTTCATTTCTGTTTTCACTGTGATCATTTAAAGTTCTTAGAAGAGGAGCAGGTATATAGAAAGAAAAGACTAAATATTTATCTATGATTGTAACTGTGTTGTCTGTCCCTTGGGCAAACTGCAGGTGCCTTTTAATGACCCCCCTACTTCGGTCCCTTCCATCAGTCTGGTGTGTCAGCGGCAAGCCTTGAAGAGCAAGCCTTCCTGTCCCATGTCCCTGTCCCATGTCACGGAGTGAAAGAACAAATGAGCAAACGGGGAATGTCACCCCTTTGCTTATAATCTTTGTGGCATTTCTTATGGAGAAGACGAGTTCAAGTGCTTTTGTTATTCTCAGGGCTCCTGCGTAATCTCGCGACACCCTCTAGCCTTGTCTCTGACTTCATCCGTGCTCCTGTCCCCCTCGCTCCCGCTGGTCCAGATGGTGTCCCACAGCCAGCATCCTCAGCCTTGGACCTGGGCATCCACCAGACCTTCCGCCTGGAAGGCGCCTCCCTGCGTGCCTGCCTTTGTCACTCCCTCCGATGCCTCTGCCTCGGCGTCAGCGGAACTTACCACGGTCACACTCGGTGACGCAGCACCCTGCCTTCTCGCGCCTCTCCCTTAGTGTGCTTCCTTAGGTCCTGCAAGTGCCTAACACTCTCGAACGCTTGACATTTTTCTTGTTCTCTTTTATCCCCTCTGGAGTCTAAGCTCCAAGAGGGCAGGGGCCCTGTGCTGCACCCACAGCGTCTAGAACAGTGCCCCAAATTCCTTATTGTCTGAACGAATGAATAGGCGTCCTCTGTAGCACTTCCTGTCCGGGGGTAGGGACCACTGGTGGCAAACAGGGACATGGGCAGCAAGGTCTGCTTCCTTTTCCTCTAAACATTTAATTTAATTTAATTTAATTTAATTTATCATTTTGGGTCACATAGAGCCATGTTGGCAATTCTTTTTCAGTAACAATCCTCGGCTGAAAGTATGAGACCAAGGGGCACTTTTATGTGTGTGTGCTGTAGAGTCTTACTCAACTTGAGGCGTTTTCCATCACACTCGGTAAACAGTGGTTGACTCTTAACGTAGGAACACTGCCCACTTTCTTGAACTTGGGGCCGTGAGCTGATCTCGGGGTGCTGTGAGATCAGAGGGCTGTGTGGGGAGCAGCCTGTCTCTGATTATGTGGTTCCTGTCATGCGGGGCAACCTCTGAGGCGTGACTCAGTGACACTAGAATTCCAAGCATCTTGGCAGTTCTCCTTGTCCACGCCAAATAGTTGAGAAGAATCATCGACCGTATGGAATGTTTGGGGGAAAGAAGAAAGAAAAAAACTGATGAGAGCGAATGCCTGGATGGATTCAGAAATCTGGGTGGATGGGAAGCAGGTGTCACAGTGAATATTCTTTTGTGTGTGTGTGGTTTTATTTATTTATTTTTTTAATTTCTTTTTTTAAATTTTTATTTATTTTTATTTTTTATTTTTCTGAAGTTGGAAACAGGGAGGCAGTCAGACAGACTCCTCATGCACCTGACCGGGATCTACCCGGCATGCCCACCAGGGGGCGATGCTCTGCCCATCTGGGGCGTTGCTCTGTTGCAACCAGAGCCATTCTAGCGCCTGAGGCAGAGGCCACAGAGCCATCCTAAGCGCCCAGGCCAACTTTGCTCCAGTGGAGCCTTGGCTGCGGGAGGGGAAGAGAGAGACAGAGAGGAAGGAGAGGGGGAGGGGTGGAGAAGCAGATGGGTGCTTCTCCTGTGTGCCCTGGCCGGAATCGAACCCAGGACTCCTGCACGCCAGGCCGACGTTCTACCACTGAGCCAACCAGCCAGGGCTAAATTTATTTTTTTGAGTATTTTTTTTATTAATTTTAATGCGGTGACATTGATAAATCAGGGTACATATGTTCAGAGAAAACATCTCCAGATTATTTTGACATTTAATTATGTTGCATACCCCTTCAGTGAATATTCTATTATTATTATTATTTTATTATTATTTTTTTCATTTTTCCGAAGCTGGAAACGGGGAGAGACAGTCAGACAGACTCCTGCATGTGCCCGACTGGGATCCACCCGGCATGCCCACCAGGGGGCGATGTTCTGCCCCTCTGGGGCGTCGCTCTGTTGCAACCAGAGCCATTCTAGCGCCTGAGGCAGAGGCCACAGAGCCATCCTAAGCGCCCAGGCCAACTTTGCTCCAGTGGAGCCTTGGCTGTGGGAGGGGAAGAGAGAGACAGAGAGGAAGGAGAGGGGGAGGGGTGGAGATGCAGATGGGCGCTTCTCCTGTGTGCCCTGGCCGGGAATCAAACCCGGGACTCCTGCACGCCAGGCCGACGCTCTACCGCTGAGCCAACCGGCCAGGGCAGTGAATATTCTGACAGTGGGATACAGACTTCCTGAGAAGTTTATGCTATGTGTAAGATGTAAGGTCAGTCTTGTTCCTGGGTATGCAAACAAAAACTTCTACCAAGAGCCACCATCTTCTTAGCAAAGCTGTAACATCAAATGTGAAAAGGAGCTGAAGTGTCCAGAGGGTACTTCATAGAAATACTCTAGAATTTTAAGCAATGGCTCTGACAGGAGTGCGTGGTGGGAACTGAATTTACTCTTCATTCTCTCCGATTTTAGTAGTTTCCCGATAGGCTTTACCTACAGAATAATGGACTTTAGGGTTCCTGAAGCTCAGCCTCTTTGCCACTTATTTTTAGAATAATCACAAACGGATTCTCCAACAGCATCTCTCAAATTTTAGAGTGTCCGTGTTCACGCTGTCTAGAAATTTTCCGTTCAAGGGCGTGTTCTTTCGTTGCCCTCAAATACTATAATAATCAAACCAAATATTTGTGTACACTTTTCCCCTTTAAAATGGCTTAAGTACGTATTCATTTTTAAAGACTCTGCAAAAAGTACAAGACAATTCTAAATTTCAGGGGTTGAAACAGAGACTTGTAATGGTGAATAAATTAATTGCCCTGTGATCCACTGACTGAACAAACATTTATCCCATACTGGCCTATTCCAGAGACCCGGGAAAGCTTAGACCACAAAACAGATGGGTCCTTGCTCTATTCTATACTGCTCACAAAAATTAGGGGTTCAGGGAACGGGCAGGTCCTCCAGGACTTTCAGTCTTCTGTATGGTGCCTTCTCCACCAATGAAATCAAAGTTGGTTTTGCATCTCATTTGCATAATCAAACTTCTTTGACTTGTCATTTGCTTTTCTGATGTTCTTGTTTAATAAAAAAAAAGATCAAATGCTTCTTTTTAAAATAGCTTCATATTCATTTTGAAATATCCCCTAATTTTTGTGAGCAGTGTAGTTATATGCTGGTGAATTCTGTCTTCCGGTAGAGACATACTTTCCTGGCGAGTGCTATATACTGTTTATTTGAATCCTTGAGCCTCGTATTTGCAGGAAGGGAAGATGCCAGTTGCTATTTTAAGGCCTTCAAATACAGCAGGTCCTCGCATAACCTCGTTTCTGTCAAGGCCGTTTCAGGAGGTGTTGTAGGAATTTCACTCTTGTTTAGATGAACGAGTCCACGGTGATACTGATTGCGTTTGGTGTTGTTTTCGCTTCAAGTCGCAGAGCCTATGGGGACGTTAGGTGAGGGCTTACGTATGTCTGGTCTTTCCCTAACGTCTCACGTTCCCTGTGAGCTCCCTGGTTTCCTGCAGGAAACAGAGTTTCCTGAGATGACATCAGAAGTGTGCTGAGGAGGCAACAGG
The DNA here is from genome assembly GCF_036850995.1 of Saccopteryx leptura. Taxonomy (NCBI): domain Eukaryota; kingdom Metazoa; phylum Chordata; class Mammalia; order Chiroptera; family Emballonuridae; genus Saccopteryx; species Saccopteryx leptura. The sequence goes on from NC_089513.1 coordinate 74,082,842, forward strand.
CATTACTTTCCCAGGCTCTTAAAGGGACAAGGGGCAGAAGTAGCCATTCAGGGCTCCCTGAATGCTGGAGTCCTGCGGACCTGACTCCTTTGCTGGACTGCGACGGGGGTCAGCCGCTGTGACAACCGCCAAGGTGTGGGGGACACTACCCAGCCGGCTTCTCTTCCCTCCTTCCATACTAAGTACATGTTTCTTTTTTTTTTGTATTTTTCTTAAGTGAGAAGCAGGGAAGCAGAGAGACAGACTCCCGCATGCGCCCGACCGGGATCCACCCAGCATGCCCACCAGGGAACGATGCTCTGCCCATCTGGGGGTGTTGCTCTGTTGCAACCAGAGCCATTCTAGTGCCTGAGGTGGAGGCCATGGAGCCGTCCTCAGCGCCCGGGTCAACTTTGCTCCAATGGAGCCTTGGCTGCGGGAGGGGAAGAGAGAGACAGAGAGGAAGGAGAGGGGGAGGGGTGGAGAAGCAGATGGGCGCATCTCCTGTGTGCCCTGGCCGGGAATTGAACCCAGGACTTCCACACGCCAGGCTAACGCTCTACCGGCCAGGCTAAGCAAACCGGCCAGGGCCTAAATACATGTTGCTTACATATTATGTTTTTGTGTGTTATTAAACCCCCTCCCCAGACTGTAAGCTCTCTGAGAATAGCACCAGGGTCTGCTTTCCCTCCTCATGTCTCTTCATCCTGCTCAGTGTCGGCATGTTGCTTTGCTTCAGTGACTGACTGGGTAGAGGAATGATTGACACACAGCCAGGTTCTGAAGGTAATCTGGCTGTTAAATTTCTATGTAAGTTACAATCAAAAGTTATAGGAGAAATACACTTACTATCTGACTATTAAAATTATTACTTGCAGTACTATATAAAAATGAAAAATGTTTTGCTTGGGGAAAAAGTGCCGCTTGTCCTAAAACTGTGAGGCGTACAGTGCCTCCTAAAATTATATAGCAGGTTTGTGTTTCATTCAACAGAAATCTAATTCTTCTCAAATGCTCCCATTTCAATAGGGAATTCTGGCTGTTAGCTTGGGGAGCTAGTCTCCCGTCTGTTACTGCTTAATAGACAAATGTACATATTTTCTGGGTTCTGTAGTAAGCAAAGAGGTTTTCACATTGACACTAAAAACATTTTTTTCAAGATTAAAACATGGATAAAGGTCTATCAGTCACCTTATATGTATATGTATATATATATATTTTTTTTTTAAGTGAGAGAAGATACAGAGACAGTCTCCTGCATGTACCCCAACCAGGATCCACCCTGCTACTCTTGCCTGGGGTATATCTAGGGGTTCCCCTATCTGTTCTGCCTATCTAGGGCCAATGCTTGCAACTGAGCTATTTTTAGCACCGCAGAGGCTCAATGAAGCCATCCTCATGCCCGGGGCCAGTGTGCTCAAATCAGTCAAGCCATGGCTGCTACAGGGGAAGAGAGAGAGAGAGGGAGGGAGAGAGAGAGAGAGAGAGAGAAAAGAGGGAGTAGGATGGAGGAGAAGCAGATGGTCACGTCTCCTGTGTGCCCTGACCGGGAATTGAACCCAGGACTTTCACAAGTTGGTTTGACACTCTACCACTGAGCATCTGGCCAGAGCCCATAACTCTAGAATCCTCTTAGGCATAGGTTTCCTAAAATGTCTAATTTTGATTGAATGAAGCTTGCCTTCCCTGAAGGAAGTAGATCATTGATTGATATGTCATAGAGGAATGCTATAGAGTTAAAGTTATGAACTATTTTAGAAAAACTGCCATTCCTGGGACAGTATCGTCGCAGAAGAGGTAGAATAACAGATGTGGAGAAGTGCTACTCCCAATGATTTCCTTTCGTCCACTGGTAGACATTTTCTCTAACCTTAAAGCTATGCATCGGGAAAGGATTTGAAATGATATATATATAAAGTCATCCCCAAATGCCTAGTGGATTTGCTTGGGTTGGAGGAGGAAATAAGCCAGTTCAACTGTTGAACTCTTTATTAAATGAGAAGGACTGCCTGTCACTTTTTCAGAAGATGCTAATTACTTTAAAAAATAAATCCAAAATATTTTGCAAAGTCAGAAGCCGTGAAACATAAGGTAAGTGTCCAGTTTCGCGGTTGGCTTTGTGTGACAAATGGTGGAGGTTACACCCACATGCAAAGGCCATTTTTGGACTTTTATGCTGATATTAGTTACATGAATTTGTCCCTTGAGTATGTGTTAACATGAAAGCTGAAAATATTAAATGATACCTATTGTTTCTTTTCATCGGAATAATATTTTTCTCAAGTTCATTTTTAAAAATAAGGCCTCACAACAATTTCCATTTTGTTTTTAAATCTCCTTTTAGATTTTTATTTTGTTCTATTTTTTTCTTTCAGATTTAAAAAATGTTATTTTCAATTATATTATTTTGGACAATGGATGTTTGTAAAAAGTATCAGATGAATTTACTTTGGGAGGTGGTGATACATCTTTTAAATGATCATTATTTAATGAAATTTTGAGATGAAGAATCCTTTTGTTATCTGAGAATCATCTCAGTATTTTTTCAGATTTTGTAATGGAAATTTTTACGTGTTTTCTTAAATCAAGAAAGAACTAAGTGTGTTTCCCTCCTGATTTACATTAATATAAACAGATAAAATGAAATAACAAATAAAATGTCAATCTCATATATACAGATATAGTTTTGATATAATACATTTTTCTGTTCTTTTTTTATTGACATGAAATTAAATTAAAACATATTTTCATTAACATAGAGTTAAAGATACAACCAGGAATTATTTTAATTTTTTTTTACCAGCATAATGAAAGTGCAATTGTAAAATATTCACACGGATGGATATTTAAGCTCAGAATAAACTGTAGCATAATATAATTTGAAAAAGTTTACTTAAAATCTTACTCCCTGCAAATTCTTTATTTATACTTTGAGTCGACTACTCTCCTCTGTCCCTCACTTTTATTACTTCTGATGGCCTGAGGACTCTCTAAAAATGGTAATAGTGTGAAGGTGTATTATAATGGCGATTACCCTGAGATCTAGCTATTTGCCAAATTAAGTCAGTCAATATTTCCACAGCCTTTCCTTTCTGGCAGTCCCTGGACAGATATTACCCCTCTTATAAATGGACAACAACAGTACTTTTTTTTTAATGTGTTCTTCTTTATTTTGTTATAAAGACAACACACAAGAAAAAGATAAAAACAAACGTGTGTTAATTCAGTCTGTATTACCATTACTGTATGATGGCTGTAACAAAACACCACAGACTGGGTAGCTTCAAACAGTAGAAATTTATGTTTTTACACTTCTGGAAGCTAGAAGTCTGGTCTGGGTGTCAGCAGGGTTGATTGCTTCTGAGACATTTCTCCTGAGCTTGTCGATTTGTTGATAGGCATCTCCTCCCTGGGTCTTTATGTGGTCCTTTCTTTGCTTTGTGTGTGTGTGTGTGTGTGTGTGTGTGTGTGTGTGTGTGTGTGTGTGTCTTAACCTCCTGTTCTTATAGAGACCAGTCCTATTGGATCAGAGCCCACCCTAATGGTTAATGACCTCATTTAACCTTCATTATCTCTGTGGAGGTCCGATTTTTACATACAGTCGCGTTCTGAGGTTAGATCTTTTTTTTTTTTTTTTAATTTATTCATTTTTAGAGAGGAGAGGGAGAGACAGAGAGGAGAGACAGAGAGAGAGAGAAGGGGGGGAGGAGCTGGAAGCATCAACTCCCATATGTGCCTTGACCAGGCAAGCCCAGGGTTTCGAACCGGCGACCTCAGCATTTCCAGGTCGACGCTTTATCCACTGCGCCACCACAGGTCAGGCTGAGGTTAGATCTTCAACTCACAGATTGGGGTGGTGAGGGAGGAACACAGTACAGCCCAGAACATGAAGTCTAGGAAGTTCATTTTGCCTTCGTTTATCAGTGAAAAAATTGGCATGACTTAGTTTAGAAAGACGTACAGGCTGTTAGATTAGAGCAGACGTTTCTGCTGGTCCTCAGTGATGCCTGTGGCTGGGTTCGGCTTTAGCGACACCCCAACAGTCTGCAGGTAGAGGACGGACATGTTGCCAAAGGAAATAAAAGGCACTTTTCTTGAAAGAACAAACTCAATTCATCCTGCGAACAGTCATTAATGATCATTTCACTTCATGGACCCAAGAGGTCCACCCCCCAGTTTTCCCCCTTATTACATTTCTTAACCGCGTCAACGGCTTTGCTGTCCTCTAGTCGCTCAGGCCAGAGACCTCCGGATCTCCTCTTGGTGCACGTCCCCACGTGCGTGCACGCCCCCACGTGCCCGCGGAGTCCCATCCCACTCCACCCCCAGTTTCCTCCGGGCTCCAGACCGCCCAGGGGGCTGGACGACTCTATAATATATACAACCTTGCCGCTGTGTCACTTACTCCAGCATCGGGGGCGATGACATTGCTAAGTCTAGAAACTTGTGAAATTCAGTGAGATATACATCGTGAAGAGGTGGCGTGGAGTCTTCTTTTCCAGACAGTGCCAAACGTCAGTTGTTATCTTAGGATATAAGTAACATCCAAGTTTGAAGGCTGAAAGTTTTAACTCTTCCTGATTCAGAGTGGGACTGAATGCCTTGTGTGATCACACAATTTCTAGTGGCTAGATTGACATTCAAGAGACTCTATAAGACAACTGTTTAAAAAGAAACTAGCCCGACTAGGCGGTGGTGCAGTGGATAGAGCATTGGACTAGGATGCAGAGGACCCAGGTTTGAGACCCCGAGGTAGCTGGCTTGAGCGTGGGTTCATTTGGTTTGAGCAAGACTCACCAGCTTGGACCTAAGATCGCTGGCTTGAGCAAAGGGTCACTCGGTCTGCTGTAGCCCCCTGGTCAAAGCACATATGAGAAAGCAATCAATGAGCAACTAAGGTGCCGCAATAAAGAATTGATGCTTCTCATTTCTCTCCCTTTCTGTCTGTCTGTCCCTATCTGTCCTTCTCTCTGTCTCTCTCTCTCTGCCTCTATCACACACACACACACAAAAAGAAATAAACTATTGCCTGACCAGGTGGTGGCGCAGTGGATAGAGCGTCGGACTGGGATGCGGAAGGACCCAGGTTCGAGACCCCGAGGTCGCCAGCTTGAGCGCGAGCTCATCTGGCTTGAGCAAAGAGCTCACCAGCTTAGACCCAAGGTCGCTGGCTCCAGCAAGGGGTTACTCAGTTTGCTGAAGGCCCGCGGTCAAGGCACATGTGAGAAAGCAATCAATGAACAACTAAGAAGTCGCAGTGCGCAACGAGAAACTGATGATTGATGCTTCTCATCTCTCTCTGTTCCTGTCTGTCTGTCCCTGTCTATCTCTGCCTCTGTAAAAAAAATAAAAAAATAAAAAAAGAAATAAACTATTTATTTGGACTGATGGTTGCCAGAGGGGAGTTGGGGGGGGGGGTTCAGGAGACTGGGAGAAAAAGGTGAAGAACTGAGAAATACAGATTAGTAGTCACAAGATAGTCACAGGGATGTACAGTACAGCATAGGGAATATAGTCACTAATACTGTAATTACTATGGGTGGTGCCAGTCGGGTACTGGAAGTATCAGGGGGACACTTTGTAAAGTATGTGACCGTCTAACCACTATTCTACACACCTTAAAGTAATACAAACTAATATTGAATGTACACTGTAATTTACAAAATTTTAATACTAATTTAAAGTCTTGATTTGGACAGTTAGAGTTGGACAGTGATCCAGCCCCGGCCCTAGCTCTTCTGGTGACGTCTGAGTTTCCTCCGCCATTCCTGTGATCGCATTCTGATCACATGGAGCTGAGCACGCCCGCTGACCGGGGCCTGGTTTGCTGTTGCTTATTCCTGCTCATCAGCTGCTGTGCTGTGCAGTTCAGGGGATGCTCCGTCTGGGAACTGACTTCAAGCACTAGTGGGTTGTGCACGTGGGACGAGGAGTTGAATCTGAAAATTCAAACCCTTAACATCGACACATGAACGCCTGATCTTAAAATATTAATATTTAAAGCAGTCAATCTTGTAGGATGCTTTTTCAACCAATGGGATTTCTTACCCAGGCAGAAAAAGCTAAATTTGTTTTTAACTTGTGTATTTCATCGAGGGTGAGGTAATTATTTTCACAGCACAGAACATAGAAATAGCTGGGCCTTCTATAGGGAGTTACTATGTATATAAAACAAAACAAAACAAAACAAAAAACCAACCGAAACAAACATTGTTAGAATTTGTGCATTGCCTTTTAGTTTGGAAAGGAGACTATGCTAGGCTATTCCTTATATAAATATAATTGGTGTAATAAAACTGTGGCAGGAACCTTTTTTTTTTTTTGCAAAGCCCGTGATGTTGAGAACAGCCTCATCTGTGCAGGTCGGTTCTGCCAGATTCTCGTTTCTTGTGCTCTGGACGCGTCTTCTCTGTCGGCAAATGCCGTAGGGTAGACCTAGCTCACCCCGCCGTGAGGGTGGAGTCGCTGCATCAACGCGAACCTTGGCTTTGTAGATCCTCAGAGGAGAGGGATGCCTTTTCACACCTTGTATGCCGCAGGGGCCAGTTTTACTTGGAAACGGCACCTTTTTCCAGCTGTGGAAATGGTTATGAATGCTGAATCTAGATATTTATAGACCATTCAAGCTGTCAGGATGCTCCTTGTTTATCTGTCGACTGTCTCCCACGGTGTCATAGGATTAACATAAAAACGCTATGAGATAGATGCCTTCGGGGAGACAGAACGCAGTAGATTATTTTTTAAACTGAATTTTCCAGTTTCTTTCCAGTAGTACGTTTTTTATGGTTGAATATTTAACACCTGCAATAAGAATTTATAGTGGAAAGGTTGGCAGCCTTCCATTTAATGAAGTCAAGTGCCTGCACTAGTACAGTTAGTACTTAGGAAGCCATAATTCTTCTCAAAAAATATATATAAAGACTATTTTTAAAAATATCATCTGTATCTAAGATAGGCAATGTTCTTTATGTTTCGGTCACAGCGTCCCTTGGCTCATGGTAGGCCCCGTCAGTTAAGTAGGGAATTAGAGAATTTTTAGTCTTGGAGAGAACTTCAGATGTTATCTCTCGGTGCATTTATTTTACAAATGATGAATTAGGGTGAGTGACTTGCATAATAATTCCAAGTAGTTAATGGCAAGCTGGGAGGAAATTCAGGAATCAGGATTTCTAATGGAAACCCTTAAGGAGTCCAGGACTCAGCGATGCCTTGTTATTTTATTTTTTTTTAAGAGCCTAATGAAGAATTCTATATTCAAATTTCTCTTTTGTGATTTGTGATCATTTATTCATAATAAACTAGCTGCTCAAAACGAGTTGATTCAGAAAGAGCAGAGGACTTTGCTACTCTAGACAAGCAATGCAAAAGCAAACCATAGACAGGTCTGGGAGACAGTGGATTCTCTCTGAGTACCCGATGACTGGGTCTTTAACAGTTTAGTGTCTGTATTTTCATCAGGCCCGCAATGACAACCATTAATAAAAAAATGCAGAACGCAGAGAAAGCTGGAACAACTTTGACTTTATTCAGAATGACATCAGGAGTCCTTTGAATCCTGTGCTCAAACCCACAGGGCCGTGAATCTTGAGCCCGACATTTCTCTGGACCTCAGTATAACTAATATGGTCATGACCTGTAGATTTATATCAAACTAGTTTTATGCTTAATTAGACCCAGGTGGAAAATAGATTGCTTCAAGAGCAGGATACAGTTGACCCTTGAACAACGCTGGGGTTAGGAGCACCAGCCCTCCACGCAGTCAAAAATCTACATCTAACTTGGACTCCCTCAAAACTTAACTATGAATAGCCTACGGTAGACCAGAAGCCTTACCAATAATGTAAGTAGCCGATTAACATATTTGAATGTTAAAAAATATTAATATATTCTTCCCGTCGAGAGAAAAAATGTTATTAAAGAAAATCATATGGCTCATCTGTGAATTTTTAAACGTTGTTGCAAAGCTCCAAAAACTTTCTAAGATGTTTAGTGAAAAAAATAAAAAAATTCACATACAAGCGGACCCAAGTCATTCAAGGTCGTGTCGTTCCGTTCCAGGGTCAACTGTATTAAGAGCTGATTTATAAAACAGGTGTGGGTTTCCCTGTCCAGCCTGTAAGACTGTTTTTTTAACAATGACGTGCATGTAAGTGATTTCTCTGTCTTCAGGTCTGTACAAATAAACGACGCCTTGTCCGGGGTAAGTCCTCTCTAGAACTATGACTATCTGAGCGTGCCGCCCACATCCGTGTTTGTTTCATGGCAGGGGGACATCCAACAGCTGTTGATCGTCGGGGACCCCAAGGCCGCGTATGACTACTGTGAGCACTACAGTCCCGACTGCGACTCCTCCGTGCCCAAGGCGGCGCAGGCCCAGGAACCGCAGGTGGACGAGGTGAGGACCCGGGGCTGGGGTCCGGTGCTCTCATTGCAACGGGAGACTTGCAGGTTGAGGCTTATCTCTGTCATCTTCAGTTTTCATGAAAGCGGACTTTGTAATTTTTTTTTTTTTTTTGTATTTTTCTGAAGCTAGAAACGGGGAGAGACAGTCAGACAGACTCCCGCATGCGCCCGACCGGGATCCACCCGGCACGCCCACCAGGGGGCGACGCTCTGCCCACCAGGGGGCGATGCTCTGTCCCTCCGGGGAGGCGCTCTGCCGCGACCAGAGCCACTCTAGCGCCTGAGGCAGAGGCCAAGGAGCCATCCCCAGCGCCCGGGCCGTCTTTGCTCCAATGGAGCCTCGGCTGCGGGAGGGGAAGAGAGAGACAGAGAGGAAGGAGAGGGGGAGGGGTGGAGAAGCAGATGGGCGCTTCTCCTGTGTGCCCTGGCCGGAATCGAACCCAGGACTTCTGCACGCCAGGCCGACGCTCTACCACTGAGCCAACCGGCCAGGGTGCGGACTTTGTATTTTATAGTGTCCTATTACCTCTGGCAAAAGCTGACTTACAGATGATTTATTTTTATTTTTTCGTGTTTTCCCCCCTCTTATTAAAGTAGTTTGTAACTTAAATTTCTTAAAAATTGACATACCTCTCTTCACTATATTATGTATTTTATTCGTTGGGAGGGGTAGGACAAAGGTAATTTATACAAGTGATGCTTCTGTCCTTAGCACGCCAGTAATTCACACAGCCTCAAGATAAGGGTGGACTATCTTCTGGGGACCTGCTATCGCCCGGGCCTGTGGAAATTCAAGCAGATGAGAAAGTGACATTAGAGTCACCGTAAAGTTTTCAGGGTGTGAGGGCATTTTTGTCTGTTTCTCAGAGGCTGTTCACATTGATATACCTGTTTCCTTTTTCTTGCACCCAGTTTGATGTAAATTTGTAAATTGCAATGAAACCACAGTTATGAACTGATTGAGGTAAATTAAAACGGGTCATATACCTTAATGAATGTTACGTCACTTTCTCTGGAAGTCAGGTGTGACATCATTCTCCCTCCCGAGCTGCTGTGGCAAGAAAATTCAACACCGTGAAGTCGGACTTTATTCTCATTCAGACCAAAAACATGTCTATCTAAGTTGGTATACTCAGAGCAATGTTTTCAGACTTGAATATTCCCAAAGGACAAAAAAATATATTGCGGTGTGCCCTTTATTCAGAATTTTAGGTAATTATCTTTTATGTGGATTTTCTAGGAATTAGAAAGGAAGCAAACTGGAAAGAAGTTAGTCTTCACATGGTATCAAGATATAGATTTTTCTTTCTCAAGTTGAAAGTGTTACATTTTGGACGAGATCATGGAAGTTTTAAAACCTTAAAAGTTTCCTTATGTTTGAAAATAGCTCCAATAGCCTTTTTCTTACCCCCCCCCCCTAAATATACTATTGTCAGGTGCTCCCTTTGAGTTTTACTGTGTAGGACAGGTTAATACCTTTTAATTTTCAATTATTATTTTGCATATCAATTCAATTTGGTACTACCATTTATGGGCTTGCTATAGATATATAATATATTGTTGGCATTACTTTTTTAAAGATATGCTAGTGAATTCTGTCTCACTGATCTTTTCCATGACTTAATATTAATTTTTTTTTAAAACAGGATAAAGTCTTATGAAGCTGACAGGAAAGCCAATATGAAAGAGAAAACAGAGTTCTTGGACACGTGTTTGCTTGTCTCACAGTTTTCACGTGCTTCGTTCTTTTTATCCCCTCACGGTTCATTAAACCAGATTTCTGTGCGTCCCAAGAGGATAGGTAAACTGGCCGTCAGGGGTAGTGCTTCTGTAACTTGGAGATTACGCCCTAATTCCCTATTAACATTTATAGCGTTGAGTATCCATGTGCATGATTCATGGAGTGGATTTTGCTCCTCTTTTAAGAGAGATAAGGCTGATGTATTATTATTATTTTTTTTTGTATTTTTCTGAAGTTGGAAATGGGGAGGCAGTCAGACTCTCGCATGCGCCCGACAGGGATCCACCCGGCATGCCCACCAGGGGGCGATGCTCTGCCCATCTGGGGCATCCCTCTGTTGCAACCAGAGCCATTCTAGCACCTGAGGCAGAGGCCAAAGAGCCATCCTCAGCGCCCGGGCCAACTTTGCTCCAATGGAGCCTTGGCTGCCGGAGGGGAAGAGAGAGACAGAGAGGAAGGAGAGGGGGAGGGGTGGAGAAGCAGGTGGGCGCCTCTCCTGTGTGTCCTGGCCGGGAATTGAACTCGGGACTCCTGCACGCCAGGCCGACGCTCTACCACTGGGCCATTCGGCCAGGGCAGGCTTATGTATTTTTAGCAAGGGCTAGGGCTCTGGTTTCTGAAAGGATCCAGGTATGCTTTCTCAGTTTAGTACCTGGAGGCGTCTCAGCCCCATGTTTGAATGCTGTCAGCCAGGTAAGCTGAGTCATTCGGAGCCCAAAGAATAATTTGTCTCCCTCTTCTCTCGTTAAGTTCATTTCAAAGTCAACTTGCCTTTTTCTGTTTTAGCGGTTCAGAACATAATAGTTCACATCCTGAGATGTCAGGTTCGTTTTTACTAAAAACTTCTGATGGGGAAAGACACCATACTGCTGGAAGGCAAGCTGGCCTGGAAATCAGGTTGGGCGAAGCCGTTTCCGACAGCGCCTCTCGCCCCCCCACCCCCCCCACCCCCCACCCCGTGCTCCGGTGCATACGTCACAGCGCACAGAATGCTTCTTTACATCAGCTCTCGCGCCGGTTCCTGATTCCAAACGACACCGATACTTCAGTAATAAGATAACCATTTTATACTAGCATGTAAAAGGAAACCTCACTCACTGAATCTGTAAGCAAGCCTTATACTGATTTTGAACGATCGTGTGTCATTGCATTACAAATATGCATTTAAAAAAATTGATGTAAAGATATCCTCTTCACAAGGTCGGAATGCGGTGTTACTTGCGGATGAATAATGAGAACACGGTGCGCTGCAGAGAGCCGCAGGCATACATGTTGCACTTTTTATTAGTCAATTCTCTATTAACTGGCGACATCGCATATTTATTATTCTAATTTGGATGAATAAATATGTCAGTTTCTTTTATAAATTAACTTTATAAAAAGTGTGCTTTATCTAACTTGTAATTTAGTCTACTTAGTATCCCCTAACACATTCTAATTCATTCTTAAGTATTAATTTTTTATGTGTTTGGCACAATATTGAAAAATGTATAATGTAGGTAGCCTTAAATATAGTCATCAAACTTTAATTCTGCTTGAACCTACACATTGCCATTTAGGTGGAAGAGTAATATTAAAATTAGGATGGTTTTTGGATTTTTGCAGCAACTTAAATTATTTTCCTATCTTGTAAGTAATTAAATGTCAAACCTATATACATGTTTTTTTCTTAAGGTATTACACAGATGACAATTCCATATTTCTAGTATGCAATTGATAGTATATGTAAAAGATAAAAAGGAAAATAAAGCAAAGGAAAGGTAATATTTTAAAAAGAAATTGAAAATATAATTGATTTCCCCAAATTATTACCTTAATTTTCTTTTCCATGAATATTTATCATATATTCTAGCTCTCATAGGTGCACAGACATTTACTGATGCCACTGTTTTCCATCACATTAAGTAAGAACCGACTTTATGACATTTCTCCTTACACACAATTACACTCATGCTCGGCTGGTCACAGATGAAGTGGAAATCATTCCATCACTGCTTATCTTTCTGTGTGAATTCATCTGGTTGATACAGTGAGTTCTCTCTTCCTGACCTGTCTTGAAGGCATCCCACCAATCCCATAGTCATGAAGCTTCATGTAGACCAGTAAAACCCTACCTGTACTGTAGACCGAGTAAAACCCTACCTGTACTCAGTGCCACTCGAAAGGGGGATGTTGTGCAGATAGAGCAAAAGCAGTGATTCTTTTCAGTGCGTCCCGAAGAGCTCCAAGAAAGAGATGCACGCTCGTCCCTAAGGTGGTGAGCGTGTTATTTCTCCCCTGTTCCATAATCACAGCTGAGTCTGCTGGTCTCCATTTGGAAAGAGTTCAAACAGAGGAGAGAATTATGGAGGTTAGAAGAGTTTCACTCTACAAGAGAAAAACATGATGTAATGATAATTGGCTGCTTTGGCACAGGATTAGATAGATAGATAGATAGATAGATAGATAGATAGATAGATAGATAGATAGATAATCAGTTATCTTTATCTGTATGTATACATGATATAACGATAATTGGCTGCTTTGGCACAGGATTAGATAGATAGATAGATAGATAGATAGATAGATAGATAGATAGATAGATAATCAGTTATCTTTATCTGTATGTATACATGATATAACGATAATTGGCTGCTTTGGCACAGGATTAGATGATTGATAGATAGATAGATAGATAGATAGATAGATAGATAGATAGATAGATAGTAATCAGTTATCTTTATCTGTATGTATAAAGCCTGAATACCAGGCTTTAAAATGTATTTCAATTGTCCCTTTATGCCTTTATTTATTGCTTTGTTTTTACAGTTCTTTATAGATACACATGACTCTAAAAACTATACTTAATTATAAAACTCTAAAGCATAAAGTAGTTCAAGTATGAGTGGCAATATTTTTTTGTCCTCATTTTAGCTGATAATTATAGAAACCCAACATTTCTTATTTCAACCCAGATGACTACAACAACTGAAACATTACTCATTAGGTAATATTCAGTCTTCATTAATGTCTACTTAATATATATCTCAAGTCAGTATTTAAGGATGATGTTATTAATAATGCTTACAGTAACATTCCTAGAAATAGGTGGCATTATGTCATGTTTGCAGAGGCACAAAGAAACAAAAAAGCCCAAGGTTTTACCTCCGTGCATTTTTCCATCTTACTAAATTCAATGCAAATTCTAGTTAGAATAAAAGTTTTGTTGAAATGCTTCACATGTGTATTCATTGCAAATGAAACTATTGCTGGAGAGAGGAAATTATGAATCCATTTCAATTAATTTGCTCAAATTGGAGTTTTGACAACCATGAGGAAGGTCAAAGGCATGTCTGTGTCTAAATTTCAATATGACCTTCAGCTAAACCATGTAGAAAAGTCCACTCTAGTGAGAGGGCATTCCCTGAGCAATCCAGTGTACAGTGTTGCCACCATGATTACAATTCTGTAAAAGGCTTGTGTTCAACAGTTACTTTGATGACAGATTAAAAAGGATTAATTGAAATGCCAAGAGAGACTCTATTGGGGCATAATTGAAATTTTTACCAAGTGTAATACTTAAAAAATTCCAAGTAGTTTACATTTAGGTTTAATAAAGTATCATACTATTTTAATGTTAGCTTGTTGAGTTATGTTACTTAATATTTCTTGCTATATATGACCTTAGTGTGTTTACATTATTTTTATTAAAACCAAGATCTAAATTCTTGTTAAAAAATTTGTTTTTCTAAGTCAGTGGAAGGGAGACAGAGAGATAGACTCCTTCATGCACCCCCACTGGGATCCACCTGATAAGCCCACTATGGGGCTATCATCTGCCCATCTTGGTTTAGTGCTCAGCAATTAAGCTATTTTTAGTGCCTGAGGCCAGAGGCTCCACAGAGCCATCCTCAGCTCACTGGCTGATGTGCTTAAACCAATCTAGCCATGGCTGTGGGAGAGGAAGAAAGAGAGAGAGAGAGAAAGAAGGAAGAGGGTGTGCCCTGTGTGCCCTGACCAAGAATTGAACCTGGGACATCCACACACTGGCCCAATGCTCCACCGCTGAGCCAACCAGCTAGGGTCTTAAAATTTTAAATTTTGATAGAGATTTTGGCTGTGAAGTTGAACATGTCGTTTCTCCCTCATTTAATTTGTATGATTGTCTTGCATATCCTTCCACTAAGAACATACCTCTTCCCAATAAGTTCTTTTAATACAGATACATCTACAGTAAAGTACAGTTTACCATGTGAGTTCACTTTAAGTCCTTTAAGATACCTAAATGGTATGCCCCTTTTACAGTAAATTAAAAGGCAGTATAGTTACAATTTAAAATAAAGTGTTAAATATAAACAGGTAGGGTTTTGAATCTTAATGCTTCACAGGGATTTTGTGCTCTTTCCAATCTTATGTCTAGAGCAAATGACAGCTTTTGAATACATTAAAAATGTCCTCTTTCCCTTGGTTCTAGCATTTCCCAGCAGCCTGTAGACTCATTTCCTGTCCCTTGCATTCCCTTTCTGTTCCCACAATCAATACCAAAGTCTTTCCTACTTGGGAAGACCGTTCTCTGTATTGTTATTTCTATGTATGTAGTTTAATGAAAAAGAAAAAAAAAAAAAGACCACCCCATTGAAACTACTGTCATATTTCTTATGGAGAATTCTTGGGGGGTAGTTTTTACAAACCAAAATTAGCCCGACCCTTTCAGCAACTGTGTGCAAATACATAATCGCTGTGTTTGAATTCATATTCCGGTAATTAAAAGTTTGAATTCATAATTCAAAACTTTTGGTTTCTTCCCAATCCTAACCACTGCTAAGCTCTTAGAAACCCCCTACTTTGTCATCCCTGTGTTATTATACTCGGCATCAGACAGTATAATACTTTGGGTAATGCAAAATAACATTTAATCAATCACGGCATTTCCTTGCCTCTTAACGTTTACTCTTTTAAGTAAACCTTAAGAAGATGATTGCTACCCGATTAATCGTATTCCCTGCGACTAACGGCATTGCCTGGTATTTTTCCCTTTGCAACGTAGTATGCCCCTGAGGATATAACGGAATATGACTATGAGTATGGGGAAGAGGACTATCAGGAGGCTTACAGTGTGACAGAAAGACCCACTGTCGCTGAGGAGACAGTAGCGCAAACCGAGGTAAAACAACCAAGAGCGTCTCGTGTGTGGTGTCCTGCTGTTCGTCGCCCTGTGGTCCCCGATGCCCCCTGCTCCTCACACTGACCACCCATCCGCCTCTCCTTTCCTGGCGTCCGTGAGCCGGTTGCTGGGATTTCTGTTGGGGCAGCTGCCGTCCTGAAGGAATGATTCCCGTTTTGTTTATTCCTCATTCTTCCTTCCAGCCGAGCCCTTGAGGTCCCTTCTCACGTGATTGATGTTTTCCATTCCATCTTTCACCGCATTTTTACAGAAAAAGAAATCCAATTTCAAAAAGAAGATGAGGACAGTGGCCGCTAACTCAAAGGAAAAGTCCAAAAAGTTTACACCCCCTAAATCTGAAAAATTTGCATCCAAGAAGAAGAAAAGTTATCAAGCAGCGGCCAAAACCAAACTAGGGGTCCAGGTAGCCAAGAAAAGCAATCAAGATCTGTCCTGGATTAGCCGGAAGATCTCTGATGACCAGTCGTTATCCTAACCCAACTAGCTAATCCTCATGTAGCTAATACGATAACCCAATTAAACCATGAATTAATGAAGGCTTGGGGTTGTTTCACCGTTTTACTAACCGCTTTCCTATTGAATTTATTACTAGGCTAATATTGTCGAAGATTTTCAAGATTACAACTATGGAACGATGGAAAGCTACCAGACAGAAGCCCCGAGGCGTGTGTCTGGAACAAATGAGGTAACCGTCACGGGCCGTGTTAAATCACAGTCCGGAATTTTAAAATGTGTACCGGTTCTTGACATGCCTCACTTGGGAAGAATCTATAACCTCTGAAAGTTTGATGTTTTTATTGTTTCGCTGAGGTAAGGGAAACAAGAACGTGGGTTCACTGTTAATAAAAAACAGTTCATTCACAATCAATGTCAATTCATGTTTTGCATGACTCTGGGCTTCATGCAAATGCTAAATTGGTCCAACTGAATTGGCTGCTGTCACCCCCTTGACGGCTGCTGGGACTCCTGAGCTCCTCAGACGACATGTTGTGAAGAAGGGGGTTCACAACATGACCCTTCTGGGAGGGGGAGGATCCTCAGACATGAAAATTGTATCATCAAGTGATACAATTAGAATTTATTCCACCTAACTGATACTTGTGTATTTTTATAACAACAGACATTCTGAAAAAAATCTGTCTTCATGGATTTTAAGAACCATTTACAATTTCACACTTGTTAGAAATCTAATGCTGATAATGGTTAAAATAATACTGCTTAACCTTTCCCATTCTTTTCTGCAGAAAGGTTTAAGTACGTATCGGTACACATCAAATAGTCTTTCTGAATTTCGTATTATGCATACATTCTGATCATGAAAAAATGAGTATATAGTTCAGTTTAACTTTGTTAAATACTCACCATACATGGTCTGAACAATATCTGAGTAATTGCATTATTAGAAAAGTTATATACTATGTCCCAATAGACAAGTAAATGCAGTGGTGCATTTCATGCAAATACAATAATCTAGAATAATAACATTTTAGCTTAAGAACAGATTTTTAAGCTTCATTTAGTCCAAATTAATCATTCCCCAAAATGGACATCTTGATTTAAGATGTTTACCCAAATTCATCTTTTTAGCTCATAGCCATGAACACAGTCATATTCTGATGCTAGATAATGTGCATCCCCTGTAGAGAGTACATCCTCCTTGTTTAAAAATACAAAAATACTGTGGTTATTGGATGTTTTACTTTAGTTAACAATTGCAAAAATAATCATTCAACCACATTTATTCATGTGACTGTGTAATACGAATTCATTATTTTTTATTATCTAGATTCACTCTATCATGGAAAACAAGCTACTTAAAAGTGAAATTCAAAAAGTTGCAAAATAAATTATTTAATTTGAACCTCATCAAAATCATCATATGGCCAAAAATTACATAATAGATATGATTCAAATTTATGTTTTTAATAGGCAACGAGTCATGAGCAAAAGCAAATTATATTAAGGGTATACTTCTGTATCTCTGAGGGAGAATTATTGATATAATTTTTACTTTAGTGAATATTCTCTACTCCTTATGAGATTCGAGAGCGATATATTTTATGTGACTGTCTTAAATTTTGAGGACTGTCTTTTATATTTTATTTACTTCAAAGAACTCTTTGGTGACATAAAACTTCCCTACGTGCCAGACCCCCTGCATAAACGTTGCCATGATAAGTCGCAGTATTGTTGGTAATGTTTTATTTTGGGGATTGAACGTCCAAGTTACATGGCTTTTCTGGTGGTCATTAGCTTGCATAATGATGTTCTGTGCGATTTGAAAATTAAGCAAAGCTTTCACTGAGTGCATATTTTCTCGTTCAAATCTTAAACTGTGAAGTAAAAAATTGACTACAAAGTTGTTTTTTCTTCCATGGAACACGCAAATACGCATGGGGAACCCATGTGCTTATTTGCAGTTTCTTGGGAAAAGTGTCTTGAAAGCCATGCATCCCTATTCATACCGATGTACGAAACTATTTCTTTCAACGAGACTGGCAGAAATAGTTTTCAGACTTGCTTGAGTGGCATTCCGAACCCAGACTATGATTGCCAATGCTGACCTCGCTTCACTAACCCTAACCTTCCTGTTCTCCAACCCCTTGCACCTTAAATTAATAGCCAACCCCCGCTGAAGAGGTATTTACTGAAGAATATCTCACGGGCGAGGATTATGATTCCCAGAGGAAAAACCCCGAGGATACTCTGTACGAAAACAGACAAATAGACGGCAGGGACTCTGACCTTCTGGTCGATGGAGATTTAGGCGAATATGACTTTTATGAATATAAGGAATATGAAGATAAACAGACCAGCCCCACTAATGAAGAGTTTGGTCCAGGTGTTCCTGCAGAGACAGATGTCACAGAGACGAGCGTAAGTCAGGAGTCCGCGCTATGTGTCTCGTTGTGTGTCTTATTTCGGGAGTGTTGTCCTGTTCATCGTGATGTTTTTTCAGGCTGAAAGGCAGGTGGTCTTCTTACATAAGTTTTGCGTGCTTATCACAACGCGGACATCTTCGCAGATCCTTCCGCACGGGCACCCTCAGCAGCTGTCTCCCTGGGCGCGTGGCTGGCGACTCTGTTCCAGAGTGTAACCTTGAATAGAATTGTGTCCAGATCTTCTTTTCCTTGATATGATTAAAATATAGTCATGATTATTCTGGGGACTAAACATAATTTCTGATTCTTAGGCAATGTTATTTTTAAATATTTATATTTTTGGTATTGGTCAGCCATGCACCCTATTTATCATAATTTTTTTTACTGTATTATTATCATTATTCATTTCACCTTTGGACTGCCTTCACCCATTTCCATTTCCCCTCCTTTATTTTATTAAATTTAATTAGATGACACTTTTTTGCTTTAATGTCTGGGCATAATAATTGAGGTCCGCAGATGTCTCGGCCTTTCTGTGATAAATCTTCAAGAAAGCAGTTGTTCCACCTCATTCAGGACTTGGTATTTAATACTGTTCATTATGCTTTCCTTTTTTAAAAAATTTTTATTTTGTACTTTTCTGAAGTGAGAAGCGGGAAGGCAGAGAGACAGACTCCCGCATGCGCCCGACCGGGATCCACCCAGGATGCCCACCAGGGGGCGATGCTCTGCCCATCTGGGGCATTGCTCTGTTGTAACCAGAGCCATTCTAGCGCCTGAGGTGGAGGCCATGGAGCTGTCCTCAGCGCCCAGGGCCAACTTTTGCTCCAACGGAGCCTTGGCTGCGGGAGGGGAAGAGAGAGACAGAGAGGAAGGAGAGGGGGAAGGGTGGAGAAACAGATGGGCGCTTCTCCTGTGTGTCCTGATGGGGAATTGAACCCTGGACTTCCACTCGCCGGGCCTACGCTCTATTGCTGAGCCAACTGGCCAGGGTCTATGCTTTTCTTTATATATAATATATATATATTTATATTTATATATTTATATATATTTACATATATATTATGTATTATATATATTGACATATATATTTATATATTTTAAGTATTTCTGGTAAACCCTTTAAATAGGTTGCTATTTTAAAAACACATTTTAATTAGTTGTTTTAAATGCATTCAGGTTATTTAATTGCTTTTTTTAAAAAAAAAAAACCCACTATTGTTCTTATTCACTTAAAGACAGGCTGCTTGAATTTTTTCCCCCAACAGATACACGGCCACGGTGCGCACGGGGAGAAGGGGCAGAAGGGGGAGCCGGCCGTGGTGGAGCCGGTGAGTACCGCATGGCTATGGCGGGAAGGTCCGCGCATCACTTTCCCGAAGTGACGAGCCAGCGACACCCTAAACGATCACCCAGGTTCATGTATTCCCGCTGAAGCGTCTCTCGTCTGTGTGTAATTTATCACAGATGACTGAGTCAGGAAGGCTGTCTCTGGCAAGTGGAATTTCAAATAACACCAAAAAATACAGAGCTGTGGAATTCTGGAAATTGATCGTAGCTGAAATTTGTCTGGCCTCATTCTCTCATCTTACAACCAAAGAACCTGAGTCTCAAAGGGCTTAAATAGCTTCCCTTCGGCTTACGTGTTTGCTGGTTGAGGTCTGACTAGGACTGGAGCCCCTCCCACTTCCGGACCGGGGATCGTCCCTCTTATTTCTGGGAGTCGACATGAGTATATATACTTTTGACAGAGACACAAATAAGTATGAAACAAAAAGTTCCATAACCAGATAACATCATGTAGAAATCTGAAGATATTCTTTTTAAAAATTCACTTCCTTCCTTTTGTTCCAAAAGGCTCCACTTCAATCCAGAAGTGTTTTTTTAGAATTTATATTCATGTTCTTGCCACTCAAGATTTGGTAAGAAGCAAATTCTTACTAGAAAGTAATTTCACTGTTGTTTTCCCTAATGAGTAACTTGGGAAAACTCTCGCTTTAGAACTAAAGTAGCATGTCTAACTGTTGGCCTCAAGATCATGAATATCATTTCAGAAATTACAGGAATGTAACAATTCAGAAAAAGCAAGGGGGGTGATGGAGGGGGAGATAAAAAATGAGCAAGATACACATATAAGCACATGATTGACTCTCTCCTCCATTATCCAAAAATCTGAGAAAGCATGCTCACCAGGAGGCTCTAAAGTGATGTTTTCAGAATGAATTCACCCTTGTTATGAAAATGTACAACCAACTTTCTAAAAGTGACAAAATGGTTCTCAGCAGTAGAATCACAAACTTCCTAGAACTGGGTTCTTCTCCTGAAAGTCACGGTATTCTTTTATCTAAGAGCTTTCTCTCCTATTGACCCCCCATTGTCTTGTCTGGACTTTTCGCCCTTTTCTGAATTAAAGTGTGAAGGCGTCACTACCTCCCATCCTTCCATCCACGCAGCCGGGATTCAAATTCCCGTTTCGTGCCAGCATTTTTCTGGGAGCCAGGGAACACTGGTCCAATACCTTTGCTTTACCCATCTTCGAAGTATATAGCATAGTCCTCTTGTGATATTATTGATGTGAATACTTATTTCTTTTCTAATTATTTCATAGATTCTCTGAGGACAGGGACTATATCTTCTATCATTTTGAATTTCCGCCCTCCCCCATGTGAAAAGGTTTACAGTTGGTTGTGACAGAAATACAGCGAATTCCCTTTTGAAAAATGTTTTTCTTAAGGTCAGTTAGCTAAGAGGATTAGGGGTTCAGTTTCCCTAGAAATAATTCTCTTTTTTCTCTTATAATAGGGTATGCTTATTGAAGGACCACCAGGACCAGCAGGACCTGCGGTATGTTTCAAGATTATTCTTGTCTCGATATTTTTACAGTCGGATACGTACAAGATTTCTACTACACTATGGAGTTGATTACCTGTTAGACTGATTTGCGTATTGAGTTGCGGAGGCCAGCATTCGTTCAGAGGACCTGGTGGTCATGAATTGCTTTCTGATTTAGCTATCTAGATGATTTTTTTTTTTTGAGAGTGGTGGAACTACATTTTGTTTTAAACATTTTTGCTGCTTACCATGTATCTGCATTGAACCTTGCTTTCAACTTTATACCTGAAAGTTATGAAAGTAAAAAAAAAAAAGCCATTATTTTTACTAAAGGTATATAGCTATATATTAATGAACAGAGCTGAGAATCCTCAGAGACTGGGGGAGGCTCACCTGCGCTTCTGAATGGAGTGAGCCTCAGCGTCCCTCGTCCGTTCCTAGTGAGGCTCCTGTCACTCAGCGTGTCTGTATCCTCGGGTAGCTGTCCTGATCCCATTCTGTAAGCAGTTCTCTGACTTGGGTGGAACTAATTAAATTCTTGTCATCTGAAGTCAATACGTGATCCTGATGCCTTTAAATACTTTTATCCATACAAGAAAATGTAAGAATGCTTCCAAGCTCAATCATGCCTCCATTCCACCTTGGCGCTCACACTTTGGAGGTCTGACTGGACGAGTGAGCCCACCATTTCCTCAGTAAGACCCGGGGACCTGCTTCCGTCTCAGGGACGCCACAGTGGCCTCCACCCTGAGAGCAGCTTCATTGAGGAAGAGTGGAGATAGCTACAGAGTGGCCCCTATATGTTCTGTGTTTGTGGGAAGAGAAAGAGGGCAGTTGTTTAGGGCCCGGTTGTGTATTTATGAAATATAAATGAGCTGCCCTTTGATGTTGGTAGGGTGAATTTGCCTGAATACTAATGAAAGCGGGAGTCTGACTCAGATCATGCTTTGTTTCTTTGTAGGGCCTTATGGGTCCTCCAGGTCTACAAGGACCCTCCGGGCCCCCGGGTGACCCTGGCGACAGGGTAAGTGAAGGGACTCCTCAGAACTAAAGAATGTCACAGAGATGAAAACATGGACAATACATTCTACACGTTTAACACGTTATTCTTCTCACTGTTGGGGGGGGGGGCGGAGATCTACAAATTTGGTGTTGGGTGTAACATTTTGGTTAACTTTTCTAACTGTAATCTTCAAAGTGAGGGTAAAGAATGTGCATTTAATCTACATGATAATTAGTAAGAAAACTGTTATTTTAATGGATTTCCATGTTGCTAGAAACCTGTTACTTTAGACTCGATTTTTTAGTTTGAATTCTGACAGATTTTCCAGGAACTCTCCTGGGTGTTGACTTGGAGGCCGATAGAATGAATATGGGTTCATAAGCCTGAGTTCTAATTTGAGGATCACACCCTGGGCCACGTGGTGGAAAAGCCCATTTATGTTAAGTCTCTGAAAGCTCTTCTTATAAAACTCCTTTCCTTTTCTCTTGTCCATCCTTGTGTAGCCAGTAACTTTGTGCATTACTAAAATAATGTTACCTAGTGCAATGAAATCCAACCCTGTCCACACATACTTACTAAAAAGGAGATTCACCGAGGAGGAAAGGACAAATGCCACTTGGATAATGTAGACTTATTAAAAGTTATTCGGTTTCTAATAAATTTGATTATTTATTAATTTTGGTTATTTCATGTATTATCCTAGGGTCCCCCAGGACGTCCTGGCTTACCAGGGGCTGATGGGCTACCTGGTCCTCCTGGTACCATGTTAATGCTACCGGTATGTTTATTCATCTTATTGCTGAACAATATTCTTGGGGCCACATCACAGAGCAATCAAATAAAAACCATTGATTTTAAGTATCAAGCAGTCTTTGGAAATGATGAGAAATTTTGCTAAACTAACATCCTGGAAAATATCGATCTCTTCTTTAGTATTAAGGTTTCATTATTTGATTACACCTAAGACAAGAAAGCTTAGAGTTTTTCTTAATGTGTCTAATCATGTGCTTTAATCCTGGGTGGTATGGTTACTATGTATTTCACATGTTAACATATATTAATATACTGTTTCTCACCATAGAGACAACAGTTGATACTTTTAAAAGAAGATGTATCTATAAGTGTCATTATTCACCACTCAAAAATCACTTGCTTTACCATTTAGGTTCCCTTTAAAGTTGCCTTAGTTCTCGGAGGAAAAGAATGGTTTATCCATATAAGGGTAATAAAATTGCAAAGTCATCATTTTGCACGAGAAATTGAATCGTGATGCATTTTGAGAAAAAGAGAAGCTTTAGAATTTTGTGGAGGGATATGGGTAGGGTCAGGTTTTGTCAGTAGAATAACTTAAGAAAAGGTAAACAAAATAAATACATATCAAGGACGATGTCCACTGTGTTCACAGAGATTCCAAAAGTTTTGCTCAACAAAACAGCAGTGGATCAGTAACCACCACTGAACTTCTCACATTTGGAATTTTTATAAATGAATGAATCGCATGAGGAGCACATATGCAGATTAACAATGCATGATAGGGGCTTATTACAGAGCTCAGAAATTAATAATGGAATTTAAAACTGGAAAGGAGTCTCTAGTCTCTTCTACCAATGGTAAAATGTGGTCTAGATAGAGCCACCTGCATGATGGGCAGAAGGAGAATTAAAAAAAATAAAGAAGTCTCAGTGCCATGATTCGTGATGGGGTCACCTTGGACTTTTGTAAAACCCCACCCTTTTAAGTAAGTCGTTTTTCATCTAGCCATGAAGGCGCCTGTTTGATGAAGGCTAATTTTGAGTTTCTTGATGTTGTCTTTTTTTAGTTTCGTTATGGTGGCGATGGTTCCAAAGGACCGACCGTTTCTGCCCAGGAGGCCCAGGCCCAAGCCATTCTCCAGCAGGCTCGGGTGAGACGAGCGAGCATGCATTCCCGGAACCTGATTCTATGTGAAAATACACGTGTGCCTGTGTGTGTGTGTGTGTGTGTGTGTGTGCGCGCGTGTGTGCGTGTACATCTGGAGGGTGCTACTATGGTGAACAAAATATTTCCTGCTGAATAATAGATTAAATTCAGATGGAAAAATGCTAAGAGTGTATCTTTTGCCCAAGAGGATTGTTCTGAGTATTAACTGACTGAGCCTCCCCTAGTGCCGTAGAGCAGGGGTCCCCAAACTACGGCCCGCGGGCCGCATATGGCCCCCTGAGGCCAAAAATCCCCCCCACACACACACTTCTGGAAGGGGCACCTCTTTCATTGGTGGTAAGCGGATGCATCCTGTGCTCCTGGAGTACTGTATGTGGCGGTGCAGCAAAGCGCAGGGTCGCTCACGTACAGTACTACTTCCGGTGACACAGGACGCACACAGCTCCGGCAGTGCATCATATCACTTGTTACGGCTAGCAGTGACAAATATGGAACCGGACATTGACCATCTCATTAGCCAAAAGCAGGCCCATAGTTCCCATTGAAATACTGGTCAGTTTGTTGATTTAAATTTACTTGTTCTTTATTTTAAATATTGTATTTGTTCCCGTTTTGTTTTTTTACTTTAAAATAAGATATGTGCAGTGTGCATAGGGATTTATTCATAGTGTTTTTTATAGTCCAGCCCTCTAATGGTCTGAGGGACAGTGAACTGGCCCCTTGTGTAAAAAGTTTGGGGACCCCTGCCGTAGAGCGTTCTGGCAGTCACGTGCAGAGTGTCACACACACTTTCTAAATGCTTTTGGAGATTGCTGATGAGTTTATATCTACTGCTCTCATTCACATCCATTTCTTCTACTGAGCCATCAGTCAATGATTACGGGACAAAGTATGAAAATGAAGTTGAGATTATTATTATTTTTTTTGAAGAAAGAAACCTTTTAAAGCATATTCTAAGCTCTCATTATAGTCTATAATATTTTTACAAAATTCATTTAGTTTATATTTCTTTGTAAACAGAAAGCGTCCACTATCTATATACTAATAAAATAGAGAATTGTATTTATTTTTAAATTTATTTTTTAAATGATTTTCCTATTACAGTTGACCTGCAGTATTATTTTGTATTGGTTTCAGGTGGACAGAGTCGTGGTTAGACAATCATGCACTTTACAAAGTGTTGCCCAGTATTTCCAGTACACGCCTGGCCCCATATGTAGTTACTACAATATTATTGACTCTATGAACTATGTTGGACTTTATTTTTTACACTAGCTTTATTGCAATTAAATTGTACTTAAGGAAACCAAAAGAAGTGACTGGGAGAGTTGAAAGCCATATATTTTTCTTTATAGTGTGGCGTTCTTTTTTTAAAGGAACAGAAAGTCAAGGGCTTTAATTGGTGTGGTTATGGGTACCCACTTGCTAAGATCACTTATGTGATCATTTTCGACTTATCATCATGAATTTGTGAGTGTACAAAATACCTGAACACTTAAGTTAAAATTATTATCGACATTTGTTGCCATATTTTCTAAGTCTGTTTATCTAAAAAGAAGTCGCTATTTGGTGACACCATAGATACAGACAATGAAAAGTTTAAATATTTGTTTACTCGACCTTGTCATAAACAAATACAAAGAAATATTTAAGATAATTTACTAATTATTCCTACAGTTTGCCTTATATTGCTTTGAACAAATGGAAGGTAATTTAGCTTCAATATTTTATGAGGTCACTGAGTTCCCCCTTGTATTAGTCCTTTTAACCTATTCTGAAATAGGCAGCAAGCATTATAATTCCAGTTTTTCAGATAGTTAATCTCAAGGATTAAGAAGTGTATTGTCAAAAATCTCATGGTGAGTCAGCAGGAAAACTTTGGACAGATCCTGCTGTTTTCATCCCGTGCACTCTTCTAATGCGATTTTACACATTACTTCTATTACTGGATTATTCTTGACATCTTTTTGGATAATCTAAGCATTCACCCTTGGAATTACTAATACTCAGAAATTGCACACCATACTATTTTAACATCTGTCAGATACTTATCCTTTGTGCGCTACTGTTTCGGCTTTTTCAGTATGCAGATTTCACGTTTCTTATTTTCAGTACTGATAATGCCGGTATTCAGTCTCCATACCTGTGATTGCACAGAATAAATGTATTTTTCTCTATAGCGTTAAATTGGAGATTTGTCTAAAGAAGCGTATTGTCATAACCCTTTCTGATAAATTTTGCTTATTACCATCTAGCTCTAATGGTCACTGTTTTGCCTAAAATATTGCCAGAAAATTTTTATTTAAAGCACTTTAAAGTGTTTTCCTCAAAAAATATTCTCAACGAGTATTGCACCTATATATTTAAAAGAGGTCTATACATTATTCTGAAGTACACTTCAGCGTAGAAAATTATATCAGATATTAGATTTCTTGTTCTAAGATCTATTATAAATTTTTTATAGAATAAGTTTGTTTTTTTTGTGTGACAGAGACAGAGAGAGTCAGAGAGAGGGACAGATAGGGATAAACAGACAGGAAGGGAAAGAAATGAGAAGCATCAATTCTTCATTGCAGCACCTTAGTTGTTCATTGATTGCTTTCTCATATGTGCCTTGACCAGGGGGCAACAGCAGACTGAGTGACCCCTTGCTCGAGCTAACAACTTTGGGTTCAAGCTGGTGAGCCTTGCTCAAACCAGATGAGCCCACGCTCAAGCTGGTGACCTCGGGGTCTCGAACCTGGGTCCTCTGTGTCCCAGTCTGATGCTCTATCAACTGCGCCACCACCTGGTTAGGCTTGAATAAGGTTTAATAATGTGGTACAAGATCATGTATGTTATAACTGTTTTTAAAAAATGTCTGATACTTATTTAGGTAATTTATCATTCTAGAGCAGGAGTTGGGAACCTTTTTGGCTGAGAGAGCCATGAACACCACATATTTTAAAATGTAATTCTGTGAGAGCCATACAATGACCTATGTACATTAAGCATTATCCAATAAAAATTTGGTGTTGTCCCAGAGGACAGCTGTGATTGGCTCCAGCCACCCGCAACCGTGAATATGAGCAGTAGGAAATGAATGGATTGTAATACATGAGAATGTTTTATATTTTTAACATTATTATTTTTATTAAAAATTTGTCTGCAAGCCAGATGCAGCCATCAAAAGAGCCACATCTGGCTCGCGAGCCATAGGTTCCCGACCCCTGTTCTAGAGACCTATTTATATAATTCTTCAGTCTCCAGTCCCTCTGTCCAGCATGGACCTATCTGACCTATGTTGACCATATGTTATACTGAAGGGCAGCTTGTGCAAATGAATATTGGGATTGGACATGTTAGCCTAGTAGGACCTTCCTAAGTTTGATATATTTTATTTTCTAGATTGCGCTGAGAGGTCCCCCTGGCCCAATGGGTCTGACTGGAAGACCAGGTCCTGTGGTAGGTTACCCGCTAGATAATGTGTGTTTCACTTCTTAAAACTGCAGTTCCTTCTGCAACTTTTGGCCAAGCGTTGTTCACATGTTGGCTGAAACTTGCATGATGGGCAAAGGGAAAATTTTAAAAAAAGAAAGAAATAGGGGTACCATGATTCATGATGGATTTACCTTGGACTTTTTTTAAAAAGCTCATCATTTTAAGTAAGTGGTTTTTAAGTAGGGTATGTATACCAACTTATGCTTAAATTTGTTTCCATTTTAAAAATCTGTCTCAGTTGAGTCCTCTGTCAATGTTGATCAAATGTTTTAGTGAAAAGTTTTCCAATCGATCAGATATGATAAAAAATATAATTGAGTCACATATCCAACTATTTTTCAAGGTAGAACTATCATTTACTTGCATGATATTTAAAGTTATTGAAATTTAATTTTATATTATATTCTTGAGACTTAATTTTATGATAAGCAGGATTTTCAGTAAAGACAAAAATATTTGAGGTCAGTGAAAATTAGATCATAATATTAGGGGCAAACAGGACACTTAGCATAAGCTTCAAGCTACCACCTATATTCTACAGGGTGCTCCAGATAACTAGAGAAATTATTTGTCTTTTAGAGACTCTTGGAAAATAAGTTTTATTTTTTCTTACTAGCTTGCTAACAAGCTAATATATATAAAAATATATTATGAATTGCTTTTTTAGGTATCTTCAAACCTTTTGAAACTTACCAAATATGAAGCAGTGTAGCAATTCACAAAATAGAGGGTTTTTTTAACCATATTTTTTTCTTAAGAAAAAATGCTGTGGGATCTCAACCAAAGTTCTCAATGATTTTTTAATTAATAGAATAAATTATCTATTATAAGTATTTGTTTTTTAGTATAAAAAGGTGTGTCTACTGTGATTTCATAGGCTTCCAATGTGCTTTGTTGAAAGAGGTATTTATAGAAATCATTGATGTGAGCATTAAAATTTTATCTTTGATTTTACTTAGTGGACGCTTAGCAGAACTATTTTACTCAAATTTGAATCAAGGACATAGTCTTCTGTTTAAACTTTTAATTAGAATGAGAAATTGTTTTCTACTTCTGGTTTATTTGAGAATTTGTTATATAGTTTTACATAAATTTACAGTTCTCTTAATTTAATCTTGAAATTTTATAACATTTTACGTGTTTTGAAGGGCCATACCCTCAATGATCTCAGTTCCTGTGGAACATACTATGTTCTAACAATATATTGTGCAGAATTTGAATGATACCTGATTGATTCTATCTGCATTATTAAGTTTTATGAGGTATTTTTTTCTGTTCTGCTTTTCAAAATATCGTAAGGAACAAGGCCGATTCCAGGTCACGTAACAGAGAAAGAAATATGGTGAATCCTTAATGACTTGTTCGTGATAACTCAGATTTACATGGTGAAGGAAAGTCAGCAGCATGTTAGTGTGTTACACATTTGAGGGCAGAAGAGTTACCTGAATATTTCATTAAAAAAAAAAAAAATCTTGGGCCCTGAACTTGAGACTAATGATATAGGTTCAGGGTCAGAAATGGCAAACTGGGATTTTTTTTTAAAGAGTTCACCAGGCTGTTTCTCATGGTCAGGAATGTGTGCAATACACTGACATACATTACTTTTAAACACATTAGTGTAGAATCTCTAAAGCAGTATTTTTCGAAGGAATTTTCCTGCTTATCCAGGCAGACACAAGCCCAGGGGCACTGTAGAGGGTGGGGGGAGGGGGAGGGACAAGCCAAACCAGGAAGAGCAGTAAGATGACCACTTCCTGTGTCGCCAAGCAACCACTCAGGATCACATCACGTCAAAGAGAAAACTTGGGCAACCATGTGTGCCCTCTCAGTGTCATACCCAAGAGTCATTAATTTTACTAATTGTTTGTTAAGGAAAGCATTAGGTGGCTTAAATGTTAAAGGTAAGTACTGAGAGAAAAAAAAATCATATTTTTTCTTTCCACCATTTTCTGTTATCTTTTGCTCCAAAACATCAAATTATTAGACTTTCAAATATCTGCTAATGTTACAGATCAAAAAAGTATACATTAAAAGTTAAAAAATAAAGTCTACATCAGTATTTTAAGACAAATATGTACATTCATTCTTCCAATGAAAATTTTTCTTTATTCAATTGTTCTTTTTTTTCCAATTGCTTTTTGTAGACAAATGGAGGCTTATATGATCAAATATGCAGGAAATGTAGAAAATGTTTCTTTTTCCTATGCTTGTTACTCTCGATTATTGCATGACAATTTTTAGAATAAGTGTTTGGGCAAAGTAATTATAATCTGTTCGGTTGGTAGTGCTCATATAGAGAGGATAGAATGCAGTAAATTAATTGAAAATAAATTGACTATCCTATGAATTGCATTCAGTTCAGCGATTAATAATAAGATTTAACGTAGAACCCCAGTTTTTTTTCCTCTTGATAAACATTTAGTTCCAAGAATTCTTAATTAGAAGTTTGAAAGTCACCATTCTTGTTATTTCCAAGGGTAGACTTCATGTTTTTGACATGCCCTGTGTCTCAGGAGTCATTATTAATAGTTATTTTTCTCTGCAGCCACCAGGAGGCTCCAAATAGCTAACATTTTCAGACGGCGTAATTTTAACTTTTTGTACTTTGATTCAGTTGCACTATTTCATTGACTATTATGAATTTGATTTAAATAAGCCCTACCCTTCTTAAACACACAAAGTATGTTTCTACAGCATGACGTCACTGTTAGCACCATGTTCATTTTTTATGTTCTGCGTCTTTTGAGGGAGATGCAGGACCTAGTGTTTATTGTTTATTTTTTTATTGATTTGACCTTGTCACGCCACCAGTTGAAGCAAAACCACACAGCATGCTGCTGCTTCACCCATGTGCCCTCTCGTGACAGCTCAGTGGGTCGTTAGCAAAAGGCTCAATTGAGGGCTTTTAAAAGGAGTCCCAAGTAGTTCTGTTTAAAACTCGCACAGGACCTTGAGAAAATGATTATATATCTATATATTTCCAGTTAGCGTGCCAGGTGTCTGTTGGCACGTTTTGCATCATGTAAATGTTTGTAAGAGGGGTTTGTCATTAGGACTCGATTCTCGTAGGAAAAAACACATAGACCGCTCTGAGGGAAAAATGGCTTTGACATTATTTTGGGACAGTGATAATGATAGTAAGAGCATCTGTCCTTGACATTTTTATTGCTGTAGAATGCGGCATCTGATAAATTTCCGAGTATAAAAGCGAAAGACACTTTGCCAAGTCCTCGCCTTCCCCCGGGTACCTGATTGCGTAAGCATGGGTCGCCGTTAGTGTTCCGGCAAGGGCAATGATAAATAACGCCTGTAGATCATCCTAAGTGCTCTAATGGCACGCCCGTCAAAGAAAATTTCAGTGTGATTTCAGGAAATTGGCTTCTTCTGTGTAGTTAGGCATAAAATAGCGTCCTTTTAAAATGCCCACACGCTGGAATACAAAGTCTGAGACGCTGTTCAATCAAAGCACTTGAAACTAGTGTTGTCTTAATAAAATCATACTTGTCTGGTGAAGTATATTTTGAATGATGTTTAAGTATTTCAGGTGACAATGGTGGGATGAAAGGGATTAGGGAATTGCTAAATTTAATGGCTATATCCTTTTTTCTCTCCAGGGGGGACCTGGTTCATCCGGGGCCAAAGGGGAGAGCGGTGACCCAGGTCCTCAGGTAAAAAATACCTTTATGTCACATTTTGTTTTGGACAATTTTTTTTTTTTTTTTTTTTGGTCAAGTAGACTAATTGGAGCATCTGCCACTTGTTTCATGAGGAAGGAAATCACACCACCTTTAAACTCACATCAATTCCATTCACTGAAGAAGCCTTTGTAGCCAGTTGACTGTCAGCGACTCGGTTCATGTAAAGTCCGAATAGTAAATTGGTTTGGGATTGTACAAAGTAGAGCAGAACTATTCGATTTTTGTTTCCAGTCACCTTTGCCTCAAACCCAAGATATTTTCTGTGAAGAGTAAACCTAGTGTATTATCTCAGGAAGGGTGTCTAACCTCCTTAAAAGAAGCTGACTTCACACCCTTTGGAGAGCTGACGAAATTCAGAGAGATTGAGACTCTGAAGTTTTTAAAAGATCTTACATTATACTTGCATGGTGCCAAATTAAAAGTATTGTTTTCTTTTTCTTTAAGGATAATAAATAGAGTCATTTAATCTGTGCACGTTATAAAATATACTTATTCTAGAAAACAGAACAACAAAATGGGATATATATATACATATACATACATACATACGTATATGTATATATATGTAAAAAGTATATATATATACTTTTTAATGCATTTACTTTTTTAAAAATGCTTCTCAGTATACTCAGCAGATACAAATTTCAATTGGGGTGCCGGAGCTCTCTCAAGCGGTTGTGTCCACGAATGTGATTTCTTCTAAATTAATTTCATTTACAGAGTAGAAGCATATGGTACAATGAATGTTAACACCGGTGCGCGTTCTTGGTCGTCACGCCCACAACCATCAGGCTCTGTAACCCCCGCAGTTTCTGGTGCCCCCACTTTGCAGGCACCCCCATGTGTGACAGCCCCCCGTCTGGTCTATCTCAACCCCGATTGTCACTTTTCAAGGCCCCCTGTCAGGGACAGCGTCCGTTATGTGGCCCTTGGAGCCCGGCTTCTTGCGCTCAGCACAGTGCCTTGGAGACTCCTCCCAGGTGACGCATGCCACCAGCAGCCCGTTCCTTTCTGTTGCTGAGAGGGATTTCCCACGTGGATGCCCCACAGTTTTATTTACTTGGCAATGAGAAAAAAAAAAATCCAAAGAAAGCAGAGAGCAAGACCTTTGAGTGACTGGGGAGACCACCGCGTTCTTTTCTGGTCTCGGTGAATGTCCCCGGACAGGTATGGGACGTGTTTGCACTGAAACTGACACACACGTAGCAATGCTGAAATGACACCGCGTGAAAATCTGAGGAATTCAGTCTTTTGCAAGGTTTAAGAACTTTTTGATCAAAGAAGCCTTTGAAAATATGCTGCATCATTTTCATGGATTTTGCGGTTTTTCTGACTCCTTAATTCCAAAGGGATGCACTCCCTAATTCATGGAAAACTAACAAGATTTGTCCCATTATTTATTTCCCCTTGCCATCCAGCTGGGTCCAGGGTAGAGTCCCCTCACTACAGTAATTTTTTTTTGTATTTTTCTGAAGTGAGAAGTGGGGAGGCAGAGAGACAGACTACCGCATGCACCTGATGGGGATCCACCCGGCATGCCCACCAGGGGGCGATGCTCTGCCCATCTGGGGCGTTGCTCTGTTGCAACCAGAGCCATTCTAGTGCCTGAGGCAGAGGCCATGGAGCCATCCTCAGTGCCCAGGCCAACGTTGCTCCAATGGAGCCTTGGCTGCAGGAGGGGAAGAGAGAGACACAGAGAAAGGGGGAAAGGTGGAGAAGCAGATGGGTGCTTCTTCTGTGTGCCCTGGCTGGGAATCCAATCAGGGACTTCCACATGCCAGGCTGACGTTCTACCGCTAAGCTAACTAGCCAGAGCCTACAATAATTTTTAAAGCAACATTCTCTTAACCTCTTAAGTATTAGATAACCTTCATTTTGTAATTTCTGTAATCAACATATTACAGTGATCGTGGAGTTATTTGTAATTTCATATGTGTGTTACATTTTCCACTACATTGATTATATGCATCCTGTTTAACTTTAAAGGCCTATATAACATTTATACTGGGACTGCATTTGATCTATTATTACCTGTGTCATTTTATTTAAAAAAACAACAACAACAACAAAAACATGTGTATTCATCTTCACAGAAGATGTTGTATGTAGGTGTGACATTGTATAACAGTGATTCAAGGAACACACTGAGAATCTTGAACCTTTCCTGTGACGTGGCATGGTGCCCGTCACTAATTTGCACTAGGGACTGTCAGCCCCAGCATTTTGTAGGTGACTGAGAAACATGTCCCAGGCACTGTGCGGAGTTGTAGGAGCATAGGGCACAAAAAGAGACAGATTTAACCCAAAGCTGCAACAGTGAACAATTCAGTGGGACATTCAACTGTGGAAAAGGCAATTCTAATCCAGTGTGATAAATGCATTAAAAGAATAAATATCCCAGAGAGGAACTCCAAAAAAATGAAGGGGAGAGGGGAGGCAGGGAAGGGGTGGGTGGGTGAAGAATGTTTTCAGTCACAAGACATATAAAACCCCCAGGTTTTGAGAATAAAATAAGTAATTGAGGATTTTTAAAAAGTTTAAAGTATTACTGTGTTCCTCTTGATGGAAAGGAAGGTGAATGTCTGTATAAACGTAATAAAATATTTTGACTTTTTTTTTTTTTTTTTTGCAAGAAGCCATTTAGAAAAATGGATTCTCTTGTCTTCAGCTTTACCTGGGCGTTTACCTGAGAACTGATTTTCTTGTGTTGAAAATGATTAAGGGGCAGTTAAGGGGAGTTGAATTTCTGAAACCATCTCTCTCGGTGCAGTTGTATTTATCGATCAATGGTTTTATGAAATGACTGAATTCTGATGTTTTGATGTAGGGTCCTCGCGGTATCCAAGGCCCACCTGGTCTGACGGGAAAAGCTGGAAAAAGGGTATGGTTGGTTCTCCTCGTGTATTTTGAGAGCATCTCAGATCATCAGTTACTTTGTTTTATTTTACTCCGGGCTCGGAGGAATGACTTTGCTTAGTCACCTTCTCGGCATTCTCAGGGTCGCCCAGGTGCTGACGGAGGCAGAGGAATGCCCGGAGAACCCGGAGCCAAGGTCAGGAGCTCAGATGTCCTTCTATTCGGTATCCTGTACGCCGGTGCCTCCCTCAAAATGTTATATTTTAAAAGACAGATTCTTGACCTGAAAGAATAATTCAGACTCGCATTCTACTACAGAATTGGGCTGAACATGTGATGGTGATGAGAGGGTGATGGTGGTGATGAGGAGATTGATGATGATGATGATGATAATCATGGTGATGGTTTTACAGGGAGATCGAGGATTTGATGGACTTCCGGGTCTGCCAGGTGACAAAGGTCACAGGGTAAGATACACCATTCTGTTACTTTTTATACAGAGATAATACAAGAATATTAGAAAATGTTTTAGAATTGACCCTCTAGGACAATAGGAGAAAATGAAATATTTGTAAATCCATTTAGTAAATTATTACACTTAGTAGGTACTAAGGAAAGGTAAGTAGAATTACACATGCAATATTAATACAAGTTGTTTAATTGATTTTAGGCTTTTTTATTTTATTATTATTAATTGAGAGGCAGGGAGGCAGAGACAGATTCCTGCATGCACCCCAACTGGAATCTACCTGGCAAGCCCCCTACCAGGCAGTTCTCTGCCCATCTGGGCTGCTGCTCTGTTGCTCAGCAACTGAGCTATTTTAACACCTGAGGCGAGGCCAGGGAGCCATCCTCAGTGCCTGGGGAAAACTGGCTGCATCCATTCTGAGCCATTGCTGCAGGAGGGGAAGAGAGAGATAGAGAGGAAGGAGAGGGAGAGGGGTGGAGAAGCAGATGGGCGCTTCTCCTGTGTGCCCTGGCCAGGAATTGAACCCGGGACCTCCACACATTGGGCCGATGCTCTACCATTGAGACAACCGGCCAGGACTGTTTTTAGACTTTAAGATACTCATTTTATGCAAACATTAGTGGGGATAGAATTCTGATGCACATGTATGTGAAAAATATAATTAGATGAACAAGTGTAGAGATTTAATTTTTCCTCTAATTTTTTTTATAATTGCCTCAATTTTTGTCTCAGCTTTACAAATTCCATTTTTAGAGAGACACTCAAAAGGAGCCATTCGCAGGCTGTCGTTAGTATAAGTATATATTGGACACTCCTTTATTATACTAATGGAGATGGTTCTAGGAGGTTGAGACACCACCAGCTATCTCTCTGTTATAATAAGACCCTTGCAATCCAGTGCAAGAGCTCAGAACTGGCTCAGGCTGAAGAAAACACCATCGTGAACAGCAACCCAGGAGATATTTTTTAGTGGGAAATTAAGCAGAGGCGATCTCCCAGAAAAAAAGATTAGTTTTGGTTCTTTACATTTTTTCTTCCCTAGAAGTTAAGAATGAAGGTAAGAGAAACTGGAGCATATGTTACCTTCATTCATATAAAAGAGAACAAAAGAAAAGAAATGGAGAACCGTAGGGATGTCTAGCAAGGCACTTAGTGCACGCATAGCACATGTCAAGAGAAATAACATCACTTCTGCATTAAAAAAGTCCACACTTCCTGTCGCCTTCTAGAGTTGTGCTGATTTAAATATGCATTATATTAGAAGTAGGAAACATTGAAATTAAAATCACCAAAGTGTATCCATGTCTGAGACTGTCTTCAGCAAAATAATATTTTAATGGTTTATCTTACAAAGATTTCATGTCTGGTGATTATTTGGGGGTGTTCAGTTTTATACCTTTCTGTTTTTAAAATCAGGGGAACATGTTCCTAGTATACCAATGTGTAATGCCAGGCCATGTAAAATTATGGTTTATCTCGGAAGTGTTCTGGGGAGGGCAGATGAAGTATTAGTATTTCCTGCCAAATGCTCTGTGCTCTCTGGTAGGCGAGCTCCAGAGCAGGCTTCTAACCCTTCTACTTTGTTTCAGATGCTAATCATTATTTGTTGTGATTTAATAGGGTGAGCGAGGTCCCCAGGGTCCTCCAGGTCCTCCTGGCGAAGATGGAATGAGGGTACATTCAGTTTCCTTTTTCTTTTCTTTTCTTTTTTTTTTTTTAAAGAATTGCTTAGAATTAAACATAAGAGAACGAAAGCATGTTGGAATGACACATTGTCTCATTGCATTCACCCTGACCCGCAGGGAGAAGACGGCGAGATTGGACCAAGGGGTCTGCCCGGAGAAGCCGTAAGCAACTCTCTTTCTTTCTAAAATCATACCTGTTTTGGGAGACTAGTGACTGTTATTACACATATAAAGTCAGTAATAAACTCAGGTGACTAGGGCAGTCTTACCGGAGCTAACCAGGTAATTATTATGTAAGAACTAATGTTTAAAGGCTACATTGAGCTCTTCTGTTACAAAGTGTTAGATGTTTGAGAGAAAAGAAATGTAAAATTATAACATCTTGGTCAGCCAAAATATACTTTATCTAGTTTCTGTTGCTTTTCTTAGTATTGTTTCTTTTTTTTTTTTAGAATCTATTTGTATATTTAGTATAAATGAAGGCTCTTATTAGAAAAGAGAGGAAGGTGCTCGGTGTGCCAGATAAAAGAGTAATATGTGCTAGATTCTATTTTTTTCCATTGAACTTGACAAAAGAGAAAACTGGATTGGGATGGTTTACCTAAAGCCAGTTAATTGAGGAATCAGACTAGAAGCAGACCTCCTAATTTCATAGAGGTGCGTGTCTATATAAACTTAGTAAAATAATCTGACTTTTTTTTTTCAAGAAGCCATTTAGAAAAAATGATTCTCTTGACTTCTGCTTTATCTGGACTTTGACATAAGAACTAATCTGCCTCCTGATAGAGCCTGTGGAGGCAAAGGCATAATAACAGCTCAAGGCAATGTGAGAAGCAGTCAATTATTGTATTGACTTTTCTAAAGAAAGGGGGAGGGGCCCAAAGCAGATGGAGGAAGGGGAGAAGAAGAGGAAAATTGATTAAGATGAAACGAAGATAGTTTGTTACAAATCTTTATAGGGAAATAGTCTCTATAACCTTCAGACATCATTTTCCTGGTCTGTCTTTCTGTCAGTGCCTAGTCTCTGAAGTCGGAATTAATCCAAATGTAAAACACAGGAGAATGAGGACCCTTCTATTTGTGTGGTAGAATAGTAAGATTTAATAAGATCTGTGTTGCCATTCCAGTCAGAAATGGCACAAAAGTGACGTAACATATTCAACTATTCCTGACTTTATCAGTTTCTCATTTTATATTTCTCATTTGTATTACTTATTTTATAAATTTACAGTTTGTACATAAACTTATAGTATCAAAGATACACAGTTTCTGCAGAAAAGACACACAGTTATCCATTCTGGCTTCCGGATCCGTATAAAAATTGGATATTTCTGTTACATAAAATAGTGTTTTAAATACCACTTTCGTTGTGTTCAGAGATGCTATACAGGTATTTTTACTCTAAATATTATCTTAAAATTTCTTTTGAGGGTGAGGCGTGTTTTGAGGGCATTTCTTATGAGGATATGTGTGGTTTTCTTGTTTGTTTTTTTCCTTCCAGGGTCCACGAGGTTTGCTGGGACCAAGGGGCACTCCTGGACCGACAGGGCAGCCTGTAAGTGTGGCGGGAATGTGCAGGATGCCCTGGGAAAGCTTGTTTGATGTAAAGTGGGGAGGCCTGGAGAGCTTTGGGTAGCCGGCCATGCGGCTCCTGCCCTGCCCTGTGCTGAGGCCACAGATGCTGCCTATGGGCTATTGAGCTGGGGACAGTGAAACAGAAAGGGTCTAGAACAGGAGAGCCTGGGCAGGCTGCTGTCAGCTCACTGGGGGTCAGGGGAAGGGGGCCTTGGGCACAGGATCTGGGGCTTAGCCTTGAAGAGCTGCCCAGCTCCCCAGCTCCCCTGCTGGCGAGTCTCGGGAGGACCCTTACAGGTTAGGAGCTGCAGGCCGCCCGTGGTGGGTGGTGGGGGTTGGGGGTGGGGGGAGAAACGGGAAGAGGGAAGGGAAAGGCAGGGGCCTGCTCCCAGGATGTAGAGCAAGCTGGCTCCTTTATTTTAAGGGTTTGTTGTTGTTTTTTTAAAGACCCTGGAGTTTAGGGAAGGGTGGCAATAGAATATTCCTCCGCTTTTCCTGGTGCGCCCTTTTAGGGCTTTGGTCGCCACTGATTGGTCAGCCCCAGGGCAGGGGGTCCTTCGCCTTTGCAGCTGGCCCTGGCGTCATCCCCTGGTTGTGCTGTTTTTCTGGGCCTGGCGCTTAAATACGAGGGCAGCTCGGTGTTTCTCGGGGGAGGCGACCTTCCGCACCTGGCTGTACGTAGCTTGGCCAGGGCGTTCAGTTATCTGTCTCGGCTTTCCCATTCCACTTGCCAAGGAGTTGTTATCCCAGCTTCTCACTAACCTGTCTCAAGTACTGTGCTGTTAGCAGGTTAGTCTAAGGCTGATTTTCTGTTGTAGCAGCTAAACTTCTAAATAGCCTCACAAATATATATATATATTTTTTTGTCTTCACTGAAGGGTATCGCAGGTATCGATGGCCCCCAAGGACCAAAAGGGAACATGGTAAGTAGAAAATTTCCCTAAAATAACTCATTTCTGCAAAACCTGGAGGCTAACAAACCGCCGTTGTTGTTAGATCTGAAGGAGAGATTCCTACCAACATTTGCTAAGTCCATTAGCTAATCCTGGTGTTCATATTTTGCAAGATTTTCCACATTTCTCTGTCAGGGAAACTGATGTGGGGACTGTTTTTCAACTGAGAAGAAAATACCTGTTAAGCGAAATAGCTCTGTTAAAGACGCTGTGTTTTCCCGCGCAGGGTCCCCAAGGAGAGCCCGGACCGCCAGGTCAGCAGGGGAACCCAGGACCTCAGGTGAGTCCCAGCCACCGCCGCGCCTTCGAGATAATGGGGGAAGGGGGTGTCTCTTCACAGGAGAGCTGACAGCCTCGACATTTTCTACGTAGAGCTAAAAATGCTTGCAGTGTGAAAATAGGAAGATAATTCTTTCTTTTTTCCTCTTTATTAAAAAAATAACAAGAGCAGAGGGGAGGAAGGTTGGGAGACTGGGTGGAAAATGTGGAGGGGTTGAGAAATACAGGCAAGTAGTTACAAAATAGACCCCGGGATGTAAAATATAGAATAAAGGAGTATAATCAGTAATATTCCAATAACTATGCAGGGTGCCAGGTGGGTACCCCAAATATCGGGGGAGGGGACGCTTTGCTTAGTATGTGATTGTCTAACACTTAAGTTGTACATCTGAAACTAATACAAAATAACACTGAATGTCAAGTATAATTGAAAAAACTAAACAGTAAATTAAAAAGAAAAAATAAAAGCCATGAGCAAATGTTCAGAGCCTACTTCTTCCAAGAGAAAAAAAAGAGTCATTTGGTGTTCGTGGAATGCGGGGACAGCCACTCCTGCTGGGGGTTCTGAATAGGGTCACATCATGGTCCCCTTGTCAAAGGAGTAGCCATAGAACATTCTAGAACTTTCTGGGGAATACAGAGGACA
This sequence comes from Saccopteryx leptura, assembly GCF_036850995.1. Classification (NCBI taxonomy): domain Eukaryota; kingdom Metazoa; phylum Chordata; class Mammalia; order Chiroptera; family Emballonuridae; genus Saccopteryx; species Saccopteryx leptura. Next base: position 74,122,407 of record NC_089513.1, read on the forward strand.
TTTGGAAGCTTGCGTAGCTCATTTGATGTGAAACAGAAGGCTGATGAATTACTGTTCTAACAAGTGGATTTGTGAGATGTGATTCCTGACAAAATTTTTTTTTTTTTTAATATAGGGTCTTCCTGGTCCACAAGGTCCGATCGGTCCTCCTGGTGAAAAAGTGAGTGACTCTGTTGTTCTGATACTGTCTGTGAACAGTTTGGGTTGTCAGCCTCAGGCAGGTGTTTCTGATAAGGTATCTTGATGCCTCAGCTCGTGAGGAATTAATCTGAGGTTTAAGCACTAGAGTCTGATGTGAGGAGAAGCTGTTTGTACAACTCTGGACTGAAAGTGAGAACATTTCTCCGAGTTTCCCTCTGGGTAGCTTCCAATGTGACATTGTCAGCGGTATTAACTTCACACGGGCACTGGCGTGAGTCGGTGTTTTCTCTTTATTTTTGCTTTGCCTTTTCTTATGCGTTATTAAAAAAAATGTAATTAAGTTTGTGACAGAGGGTTTGTGGCAAGATCTGATTAAGGAAAAATTGTGAAGTTATCATTGTCACCATTTCTTATATATAAATGACAAATGATGTTCTTGTTAATAATCCAATGTCTGGATCAGAACAAGAATAAATCTTTAATTAAAGTGATGTCTTTTTCCTTCTAATCTCCTCTGCCAGGTTTTCTAAGTATCATTTCCTGTCTCCTGCAGTTACAGCACCATGGTAGCTGGCCTAATACCTTTTTATTGTTTTCTTGTTGATTCTTCCTAGGAACACAATTTTAATAAAATAACTTTAGTGGAAGTGTAATTTCATACTATAAAAATTCATTCATGTTAAGTATACAAGTCAGTGATGTTTAGTAAATTTACAGATAATACACAATCAAGTTTTTAGAATATTTGTACCACCCCAGAATGAAACCTTGTGTCAATTTGCCTTCCCCAACCCCCAGATCTAGACCTAGAATCGCTAGTCTGCTTGGTCGCTATAGATTTGCCTTTTCTGGACATTTGTTTGATGGAAACGTTCGCTCCCTTTTGTTAGCAGATACGTGCCGTTGGTGGAATATACCATGTTCCGTGTAGCTGTTTAGCACTCGATAGGCATAATCCGAGTGGCCTGGGCTCTTGAGTTCTGATGAATGTTTGCAGGCAACCCTTTGGGTTGCAGGTTTTCATTTCTTTTTGGTCGGTAGGTGGAGGTGGAGTTGCTGGGTCAGATAGTAAATTCATAGCGAACATTTTAAGAAACTTCCAAACTATTTTCCAAAGTGGTTGTACCCGTATTTCCTTCCTAACAGCAAGGTATGAGGACTCTAGTTTCTCCCATCCTCACCAATCATTTGTTACTGTTTCCCTTTCTGATTATGGTCATTGTTGATAATGTTAAATGGTTTCTTCTTGTGGTATTAATTTGAGTTCTGTTAGTCACTAGTGATGAGCATCCTTTCATTTTTTTATTGGATATATACATACATGTATATATATGCATACATATATAATGTGTGTATATTCTTTTGTCTATATCTCTCTAAATATATGTTAAGATGTTTTGGTAACATTTTAGTTGTTATTTATCTTAATATTTATTCAGTGTATGGGTTAATGTACCAGATTTAGCTGGTCTATAAAGTCCTATTCTCTGTGCAGCTTTTGTATATGGTTACAGTGTTAAGACAGCTATTGGAAGATAGCTTATGAGTGAATTTAAGAGGTTAGGTCCCAAAGATGACCTGGAGTCTTTACTATGTCAGAGATTTTCATCTGGGGTGCTCATATTTTAGATGAGCTCATCCACACCATGCTAGACTCATATTAAATTGCCCACTCTAATGCTTGCGCCTACCTGATTCTCTGCCTTGATTTTATCTCTCTGTACTGGATTGCTAAGACAAATTGCTTTGAAGGGACATTGATTTATCTGAAATCCCTTTTAAAGCCAAAGGCAGAACAGGGATCTGGTTCCTGGCTCTCCTTGTGATAAGAGACTTAAGCAGAAGCTGCTGCTTTCTGTGTTATGAACATAGTCAACTTGTGGGTCCAAAGACAGACTCATTCTATCAAAAGAGAAAGGGAAATAATTGTTATTTCATATATTATATATTGCATCTATATTAATTTTATTATCTTTATGATATACTGTGATCTGTTTATTCTGTCCTGAGAGCCTGTCTTCCAAATTTGGTGAATAGAGTTTCCAATGGGATCATAGTAGAACCTAACAATTAAAAATAAGTTAACTAATGTTAGATATTTTAAATTCCTCATAACTTTGATCTATTTGACCTAAGTTATTATAGCCTGTGCTTTTATTATACTTGTGACAAAATATTGTATACAGTTTGTTAATTAACTTAATGGATAAGACACCTGTATTGTTTTTTTGATAGTTTGATAGCAAACTTACTGAATACTTCCTGTGATTTAATTTATGATTTCAGAATTTACATCTCTCCTATATTAATTGGTTTACCAAAAAAATGGAATTGTATAACTCTGTGAGCTGAGTATGAAATCACAAGACACAAAATAAATGTTAATGACAAGAACTGTTAAGACATGGGTATATCTCTGGTCCCTTCATACTGCAACTTTGCCACATGTTAACATTGGTTAATTTGCGCAAACTCTTAGTTGATGATATTTCATGGAATTGTTTGAGACTTAAAATGTTAAAATGAAATATATATATATATATGAGCCATTTAAATATATATATATATATATATTGCTTAACAAACTACATAGAAACACAATAAATTTAGCTATTTTATTAAAATCTAAAAAAGAAGTCATATATTCATTGAACTTGATTCCCAACCCTCCAGGTAAATAATAATTAATTATAAATTCAATAACAAAAAAAAACACATATATACATATAAATTCTGCCATGTGAATTAGAAATTAAATTATAAATGAATAAAATAATTATTGGATAAAGTTTGCTTTAATTATTAAAGTACTATAACTTAGCTTACCTATTCTCAACAATATCCATAAAATTCCTAGTTAATTTAATTACAGACATAGATTTCAGTTTTCACACATGTGGGTTTAAGGTTATATTTTCTGTTATTATAACCCCCAATTAAAAGAAAATGGGGTATTCACAGAGTTGAATTAAAAATAAAGAATGAAAGAAAAAGAAAGACAAAACATTTATGGAGTTTTCATTCTAAAAACGATGGATTGGTTTTCACTTGATTAAAAAATACAGTACAGGAGTTTTAATATTTGTAATCAACCCTTAAGAACATAGTAACAACAGTGTATTCTTGTATTGCCCCACAAGGTCATTGTTATAGAAATACTACTTCTGCTGATAGTAATAATTAGCGAAGTAGTTCTGCATTAGTACTGTGCATTTTGCTGGTAAGAAATAACACCATTGTCTTGATAGCAAAAGATACTTTCAGTGACAGTCAAAATGCTGCCATTAAAAATTTAGTTTTATAGTTACTATATAACAGTAGATTGCTAGGCTAAATATGACTTCGCAGAGTGGTGAACGGGACTGAGACTTTTAAATCATTTAAATGAGATGCAATGAACTTCAGTTATAAAACCTAAATTGTCCAAGTGAAAGGTTATCGTTATTTTTGGTTGTCCCATAGTGATTAAGTAAAGTCGTGTAAAACTGTACATGAATACAACGCTTCTGCTAAAAACTCCCTGAGAATGGAAATGCCATAGAAACCACGTCCACAGTGTAGGATTGCGCTAGGTCCTTACCCTCTCAGTTGTCTCTAAATCCTGGTTTGTGACCTGACCGGGAAGCAATAACAGCCTGGGCTCTTAAGAGTTGGATGACGTTCTTTATTCTCAGCAGAATGAGCATTTTCCTCCTGAGAAAGGATCTGTTTTTACAGGAGTCATTCTTGCCATGTTTCAACCTTAGCAGTGGTCAAGTTAAATGAGGTTCAGAATCCTCTGTGGTTAAACAGGGATTAATCTGTTGAATAAATTGTTACTCTTACTGTTTGTTAGTTGAATATTAGGTGATGTCATTTTTACATCAAAATAGTAGATTTTGTTTTCTTCATGTCTTATGAATACCTGTCACACTGAAACATTTCTTAAAATATTTTAATAATGACTGATGTTGTATCAATGTTACTCTATAACTATTTGCATTGGCACTTAATATCATGATGGATATATCTCATGCCTGCTTCTTCTGGGATATAAATCAATGTATTTCTTTTTTCTCTCTCTCTCTCTCTTTTTTTTTTGTATTTTTTTTTCTGAAGTTGGAAACGGGAGGCAGTCAGACAGACTCCCGCATGCGCCCGACTGGGATCCACCCGGCATGCCCACCAGGGGGCGATGCTCTGCCCATCTGGGGCGTTGCTCTGTTGTGACCAGAGCTATTCTAGCAACTGAGGCAGAGGCCATGGAACCATCCTCAGTGCCCGGGCCAACTTTGCTCCAATGGAGCCTTGGCTGAGGGGAGGGGAAGAGAGAGACAGAGAGGAAGGAGAGGGGGAGGGGTGTAGAAGCAGATGGGCACTTCCCCTGTGTGCCCTGGCTGGGAATCGAACCTGGGACTCCTGCATGCCAGGCCAATGCTCTACCACTGAGCCAACCGGCCAGGGTCAATGTATTTCTGACCTATATTGTTTTCCTTTTTATTCTTGACGCTCTCTTGTAGTATGCAAAAACCACAGGAGGGGTGAGGGGCTGGGTGAAAAAGGTGAAGGTATTAAGCAAAGAAAAAAAATCTCAGACACAGACAACAGTGTGGGGATTACAGGAGGGAGAAGGGGTGGGGGTAGGTGGTGATAGAGGGAGACGTGGCTTGGGGTGGCGGGCACACCACACAATAGACAGGGGTATTGTGGAATTGTACACCTGAAACCTGTATCATTTATTAACCAGTGTCACCACAGTAAATTCCATCATAAAATATGAAAAAATAAATAAACATAAAAGTCACATTGAGGAATGTTAAGCAGATGAAAATTAGCATGTTTTTGACACAGATTGAATTTGATTTTATCAGTAATATATTCCTGTGTAGAAGTCGGATTTTCGTTGTGTTCACTGTGGAAACAAAAACCTTCTCTTTCTCTGTTTCTTAGGGGCCGCAGGGGAAGTCAGGGCTTCCCGGCTTTCCCGGTGCCGACGGGCCTCCCGTAAGTAGTAACGACTGGTCGTCAAGTGTCTGTGTCTTGTCTTCAGAATAGATTGTACGTGTGCTTTAAAAGCGATTGTATAAATTCAGTAATAAAACCAAATCGAGCCAGTGATTAAACGTTGAACTCCGAAATACCATTTCATCCTGTCAGTTCCACGCGGCAAAGTCTTGTGACGAGCTCGCAGCGGTCGCAGACACACGACTGCTGGGGCTCTCGGCCAGACCCCTCCCCCACACACATTGATCCGACACATTTCTGTGCCCCTGCTCTCCACTCTCCTGTCGTTAGGCTTTCCTCTCCAGCAGCCCTTTCTGTCCACCGAGAGCCCTTTCTCCTCCTCTCTCTTTCCAAAGTCCACGGGCCGCAAGAGTCCCGGTGAAATGCCTCACCACTTGTTCATTTCCCCAGACGTCTTCCAGGGAAATTCCCCAGCCTTGGGCTTCTTCTTTTCAATAGCCAGGCTTAGCTATTCTGTCACAGAGTGATCAAGAATGTTATTCTGTCATCGCAATAGCTGTTACTTTAAAAGATTTGTTATTGAGGCTTTTTTTCTTCTCTTCAGACCTCTTGGAGCTGGGGGTACATTTTTCATTCTGCCTCTGTTTTTATGTTGATTGTGTATAATTGTGATAAAGTGGCACATTTTAATTTATTAACTCTTACTAACTTGATTATTAACAGTTTTGATATGATTTATGGTCTCACTGTATTTTTAAAAATTTTTTTTTATAAATTGATTTTAGAGAGAAAGTAAAAAAAAGAGAGAGAGAGAGAGAGAGAGAGAAACATCAATTTGTTGTTGCACTTATTTATGTGTCCATTGGTTGATTCCTGTATGTGCCCTGATTGGGGATCGAACCTACAACTTTGGCATATCGGGATCATGCTCTAAGCAACAGAGCTACCCAGCCAGGAAAATCCTGCTTTCTTTTCACAATGAGTTGCCTCAGTTCCATTTTAAAGATACCTATATGGTTATTTGATCAATGTGCAAAATAGAAGTCAGATTGAGGTATTTTTAGGTATAACTAATTGAGGTTGAATTGTTGTCAAATAATAATATTTGTTTTATGTGTTTTTCCCAAGCTGTCTCAAATGTATGATGTAGTTGGTAAAACACACATCTGTCCAAATGCCACAGTTTTCAGTGTTACTTAAGATGCAAAATATTCCATTTGTTTTGAAACATAGGAGTAAGATCTCATTTTGAAAAATAAAAAAGGACAATTTAATAGTATTATAAACTGCCATCAATAGTGTATCTCATGAGTGTATATTTTTGCTCACTCTAGGGTCATCCTGGAAAAGAAGGCCAGTCTGGGGATAAGGGGGCTCTGGTAGGTTACAAAGTGTCCATTTGAACTTTCTCTCCTCTCACCTCCTAGAGAAGATGCCCCCTTCCGATCATCTCTGTGATACAGATATTCTTCTATGATTGTTGAGGGATATGAATATTAGACTATAAGTACCAGAAAACAATTCATCTCTACCTGTAAATATAGCCTTTCCTTTCAAAAGAATTTTTTTCTACCATTTAAATATATCACTTTCCTAGAATTACATTTTTTGCTTAGGATATATTGAACAGATGGGTATTAGATAACTTTTAATTCTGTATTAGCCATTTTGTTAGACTGCATTTTCTGTTTTTTAAAAATAATCTCACGATCAGAACTGAATCCATATTCTGCATATGTAGTATACGTGGTATAAATCGTCAGTTACAAAAAATGAAGTTGGATTGAACGAGGACTTCCAAATATCATTAACCCATTTATGTCACCTCCCCTTATTACTTCCTGGTAACCCTTAAAGAAGCAGAAATTGAACTGTAAGAGCAACAAGTACAAAATACAGAAATGGAAGCTTATTCGATGTTAATTATCAAAATATATAAATAAAAGCTTATTCAGTGTTAATACCATTTTAAAATATAGTGGCCAGGGTTAGGACCATTTTTATTTAGAATTGTTAGTTTGGGATTCTTATTAAAATACTCAGCATTACTGCAGGAACTGTCTATTCTATATAACATGTGGTTTCATTTACATAGACTAGTGACATGAAACCAACTTTAGAAAACACATCATTTGGATCATATTTCTAATGATGTGAATGCTAAAAATTTATACTAGTTTTTAGATAGAAATTACTGATCCTCTTGGTTTATCTGTAATTGTCCATTTGCAGACATTTGAAGGGCATCATGTTTTTTCAGGATCAGAAAATCAGTTACCATGTAGTGATTTATATTATGTCATATTTACAATTTTAATCTTATTTTTAGCATGAATATATGATATGAGTTTGTAATAAGTAGGGATAGTCACATGGTTTTATCATATCTGACTTTAGAAACAAATGATAAAACTACCCAAGAAATCTTTGGCAATCGTAGAAAAATAGCATATTCTTGTAGATTATCTGGTAATATATTATAAGAACTAGTATCGTTTTGAACGTGTTCTGTATTTAAATTGCAATGGATCTGTTTTAGGGTCCTCCCGGTCCACAGGGCCCCATCGGCTATCCTGGTCCCAGAGGAGTGAAGGTAAATGCTATTTTTTCCACACTGTTTACTTTCAGTGTAAAATATCATAGTCATTTACTCTTTCTCATTTATTCTATAGGGAGCAGATGGAGTCAGAGGTCTCAAAGGCTCGAAAGGTGAAAAGGTAAATATAATTTACTTAGGTGGTTTTAATGCCTGTGTATCCATTACATCAGAAATGTAAATTTACTTAAGATACTCCATTTCCCAACTGTATTAAATTATTTCTTATATCTCAGATAATGCAAATATTATTTTGTACTTTCACATCCTGAAAACTTAAAAGAAATATATTCTTATAACTGGAGTGAGGATTAAATTATAGAACAGAAACAAGATATATTATAAACAGAATGAATCCTATCTCCTTTTTTCCCTAACAGGTATTTAAATTTTCTAAATCATGAGATTGGCCTTTAGAAACTATATTTTATGCAGGTGTTGTTCAATATCCAATTTGATGCACAGCAGAGGACTGTGTGTTCCCCCGTTTTTCTGAAATCCTCCAAATTCATAAATTGAAACTCATTGCAGAATATGAAAGTCAGAAACACGATAAATGATTTGGGGAAAGAGGAAGTCTTCATATGTAATACGGCTTGGAAAGCAAAAATATTAATGAGAAGGAAATAAAGATTAAAATCAAGCTAAGGTCCCCAAGAAGTTCAATACAAATTTAAAAAAAGCCCACCTTTCTGGAAAAAAAAAAGAAATAAGCAGAGGTAGATGAAAGAATATGGAATTTATAATTTTCTTTAGACAAAGAACTTAAAATGGAAAATTTTAACATAAATGTTTTATATGAGTGTAGAGTCCCCACGCCCTTGCACCTGTATGTTGAAGTTGAGGGTCATTACTCAGGCTTACTACAATATTATATTTTTTAAAATAGGGTTTCTTAGAAAATGTTGGTAGATTTGATGACAAATAGATGGAATATAAATGTTGATTTCAAGGTCACTGTTTATTCCCTTAGTCATAATTTTATCCAAAGCACTTTGAGTCAGTTTAATATCAAGAAGGAATAGATAAGAGATGGACTTATATCATTACAATGTAGTTTTCTAAAAAAGATAAAAGAAAGGTAACATACTGAGGCATTGCCAAGGTACACAACTGTGTCATCAGCTCTGTGTGTGAGAAATGTCATGCACTTTAAATTAGCTGCTTGGATTTGAATCCCAGTTCCTCAGGATCATCCATGTGAAACTCAGGATAGTCCTACGGAGTTGGCAACCGAGCATCGCGAGGGGTCAGACAGCACTGAACTTGTAACTGTTTGCATGGCACCTGTGCAAAATAAATACTCTCTTAGTTTGGAGTTTTTCTTGGTTAAGGCACTTAAGTATCAATCAAATATCTTGGCTTGAATTAGGGCTGGCCCAGGAGTCTCAGGGAAGGCAGTGTTTAAAGGGAAGGCGTTCCACTGGGGTGGGGAGGTTGTGAGCTTCTTTCTTGGAAAGAGCAGTAGTTTCGAAATGACAGAGGTAACTATATATGTATGTGATATAAAGCATGTACGTAGAACCCCACTCAGAAAAACTAATGTAGATTGTTTATAGGTAGGAAGATCATTTGAGATTATTGTTGTTTCGAGTGATGTCTGGTCTCAGAAGAAACAAATAGACATATAGAAGAAGAATTTGTATTTTTAACTTGGAGTGAAAAATTCTGGGTTCTGATTCTAGTTGTACTTATGAGACATGTCAACTTAAATTCTTTACCAGCCCAGAGGCTTATGTTAAGTTTGTAACATGAGGACATTGTCCAGACAAATCTCTAAGGTCTCTTATTGCTATCTTTTTTATTCCACACTGTATATTTAGTAGTATATTACTTATCTAGATAAATTTTATATAAATGTTGATGGAAACTTTTTAATAATGACAAGAATTCTTCCTATTTAAAGCTCTGTTAATCCTAATAAATTCTAATGTATATTACTTTTTTTCCCCTCAGTATGTATTATAAGCAACAGTTTACCTCATAAGAGATAAAAAAGGAAGTTAAACTACATTCTTTTTACATACAGAAACATTCATTGTTGACCAAAGGTGAAATAGCAAAGATTAAAAGTCACTACTGGCCCAGCGGTAGAGCATCTGTCCAGCGTGTAGATGTCCCAGGTTCAAGTCCCAGTCAGGGTACACAGGAGAAGTGCCCATCTGCTTCTGCATACCTCCCCCCCTCTTCTCTCTCTCTCTTTCTCTCTTTCTCTCTCTCTCTCTCTCTCTCTCTCTCCCTCTCTCCCTCCTGCAGCCATGGCTCATGGTTCTAGTGAGTTGGCCCCAGGCTCTGAGGATGGTTTCATGGCTTCCACCTGAGGTGCTAAGAAGAGCTCGGTTGCTGAGCAACAGAGCAACACCCCAGATGGGCAGAGCATCACCCTCTAGTGCAGTGGTTCTCAACCTTTCTAATGCCGTGACCCCGCAATACAGTTCCTCATGTTGCGGTGACCCCAAACCAAAAAATAATTTTGGTGGCTACTTCATAACTGTAATTTTGCTACAGTTGTGATTCGGAATGTAAATACCTGATATGCATTATGTATTTTCCAATGGCTTTAGGCAACCCCGCCAGGGTCACGACACACAGGTTGAGAACCGCTGCTCTAGTGGGCTTGCTGGGTGGATCCCGGTCAAGGTGCATGCAGGAGTCTTTCTCTGCCTCCCCTCCTCTCACAAAATAAAACAAGAAATAAAAAGTCACTATTGTTTAGACTCAGACTTTTTTCAAGTCTTAGACCTCCAGTAGCATAGCCCAGCAAACCAAGTGACATGGGTAAATTTCTCTTTTGTACGTCTTCTAAAACTAGGTTTTCTTATTTCAAAAAGATTAATTCAGATACGATCATTTTAGCACTGGAAATCTCAGCATTTGATAGTGTCATTTGTTTTAAAAAAAAACAACAAACACTTATTGTAAGGAAACCTAATCATTTGAGTCATCTAATTTATTTATTTGTGAATGTGTTGAAAACACAAGCATGACAAAGTAGCATCTAGTTCACTATGTTCTCTCTCAAAAATACAACCAAAACAAAGCAACTCTGCCTGGAAAGAATCCTAAAAACTATAACCGATTTTTAGACATAGAGTGCAGTCTTTTTAAACTAAACTTGTCAGCTGTGTAATTACCTCTCTCTCTGGAGAGAGGGTAACGAAGGCAGTAGTCAATGGGAAGTTAAGTGGTCATTTTCAGCTTTTTAGCCTCTGCTGTTTGCCCAGTTACATTCAGTGGAGAGAGAACCCTAATTCCACAAGGAGATTTTTATGGCCAGAATGTTGAAAACAGCATGTTTTTGTCTTAAAGGAAACCTCTACACCAGTCAGAATTCTTAGGTGTAGGAAAGATACGAGATCGGATCCCTTTTCCAAGTTTAGATCTCAGATGCCCATAATTACCTGATATTTTCTGGACCTTAGTATATAGCTTGGCAAACTCACATTGAGGCATGGGTGATTTCCAGATGTTCACTTAGAAAATGTTTGTTGACTGTCACGATTATTGAGAGTCAGAAATGTAGTAGGTACCGGAGATCCAGAGATTAATTAGGCACGAGTCTAATTTTCTTCTGGTTAGCAGAAAGAGAGAGACCTATGCTCTACTAAGCGCAGGATGGCAGGTGTTGTCATAACACATGCTGGGGGGGAGGGGGGCACACAGAAGACAGAGGTGAATTTTAGGGGGAAAACCCCGACGTCATGGAAAACTTCATGGCGGCATCGTGAGTCTGAAAGAAGTGCAGGGTCTCACCAGGTGCACAGAAAGGTTGAAAGGTGTGCAATGTGCGTGAGAGAGCAGAAGCCAGAACAAGAGTTACCAACAGGAAAGAAGGTAGTCCAGAGTTTCTAGAACTCACGCCTGGACGGTGCGTCAGGGCAGAGGGGAGGTCAAGACCGAAGACGAGACCGCAGAAGTGAACAGGAGTTAGACCATGGTGGGAGGGGGAGGGGAGGTGGTAGCTTAGTCATCGTTAGTGATTTGCATCCATTGAAGTATTTTAGAGTAGAAATTGACTTGTCCAGTTTTGTGCTATTTTGGCAGCAGAATGTGGAAATATGTGTGTCAGTCTTTCTAAGATCTGTTCTCATACTGGCCCGAAATGCCCTTCCTTCAGACTATGCAAGTCAAATGCATTCTCTGAGGCTACTAACTAAGATACCAACCACCGCTTCTCCAGTGCACTTTTTGCCTTAAAATGATCACAACCACAACCACCACAACCATCACCACCACCACCACCATCATCATCATCATCATCATCATCATCATCATCATCATCATCTTCATGTCTTTTCTCCAAACACCCACTTTACTCCATCTGTACGAAAAATAATGCAGATATTTTACCTTTATTTTTATCGGTAAAATAAAAATGTCAAAATACTCCACAATACTCTGAAAGTAGTTCAGTTTATGCTATTAAATATATGAATAATGATTCATTCAAAATTTAATTCTTTTCCTGAAATTATGAGATAGTAAGTTTGTGATGCTTACTTTTAAAAATGTATATAAATATATCTCTGTAAGACTGTAGCACATATTTTCATAGTTAGAACTTCTCTTCTCTTTGCTAAAGAATTCCCGGTCTTCAACACTGGCTTGAGCATATCGACGAGTCAATGAGCAATCCTTTACATATAAAGGATAAGATTAATTTGCTTATTACCCCCCTGAAAAGAGATTATTATATAGAGAGCAAGCTGAGGTAGAAAGCATTTACCTAAAGCACATGCTACAAAATGCATGATACAGAATTTTTAGGTACAAATTAATAAATTAAGGGTAAAGATATTTTATTTGGTAGTCGAAAGTTCTCAGAATATAAAGTAAAAATAATTATTTAAATATTTATGCTTTTTAAAAAAAAAATAGCATAGAATACATGTTGTCATAGAGAGTGGTTATTTGCCCCATAAGGTACAGATAATTTAATGGACACATTTGTAAAATACTTCCTAATTTTTAAAATTATTTTGTTTTATTAATTATGGAAAAGTGGAAGGGTGCTCTGGATAGGGTTAAAATAGGGAGGAGGAAGTTTCACAGCTAGGATTCATATTTCTCAGAACAATTTTCCCTGGTGGATAGTATTCATATTGTATATAGCCATATTTTTTATTTACCAACACAACTGATTAAAAATGCCTTTTTTATTTCTTATATTTTTTTAGGGTGAAGATGGGTTTCCAGGATTCAAAGGAGACATGGGTCTTAAAGGCGACAGGGTAAGTGAAAAGATAAATTTCACTGGTACATACAGTTAATGTATGCGTGTATCCTTATATTTAAATAAAGGAAGTACAGGCCCAGGATAAATAAAAATGTGTGTATTTGTGTATTACATGAGACATTACTCACTTGGTTTTTATATAAAAAGTTAAGTATTTTATTTCTTTTGTGAAAATAGTAAGAATCAATTGTCTTTTAGATGTTTAGATGAATTTCCTTATGTCCCATAACATCTATATGATAGATTCTATTGTGTGTCGATATTTTTAAAAATGATCAAATTGCTTAAACAAAGTAACATGATAGATTTCTTCTAAATTTAGTTCTGATATAGTGAGCTATGCTGCCTGGAAACAAGATATCTGAGATTTTTATGAATTTTTATTATATACTGGTCTTGAATTTTTGACTAAAAACCTCTTTTTTTTTCCTGCTATTGAGTTTCTAGAAAACAAACAAAAATGTGTTACCTAAGTAAATTAACATTTTATTGGGAATATTCATTTTATAACTATAATAATATTACCAAATTAATCTAAAAAAGAGGTAAACTGTAGAACATTTTGTCCCCCTAGAATTCATGTAAAGCCTGTTTCCACGATGGGGCAACAACTTCCATATTCCAGTACCTAATATAAATGAAAACCAAGTCTAAAATGGAGACATTTTTTGTGTGTTCCAATGATTTCCAAACTTGCTATTATTGGAGGGGAAACATTATGTTTTCTATTATACTGATAGATTCTCTGGCTGGGTCCCTGCAAAGTTAGACTGACAAAAAAGAGATTAACAAGAGAAAATGAAAAAGTAGTTTGCTAGCTTGTGCATCATCATGTTCACACATGGGAGTACTCAGTGATGAGTTGTAACTCAAAGGGGTGGTTAGGATTCTGGCTTATCTAGTATTTTAGAAAAGGAACAATCAACATTTTTTTTTTTGTATTTTTCCGAAATTAAGGAAGGCAGTCAGACAGACTCCTGCATGTGCCTGACCGGGATCCACCCGGCATGCCCACCAGGGGGCGATGCTCTGCCTATCTGGGGTGTTGCTCCATTGCAACCAGAGCCATTCTAGCACCTAAGGCGGAGGCCATAGAGCCATCCTCAGTGCCCGGGGCAACTTTGTTCCAATGGAGCCTTGGCTGCGGGAGGGGAAGAGAGAGACAGAGAGGAAGGAGAGGGGGAGGGGTGGAGAAGCAGATGGGTGCTTCTCCTGTGTGCCCTGGCCAGGAATTGAACCCAGGACTACCTCACACCAGGCTGATGCTCTACTGCTAAGCTAGCCGGCCAGTGCAGGAACAATCGATTTTTAAAGAAGTGACAAGACAGGAAAAGGACTTTGCATTTCTAGGACCGCAAATTGCGGAAAGGCATATAAAAAGGAAACTAAGTGTAGATAAGGGCTACTTAGGAAGATTTGTTGTTGTAGACCCCGCTAGAGTTTGTTTCTGGGCTCCAGATTGGTTAGGGTCTAGTTGTCTCTACATTTCTTATAAAAATATTGCCACTCTTGCATTTTAGGGAGAAGTTGGTCAATTAGGTCCCAGAGGAGAAGATGGCCCTGAAGGCCCCAAAGGCCGAGCAGGTCCCACTGGAGACCCTGGTCCTTCTGGTCAAGCAGGAGAGAAGGTCAGTGAACAACTTCAAATTCACAGATGACTCGTGAAGAAAATGCTTCCTGTTTATTTAAAAACTTTTTTTAAAATTATCCATGTCAGAAATCCAGAGGGTTCTGTTAAATTTCAAGCATCTCCGTATAAAGTTGTGCACCGATTAACAATAGGAACGTGGTTTTTTAGGTGACTTTGTTGTTTGCAAACATCATCAAATGCACTTACCCACACCTGGGCCGCACGGGATAGCCCGGTGGTTTTCAACCTTTTTTAATATTTGGGGAACTGGTGAAAATAGGAGAATTACTGGGGGGACCACTAAGACAGAAACCACCCTGAGCATAAGTGGATTCAACTGAGACCATTGTGTCCATCATCTCCATACAACAACATCAGGACACTTAACACTTTCATGGATCAGCCCGCGGACCGGTGGTTGAAAAACACTGGTATAGCCTGCTGCTCCCAGGCCACAGGCCTGTACAGCACGTTACTGTGCAGAACAACCTGAGATGAAATCAAGCACAAGAGAAAAGGATGCCATTGGGAGACACTGGAAGTAGGAGATGTATGAGGCTGCAGCTGAGCTGGTGGAGCCGGGCACACTGATGTTTCATAGCAACTTTTTATAAGTAGCAAGACTACACTCTCAAATAATAATAAAATGTGCAGGTAGTGCATAAACCAGTCATGGTAGCCATTTATTATCATTATCAAATGTTACATACTTGTGTAATTGTATGTGAAGACCTTTTATACGACTGGGTGTGCAGTAGACCCATTTACACCAGCAGCACCACAAACACGTCAGCAGTGCATTTTACTGCGACGTTACAATGGCTGTGAGGCCACTAGGTGATAGGACTTTTTCAGCTCCATTACAGTGTCGTAGAACCACCGTTGTATGTGCTGTTTGCTGTTGACCCAAATGTCCTTATGCGGCACATGACTGTGCTGCGTAGACGTACCATCACGAGCTGGGTCCACTTACCTAACTTTTCTGTCTTCCTTACTTGGTGGACCCCTCCACTCTCTGGGCCATGCAAAATCAGCCACTCTCAAAGCTCTTCCCCGTGAGAGGATTAGCATTTGAGTGTGATTAACAAAGGGTGAAAGCACAAGTGAACATTGGTCCACTTGCTTTGGATGGTACAGATAGCTCTGCCCCTCTTAAAAAAATGTAGATAGTTTTATTTTTCACATGTTTTTTTTCACAGGGTGTTTTAAAAAATAAGGATGTTCAGGTTCAACTTCAAGAGAGTTTATTTTTAATCTGAGGTTAAGTTAGGCATCTCTATGTTTTAAAACATCCCAAGGTAATTCTAATCTATGTTGATTTCTTAAGAGCCACTGGGTAATATGTATTACGTCAAAACATTTGCAACCATTACATTTATATTTAGCTTTAATATTAGAAAACATTGAAATTATAGGGTATATGCTGATACGGTGATTTGGTGAATAACTTAGAATTTGCTATGAGGTTAAATTAAGAAAAATACTAGAAATGTGGATGACAGTGTTATTTATGTACATAAAAGGAATACATATATAATAGTTACCTCTGGGTATAATTCAAGTCATTTTATATATATATAAATATATAATATATATATAATATATAAATATATAATATATATATATTTCTGTTCTCTAAATTTTCTATAATGAGCATGCCATTTTTCGATAAAATATGAACATTCCATTAGAACAATTCTAATCTCCACCCCTTATCACCCTGTCCAAGAAGGAGGATGTGTTACGTAAGGATTACACTG
The DNA here is from genome assembly GCF_036850995.1 of Saccopteryx leptura. Classification (NCBI taxonomy): domain Eukaryota; kingdom Metazoa; phylum Chordata; class Mammalia; order Chiroptera; family Emballonuridae; genus Saccopteryx; species Saccopteryx leptura. Next base: position 74,138,714 of record NC_089513.1, read on the forward strand.
TACAGGGATTGTGACTAGACAAGTACGAAAACAATTCCTCAGGTCATTGTGAAACACGTTCTGGGCAGCTCTGCTATGAGGAGTTCTGTCTTGTTTGGGCAGAGGAAGGAAAAGGCCATGGGAAAGCAGAGCTCCCCGGGCTGTGGGACATCTTCACTTCACGTGCGCCCTGGCCAAGACCCTGAGGCCCTCCTGGGACCTTCCTCTCATCTTTGCCCACCCTACTGTGTGGGAATGGCCTCACAAGCTACTCCGAAATATCGGGGCTCGACCCTACCCTACAATTCATCATCTTTAATGTTTCATTTCTATTTTCCCCTTTTTTGAAGTATCACCCTACTGAAAATATGAACAAAAATTTTCCGTCTGGATTTATTCTAATAGGACCCTAAAATGAATAAAATGATACATTCTAATTAGTATTTACCAGAGAGCACAAAAAGCTTTGTGATCATAATTAGAGAATTTCGTTAACCTTGAACTCAGTGGCATAAAACAAGGAAGGAAAACTTAGTGATCTGAGGGGGCATCTTCACAAGTATGCTTCTTAGGGCTTGTTTGATATTTTCCATCTGAAGATTGCTAAGCTATGCGGGGTTGATCTTGAATCAGACAGCTGTTCAGTTTGATCTATAATGACCATGTCATAAGCTATATTTCTTAATTTTTTGCCTTGCTTTATCCAGTAAAATAAGTACTTTTATTCATAAACTACTGCTCATCTTCTGATGTTGTATCTAGTAACTTGGGCTTGTTTTTTAATTTTTATTTTGTTTAAATGTGCATGAGAAATAATGATACTATGTGCTTGCTAATGTTTATGACTTTGATAAATATTTTATGAAGTGTGCTTTCATAAGATCTTAAGGAATAATGGATCACAGTAAAATTCCACAAACATTTTATTCAATTCATTTATCTTAATTTAATTTCCTCTCTATCTATAATTTTTAAGTTAGTGCTTTATCAGGAGGCCAATTTTGTTGGTATGGCATTCTCTTAGTATTTGTTAAACATCTTTGGATGTCACTGTAATGTATCATTTCTTTTCTCATTCTTAGATCGAGATGTAATCTTATTACACAAGAACAAAATAGTTACACATATACACATGCCCACCTGCAGGAATTAACACTGCAAAAAAAAAAAAATAATTATTTAGCTTCACCACTCAAAATTTGGTGTATTTATTAACCCAGATGTGTTTTTCTAAAAAAGGAAGGAAAACAAACGTTAGGTCAGAATTTCTTAGTATAGTTGTTTAACTTAATCAGAAAAAGTTAAATAACTCATGAATGCTAGCTTTATATTTACAGTGACAATTGAAATAATTTTATCAAAAAGATTAACTTTAATTGGCATGATAAGATCTAAATGGAGTTCTAACTGTATCAACTACCTTCCAGGAATATTTAATGTGGAAAAGCTTAGGTGTTGACTCATGCTTAAAAGTTCCCAAAGATGCCTCCAACTCCCTCTCCATCAGGATTCTATGTCCCAAAAGAGGGCACTGTCACTTAGACAACAGAAGTTAAGTTCGTGAAAATTGTAACATTAGAAACATGTCTTAAAAAACAAAACAAAACATATCTATAGCATGATTTTTTTTTTCTATTCAGACGAAGAAATAGGGTGAAATTATGGTTAAAACTTTGCAAATGCTTCTTTCAAGTGTACAACTATGTGGTTCTTCTAAAAAATGACTAAAATCACCATTGCAATATCAATTCCACTTAGGGTTTATTATTATTATTATTTTTTAACTTTAGGGGAAACTTGGTGTTCCAGGATTGCCGGGCTATCCAGGGAGACAAGGTCCAAAGGTAAAAGACGGCGCTTGATTTTTAGAGTTTTATCCACATTCTGTAGAAACACTTAAGATCCATCACCTGTGGTTACCTTTCCGTCCATCTGTAACAAAGAGAGGGTGAATCTCGCGATAGAATTTCACAAGAGGAAGTCACGTGGCACACGGTGCTTGGGTCGCAAGGCGATTGGAGAGCCTGGGTGATGAGAGATGGGAGTATTTTAGGAGGCGGGGTCATACAAGGATGGTAGACTTGGCTGCTTCCTTCTCATTGAAATCGGATATTCTCAGGGCAGCGTGCAAGAATCTCTGGAAGTTCTAAAGCAGATGACAGGTAATGGTTAATAGCTTTTGATTTCATTTCTGGTATCCTACGAGTTTGAATTACCTTTTTTTTTTTTTTTTTTAAGACTTAAGGTAGTCCCCGGGTTACGAACGAGATAGGTTCTGTAGGTTCTTAAATTGAATTTGTATGTCAGTTGAAACAGGTGCGTTCATGCGCTTACCAGTTAAATGCCACTCAGACAGATGTTTGTCTTAATAGTATTTATTTCTACCTTTCCACGCATGTAAATACTTAAACAATCTTCGAACCTACCGAACCTATCTCGCTCGTGACTCAGGGGACTGCCTGTATCATACATCCTTCATTCTCTTATCTCTCCTTCCCCACAGTACGTATTTGGTGTATTTGCTACGTGGGGCTGCCATGACCTAGCTCCACAGTTTGGTGACTGAAAACAACGGATATTGACTCTCTCACAGTCTGGAGGCCAGCTGCCCTCCAAGCCTCCAGGGAAGAGTCTGTCCTGTCCCTTTCAGCTTCCGGGAGCCCCGGGCCCTCCCTGGCTTGTGTGTGCGTACCTTGCAGCCTCTGTCCCCTTCTTCCCGGGGCCTTTTCTGTGTCTTCTCCTCTTCAGTCTGTTGTGAGACCCTTGTCATTGGATTTCAGGATTACTTCATAGTCCGAGCTGGTCTCATTTCCAGATCCGTACTTGAATTCCATCTGTGAGGACTCACATAAGGTGACACTTGCAGGTTCTAGAGATTTGGATGTTGAATGTATCCTTTGGGGGTCACCGTGCCACCCCCTACACCACTCAGATTCTATAATTGACCACTTGAAAGATACATTATTTTATGGATAAAATGGATGGTTATAAAAATACATGCTTAGCCTGGTGTACTAACTTTTCTCAAGCTGATCATAAAGCTGTGCTGCCCTTGACTCATTGACTAGATACAGTAAAGGGGTGAAATGATTACTGTATCATTTTGATTATTAATATTGGCAGTTATATACAGGATGGGGCAAAAGTAGGTTTACAGTTGTTCGTATAGAAAGTAATACAATAATTAATAATAATATAAGAATGAACTGTTTCATGTACACACAACTGTAAACCTACTGTTGCCCCCCCATACACATGAGATTATCTATGTATCTATATATATGCAACATGAATTTATCTATTTATCTATGTATCAACAATATCTGTTTGACCCATTCAGGCTTGACAGGTCAGTAGATAGGAATAAATCCTAATTATATAATAATCCCAAGACAATTATTTATTAGTAAGCTTCACAAATAATCACTGGGAGAGAAAAGTGTCCTTCCTCCTGACGTGAAATGCAGGGCCTTGACGTTCACTCATTGCCATAGGGTAACACTGTCTTAGGCTTACCATGCGGTGGTGTCTTATTATTTTTCTAGAGAAATTATTTTCTAGGAAATATCTATTATGCATATAGTACATATTTTCTTTCTAGTAGCAGGTAAACATCAAACTTTGAGCCCTTGTAAAATAAGAGTCATTTCATCTATGATTTAAAAATAACAGAAGCATTATGTGCTGTTTCTGGCTACAATTAAAATGCTGATTAGTAACTTTGACCTGTAAAATATTATCTATCCCTAATGCACTGTCCTGTGTCCTAGTTACCTTCTTTTCAAATGTCAACCATTTTCACAAGTGTTATGAGTAAGAGAAGACATTCCACGCACAACCTTGGACATTAAGATATCCTTAGATAACTTGTTGAATTCTTGATCTCATTATTAAATTGAATTGCAGTTATGGTGGTGTGTTGATTAAAAAATCGGATGCTGTCATATTATTTGAATGAGCACAACTTTCTTTTATGAGGTTATTTGACATTCTTATATTTTGCTGTTTTTTATGTCAGTTCTTTTTTCAGTATTTTGGGGGTATTATTATTATTATTATTATTAATAGAATGCAATGGAATAACTAGAGAGAAGTGTTTCCTTCCAGGATAATTAAACATTTTCCTTTACCCTTTAACTGAAATGTCTGAAATTTGGTCTTAATTTTTTACATAACTTTTCTTCATAAATTTTTTCTGTGCTCAGGAACTATTTATGTTCCTCAGTTCAAAACAAAAAAATGATTGGCACATCAAAGGTCAAAGATGACTTCACATTTTTTCCCCATGTGGAAGCCAATGAATTTTAAACAGATTTAAATCCTTTTTGTACTAAAAGTGAAATTTGGCTGCTAATCTTCTTCAAGGAATTTAAAGACTATATTAGAGAATATATTTTTCCAGTATCTTACTGACAATCTGGATATTTAAAAGATACAACACCTTGTGTACTATAAAATGCTAGCTATTTCAAAAAGTAAAATTTGTTTTCAGAAAGGGTTATTTTATCTGTAAAACAGCATTTAAAATATTTTTAAAAATATTTTTGCATTTATTGACTGAGCTTATTTTAATGCCATTAACCTTCGACTTTTGGCCTTTTGTTTGCTGTTGGTCTTTTCTATTTAAAAGAAAATAATTCCTTTTTATGGAAATTATGCATTTGGGTGGTAATGCCTTATGTGAGAAAAATGTGTGATGTGCTCATGTATCACAAACTCTTAGTAGATTGGACATTTTTGTTTGTTTTCCATAAATTTCTTACAGTAGAAACTATATAAAAACTACACTTATTAAAAATAAAATTGATGCGTAAGAGCCATTTATTTTAATGGAATCTCTCCAAGTGTGGTTTTTATCTATTCTACTCAGAACAGAAATGAGCATTTGTTCCCAAGTAAAATTTGATAGAAGTAAATTATTTTCGTATTCAATTATACTCCCTTATCAAATTCCTAGCATAGTCACAAAGTAATACTCTACCAGATATCACTCGCTGATTCTCTGCAGAGACAGAGAAAAGGCTTCGAAAGCCCTTCCAAAATGTAATTTGCAGACATTTTTCCCCATTACGTGGAAATTACGCATCCTAACAATTGTCCTCGGGTCAAACATAGTTATCTCCATAGGCATAAATTAGATATACTGGGAAGTGGGTCGTAAAAAGTAGCTTAGCAGTGCATTTCAGGTTGCTTTTCTGACCATCAGCCACCGTAGGTGACACATGCAATTTTCCTGGCTCGTGGAGGACATATAAATTGGTATCACCCGTTCTGTCAATGTGACCGGGAGAAATCGTCAGGAATGTAGATTCCGGGATTCTACCGCCGAGAGTCAGTCCCAGCGGGTCTGCGGTGGGAATGGACAACCCGGGTTTTTAGCCGTCAGACCCGATTTTTCTGATACGAAGAAGCCATTTATCACTTGGACTAACAACATTACTTTAAGGGGAAATTCAACCCAAATGAGTGGATGTAAAAAAAAAAAAAAAAAAAAAAAAAGGCAAAAAGTGTATTCAAGTCAAAGAGGGCTTTGTTATTTCTTTTCTTTTTTTTTTTCTTTTTCCGTATTTTTCCGAAGCTGGAAATGGGGAGGCAGTCAGACAGACTCCTGCATGCACCCGACCGGGATCCACTCGGCACACCCACCAGGGGCGATGCTCTGCCCATCTGGGGCGTCGTTCTGCTGCAACCAGAGCCATTCTAGCGCCTGAGGCAGAGGCCACAGAGCCATCCTCAGCGCCCGGGCCAACTTTGCTCCAATGGAGCCTCGGCTGCAGGAGGGGAAGAGAGAGACAGAGAGGAAGGAGAGCGGGAGGGGTGGAGAAGTAGATGGAAGCTTCTCCTGTGTGCCCTGGCCGAGAATTGAACCCAGGACTCCTGCATGCCAGGCCAACGCTCTACCACTGAGCCAACCGGCCAGGGCCTGTTATTTCTTTTAATACATGGGGAAGAGTGCAAAATATGAATGTCTTTTACCCTTCGATAGTATTTATTGCATTTAATTCACACAGCGGTCTAAATAAGGAAAGTATTTGGAAGTCCTACCCCCAGGTCTCCCCCGGGATCTCCTAATTAGCCAGTTGAGCAGCGAGGATTTGAGCCTTCATCTGCTCTATTTTATGATATGATAATGAAGCAAACAATCACAGTCCTGTTCAAAGGTGGCTCTGAGCAGATGACAGTCCTGGACGTGTGCGCAAGGTGAAATGGGGGAATGATATTATTAGACTCCACCTGTGAAATGTGGCTGTCTGTGGAGGAGATGATGTAATGCTTTTTCTGCGCTTATCGCGTCTTCTGGCAGGCTGTCCGTTCTGGAGGGCTGTCAGCCTCGTTTCTGTTCCTTGCCTTCCTTCGTTCCAACCTCCGACACGTTTCATACCACCTGGAACATGTGGATGACTGCCCTCATTTTGTAGAAGAAAAAAAACCAACCTGTGTACACAGAGAAGTAATACACCCAATTTATTTAGGTGAATGCATGACAAAGATAAGTCTTGAATTTATGTCTTTGGAATTCCCAAAGCAGGATTTTCATGCTGGACTGTGTGTCTTAGACTCTCAGCTAGCTCTCGCCACGGGCAGACATTCGACAGGAAAGGCGGAGAGAGAATTTCAGTGTTTAGGATTTGCTCTAGTTCTAAAGGCATGACGTTATTCAACTAAAAAGTCATGCATGTATTAATACCAGAGTGTTAACACAGAAAATATGTTGTATAAAATTTATTTTACTATTTGATTCCTCATGCTTGAAAAACAGAATTCTTCTTCAGAGTTGACGCGGATATGCAGAATCATAAGTCAAAAATGTAATGTAAATAGAATGCCCTGCAATTGCTATTTTCTAACATGAGAAATGATCTGTTTGGCTGATTATTCGTTTGAAAGTTTAAAACTAAAATGTGTGTGTGTGTTTTTTTTTATCAATTCATGCTCTCATTGCTTCCAGGATTTCGGATGCCCCTGTAAGTTCATTTCTAAATACCTGAGTGGAGTTTGTACAAGTGTATTAAAAGTTATGTTTTGCATTTAAATATTATCAGCTTGTGAGAATCACTGCGTTCCAAAAAGACTTCCAGCTTGCGGTTCACAAATGTTAGGCGCCCGATTCATGGTGTATTCTCTTCTTTTCCGTAGGGTTCCACCGGGTTTCCTGGCTTCCCAGGTGCCAATGGCGAGAAGGGCGCACGGGTAGGATGTCTCAGTTTATTGCTCTGGACCCGTGGGTGTGAATATTCTTGTGTGCAGACCTGTCCTGCTGCAGCAGCTGCAGTCGACTGTGCTGTGCTTTGCTTTTTTACTGAAACTGTCTGAACTGTCTTTGACAGGGCGTCGCTGGCAAACCGGGCCCTCGGGGTCAGCGTGGTCCAACGGTGGGTGCCTTCAATTAAAACCAGGCTTTCCCTTGGGGATTTAACCTTTCAAGAGCATGTCCTTCAGAAATACGAATGTATTCTGGTGCCTTCGGATTGGCACGGGTGCTAGAACAACATCCTCGTCTGCTCTCCTTCCCAGGGTCCTCGAGGTTCACGAGGCGCCAGAGGCCCCACCGGGAAACCCGGCCCAAAGGTACGACCAGCCCCGCGCTTGCTTCTCCCGGGCTCCGCTCTGTCAGCTCTTCACCCGGAGATGATGCTGCAAGCGGGAATCAGAACTGACTGTTCTTTCTTTCTTTCTTTCCTGTGCTTGGCAGGGCACTTCAGGCGGTGACGGTCCTCCCGGCCCCCCCGGGGAGAGAGTGAGTACGATCCAGTCACGTCATGTACAATGAGTATTGATATTGTGCAGGTGTTTCCATTTCTCAGAAAGGGAGCGTGTGTCTGGAACGCGTATACACACACACACACAGTCATCCACAAAATCGAGTGAGAGTTTCCAAATTTCCTTTTTTTTCTTTTACTCTCAAACAAAGCCTCATCAGTTCGGTGCTCCTGATTTTGTTACAGAGATGAGAGAAATCGTGCTTGTGATCGGCCCACACTGTCACTCTGAAACTCGGGCCAAATCAATTATTTTCTTTTGAACAAGCGCCTCGCACCTATGCCGCATTCGCTTTTCTCAGTTTCCGCGTGGAGACGGGCCGTGTCCACGGCACTGGTGACAGCGTCATGCTGGTGAAATGCAAGCTGGCGGGGGCCGTTAAGTCACAATCAATGTGCATTCAAATCAAGATAAAACATCTATTCCAGGAAATAGAGAAACTATTTAGCAAATTGATTTCCAATTGATGTAAAATAAAGCCCAATACACATGAGTAAGCATGCCCTTTATTTTATCTTATTTTACTTTCTGGCAAAAGACAGCATTTTTGTAGCCAGACTCTTTTGAAAGCTCTCCCCTTGAAAGAATTGTAAATATTAAATTGTATTCTGTCAAAGGAATTAGACTCATTTCTTCATATTCTTTAGGTATTGGCTATTATGCAATCATATGAATATATTCTTATTTTATTTTTTTAAGTTTATAATAAATATTTTACAAAAAGAAAAAGAGAAACCTCTCATAACGTATAACTCAAAACTGTTATGTCATGGAGTAAAGCTTGTACTTGTGACAAATGTCTGTATCTGAGACAGAAGAAGAAGCATTTAGTTACAGTTGTTTCCAGCTTTGCTTCATAACTAACTAAATTAAACTTTCTACTGCATGTTTCTCACTCTTGATGAACTGTTCTCAAATTATGTCTATCCTGTATATTGTGAGCTCATGAACAATACACTGCTCACAATAATTAGGGGATATTTTATCACTTCATATTCATTTTGAAATATCCTTTAATTTTTTTGTGAGCAATATATATACATTTGAAGTATTTTATTGGCCAAGTCATCTTATTGAAAATACAGTTAAATTAATTAAAATGGCTAAATCACTAAATGGAATAGAAGCAATTAAAAAATTATAGCACACTAGGCGTTATATCTTTAAAGCACAGACTGTTTTCTCTTTACATGTTTTGCTTATGCTTTCTGAGATTTCATGAGTAACCATACGTCTTACAATTTTACTTTGGAGCTCACCAATGTGACGACCCTGTAGCATGATCACTTGTAATTGTAAAAACCTGTCAAGAGTACAAATAGTATATTTTGCAGATAAAAGTAAAGGTTGACCTAAAAAGATGTTTATTTCAAATAATCTGGAAAAGATTTTCAAAAAACATTTATGCATGTTTTAAAAAAATGTATTATATTCCTTCTGGTCTGTTTAGTTGATATTATTTTCTTCCTAATGAATCCTTATTTTCTGCAAAGAAATTTTATTATGAACTATTTAGTTATATCTTAGGCACGACCTACTTTTTCATCATCATTTTCTCTTAGGAAGTGATTTTTGCAAATTTTTGTTTCTTAAAGATATTTAAACACAAAATCAAATTTTCTTTGAAAAGCAAAAAATTGTAGAGAAGTGACATTTTAAGAAATTAGGAAAACAGAACTTGCTACATAACCTAAATGAATACTATTTGTAAAATTTTGTATTTAGAGTGAATTTTTGTTTATATTTTTCTTAAGTTGTTATAATAGATATTTAAGAATAATTTCATACTTTTATTAACAGTACCAAAAATTTTAAGTTCTAAGAATCTACCCATTGTTTTTGGTATTGCATGAGATATCTGTTTTTTTAATGACATATTCAACCTTTGAAGTTTCTTTTTGATTTTAAGATCAAATGCCTTGATAATAGGAACAATTTGTGCCAATTTCTGAACTAGCATTGGCTTCAGAATGGTAATGCCGTTTTCCTTGGGAAGGCTAAATTGACAAATTGAAAAGAGGAAAGCCTATTAAAGACCAACTTTAGTACACTTTTGTTTATTTAAACATACATACACCCTACCCTAAATGTATTCTTAAGATGTATTATCTTCCATTTTATATATATCTGTATTTCTTTTAGAAATATAATTATTATGTTTGGGGCATAGACAGGATTACCTTTCACCAATCATTTTGTTGCTGCAAACAGTCACTGTAATAATGTCTACTTTAAGCATTTAAAAAATATGTAATACTTATGCATTAAAAAAAGTGTTGAATAATATAGTTCAACATCAAGTCCAGAATGATATTATAAATGTGTGTTTGGATTGAATGTTAATGACAATCATACAATACGGTTCTTTCCATCTCTACAAAAGAAGCCTCTACATGATTCAAATGAGACCTTGACATCCTCAGAAATAAATATATTTTAAGTGTAGAAATTAGTTGAAGGCATCTTCTGTGGTCTTTTTGAGGTAATCACTTATTTTTCCTTTTAGTTTTGTATGACTAGAGTCGGATCATTTTAAAGTCAACTTTAAAAAAAATTTTTTTTTTTCTTTGGGAGGAGGGACTTTGGAATTGAAATATCCTTCTTCTCGGATATTTCTCCTAAAAGTAGAGACTCCGTGGAACTTCCTGGGACATCCGTGTTTAGTACTTCTTGTGCAAATTCAAAACGTCTGCAGTATGAAGACGGTTGGTGTGCATGCTGTGTGGTGTGGAGTCCTGCGTGGTGTGTGAAGTCACCCACTTTGCTCTCGGGAGCACAGGGTACCTCGTGCTCTGGCCGCAGTGCTGTCACTATGGGGAGGAGGCCGTCTGCTCTGTTGTGTGTCATCTGGAGAAATAAGCTGCAGAGGGTCAGGATGTGTCTTGTGAGGCCTGTTCCTAACTCTCCTGGCTGCCTTTTCTCCGCAGGGCCCCCAAGGACCTCAGGGCCCCGTTGGATTCCCCGGCCCGAAAGGCCCTCCGGTAAGGGAGAGAGTTTTTCTCTCTTTTTTTTTTTTTCATTTGAGAATGTTTTGAAATTTTTGAGGATCATAGTTTATATTGTATTTAAATTACCTTTAGATGCAAATATTGTTAATTCCTATAAAAACAAAAGTGCAGTTCATGTCAAAGACGATAGATCTTTTCGATTTTAAGATGTTTAGCGATTATGTCCATGTATAGTGTAATTATAGCTTATTACAAGTTCTTTCAAAGTGTATCAAATGCTAGAACAACATGAGTACTAGTCACTCAAATACTCTTCTGCTGCCACAGGTAGAAAATTGTTACATCTAGGTGCCCTTCAGTGTATCACTGCCCAGACACTCACCAGCACACTCACAGGATTGACATCGCAGTCAGATTTACCCTTCAGTGTATCACTGCCTGGACACTCACCCACACACTCACAGGACTGACATCGCAGTCAGATTTACCCTTCAGTGTATCACTGCCCGGACACTCACCCACATACTCACAGGATTGACATCGCAGTCAGATTTACCCTTCAGTGTATCACTGCCTGGACACTCACCAGCACACTCACAGGACTGACATCGCAGTCAGATTTACCCTTCAGTGTATCACTGCCTGGACACTCACCCACATACTCACAGGACTGACATCACAGTCAGATTTACCCTTCAGTGTATCACTGCCCAGACACTCGCCCACACACTCACAGGACTGACATCGCAGTCAGATTTACCTGCATTTATGATTTTGTCTTGACAATGCATTCTTCCCAGAAGGCTAACCCTTCCTGAATCGTATCCCTTTGATAAAATTTGTTTAGAGTAACCTTTCGAATAGCTTCATCAAACATCTTCACAGAATTATTTGAAATCCTTCATTTTTCTACCTAACTCTTTGCGGGCATATAGAACATTCCCAAGCGCTCTCAGTTTTTGTTTGTTTCTTTCTTTTTTTCTCTTTCTTCAACCTATTCAGTTCCTTTATGAGAGTCAGCTTCTCCACTGTCTTAGTTTGTTTGGGCTCCTATAACTAGAAACCACAGAGGCCACAGGAGTTTAGTCTCACAGCTCTGGGGGCTAGAACGCCGAGTTCAGGGACCAGCATGGGGACGCGAGGGCCACTTGTGGGTCACAGACTTCTCACGGTACTCTCTCTGGGCGGAGGGGTGAGGACCTCTCAGGACCATCTTTTGTAAGTCACGGATCCCACGCAGGAGGCTTCCACCTTTATGATGGGAGCACCTTCTCAAGGCCCCACCTAACTAATAACATCACCTTTGAGCCTTCGTTCAGATTTTTTTTTTTTTTCATTTTTCTGAAGCTGGAAACGGGGAGGCAGTCAGACAGACTCTCGCATGCGCCGGACCGGGATCCACCCGGCATGCCCACCAGGGGGCGATGCTCTGCCCATCTGGGGCGTTGCTCTGTTGCATCCAGAGCCATTCTAGTGCCTGCGGCAGAGGCCACAGAGCCATCCTCAGTGCCCGGGCCATCTTTGCTCCAATGGAGCCTCAGCTGCAGGAGGGGAAGAGAGAGACAGAGAGAAAGGAGAGGGGGAGGGGTGGAGAAGCAGATGGGCACCTCTCCTGTGTGCCCTGGCCAGGAATCGAACCCGGGACTCCTGCACGCCAGGCCGATGCTCTACTGCTGAGCCAATCGGCCAGGGCCTCGTTCGGATTTTAACGTAAGAATTAGGGGTCATACCAGCTTTCAGATCCTAGCACCACCTGTGTAAGGAAGTTGTTCTCAAAGGGTGGTCCCCGGGCCAGAGCATCAGCGGTACCTGGGGTCTGTTAGAAATGCAAAGCTTACTCCCTCCTCTCTCCCCTCGTCAGAACTCCCACCGAGAGCTCAGGGATGCTCACGTTTGTTAACCGGTGTTCTAGTCTAGCCTTCAGTGTGCATCCTGATCTCATTGGCATCTTGTTAAAAATGTAGACTTTGATTCAGTAGGTCGGGGGGTATGTTTAATATTAGTCTATCCTAAAGGAACAGTTCAGAAAATTCTGAATTAAGGTGTTAAAATTTTAAATCCATGTTATATCTGATCAGAATTTAAAACACGTTGGAAATAATTCATAAACACATGGTCACGTTCTCCAATTTTTATTGAATTTGAATATGCCTCTCTTTCACTGTCACTTTCAAATATGACTTCAGCTCACATCTTTAGAAAATAAATTATTTATTGTGATCTACTGACTTAAATATTAACTGTTAGTGTGTTTAGAATATAATTTTAATGCCAGTTTCACTTGATTACTGCAAACATATCAAGAGCAGAATGTTATCTATGTTATTGCATTATAAAAGGATTAATGCAAATCGCTCATTTTAAAATAGAATATCGACACTATCTGTGTAGAATGATGATTACCCACTATCTCAGTTATGTTCCAAATGCAACATTAAATTATGCAAAGTTTCAAATGCAGGGAAGTGAAAACACAGGTTCTTTTCATAAGTATTTCAAAGTCTTGGGGATAGATCATTTCTTAGCGACATAAAAACTGGTGATATGTATCACATCGGCACTGCTACACCATTTATTTTTGTACATAATGTTAAGAACTGTTTTCCTTGTGCAATGTAATTTTATTGTCAAAGAAAGCCACTTGACCCATTTTTCCTTAGACTTTTTCAGTCCATTCTCTCGTGCATTTTCAACAAGTTTTGAGCCACTGATCCGTTTCTAAATATTAGAAGTACAAGTGCCCACACTTGAATAGCAGGCACTCTAGGTGGAGAGACACGACACTGTTAAGGACCATTGCTTTCACTGGAAAACAGAATGATTTTTATATTCTGTGTCTCTGGAAGGCGGAACATTAGAGCATGAAATCAAAGTATCCATCATTTCTCTGGTATGCGTTTTTACAATGTTTTGGAAAGAAAGGCGTTCGTCTCTTTGATAAGAGAAGGAAGGCAGTTGGGTGGAGGGCTAGAGCCACGCCCCTCTGCCCGCAGATGAACGGGTCCATCTCCATTTTAATCACGACATGTGGACTGCGTCATACGGCAGACACAGATGCACGCACAGAAATGGATGATGGGTTGAGTTCTTGGGATGTTCACGTTCAGACTGCTCATCTCACGTCAAGGTCAACATACATGTTGTTGCCCCTGCCCTTGACCAGCCGCGTCAGAGGGACAGCCCTGCTGATCAACAAGAGGGTTATTTTTGAATGAATGCCATGGAGTTATTTGGGCGTTGATCTGCTTGATTTTAGTGGATAGTAGTGTGGAGCCGTTATAATTATTTAGGATTGATCACTTAATAGCAGGAATACATCCTGAAATCAAGAAAACTGATAATGGCAGGACCTCTGCATGGAGTCTGTTAACACTGCTCCCTTCAGATATCTAGGAAAAAACATTGAAAATCATCCCACAGTGACACCATATGGGTCCAAAATTGCTGTTTTAGAGGGTTATGCTATTTGGCAATAACAATACGATTTATACTCCTCACAGCAACAAATATACTGAAGTAGTTAACTTTTACCTGTGTGGATTTGTTAGAATACGGGTAACTGGCTTATGCTGATGGCCAAACACATTTGAGGAGCATTTTAATTCGGTGGGGGGAAAATCCTGACTCATCCTTATTACCTTTAGCTGTCACCCTCTACGTCTTTAGTTAAAACTTTTACCACTGCTGCCAACGGATAGCATATTTATCCCCAAATAGATCAAAAGAGTGATAAAGCACAGAACTTGTTTTCGTTCCTATTTTGAAATACCGAACCTATGCAAACTCAACTAGGAATGAAGTACTTGTTTCTTTTCCACCTTAAAACTGGGGACAGAGCTACCCCCTTATATTACTCGGCACTTGGGCCCTGACACATACGTAGGTGATAGTGTTGTCTGAAGGAAGGAATGGTTACATGGCATCCCAGAATGTTTGGGAGTTTGGGGAAGGATGCTCTCCGAGGCCCTGGGGAATGAGCCAATCACCGAGCACCCCCTGATCTTGTGGACTGTCGTAGTAACGGTCTTTAATTAGAACTGTTCATTCGCCTGGTACTGACCCACTGTGTCAGTACAATGAGATCGGGGAGCAGGTGGGTTCTGGGCAGGGTCAGGAAACCTTCCTCCTGTGGTGGTGCAGCCGAGTTAGAAAAAGGCTCACTCCGGTGGAAGAATGAGATTGTGAAAATGAGCTTATTGCAAAACAAACCATTCTTTCTAACTCAATATTTAAAAGAATGATATTTGAAAATAGACTTATGCCTATAACGTGTTTGTTTAAACAAACAGACCTATCTAAATAATTAAGATATCACGAGAAGTATATTATCATTAAAATATTGTTATTAGAAAGACCATTTTTTCTTCATTTATCCAGAAGGGTGAGAATATATCTGCCTATTTCCGTGAAACATGTTTTTGAAATTTCAACTTGACACTGGTAATAGTTTCTGGACAGGATGCATAATTCATCATGCAGTCCAAAGACGCGATTTATCTCTACTGACTTCCTAAAACATAGGAACCTCTAGGAGTCATTTACTTTAAGTACTTAGTTAATTACTTCATTTATTTCTTCGGTCACGACAAAGACAGTATCCTTTCCAAAAAGGACCGGCATAGTGGGTTCGCTCTCCAGGGTTTAATAGACACCTGCTTCCCAGAGGATCTAAGAAAACCTAGTGAAAAATTGGTCCTGATGACTCTGAACGTGAGCCCAGTGCCTTGTGTCCTTTACTTGCAGCAGCTGAGAGGCTAAGTGCCTTTGTTTCTAAGGCAGAGTTTACGTTTCTTTCCATGCGGGTCAGTGAGGAGCTCGGGCCACCACGAGAGGACTCTGTCTTTCTCTTGTATCTGTCTTGATGGACCGGAAATGGAATTAGGAACAGATCACAAAAAAAAAAAAAAAAAGAGGGCAAAATACCCATTTTTCAAGTACTAAATAGCTAACACTTTCGCAGAAATACAAATTAAGTATCTCTACATACGAATATTCTTTTTAGAAAAAGGATAAATCGTAATGAAAAAATTGGAATGTAAAATGTTCACATCAGGGTTGTACAAATTCTCTCTTGGTCTCAGTTCAGACAGAATTATACTAAAGCAAGCATCAAAATATTTATATAGCTAATAAAAATATGGTAAGAGACTTGTCTAAGATGTTACATTTAGACAGTGAAACGAGTCGAGAACTGTTTATAACATGTGGAGTGTCTGTCTGTGTCTCCAGGGACCCCCGGGGAAGGACGGCCTACCAGGACACCCTGGACAGCGAGGAGAGACGGTAGGTGACCCCGCCCCTCGGGCCGAAGTGTCCCACACCCAGCGTCTCATTACTTTACAGAAAGCTACTTTATTATTACCAGCTCAAGTATCGGGGTAAGGACGATGGACAAGCTAATTCCATTGAACCGTTTATTGCAACATATTTAAAAAATGCATAAATAGACCCACGCTTGAATCGAAACACCGACATGAATACATTTGAGGCTAGGGGATGTTAGTTGATTTCATTGTCCCTGATGGTCAGTAAACAGCCGACGGGGAAGACCCTCTTGTTTTTAGACCCCTCCCAAGGCTGGCCACCTTGACCCTTCCACGGAAGTCTTTGCTTCCCGGCAGCGTCCGGCCAGCCCGAGCACCTTCCCATGGTCTGCACGTTGAAATAAGCCGGGCGGATGATGCGGTCTTCTCTCCAGAACGAAAGGATCGAGCGTTTTCTGATGTTGAAACCGCAAGGCTGTAATTTGGTCTGGAACTGTGTCCAATGCCTCCTCTTGCCTCAAGTAGGAAAATGTAACTGGGAACGTGGAGCTGAATTTGATTTTAGAGTGACGAGGACCACAACGTGAAGTAACTGACTAGGGCCGAGGGGAGCGGGCGGCTCATCAGCTGGGCTTCGCGAAATCCGGCGGGCGTGTTGGTTGTTGCTGCCACAGTTACAACCGCCGTGTGTCCGGCTGTCCCAGCAGGCTGGGAGTCTCCACAGAAATCAGCGCAAATCAGCGCGTTTCCTTGGAATTGGAGTATAGTTCTCACTGACTCACTTGATGTAGCTTCTATTTTTGTTTGTATTATTTTGAAGAGAGAAGCGAGGAGACAGACAGACTCTTGGATGTGCCTGATGGGAATCCACCCGACATGCCCACCAGGGGGCGATGCTCTGCCCATCTGGGGTGTTGCTCCATTGCAATCAGAGTCATTCTAGCACCTGAGGCAGAGGCCATGGAGCCATCCTCAGCGCCCAGGCCAACTTTGCTCCTATGGAGCCTCAGCTGCGGGAGGGGAAGAGAGAGACAGAGAGGAAGGAGAGGGAGAAAGGTGGAGAAGCAGATGGGCGCTTCTCCTGTGTGCCCTGGCCGGGAATCGAACCTGGGACTCCTGCATGCCAGGCCGACACTCTACCACTGAGCCAACCGGCCAGGGCCTTGATGTAACTTTCTTAAGGAAAGCACCATGCAGACCACCTCTGAGTACATGTCCCAAATCCTTCTAGGCCATTCTGCACGTGAAGACGTACCGGGAACCGCATGGTGGTACTTGGTCCCAAATCTGAGGGTGGGATGACGTTCTGCGCAGGGAAGCCATCTGTCCACAGCAGCCCAGGTCCTGTTCGCTTACCCAGTGACAGTTCTTGGTGTGGCCACTTGTTAGTTTTACCTAGATTGTAAACAGTCAGAGTCTTAGATTTCAGAAATACATTCCAGAACAGTTTGGTGAGACCAAAGAGGAAAATCGTTCAGGTTTTCTTCTGGGAAAGACAGCTGCAGGAGCAGAAAATAAACTCTCTACGGAAGAGCCCGCGCTCGGGTTTGCGAATGCATTCCCGTTGAAATCTCACAGTCGGTCCTTTTTATCTAAGTCATGGCATGGCTTTCTGGGAATAACTCGAGAATATCTGTAAAATGTCTCTGAAAGAAGGGACACCTGGAGAATTTCTATTATAACATCGCTTTTTGTCTTCAATTTAATAAGAGCTATTGCTTCTATGCAGGGTGGCCAAATTATATATTTAAATTTAAACAAAGAGGGAAAATAGCGTATTCACTAAGGATTCTAGGATGGATGTTCTCATTGAGTAGTTTCTCCTAGGCAAAGGCTAGAATTATTTCTGGAAAGTTGTATTCCTGATTTTAAATCCACATTTAAGAGCAATAGCAAATAACCTTATTGCCAGGAACCCTTCTCACCTTTATTTGTGTGTGTGTGCTTATGGGCATTGAAACAATGGCCTTGAGCAGCTATATTTTGCTAAGTCTGTGATACCTCATTTTAAAAAATGAATTTTTCTTATATTTGAATTTTGTCCTCAATAAGAAATCCTTGAATGAAAGCTTCAGTTTACTTCTGATAATTCAAAGCTCTTTATGGCCACAAGGAATTATTAGAAATCGTTTCTGTTATACTGCGGCAACCCAAGTTTGTCTCGAAAACACAGCGTCAAATCCTGAGTTGATCCTAACGTGGATAATGAGGACACTGAAATGGTTCGGGATTACGCGCTGACCTTGGCTCACCCATCAGTTCTGATGGAGACTGCAGCCCAGGATGCAAAAAAAAAAAAAAAAAAGGCTGAGCCTCCGAAGGGCAGCAGGAGAAGGGTGAGGAGAGATCACCGGGAGCACAGAGGTGTCATCAGCAGGAGAAGGGTGAGGAGAGATCACCAGGAGCACAGCTGTGTCATCAGAAGGAGAAGGGTGAGGAGAGATCACCAGGAGCACAGCTGTGTCATCAGAAGGAGAAGGGTGAGGAGAAATCACCAGGAGCACAGATGTGTCATCAGAAGGAGAAGGGTGAGGAGAGATCACCGGGAGCACAGATGTGTCATCAGAAGGAGAAGGGTGAGGAGAGATCACCAGGAGCACAGATGTGTCATCAGGAGGAGAAGGGTCAGGAGAGATCACCAGGAGCACAGCTGTGTCATCAGAAGGAGAAGGTTGAGGAGAGATCACCGGGAGCACAGATGTGTCATCAGGAGAAGGGTGAGGAGAGATCACCAGGAGCACAGATGTGTCATCAGCAGGAGAAGGGTCAGGAGAGATCACCAGGAGCACAGATGTGTCATCAGAAGGAGAAGGGTCAGGAGAGATCACCAGGAGCACAGATGTGTCATCAGAAGGAGAAGGGTGAGGAGAGATCACCAGGAGCACAGATGTGTCATCAGAAGGAGAAGGGTCAGGAGAGATCACCAGGAGCACAGATGTGTCATCAGAAGGAGAAGGGTGAGGAGAGATCACCAGGAGCACAGATGTGTCATCAGAAGGAGAAGGGTGAGGAGAGATCACCAGGAGCACAGATGTGTCATCAGAAGGAGAAGGGTGAGGAGAGATCACCAGGAGCACAGCTGTGTCATCAGAAGGAGAAGGGTGAGGAGAGATCATCAGGAGCACAAATGTGTCATCAGGCCAAGGCTAAGATGATCCACATCCTCATATTCCCGGTTCCTACGTACGGATGGGCGAGTTGGACAGGGAGGAAGGCTCCCAGGAAAAACAGTGATTCCGCTGAAATACGGTGCTTGAGAGGAGAGTTCTGCGGATACCCTGGGCTGCCAGATGAAGGTACAAGTGGGTCCTGGAGAAAATTAAGCCTGAAACATCTCTGGGGTAAAAAACAAAACAAAACGACAGAGCTGAAGCTGTCCTACTCCGGGCATCGTGAGAAGGCAGGTTCTTTGGAAAAAACAGTAATGGTGAGAAATATGGAAGGCAGCAGGAAAAGTGGAACCCACCGTGAGTTGGATGGACTGCATAAAAGAAGCCACAGGCGTGAGGATCCAGGAGCCGGACTGGGCTGTTGAGGACGGGACACTGTGGAAGTCACTCCTTCCTAGTCTCCGGGCGGTGGACCTGACTCAAGAGCACGTAACACACACTTGGAGACGAACAGAAAAAGTTACATTTTTCCTGAGTCTGGAAGGTTGTGATAAAAACACGGGGCTACCACTTTCCACCCTTTTCTTTCTGACCTTATTTCTGATATTTTCAGTCTGGTGTTATAGTGAAGACAACCTTTGCAAATACCATATGCTTTAACTTCTTTGGGAGGGTTTTCCTCTCGGTCATTTGAATCTATTTCACCAGCTGTTAAACACAAGTTAACTCACATGAGAGAGAAATTGGCCAATCAGAATAGAGACATGCAGAATGAATAACCCATAGAGAAATGCAGCCACCAGGACATAGGTCCAAAGGCTTAACCTAGTGAGTACATGCAGTGGACATCTCCCAGATTCCACTTTAATGGCTGCATCACGTACAAGATACATTTGTAAGTCTATTCTTTGGGGTTTTAAGAAAGAGCACTGATAAAAATGCTGAGATGATGACTAATCATCGTGCCAAATATTCTCTTTATGAATATAATTTTACATCGTGTGCATTTTACGAGATTGTTGGAATGCAGGAAGGTGAAGTGCTTTCATGTCACAGAGTATGATCCTCTGCAGGATCAGTGAACTGTTTGAAAGAGTGTCTGATCATCATTCATCTAATCCGTAGGCAGCGCTCAGTCCCAGTACTCTGTGTTGTCTGACTCTGCAGGACGGGGCGAAGGACACATCTCCACTGCAGCTGCACTCCCTTGTCTTACTTTCTAAGCTCACTGAAAGTGACCATTGGCCTAAAATGCCACGTAACGAAGAAGTCAATTTCGAATCTTAAAACAGTGCAGGAAAATAGCAACAGACAAGCTTTTAAAAATAAGCATTTTAGCCAAAAGATGACTTTCCTTTTCATGTGAGGTATTCAGTGATCTCAGAGAACGTTACTTTATACTTTGTGTCCTGTGTAGGTTTTAAGGGTTACACTTTCTCTCCTTAGGGATTTCAAGGCAAGACTGGCCCCCCTGGCCCGGGAGGTGTCGTCGGACCACAGGTACCTGCCGTTACTGTGTTTCCCAAATGGGATTGACTGTTTGGTTCGTTTATAGTTTCACCTGCGCCCATTGTGTTACAATGGAAAATGTTGTATCCTTAATATTCTGGATAGCACTGTAATGTATGCAACTTGCTTACATCAAAGGAACTTAGCAAAAGTGATTTTTTAAAAAACTGAACCGAATGGAAAGAACAGAAGAATAGAGTAAGTAATGAAAGTACATCAGAAAATTCACAAAGCAGTGAACAAAATAGCCCGGCCACGGCACTAGCTACTAAACACCCACAATGCTTTGTTAAGTCGGCTGGCCATTATCTTTGCCCAGATTTTCAAGTTACAAAACAACTTCATTTTTCTGAATATAAATTGCATTTAGAAGTGTATTAGAAATAGGATATAAAGTTTTTAACATGATTTTCTTATAAAAATGTAATATTTGAAATATTTTGCATTTTTCTTAAGATTTTTCATCTTCATACAAATGATTTCCCTCAGTGATAAAATATTAGTTTTGTAGTCTCTGAATGTGTCAAAAATGGGATAGACAAGGAGCCTTTTCAAGATAGGAGGCAGAAAGAATATCAGAAGTTGAGGTAGTATCCTGAATTATAAGTATTAAATACCTGTATGGAAAATTCGTGGGAATAAAAACTACTTTAATTCTGGCAAAGAGTATTGAATGGACAGGGTACATTTAATTCACTCAGCTAATATCTTAACCTGGCTAATCAATTTTAGAAAAAGAGCAAAAGCAGTTGAATAGGTGTATTTATTATTTAGTTGCTTTACATAGTCATTACTCAGCCTATAATTAGGTCTTGATACATTATAACTGAAACACATGTGCACACCCAGACACACCCACCCAGGGAAACAAAACACAGCATCTCCTTTCTAGGACTATATGTACTAGAAGCAAAATTGAAGAATCCTTCCATCACTTGATCGTTTTATTTCAGAGATCAGTCGTGGTTGAGGGAGATGCTAACTGGTTGCTCCTTTATAAAGAAAACACAGTATACTTGATACTTTTTTGCCGACATCTGTGTGTTTGCTAAGGGCATCCTATTCACGGCGTATCAGTTTTAATTAAAAAAAGAAACACTCCCTCAACAGTTAACCTCCTCCAAATACACTTTACAAAAATATTTCAAACAACTTTGCAGTATTTTTTTTTTTGTGAGAAAAAAAAATGAAAGATTGAGTTAGACGACATTACAGTTCCGTGACCAGAAATGGAATTAGAGGCCAATGGAAATGTAAATATCATGGGACTTAACTGAATTTTTCAGGACTTCACAGCTTTTGAAAATTCATCTCTGCCTTATGCAGGTAGCTGGTTTCTGAGACCTATGTTTTGTTTTGTTTTTTTCTGCAACGTTTAAAGAAAGTGCAGTTTAAGAAAAACTACTTGGCACAAGACACAAGTGGCAAATTCAGCTAGCCCGAGTGCCTGTTTTATTGGGCATTTTTTGCCTTTCTACCTCAAGATATGAAAAGTAGCAAGTGTTTTATTGAGTCTGCATCTTCCTTGGGTTCTTTTCATTGGTCCTTTTAAGAAAGAAGATCCAATGGCCTATTTTAAATTCAATTATATTTTCAGGTCAGGACAGACAGGGTGATTTAGTAGGAGCGATATTGATCACAGTGCTTGACATTCCCTTTTTTTGGGTCAGTGATATGAGTCACCGCTCATTTTTGTCACGGTGGTGAGAGCCATTCCAGGAGGGTCCATTTCACATTCCTCCCTATTAAAATCTGATCAGGATCTTGAAGGAAAATTTCCTTTGAGGGAAATGTTTGCACGGGGATGGTAATTTGGGAAACGTTCAGCAATATGTAATTAAAAGAATGAAATTTAGGACAGAGGGTTCTTTATCCCAAGACCAAAGGTCAGAGTTGGTGGCATCTTTAGATTTCCGTTAGCGGCTTCACTAGAGCACCCCGCTGTTGAACAACACAGCGATGGGAAACTGTCCGTTTACATGTCTTCAACGCCATGCCTTTGTGCTAAGGGGAGGTAGCAATCCTTGGTCTCCATTCTCTGTTTCCATCGGCCAGCTCCCTGGACTCTAGCACCACAGAAGAGCCCTCTCAGGGGACACGTGAGCCACCTGACGGTTTTCACTGTGGCACTGGCCACGTTGTAAGGCAGCGGGCCATCTGTTGTAACCTGTGGTCAGGAGGAACTGCCGGCCCAAACTCATGGCCGTCAGGATTCCCTGCCACACCCTCTAGACCAGGGGTCTCAAACTCGCGGCCCGCCGAACAATTTTGTGCGGCCAGCAGACTAATCCACAAAGTTCAAAATATTTTGGATAAAATTAAGTAAGCCTAGGGGCCTACTTGTATTTTTCATTTCTCTAGCATCCTAACTAGATATTAGATTAGTTAACAGCAGTTGTGATGCGAACTACAGTTTCTGGTTGTTTTGTGACACTGAGTAAACTGCATGTACGATTGTGCTTGTTGTACTGATTTTTTTTTTGTTTTCAACTGCAGTGAGAAAAGTGTTGCGTAACAGTTGCCTTTTGTAGACCTAGTGCGGCCCGCGGAACGGCTGTGATCTTGCTCTGCGGCCCACATGCTGAGTTGAGTTTGAGACCCCTGCTCTAGACTTTGTCAAGTGAATACTAAATGAACAACAGGGAGGTCCCCAACCAGGGCAGTGCCCAGGAGGACCACTCTGGCTGTTGCGGTTCCAGGGGCCCCGAGCTCATTCTCCAGCAGTGATTCAGTCAGTAGCTAGCAGCGTGGTACCAATGACTAACTTACTCCTAAACTCATCGACGGCTTCTACGAAAAGAGAGAAGGGGACCAACGAGAGTTAGAAACCACAGTGTTGAGCAACACTTGGACTGGCCCCACACAAACGTTTCTGGTATTGGACGGAGGAAACGGCTCTTTCCCTTGGACACTCTGACCCTAAGATTACACATAAGTTTCCCAGGCTCCTCCCAGATACGCCAGCTACTCTGCGAAGTGTTTCATAGGGCGTCACGGAAATAAACATTAGGAAAACAAATGAAAACGATCAACTGTTCGGCCTTTGTGGTATCTTTGTTAAAGATGAAAGAGCAGTTTTAACGAGTTTTGCTTTTCTGCTTGAGGGCCCCACTGGCGAGACGGGCCCCATAGGTGAACGTGGACATCCTGGCCCCCCAGGACCCCCCGGTGAGCAAGGTCTGCCTGGTGCTGCCGGAAAAGAAGGTGCCAAGGTACGGTGCCCACTCTGGCCCCTGACCACATATCCATAGGTGGGCTAAGGACATGCAGGCACAGCACTGAAATGCAAGTCAGAAAGAAACGTCGTGAAAATATTCGCTCCGAAGTACGTCAGGGCACGACTGTGCCGTCATTGAGGAAGTTAGCCCGTTGAGGAGAAAACCGCCCATTTATTTATATTTACACCCTGACATCCAGGTGGCGGTTAGTGTATTTTAACGTATGTGGCCTTTCCCGTCATGTCCTCGCCGTGAGAGGATACTCAGCCGTGACTTACAGTGGGTTAGAGGCGGTCACAGCTGAGCGGCTGGAAACACGCTCTGACAGACACCCTGCTCTGTTCCGCAGGGTGACCCAGGCCCCCAGGGCGTCTCTGGGAAGGATGGCCCCCCAGGACTGCGTGGCTTCCCAGGTGAAAGGGGCCTAGCCGGAGCTCAGGTACGCTCGACACACATGTGAAGGAGACTGCTGACTCGAAGCATTTGGGTGTTGTTGTTTTTTTTTGGGTTTTTTTGTATTTTTCCAAAGTTGGAAACGGGCAGGCAGTCAGACAGACTCCCGCATGCGCCCGACTGGGATCCACCCGGCATGCCCACCAGGGGGCGATGCTCTGCCCACCAGGGGGCGATGCTCTGCCCATCTGGGGCGTCGCTCTGCCGCAATCAGAGCCATTCCAGCACCGGAGGCAGAGGCCACAGAGCCATCCTCAGCTCCCGGGCCAATTTTGCTCCAATGGAGCCTTGGCTGTGGGAGGGGAAGAGAGAGACGGAGAGGAAGGAGAGGGGGAGGGGTGGAGAAGCAGATGGGCGCTTCTCCTGTGTGCCCTGGCTGGGAATTGAACCCGGGACTCCTGCACGCCAGGCCAACGCTCTACCCCTGAGCCAACCGGCCAGGACCTTGGGTGTTGTTTTTTTAAAACTAAAGATTCATGAGTATATAAGGGGATAGATGTACCATCCCCCTTAATCATCCTCATCTATGTAGCAATATGGGTCTGTGTCTAAAAACACTGCCTCCTACCCTCATTTCACCAATTCAGTTCATATCGATTCATTTTCTTTGTTTGTGTTTTTTTTTTCACTTTTCCCAGGGTGCACCGGGACTGAAAGGAGGAGAGGGTCCCCAGGGCCCACCAGGTCCCCTGGTGAGTACAATTATAATAAATAACCGCGCTAGCCAGGGTTGCAGATGACAGCTCTCCTCTCATTAGTCTCACGCTGTGATCCCACCGTGTGTGGAAGAGAAAACAAACACAGGTCAATCACAGCAGCCAGTGCGGGGCCTCGCCTGGTGGCGTGGACTAATGAGTGCAGAGACAGGGAGTGTAGAGCCCGGGAATGTTTACCCCACCACTGCTGTGGGGTGGAGAAGGTACTATCTCGCCTCTTCTGGCCCCCAAATAAATCATCATTTGTCTGATTCTGAGCACTCGATGAGACTGGAATTTTATCAATATCTTATTTAAAAACCCCAGAAGTGTGAAAAGTACATATCAATTTGTTATCTAGATTGCTTTATTTAGCTAATGTAACATCATCAAATAATTGGCAAATGAGTCAGTATCTGATTTATAGCTCACTTTTTTTTTTTTTTTTCTTGAGAGATACATCATCAAGCCCTAGGAAAGCAATCGAGTACAGACTTCATAAACTCATCTTGTTCTTTGTACTCCGAAGGGTTAATAGTCACGGCAACCTATCCGTTTTAGCGGCCTCTTCTCATTCTTTGGTTCATCTTACCGATCCCCAAAAGCTAAAAGTTGCCTTCAGTTGTCTCTGAACATCCTTACACAGGCTGAAATCATTAGTTCCACATTCACACTGTTTCTTTAACGTGTCCCCTTTTCCTCATGTCCACGACCACTATCTCTGTTCAGGCCCTTTCTTCCCTTCCCTCCTGAATCGTGTCTCAGCTCATCTTGACTCCCCTGTCTTACCTCTTCAGCCAGTTCGGCGCCTTGAAGATCATTGAACACACGCCCTGAAGCTGGCTGTGGCTTTGTGTGTGCGTAGCACGTGGTCCCATGCAGCCTTGAGAATCCAGACTTCTTACTGGGACCACTGAGCTATCTCCACACTTAGATCCCAAACTCCAAGGTCTATTTCACTTTCCCTGATGCCTGCCTGCCCTCTCGTGCCTCCAGTCTAATGTATCAAACCTCTTCCTTCTCGGTCTACCGTGATCTTTCACAATGTGCAGAGCGAGTACAGCATACGTTTCCCCTTCCCCCAGAAAACGTTATTGTTTTCCCCTCTTCTCTCTGGCAAAAAAAATTCAGTTCACCCACAGAGATCAAGTATAATGTTCAGTCTCGATCAAGTCCTCTCTGGACAGCATGCATCCGTTTCACTTATTAGTGAAACTCCCTTACCCACAATGCCCTTCGTTATGATTTGCATCATAGACATGACACCGGGATAGAATTGGTTGTCTGTCTCATGAGACCGAGTTCCCTGTGTTTTTTGGTTACATTCGCGGTACTGTGCATGACGAACAGAAATCATTTCATATCCGTCTGTTCGGATGATCTTAGTTGTCTGTTCCTGGTTTCTTCCTGATGGTGGAGCAAGTGAAGTGGGGGGGAAAAAAAGAGTTTGGAGTAAAAAAATTTAATGTTTTAGGAGAAAAAAGATCAGCACTCGTGTGTAATGTCTAACAGAGATGGAGACATCAGTGAGCAGTGAGATCATAATAACACAAGGGCGTCCGGTGATGAGGGCAGAGCCCACGTACCGAGCCCTGGGAAGGCAGGGCGGCGGCGGGATTTATCACCAAGGTTGGATGTGGACACTGAGCCACGATGGAACTGGACGGCGGCCTCCGGCGCGTGTCCTGGTGGGAATGGCGGATTGGGGATGCCTTCCCTGCCCGGCGCTGGTCATAGACGCCAGTCAGCGCACGCACGGGCGTGTTCTCTGGTCCCGGGGGTTTGCTCACTGAGTGACAGTCCTGATGCAGGCACGCGCAGCGGAGAGCAGCGGGCTGGGCGGCCTTTTCCTCGTCTGCGAACAGGAGCTGATGGCGTGCTTTCTAGCATATTTACGGGAACACACAACAGACACAAGGAGAGTGTGCAGACACTCTCCGATAGCTTCTCCCCCTGTGGTTTCATACAACAACCTCGAGAAAAATGGAGCCCCGAAGGAATCTCTCTGTATATGTATTTCTGACATGGAATCCCTTCCTTGTCAATTATTATTTCTCCAAAAAGGAGGTGATGATGCAAAGACATACAGTAAAAGCCCTCTTGCGTACGACCGCGTTGTCCTGGTTCCCCAGCAGACGTGGAGTTAATATGAAGAAAGTGCCTGAGAGGGGGCCAGGCACACAGCTGCCCAAAGATCACTGTCTCAGGTGTCCCAGCTGTGCAGTGTGGCCTTTTCACTCCTTTCCTGTGACTCCTGGTGCGTGCCTGGGTCCGGAGGCCTCTGCCTGGTTTCTTCCTGATGTGGTATTACCGTATTTGCCCGTGTATAAGACGCTCCCATGCAGAAGACGCACCTTAATTTGGAGATCTGAAATTTGAAAAAAAAAATGTAGTACATAAAGTTATTGAACTCAAAGTTTTATTCATCATAAAATCCATACACCTCCTCATCACTGTCAGAACTCCCATCCATTAGCTTGTCCTCATCTGTGTCTGAGGACGAATCACTGTCTTCACCTATGGCCTCATCCTCAGTTCCATCTGTGGCATTTGAAACGCCACAACCACTATGTAAGACGCACCCAGTTTTTAGGCCCCAAATTTTTCTAAGAAGGTGCGTCTTATACATGGGCGAATACGGAATGTCGTCTTGTCAGCTTTTCCTTAGGGATTTATAACCCCATCCCATATATAATTCCTATTCGTTCTCTTTCCTTTTCTACATCCCATTCCAGAGAACCTTCTTTTCAGTCCCTTTTACCTGATCCTGAAACAGGAAAAGTCGAGGTTTTCGGAAGGATTGCACCTTCTCATTCGGCTATGTTTTTTTTTACGATAAAACACGTGTTCTCTGTTGGAACCCAGGTGGCTCTCAGTGGGACATTGTTACATCCACCCAGGGCGAGCCGAGGACGGAGACGGTGGAGCGGGGGAGGGTCCGTGCCCAGGGATGAAGATATGGCAGGACTTTGAGTCAGTTGTTCAGAATTTATGCTTTAGATTCTGTCAGTGCTGGAGATTCTGTCAGAATTTGTAGCTTATCTGGTCTCAAATATTTGTAATCGGCACAGTGGGGATTACCTCATACTCGTCTGGTCATGGAGGTCAACCTGGCCGTGAGAACGGAGGGGCAGCCTTTGTTGTTATTTATTTATTTATTTATTTATTACAGAGACAGAGAGTCAGAGAGAGGGATACACAGGGACAGACAGACAGGAATGGAGAGAGATGAGAAGCATCAATCATCAGTTTTTCATTGAGTGTTGCAACACCTTAGTTGTTCATTGATTGCTTTCTCATATGTGCCTTGACCGTGGGCCTTCAGCAGACCGAGTAACCCCTTGCTGGAGCCAGCGACCTTGGGTCCAAGCTGGTGAGCTTTTTTGCTCAAACCAAATGAGCCCGCGCTCAAGCTGGCGACCTTGGGGTTCGAACCTGGGTCCTCTGCATCCCAGTCCGATGCTCTATCCACTGCGCCACCGCCTGGTCAGGCTTTGTTGTCATTCTTGCCTCATGTAGACCACTCGGGGTCATCGGAAGAACGCTGTGTGCTCATGCTTCTTGCCTCCCTGGTGGGCTGCCTTGCAGCTGCTGCTGGCGAGATGGAGTCTCCGCTTACCATTGCCGCTTGCTGTACGAGTGCCTCCTCAGAGCGTGCCACCCCCGTAATGGTAACTGAGGGAGTGTCAACCTGGATGTCTGTGTGTGAAGAAGAAGAAGAGAAACACCTTCTCGGATCTTCTCCACGCTCCAAGAACCAGAAGGAGCTCCTTCTCTAGTGTCATGACCACTGTAAGGTTTAGGGGGAGGTGACAGTGCTAACAGAATTAAAGTGAGTTAAGTGAACTCTAAAGAAAGAAAATAGATGAAGACACAAAATAGGAACAACAGGCTCCTAGTTGCAAAGAACAGACTGACGGTGGCGGGGGGGGGGGGAGTTGGGGGACTGGGTGAGAAAGGGGGAAGGGACTGAGAGAGGTCCAGAGGGGCAGTGACGGACCAGTCACCGGACGGGAAGCACAGCGCAGCAGGGAATGTACCTCCCAAAATCACTTCATAACCTGCAGGTCCAGCTGGATGCATGGGGACTGTGTTGTACTCAAAGTGTTGACAGTGCTACGCTCAAATAAGAGCTTTTGGTTTTTGGGTTTTTTTTTTTACCTGTTGTTCCTGCTAGTGTTACCACCACTACCATATGAGGATATTGTAAAATGTTCTAGTCTGAGCACTGTTCTGTATCCCCGAAACTACTGCAAACTAGTATCGACTGTCAGCTGTAAATGAGAAAGAAGTAACTAAAGAGAGAAGGGGAAGTTGCTCCGTTGTGAAAGCAGTTCAACACCCACCTTCCAGTCGAAAACAAGTGACCTGCAGTGGTTAACGTTTAGTATTAGAATATCAGAACACTTTATAATTGTGGTCATCATAATTCACGTAATTCAACGCATTTAATAATCATGCGTCTCTTGCTATTTAAATAACAAACTGGGATAATGATATTTCTATAATTTTTAGCCCTTTTTATTTGAGGAATTCCCGGTGGAGCACTTCTGATGTGTAAAATATTCATCACTGCTGTGGAGAGATGCGTAGACAGGGGTTTTCATGGTAAATAAAAACTTGACAGGATGTCTTATGTGACCTCAGGACAGCTGAGCTGTTACCACTAGACTTTCGGGTGTTGACAATTTCTAACTTGCTAGTTAACTTAATAATATAGACTTAATTAATCTAAATGTAATGATGTTTCCATATGCCACTTATCCGGATGTTGTCCCAGGGACTGTATTTGTTCCTTTTGCCATCATGTTGGTCACAGGTGCCTTGTCAAGGCCATTATTTGAGTCCCTCTATTATATATTATTCATCTCTACATCTTATTTCAAGCTTACTCCTTTAACAGCTTTCTTTTTAAATAGATCTGTGCAATGATCATTAAGATTATTATATGAAAAGCTAACAGGGACTTGATTTATTTTACCTTTAACCTTTTTTTAAGCTTTTTGTTTGTTTGTTTTTGTTTTTTGTTGTTTTTTTTTTTACAGAGACAGAGAGTCAGTGAGGGATAGACAGGGACAGACAGACAGGAATGGAGAGATGAGAAGCATCAATCATTAGTTTTTTGTTGTGCATTGTGACACCTTAGTTGTTTATTGATTACTTTCTCATATGTGCCTTGACCGTGGGCCTTCAGCAGACCGAGTAACCCCTTGCTGGAGCCAGCGACCTTGGGTCCAAGCTGGCGAGCTTTTTGCTCAAGCCAGATGAGCCTGCGCTCAAGCTGGCGACCTGGGGGTCTCGAACCTGGGTCCTCCGCATCCCAGTCCGACGCTCTATCCACTGCGCCACCGCCCGGTCAGGCTTCTTTTAAGCTTTTGACAAGCAGACTAAATTAGGATGAGAAAATACTGCTACGTAGAAAACTTCCACTCTCTCTCTCTCTTCCAGTGTGGCGTTAGGTAGACGCAGTGCCTTCTGAGTCTCCGTCTCCTCTTGATGAGATCTCCCTCTGCAGTCCTCTGAGATGGCACGTCTCTTTAGGAAGCATAGAGTTCTTGGTGTTCAGTTCTCTGACATCCTTCACATTCCTAGTTTAAGAAAGACATTGTTCAAAGACCTGGAAATGTCATAAACACGAATTTTCCTCACAGGAAACCCGATGGAAAACTCTTTCTGTCCCCGTTTTATTGGCGAGAAAGGTTATTGGGAGAGAGGTTCATCCGTTTGCTCAGGACGGGAGGAGGCCAGTGGTTCCCGTGCTGGGGAGGAAGGGGTCACCGACACACAGAGTGGGCATGTCTACTGAGGGCCCACTGAGTGCTGCTGGAGACCAGCGGGGAGAAAAAGCAAAAATAGTACCCTCTGGGGGCTTACGATTTTCTACTTAGCCTATGTGTAAACCCAAACATACTCGTTTCAGATGTAATTATTATTCGTCTGACAATTATAAAGCCCTCTGCTGTTGACTGTAGCCAGTCACAGAGAAATGTAACGATGTCTGTCACTGTAAAAGTGTAGAGGGAAGCCTGACCTGTGGGGGCACAGTGGATAAAGCGTCAACCTAGAACATTGCAGTCGCCGGTTCAAATCCCTGGGCTTGCTGGGTGAAGGCACATATGGGAGTTGATGCTTCCTCCTCCCCCCCCCCCCCCCCCCCCCGCCGCTCTCTGTCTCTCCCTCTCTAAAAAAAAAATGAATAAATAAAAAAAGGTGTTGAGGGAAAGTGTGCTTGCCATGCACCCTGGTTCAGGGGCTGAGCCCTGCCGTGACACTTTGTCAGCACGCCACAAGAGGCAGGTGCGCCCTGCGTTTCTGCTGAATGTGTACATCACGAGTTCTTATTATTGGGTTTCAATTTTCTTTTTTTTTTAAAGGGACTTCTCTAGTGATTTGGTTGTAATTAGAACGTTCACGGGCTTATTCTTTTCAGAGTTGGCCTGGGGATATTTCAGTAAGATTTGCACATTCGTAATACGATTTGCTTAATCGGTACCTCTCACCAGAGAGTCCCCCCCCTTTTCATTTATAGAAGTCTAAAATAAAATCGTGGCAGAGCACGCTGCTATGAAAAGTACCTGGACTTCCAGAATGCTGGAAATAACGAGCGGGGAAGGAAAATGCAGCTGAGCTGCTGGGAGGAAATGGACATCGAAAAAGTTCTCACCCACTGCTCTGAAATTAATGAACTGTGACAAGATTACGAGCGGTATTTTAACTACAGAAAACCAATATGTTTTTATTGTTAATTTTAGTGCAGTTTCCACAAGCAAGCTGGCAATCTGAAATGTAATCTTGTTAATACTCCAAGGAAGTCATTAAGATAGTTAAGCTTTGTATAATAAAAAATATTATATAATATCTATAAACTACACAGATTTTCATTGGTTCAAATCAGCATTCTTCCTCTCTCATATATGCGCGCATCTTTACCTGATTAATTTTAAATGTTAGACATACTTCACTATAAAATTAACAAGCGTTCTTTTCTCAAGTGATGAAAGCCATGACTTATTCTCACGCACTTGCTCCTCAGATGTATCCAGTTAAGGAAAATGCATATTTGTCTTAATTTTTATACCACATCTCTTCTTTAGGAAGGGCTACTTTCAACTGGTGTTCTTTCTTCCGCAGACTTGGGAACTTTTCTGCTGAGCACACACACGAGTACATTTAGATCCTTTATTTTTAAAAAACATATCCATCGCGTTCAACAAGGCATAACTCTTAATTTTATAATAATCTTGTATTTAAATGGAAAAAAGATAACATCTTTAAAATATTAAATATATATATTTTTTAAAATTATATATATGTATATATATAAAACTTTGAAGTTATCCTTATTTCTTCTCTTTATTATTGGACTAGAAATTAACCTTTTAAATAACTGTTCCTGTTGGAGATCTCATCATTGTCTAAAAGTGACCTTTGCCTTCTTGTGTACACTGTAAGATTCCGCTAGTACTTGAGTCCTAGGCCAGTAGCGCCTTCCCCGTCATTAATAGCATCCTTTCTCCCCGCGTACCAGGGCTCGCCGGGAGAACGCGGCTCGGCCGGCACAGCTGGCCCCATTGGACTGCCGGGGCGTCCGGGACCCCAGGGTCCCCCTGGTCCAGCCGGAGAGAAGGGTGCTCCGGTAAGTAATTTCAAGGAGAAAAACGTATTATCCCTCCACCCTGCCCGAGGACATTAGCTCTCCATCCTCCACTGCTTCCCCTCCTGCCGACGTGCCGAGCCTACAAACTCAGGTCTTTTTATTTTTATAATAGAGAAAATTTCAAATTCAATTAAAGGAGATGACATTTTTTTTTTCCCCACACTTGATGAAACCCTAATACCTATGAGGGAGTTGGAAATTATTCATGTAAAAGGCTTCTGATTTGGCTCCTTAAAAAAAAAAAAAAAGAAAAATGAAATTGGAGTTTTGATTAAAACTCAACTTCGTGCTTTATATTAGAAAAGGGTACTTTTCACTCGTCTTGTAAGACAACTTTATTCCCAGTCATTTTCATGCACGTGAGACCCACAGAAAGGGGTTGCTCTTCTCATGTAATTTGGAGGTTCGGTCTACGGCAAACAGGATGGGGGAGCAGCTGACCTCTTATTTCATCTTCTGTTTATTGGATTTTAAGATTTTTATGTTTCGGTGATCCTGGGTCGTATGTATTCCGCTCATAAGCTCTACGTTTCTTTGTCAAGGTGTCCTCCCTATTTTTTTGTTCCTGCTTTTGATTTAATCATATCAATTTTCTAAAAAAAAAAAATAGAAAGCTTTCTCTCATCCTCCAGATTAAAACACAAACTCATTCGGTAAATGTAGATGAAAATTGCTGGTGGGCATACATAACAATAGGAGTTTAATATATTTGGATACATGGAAGTCTTAAATCTATATAATCTAGTTTCAGCCTGTAATTTTTAAAAATACTTTATCACCAAGACGTTTAGTGTAAGCAAGTTGATTCAGCTGAAGCCAGTGGATTTCTCATTGCCCGAGCACTTTCTCTCATTACCGTTCTTGATATTACTCAAGTGTTTCCAAATTAAAATGGTTGCTTTCTGTAATCCATTACCTTCCAGAAACATTTCGAATATTAAAATGAAGCCGCCCTATCTCGGTTACAGAAATTTTGCCCAACGGAAAAGAAAGCACATTTAGTTACTGAGAAATTTTTCTTAAAGCAGGGTCTTTTCCAGCTTAGTAACTTTGTTGAAAATTTAGACATTAGTTTCTGAGAGGTTAATAAGCAACAATGGAAACATTGTTCTTTCCTGCGTCTTACAAGTTCTGTAATTTCCAACCAACTGGGGGAACGAGAGATTTGCTCCTAAAACTTGAATATGTATAGCACACTGTGTGCGAGGAAGGGAAGAGAAGGGAGACAGAGTCCGGTCCTTTCACACACGGTCATTAAGACAATTCTGGGCGCCCCATCTGAGCACAACACAGCGAAGCATGCAGACGGAGAAAGCCAAGGCAGACACTGCTTTTTATGCACATGGAGAATATACTAATTAAGAAGTCCAGAATTCTGGGAAGACAACATGTGGAATGAGGGATGTAAATGTGGTTCAATACCTTGACTCAACAAAGCAGTGATGTAGTGAAACAAAGACGAGACTAGAGGGACAATGAGAAGTGAAGTGAGGCGGAGGAGACATTGTGGGGCAGGAGCCGTGTCAGAGCGAGGGTGCAGCCCGGGTCCCCGGTGGCGGCCGATCTATTCCGATGAGGTGACGGGAGGGAACGGCTGCCCGTGCTGCCCCTCCGTGACGCCCACCGCCGACAGAGGCTCCGGACGTTCATTCTCCTGCTCTCTCGTTCAGCAGAGGTGACTGCGGGCAGCTAGGTGCTGGATACCGTGCTAAACCTGCTTTCAGAAGCTGTGTGTTCTGGGGATAGTAGCATGAAACGGTTACAAACCCCCTCGGGTGAACGTAGCCTAGACCTCCCTGCAGAGCTTCGGTAGAAATGTTGGCAGGGGCGTGAAGTACGTACAGCCTGTGCCGTTTCCTCAGCCCACACGTCAGGGTCGCGTTGCAGCGCCCCTGAGCAGCTCGTGTTGTAGATCAGTGGTTCCCTAGCCCCCCTGGGTCGCGGACCAGTACTGGTCTGTGGGCCATTTGGTACCGGTCCGCAGAGAAAGAATAAATAACTTACATTATTTCCGTTTTATTTATAGTTAAGTCTGAACGATGTTTTATTTTTAAAAAACGACCAGATTCCCTCTGTTACATCCGTCTAAGACTCACTCTTGACGCTTGTCTCGGTCACGTGGTACGTTTATCCATCCCACCCTAAAGGCCGGTCCGTGAAAATATTTTCTGACATTAAACCAGTCCGTGGCCCAGAGAAGGTTGGGGACCACCGTTGTAGAACACTGCAGTTGTCAGCAGGTGAGGGCTGCCGGAGGAGGCTGGGAGGGTGTGCGGAAGGCCAGCCCCAAGCCCGTGCCCGCCCACCCTTGGAGGGGATGAAACAAGAGTCCGGAACATTCCCAGGACCTACTTAGGGCAGTCACTGTGGCCCTGGTGTTGGTCCGCATCCCCAAACTCATCAATCTGATTAGAGACTCGGGGTCGGAGGTGAGGAGGAACAAGTGAGGACAGAGGAGCTCAAACCTCCCCTGACTTACTGTGTTGATAGAACTATTTTGATGGGGAGACTAAATGGCTGAGAGAAGCTCTTAATTGTAATAGGGCAGTACGGGACTCAAGGATTATAGATGGGATGTTGTGGTGATAATGTATCTATTTGGGAGACAGCTGTAGAAATGGGAAACAAATGCTAGATCAAGAACGCACAGTGAAGAGCCCTGGCCAGTTGACTCCGTGGTAGAGTGTCGGCCCGGCGTGTGGATGTCCCAGGTTTGATTCCTTGTCCGGGTAAACAGGAGAAGTGCCCATCTGCTTCTCCACTGCTCCTCCTCTAGCTTCTCTCTCTCTTTCTTCTTCTCTCCTCCTGCAGCCATGGCCTGATTGGAGCAAGTTGGCCTCAGGCACTGAGGACGGCTCCATTGCCTCGCCTCAGGCACTAAAACAAAAAATGGCTCCAGTTGCAAAGGAGCAAAGGTCCCAGATGGGCAGAGAATCGCCCCCTGGTGGTGGGCATTCCGGGTGGATCCCGGTCGGGCACATGCGGGACTCTGTCTCTGCCCCTCCACTCCCCCCCCCCCCCCCCGTCGGACGTGGATTAGGCAATACTGGCTGGAGACGAGAGAGCAATACAGTTTCACACGTATGTGTGTGCAGTGTAGCGAGGGTGATCCCTGTCAGGATCGTGGATCTGGGAGTCGTGCACATCTATCGATGGACTTCACCCGTCGTAGAAGAAACAGTGAGGAAGGCTAATGGGTTGGGAGCCCGGTTCTACCATTTACTTAGTTCGTGGTTTTGGCTAAGTTATTTAACATTTCTAAACCTCCGTTTCCTCATCTCGGAAAAGAAGGTGAGCACAGTATTTCGTGGGGACCAGATGAAGCCGACATTGTCAATAACAATAATATAATCAAGATAATAGTCATCAGTGAGCAGTCACCATCGTCGTCCTCATGGCGTGGACCAGCGTTGCCACACAAAAGGAGGAATTAATAACAAGAAAGGAAAAGCCTAAGTCGGCTTTTGAATAAGAAGGGGTGGGTTCTGTGAGGTGTAGGAAGAGGGGAGCGGACAGGGAGAAGCTCGCAGGAAATGAGGCCAAATCAGACGCAGGACATGGGTTTGAGTAGCCAACTCGGCGAGGAAGACTCAGCTCTTTTATTAACAAAGGGGTACAAATGATTCAAGACTTCTTAAGGAGGTACGGAGGATGTTTCCGGCAGTCCTGTAGGTTGAGGGTTAAGCAACACATAGCTGGGGAAGAGCTTGTCATCTTGTGAGCTGTGCACGGAGAATCGAAATTTAGAGTGTGTTGTTCAGTTGAAAGATTTTTTTTTGTGACTCCACACAGACCAGGATCAGAAGAAATAAATGGCAGGTGATTCCCGGCTGGAGATGATGTGTACTGGGATGAATATAGATAAGGATCTGTCTTGCTCACAGAGACTCTTGTGTAGAAGAATTGATTTTTGGTGTTCAGGCTCACGAGGAAAGCCAGACGAAGGAGAGCGATCTGAATCAGCCGATGAGTTTTAAAATAGTGATGTTTAGGCGAACAGCACACACATTTTTATGAGTATAGATCGGTCTAACGTATTGTCATGTTTGATCTGAAGGAAAGAAAAGGTCTTCAGGGTGAGATCAGGAGGAGGCTTTAGATGTTAATTACGGCATAGTTTTGAAAAATAAGAATAGATGGAACCCAGGAAAAGAACGGATCAGAGGTAACTTTGCTCTGTAGATATTTCGTTCTTGTTGTTGTCATTAACTCATTAACGACCCCAACAAATTCAGGCATCCCCAAACTACGGCCCGTGGGCCGCTATGCGGCCCCCTGAGGCCATTTATCCAGCCCCCACTGCACTTCTGGAAGGGGCACCTCTTTCATTGTTGGTCAGTGAGAGGAGCACTGTATTTGGCAGCCCTCCAATGGTCTGAGGGACAGTGAACTGGCCCCCTGTGTAAAAAGTTTGGAGACCCCTGCCTTACGTGGCCCAGATGTCTGGGCCACGGGCCAGAGGGACAAAGCTGAACACAGAAACGGATCGTGTCTGCCCGGCGCCATTCATTGTCCGGCGGGGCACTTCGAGAACCAGCAGGCGTGTGGTCACGGCGCAGTCTGGCCTGCGGTGAGAAGGAACCGCACCGGTGTGGGTCGGCTTAGTGCAGAGGGGCTGAGCGAGGGACCCGGGCTGGGGTCGGCGTCTCCTCGAGCAGGACCTCGGTGGCGGCACGGAGATGAGGAGAAGGAGGGATCTGGGTGAGGAGTCCTTCCGCAGTCAGCCTTCCAGAGCAAGGGGACAACAAAGCGCAGCCAGGTGACAAGGGAGGCCTGGAACCAGGTTTACGTGGGGAAAAGGTCTAGAGGGGCAGGAAGGCAGAGCGCAGGGACCAGGGGGGGGCTAGACACACCTGGGCAGGTGGCAGGAGCCCGGCCACCCGATTCCCACAGGGCGCAGGGACAGACAGCACAGGGCGCGGGGACAGCTCGGGCTTTGTCTTCGGAAACGGCCGCAAGTCCACTGGCTGCAGAATGTTGGGCACGGTTCTCCGAGTGTCTCTGTGGTTACGTCAAGGGGGAGAGTGTGGAAGTAAGAAACGATGGGAGGAGGGGCAGAGGTCACTTCAGTAGTCGGACAAAGGCCACTAGCATTTCGGATCCGCTGTGAGTGTCTGCAGATCAAGCGGAGTAAACATATTCCAGAGATAAGATGCGGTCATTGTAAAGGGGCCGGGAGCAGATGCTCTGGGCAGGGGTTGGAGGACTGGGCGGAGCTAAGGCAAAACCGGACAAATCTTGACTTCTAGAAAGGAAATCATTTTGAACCCTGACAACAGACGTCTAAAATGGAAAATAGAAGTCCTCGTCATTATCAAGGAATTGTTTTCTTTTTTTTTTTATTAGACAATTAGTACATTTTAAAACGGGAAAACAACGCCATCATAAAAAAATAAGCAAAATGAGACCAAGAAAAAAAAGCTTAGCAGCATTATCATTTTGAATAAGTGAAAACGGCAATGAATTAAAATATCAAACTTGAGGAAAACCCATGAAACGCTAGTTAATAATACCATAGAGGTCACACATTAAGCCTATTGCCAAGTTGGGCAACAAGCAAACGAAGTGTTAGGAAGTTTCCGGCCTGATGGCCGCCGGCCAGCATCACCCTTGAGGAGAGGAAAACCTCAGTGAATTCTTGCAAACACCAAGCAGCCGCTTTACCCAGATGCAACACTTGATCGGAAAATGTGTGTTTGAAATTAACATTCTAGGAGGAACCGATTATATCTGTGGGCCGCAGCCCGAGACCCCTAAGGTGATATCAGGGATCCTCCGTATTCTTGGTCCTCAAGGAAGGTGAGGATTCTCTGTGTCCTCATTTACATACTATTTGCATCTCTTTCTTTCTTTTTTTTTTTTTTCT
The DNA here is from genome assembly GCF_036850995.1 of Saccopteryx leptura. Classification (NCBI taxonomy): domain Eukaryota; kingdom Metazoa; phylum Chordata; class Mammalia; order Chiroptera; family Emballonuridae; genus Saccopteryx; species Saccopteryx leptura. The sequence continues at coordinate 74,177,174 of NC_089513.1, forward strand.
GGAGAACATTATGCTCCCTCTCTGTCCAATGGAAGCCGGAGTCTGGCTGTCCACGCCGCACCTTAACGTCGCAGCAGGAAGTAGCTAACACGCCTGGGTTTCCCAGGGCAGAGTAACGGTCTGCTGGTTCTTCTATCCAGGGAGAAAAAGGGCCGCAAGGCCCCGCGGGCAGAGACGGCGTGCAGGGCCCCGTGGGTCTCCCGGGCCCGGCGGGGCCTGCGGGCTCCCCCGGAGAAGACGGGGACAAGGTGGGTGCTCTTTCTTCCTTCGTGCGTCCTGGGGAGTGGGAACTTTTTCCTCAGGAAGCCCTAGATTTTTCACCTTTCTAGGATTAGACTCCAAATCCGAAGGTGTATCATTTCCCAAGTTTCCTACGTCTTCCAGGGGCTCAGATGCTTTATTCTAGAGGTGGAGAGAACTCCACGGCTGCCCCGTGAAACAGGGGGGCTGCAGACAAGAAAAGGGGGATTCGTACAAGAACAGTGGGAGCGAGAAACCATAGTCGATGCCAGAACCGCTTATTTCTGTTGATATGCACGCGCTTCAGACGTAAATGTAGGCTAAGCTTTTTACCTCGAACTCTCAAATACAGGGCGAAATTGGTGAACCGGGACAAAAAGGCAGCAAGGGTGACAAAGGAGAAAACGTGAGTATTCTACTTTTTATGAAGGGGGCCCCCCATTCTCGCGACTCCTTCCGCTGACAGCCGTGTTGGTTTTCGGTAGTGCAGGAAGATTGTAATATCAACACTATTCCGTTTAGTATCTCGGTCCATTTTCCTTTAATGTGAAATTTACTTTCCAATTACCGTTTGCATTCAGTATGACTTTGTATTCAGTCAATTCTAATAAAACTTCAAAGTTATCTATATTCAAATTATGCAATAATTCCTCCCCTCTTAAAAGCCTCAGGGAGACAAAGACACCAGCAATTTTACCCGCCATCATTAGTTCAAATTGCCATGTGGTTTAAAGACGGAGTTGTTGTTGCCGTGAAAAGAATTTTGACCTAGTGCAACCCGGGAAGGGTCTCAGCGACCCGGTGGTCCACGGACCACACATTGAGAATCTCTGCTTGAAGTGCTTTTCCCAGCGTGTGGCGCTTATGAGAGGAACAGTCATATCCAGTGACTCTTTCTCATTCATGCCTGGGAATTTTATAATGCCTGATCAGTTAGTTACATGTGAAAAGGCAGTTAGCAAGAAAGAGCTATGCATATAAGACTGATGCACCGATTAAAACCTGTTGTTCACCGTAAGGAGTTCCTGTGTACTTAATAAATGACACTCCGTCTACATGTGTTTACATATGAAGAAACTTCTGAATTTTCTGTATCGCCCCATTCCCCATGTATAGAGACAATGATGGCACACAAGACAGGTTTTCACGGGCTCATGCTGATGCATACATATCTCATTCAAGTCTGGTAGATTAAAAATGTTCAAATGTGAAACTTCCAACACTGGGTGAGCGCCGAAATCCATTTCGAGAGGTCCACAACATTGCGGATATGAGTGCTTTCAGTAACTGCTGATTTAGATTGATTGCAAATATGCACGTCTGAGTCTCGGGGACTCAGATAAATACTGGCAGACTGCACTAAATGGAAAAGACTTCTCATTACAAAGCAGTGTAGAGACGCTTCCTAGATTTCGATCAGCTGAACGGTCCGCTCTCTCTGGCCGAGGCTCTCCAGGCTTCAGTTTCAGAAATGACTGATTTTTATCTCGTCACAGGGTCCTCCCGGCCCCCCAGGCCTGCAGGGTCCAGTCGGCGCCCCTGGCATTGCTGTAAGTATCCCTCCTTGTTCAGCAAATCTAAACCCTTACAGTCCCTGATTAAATGTAGGAACTGTCACCTAACCAGTCTATTTCCTACGCTGATGAGATTGTCCGCTGCACGTTGACTGAAGTTGAAACGATCTAATACAGCTAACCAAGCGGATTGTTAGAAACAAACAAACAAACAAACAAAAAAAACACTAGGACTTCATCTGAAAATAGAGCCTAACCAGTTGAAAAGTACTTAATTTGTAGTAAATCCTGAACATTATTCCCCAGACCCCCCTTATTACAAACTTTTTACTTCCCTTGGTATACATTAAAAAAAAAAAAAAACCCTCCAAAAACAAAGATGATGATCAAAACAATCAATGGTATATTTGCAGCAGATAAAGGAGATTTAATTTACTTTCTACTCGGTTACTCAGATATAGACCAGCTTTGATTAAATTAGAAAGGGCTGTACTTTTATGTTCACTTGTGTCAGAATCATGGCTTTCCGGTTTTTGGTCATGTTCATTGCTCTCCACCAGGGCGGCGATGGTGAGCCAGGTCCCAGAGGGCAGCAGGGGATGTTCGGACAGAAAGGTGATGAGGGAGCCAGAGGTTTCCCGGGACCACCTGGTCCCATCGGTCTGCAGGTAAGATGCTCTCTGCCTTGTGTACTCAGCAGTTCTCCACCTGCTTTGATCGGACAGGTTCTCTGGTGGATGTACAGCAAAGCAGAACTTTGGTACCTGCTTAACTGGAAGGATTTTTTTTCTTAAATGTATACCTGAGTTTCAACTTCTTCTTATTGATAATTAATTTTTTCTGTAGCTGTGTCAGCACCGGTGTCTGTTTCTGGTGTTTCTTAGACCCAGCTGGGGTGGTGCATCTGCCTTCTCTGTTCTCACGGTGTTTTAAAACAGTAAATCTTATTTAAGTCTGACAGTCAAGAGGAGGATGTTAGAAGGGCGTTGTTGTTGTTTTGGTTTGTTGGCGGGTCTCATAGCAGGGAAATTAGTATATATTTCAGATGGCTAACAGAAATTAAAAGCATTTCTGAGGAAGAGCAAACTGCCAGTCACAGCCGCCAACAACAGATGTTCCAGAATAATGTGTAAAATAAACACATGAACGGTGAACCGATCAGTTAACACAGCATTTAAAACGACGATTTGTGTTTTGTAAAGCACATTCAGCAGAGGAGACACAGGGTTGTAAAACCTTCGCTCCGATGCGGGCCTCAGCTGGACTGTCGGGCTGACATTGCAGAACGGACACGGTTCTGAGCTGTCACTCCCTCCGCCCGCCTGGGGCTCACTGCTTCCCACAGCCAGGGGCCCCAGCCTTCCCTTCCCCCTCGGTTCTTCTGCACCGACCCTACCTAGTGATCCTCTGCAAGATGGTAAAATCTTGTTTTAAGTAATTTTGGGGTACCCTATGCAGGTTTAGTTATGCCACATTAGAAATTTTAGACATGTTCAAATGAACTCATCCGTTCGCTGTACTTAAAAATTAGTGCGGCTGTAGAAAAGTTAAACAGAAGTTGAATTTGTATAAATGTAATAATGTTTTACCTTTGTTTTTTCACAAGTCAAGTCCCAGAATGTTTTCTTTTTAAAGCTATTGTTTATTGGTTTTACAAAGTGGAGATGCTGGAGAAGTATTGACTCCTACTTGCTTCACCCTAGCTGTTCATTGGTTGCTGCTTGTGTGTGCCTTGACCGGGCAAGCCCGGGGATTTGAACCGCCCGCCTCGCATTTCAGATCAACGCTTTATCTACTGCGCCACCACAGGGCAGGTCCAGAATATTGGTTTTTTAATATTAAATGGCTTATGCATATAATTAGAAAAATTACATTGTAAACAATATCATTAGATATTATATTATTATAACTTTTATTATAACATTCAATGAATGTCTACCAGTGAACATATTAACCATTTTCTGCTTTTAATGCCAAAATATATCCTTTTAACCTTGGAACATGCAAAGATTTCACTTTCATATTTCTGTTTAACTCTTTGACATTTATTAGACAATAATAAATAAGCAATTACGAGTATCACATATCAGTATGTGTGAGAACACATATATCTGAAAACAATAACCAGACATTGAAAATTAAATTGCCAATGGAATCATTTTTTGCTTTTTCACTTAACATATTACTCTGAATTCCATAAGGGCATAATTTAGGAATTTAGTTCTCATGATTAAAGAAGATGCCTTGTAGTTTTTATCTATAAAATATTAAATAAAAAAATTAACTACATTTCCACAAGGGAATAAATGTGCTCTTTGATGAGGGTGACTCATGAAATCCACTAAAAAATTGATTGTTTTTCCACAACTCTCTCCTTAAATCAGGAATCCGAAAAGAGGCTAATGTAATTAACATGTTCACAATTGATCCTACAGCCTTTAATTGAGTCTTCGCGGCAGAATAGATATTAGCAATTATAATAGGCATAAATAATAATGATATGACATGCTGGTGAAATGACTTGGTTTTTCAATTTGATGTTTACTCTCTTGTCTGCATATGAAGGAGAGATACAGAATGAGCATTCTTTGCCTAAGTTCATTTTGGGTTTCATCGCTGAAGTGGCAAATGAGTTTCAACTGACAGACCTTAAGACACAGTCTGTTTGTGTACAACTTTCTCCCTGGGAGAGGCACAGGACTAGCCCCGGAGTATCACTTAGGACGGTTCACTCCCTGCAACCAGAGAGTCGGACTCACTCTGTCTCTAGTAATTTTAACAATAAGAACGATAATCAAACTTCATTAAAAAGAAACACTTCAATTTTTTTTTTTTCTCTTGGGAGGTTGCTATGCAGAATCCTATGCATGATGAAATGCAGAGCTGGGCTGGACTTGTGAGGGGAGTCATAGAAAACTAGGACCTGATATTTCCTACCCTGCAGTCTGGGGATCCCAGATTAGACTCACCCTCTAGTACAAGGAGGAGGACCCCTGGACAGAGTATAGGGAGGGTGAGTGTTCATTTATACGGCGTTTCTAGGAACGGAATCATGTCTAAGTTGCATTGCATACTTAACGAAAGAAGAGGCCTTCAAAAGGAGATATTTATTTCATCTGTGTTCATTTCTACTGAGATGTTTAGACTTACTTTCTTAGAATTCAGTCCTCCATCCACTATGTCAACAATTCATTGAAACGCTAGGTTTTAACTGGCCCTCTGCTAAGTTTCTAGAGATAAAAACCCTCAAAGCAGCCCCAAAGTAGTAGCTCCTGATTAAAAGTGTACAAACAACCTGGAAATGCTGAGGTCGCCAGTTTGAAACCCTGGGCTTGCCTGGTCAAGGCACATATGGAAGTTGATGCTTCTAGCTCCTCCCCCCTTCTCTCTCTGTCTCTCTCTCCTCTCTAAAAATGTACAAACAGCTGTGTTCTTAAGGACTGTGTACAATCCCAGTGTTGCACAGTGTTGTGATGTGAACGAGGAAACAGACACAGTGCTGCGTCGGGAACTAGTTAGAAAGATCAAGAGAGAGTGAAATAATTTTCCCAAAAAAGACACAGCCAGGGGCAAGGTGGATGGAAGCTGCTCTGTGAGTCCTTCTAACTACAATCAAACAGTGTCATATTATAAAAAAGCATCCATTGTATTGGTACGTGTAGATACAGGGTTTTTATCAAATGTAGTCAATACTTACCTGGCATTTTGACACGATAGTGCTTGAATCCTCATTTGCATGCTGATTTCTTTCTTCACTTTTGGTTTTCTATTAGAAATGGGCCAAGCGTTTCTTTTTAAGTACATGAGTGACTCTTAATGATTTTTTTTTATTGTATTTCATTAGGGTTTGCCGGGCCCACCTGGTGAAAAAGGTGAAAATGGGGATGTTGGTCCCATGGTAAGTTTTTATTTTTAAGTATTTGAGAGAGATTATGAGCTTCCATGTTACGAATGTGTTTCTTAATGTGTACAAAGTCGTCCTAAAGGCTGTGACTTTTCAAATAGACGTTTCCTCTTTCCTCTGCCCATCCTGCACCTGCGACCATTCAGCCTCTCTCGTCGCCTCGAGTCTGTTCTTACCTCTCTCACTTGGGAGTTATGTTGAACACCCGTAGGACACTCATTGGTTGATGTCGTTATATATTTTTCTTTTCTATGTAGGGATGTTACTGAGGTGTATAGACACTTTTTCTTTTCAGTTATGTACAGTACGTAGCTCCAGACTCTCTGGTGGGGCAAGTATAGATAGTATTCCTTGGACTTTGAAGACTTAGCCAATGTTAACACAGTATTGAAAATTAACTATATTTTGAAGGTCTTTATTTAGTAAGGCATTCTGTCTTCATTAGGATGCTATAACGTAATTTCCATTGATTGATTCTAGGTTTCTTCTCTACTAGTTCAACTCAAAACTTGAAATACATGTACTTGTTTATTAAGCACAATATGGGGTAAAGAAACAATTAGGCAAGGTACCTGAAATTAATAGTGAAATGTAATGAATACATTTCTTGATTGCTCTTTTCTTTCAACATTGCCCCAATTTTGACTTCCTTAGAGTACAGGTTTGATAATTTTACACTTCATTGTTAGATTTTATTTTTATCAGATAAATAATTTTTATCATCAGAATAAACATTTCTGACTCGAATAACTAATACACCAAGCAGCATCTAATACACTAATACACCTAGCAAACTTCTTTCTAGATATAACTGCTGTGCTTCCCTGAATATTCATCCACCCTCCCTGACCTGTGGTAATAGCTAATAGTAGACAAGCTTTTCAACCATGACATTATAATAAACTGTGACCTTTGAAAAAATACTAATGCCCCGGTATTCAATACAGACTAATCACAAGGGAGAGGTAATGGGTTCTGGCCATCAGCATTTTATGAAATGTGTCCAAGGTAATTTTAATGCCCGATAAGAAAAGAGAAGCATCATTTTAGGAAGATAACTAAACAGTTAATCTTATTTCAATTGACATGTGAAACATTAGAGCTGACAAAAAACAAAATATATGTATATACATATATACACACAAGTTTAAAAATACTCAATAGCATTAAGAATTCTAAAACTATTCAAGTACTATTTCTTACTCCAATTGTATGTTCCTTTAGTATGCTAGCATTCTCACATATTCCAGCATATAAAGTATTTCTAGTTGTATTATGAATTCTTTATACCAGATCATAGCAATAGACTTTTTAAATATATAATCAAAATTTTTTTTTCCTGCAGTTTTCATTTCCCTGTAGCTATGTATAAAAAAATCATTTGCTAATGTGATGTTGTATCCATCAAGAATGTCTTACAACTCTGCTATGCTTCACTGACTGAGATGTTACAGGCTGAAACTTCTTGAACTTAACCACAGAATAAAAATATCAGACATTCCTGTGAGTTTGGCCCTCATAAACCTTAACATCTTTCTCTTACAGGGTCCCCCCGGTCCCCCAGGCCCAAGAGGTCCTCAAGGTCCCAATGGAGCTGATGTAAGAACTGAGAAATCTGTGTTCCTTATGCTGAAGTTATGTGGGTGTTGGCGTTATTTAATGGCCGACGGTGGCTAAAATACCAGGGAGATGATCACGCTATTATTAAACGTTTAAGTGCTCTGAGCTCAAGGACCATCTGCTTAGTCCATTTCATTTTACAGGGAGAGAAACAGGCTCAATAGGGGACTAATCACAGCAAATACAAAATACATACAAGGTTCACATTCCACGTGTGTATTTATTGGTGAGTGAGAAATGTGAGCTTTCTTATAATAACCGCATTGGTTCAGTTCAACATGCTAAGACTGTGCCCAGCGTATAATAACTGCGATGTTCCTGAATTGTTTCCAGTTTGTCTTTTATCTCTTACAATTGCGTGAGGAGATGGTTTGTAGTCGGCTTTGATTGTACTAGCCCAGGTCTGTACCCCAGACATCCTTTACATACACATCTGTCATCAGTGACTTTTGTCTAAAGGCTTCACATGTTGTATTTTCATTCTGTAAAACGGGTTAGAGTATCCTGTGCATGACAGTGCATCATGCATCTCTTACCACGTAAAATGTTTCCTCTCAATCATATGATATAAATGATCTCCCCCAAGCTCGATAGTTGACTCCCTGCTCCGATATTTTAGGCTTTTGAAATGTAATGCCACTTTACCTCATGGTTACTATTCACACGTGTAGTAGGCTTTGATGTGATCTCTCCTTCTGCTGTCACTTTTTCCACGAAGAGCAGGTCATTTATTCCTGTCTTTATTGGTCTTTTGTTATGTCTGCTGTCCGTTCTGGCAGGCCGGAATGTGCTAGGAGCAGATGTCTTAAACAGGCTTTTAGGTTTTCATTGCTCTTAAGTAGTTTTAAGGTTCAGAAATAATTTGTATTATTTTTTTGGATGGGTCGCATAATTCCTAACCAGAGTCGTATTTTGATTCCTCTACAAAGATGGACAAAATCGTCCTCTAAATATGGCATGTTCAGTGGGGGCAAGATTGAATTTAGCCTCCCAAGTATCAACTTGGCATAACTAGAGTTGGGAAGTCTCTTGCTTGATGTTCAAACTTCTGATGGATTTGAAAGTCAGTTTACTGTAATTAAATTATTTGCTTGCCAGTAAATTTGACAACTTGAATAAAAGGCATGATTTTTGTCCCATCCTTCCAAAGAGTTGGGCTGTTCTCGCATATATTTCTCTCTCTCAGAAGGAGTAGGTCTGTATTTATGAGTTGACAGTATCATTGCAAGAATGAGGATAACTCTTTCCTTCCCGCACTGCAGGGACCACAAGGGCCTCCGGGATCCATCGGATCCGTTGGTGCTGTTGGGGAAAAGGTAAGGAATGCAGCGATTTAGTGTGAAACAGTCGGAACAGTGGACTTTGATAATATTTACTGATATTGTAAAGGCTTCTCATAGGACTGTCTTCCTAGGTGTTTGACACGCAGTGAGGTGAATTACCACTCATCCACTCTGGTAGTTAAATAATTAAAGGGGAAAGTGATTTTTGAGATGCCATGTTTTTTAATTCTCAGAGAGATTGTTCATGGATCATCTCTTTGATCAACACAAACGCCCTTTGATGATGGTCCTATTATTACCACATGTTTACAATCACAAAGCTGAAGCTTGGAGATTTCAGTACTTGAATTAAGGTTTTGTCGTTAGAAAGTGACATAAGTCAAGATCATCCATGCCAACCCATGTATGTCTGACGAGACTAAGTGTCTCTAATAACACTCACTACTGAAAAGAGAAGAGATCGGTTGATTTAACTGACTTAAAAGGGAAAAAAGAATCCTTCCAACTACAAAAGAATCATTCATTTTGTCATACGTGGAGTTATATTTTCATTGCTAATACTATGACCTGTCTTTGGCACTTTTCAAAATAGTTGGCGTATGCCGTGACACCTGGGCTCAGAGGAGCTTGCTTTCTCATGAGCATGATTCCATTTAAACTATCTCCTCTTCCTTTTAATGAAAATGTCAGAACCATTCTTGGATTTGTTATTTATGCTTTCATGTGCATTTTCTAATAGAAATTTTCAAAAAATTGACATCAATTTTGCTTTATCTAAAAAAATATTTGCCAGTTTTGAGGGTCAAAAATGAAGTTTCATACCATAAAACACTACACAGTGGAAAGAGAGAAACATCTTGACTTTTCTATTAAATGATACCAGAAGTATAGACATCCTCATTGTAAAAATTCTGTTGTTTGGTCTCAAAATGTTTTGACATACCGTATCTTATATTTAAATTTATTTATTTTAACCCTCAGAAAAGCAACATCACAGGATTAGAATATAGCATTTAGATGTTTATTTCTGCTCGAGGCCCACATTCTACTGTTTTGAACGTAATTAACCCTCTATGATTATGCAAATAGTTTCTTCATCTGAAACATCTTGAAGTTATAATCTAATTCTTACTGCACGATCCGTCTGGTGTTTTTTTTTTAGATTATCTGTTTTTAGTCTTAAAGTTGAAGGTTAGTGTGGAAAGATGCAGGATTGAAGAATCATTTTTCATTGGGTTCCGTTGTCAAAGGAACAGCGGCAGAAAAGCTCACCGGCTCTGACGGTGTCACCGTACCAGACAGATGAGGACACCACTCCTCCCTTTCTTCCCTTTGGGTCACCCCCCTCCGCCTCTCGTGCTGACTACAGAGCGACGAGATCCAGTCTCTACTTTTAGTTTTGCCCACAAAGCCAATTCTCAAACCATTTTAGTAGCCTTTGCAGTTTGCCCACTTGTTTCTTAAAAGCTTTTGCGTGCAGTGGGAACATTGTAAGTACTTCAGCTGCTGCTTTTATGGTTTTCCTTCTGTGTAACTCTTGGATAAACATGGACGCCAGATGCTGGGAGTGTTGGGCAAGTCCCTTCCCATCCTGTTTCCGTTTGCGCAGAGCCTGTCCGGTAACCAAGCCAACTCTGGGTCCCACAGAAAGATTCAGTCAGTCCGGATGGTGCTTCCACTTCTTACGACGAAAATGTAGCGGCCTCGAACTCTGTTACCATAAAGTTTCACTTTTCTCAATTTAAGTTTCACTTTTCTTGATTTCAAAATGTTTTTTTTCTATGGGACGGATAGCAAGCTGGAAGTGAAACTCCGATTTTAATTTATTTCTTCTGCATCTGGGGTAATATAATTTGCGGTAGATTATGGGTTTCTGATACCAGCTTTGATTCTGGCTGAATGCTTCCCCATTTCTATTTTGAAAAATTTATTTTCAGTCACTAACTCAATTTTAAAAAAGAAAAAAAGTGTATCCTTTAGTCATGCTGCTGCACTTTGCTTCAATGTTTCCCCCGTTTCCCATGTAATATATATTTGCTACAGATGAATTCTGCACTTCAACAATTTCCTCAAAACAGAGATATGTATCAGACCTGTGCCTTGAAAGTTAATGCCTACGTTATGACATTAGGCATTACAAAGTAATTTGCTGTCCCTTCTGAAGGGAGCTGTAATCTGAACAGGTGTGTTACAGACTGCGGTAGAACAGTCGCATGATATCTAGTAATAACTTAAAATTTATTCTCGATCTGCTCCACAGAGTTGGTGTTCTTGCCCATCAGTTACTAGTTTTCTAATGGGTATGGTGTAGCCATGTCGATCCTGGCAGCACAGGTTCATCTGTACAATGGAGTCTTGTTGTAATCTTTGATTTTTTTTTTTAACTTGTAATTTTGTCCCATGGCACTCAAAATATGTGAAATGGGACAGTATTTAACCTTTACATAACATTACTTTCTCCTATAACAATTGTTATTTCTACTGTGCACCCTTGGCTCCAGTATACAGAAGGTAATTTTCCTGTGTGTCTCGGACAGATGAACATCGGTGTGTTCTCCAAATGCAGAGCTTCTGAGTAAAAACTTGTCTTTAAATTTTGACAAGTATTTAAACCCATCTGTTGACTACCGACCATTTCCCTCATTTGAAAAATGGAAATAACCATTAAGAATCGACATAGTTTAACTTTATAGCGGGCAAGGATGATAACAAAACAGCAGAATAAACTGAGGTGACTGAAAGAAATAGTCATTGCCCCTCTAGTTCCAACGTCTGTGTTCTCACCGTGGGTTCATGTGCCGAAGGAAACGTTCTGTGCATAGTCGATAGCTTTCTTATAGTTCTTTTTTCCCATTTTTTTTTTTTTGAGCTCTTGTTGACAAATTAAGATTGTATATATTTCAGGTGTACAACCTGATCATCTGATACATGTATGTTCTGTGAAATAATCCCTGCGCTCCAGCTCATTAACATACTCATCACCTCACCTGGTTATCTTTGTGTGTGTGTGTGTGTGTGTCTAGGTGGGGACACTTAGGGTCCCCCCTCTTGGCCGATTTCAAGTATACAATACAGAATTGAACTGTCATCCTGTCACGATATATATTAGGTCTTAGGAACTTACCCATCTCTCAGATCTGAAATTTCCTACCGTTTGACCACCTCCTCCCCATGTTCCCTTTCAAAGTGCACGATGGTTGAAGGACTAGTCTAACGTGCCATGCTCACCCCTGGAGGCGGCTTGTGCGTGTAAGACGTCATTTCTGTGTCCTGACCCTCGTGTGATCTCTTCCTTCCAGGGTGAACCCGGAGAAGCAGGAAACCCTGGCCCTCCAGGGGAGGCGGGCACCGGGGTAAGTGCCACCTTGTCACCCGTGCGGGTGTTCGGGGATCCCCGGAAGAGCACTTCCCACATCTCACTCCATTTCTCGCTGTAATACAGTCATAGCTGCCTTGCCTTTCCATTAAGAAGAATCCCAGATGCAGAGCCTTTCTGCCGAACCATTTTTCATATCCTCTGCATCGTTTGATTAATGAAGAAATTGCCAAAATCACATTTGCATATGTTGTGAGAGCATTCAAACCCAAGCTGTTTATTATATTATATGTATTCTTTGGTGGGTTGTCCACGAGAGAAATAAACAAACCAACACTGTTACATCAAAAAAAAAAAAAAAAGATACATTTTGTTAGGACTGTATTGTTCTGATTAGATTGGTTTACAGCAGGAGTGGCTTTGACCTTCAGGGGGAAACACTGTGGTGGTCGCGCTGGGACGCACAGTTGCTGCTGGCCTCTGATGTCGAGAGGCCCGGGGTGCTGTTAGATCCATCCTGCAATTCCTAGAGCGGCCCCCTGCTGAAAAGAGCTGGCTGACCCACCACGCCGAGGTTAAGACACTGATTCACGTAAACACACACACAGTCTGCATCGGCTAAGCAAGATGAAAAACCTTAGAGAAATCACCCTACTTTGAAGAGCTAGTTTCCCGAGAGACTGGATTAGATAAACCCTTGTTTGCTCTGCCTTTCTCTAAGAGCTAAAAACTGCCTTCTGACCAGATCTTGGGAGGGGGGGGGGGCATTAGTACATTTCTCTCTTCTGTATTACGCCTCGTCACCCGGTAACGAAAAGCGGATCCGTTTCCTTTATGCAGCACACCGAGGGCTGGGATCTAAACACAGATCCCTGCGGCTCCAAAGTCCGTGTTCTTTCTGTGTCTGCCCCTGAGGAGGCCGGATGGGCCTCGGTTTCCCTGGATAACGAAAATTCTACGCCTGTGGTTTGCATCATGTGTGGCTTATAGATAAACACACCTGAAATTAGAATGAAAAAAAAACAAACAAACCAAACTCTGATTGACAGCTTGTGAGATCGTGATTCCTTCTGTTCCGTCCTGCAGGGTCCCAAAGGGGAGAGAGGAGAGAAGGGCGAGGCCGGCCCCCCTGGCGCTGCGGGGCCCCCCGGCGCTAAGGGACCGCCCGGGGACGATGGACCTAAAGGCAACCCGGTAAGTGGGCGGGGTCCCCGGGGAAGTAGCATCTAAGTCAGAGCCACTTGGGAGCTTGTCATAGAAAGATGAAAAAACCATGGGTCTCTGAGCCAAGGCCGGAGAGACGGACCTTTTATTATTTCCTCTAGTCTTCAATGTTCTCAGCCGACTTCGTTTTAAAAATTTCTTAACAGAAGAAGGGAAATAGCCTTGTACGGTTTTACGTCTGAAACTTCAGAATATCGTGACTTTATAAAAAAATATTTTTCATTTATTTCCTTTCCTAAAAAACCCCTCATTCTAGGGTCCTGTTGGTTTTCCTGGAGACCCTGGCCCCCCCGGGGAGCCTGGTCCTGCGGTGAGTGTCCTGGGCAAACACGGGGGGACTTGGGCGGGGTGGGCCCAGTGTCTCTATTGTTAATTAAAGAAAAAAATTTAATCACTTAAGTGGAGCCCCTGAACTAGGAGGACAAAGCAAACGTACACTGCAATCAGCACAACAGTGAAATCCATGTAGTTGGAAGCTGTTAGACCTCTGACGCGTGATTATTCTCTGCGTTTGGGGTAGTTTTCTAGACTTTGTTATGTTGTACAGACTATCTCAGTAGCAGCATTACTGCTGTTTCAAAGGTATAAGACCTTTGCTTGTATCTCAGTGTCTTCCTTTTTTTGTATTTGTCCGAAGCTGGAAACGGGGAGGCAGTCAGACAGACTCCCACATGTGCCTGACCGGGATCCACCCGGCACGCCCACCAGGGGGCGATGCTCTGCCCCTCCGGGGCGTCACTCTGCCACGACCAGAGCCACTCTAGCGCCTGGGTCAGAGGCCAAGGAGCCATCCCCAGTGCCCGGGCAAACTTTTGCTCCAATGGAGCCTCAGCTGCAGGAGGGGAAGAGAGAGACAGAGAGGAAGGAGAGGGGGAGGGGTGGAGAAGCAGATGGGCCCCTCTCCTGTGTGCCCTGGCCGGGAATCGAACCCAGGACTTCCGCACGCCAGGCCGACGCTCTACCACTGAGCCAACCGGCCAGGGCCAGTGTCTTCTTTTTTTTTTAAGTGAGAGAGAGTGACAGAGAAAGGGACAGACAGGAAGGGAGAGAGATGAGAAGCATCAACTCGTAATTGCGGCACCTTAGTTGTTCATTGATTGCTTCTCACAGGTGCCTTGACCGGGTAGCTCCAGCCGACCCAGTGACCCCCTTGCTCAAGCCAGCGACCTTGGGCTCAAGCTGGAGACCTTGGGGTTTCAAACCTGGGTCCTCAGCACCCCAGGTTAACGCTGTATCCACTGCGCCACCGCCTGGTCAGGGAGGTCTCAGTCTCTTCTAGAATGCAAATCCTACCTCAACCTGAACCACATGTATTCCTGGTGAAAGAATGCACTGGCCGTGTAGACTAATTATGTCCTTTTCTGTTTCTTGTATTAAGAGTATAATATTCTAATTGTCCACCTGGTAATAATTTATCTCAAGGACCACCATAGTGTCTTGTGCCACTTCCTTGGATAAAAGTGAATTAATAGTGAGAAATACTGGCTTCATTTTCCGTTCCCTTTACAGGGTCAAGATGGCGTTGGTGGCGACAAGGGTGAAGACGGAGACCCTGGTCAGCCGGTAAGGAAGTACACACTCTATTTAATCTTTACAAAGTCTCAAGACAGTTAAGAAAATCAGCATTGCTATCTGTGTACACATTTTTCCGGAAGAATTATCAGGTATATTTGAATTCCAGTTAAAAGTCCAACTTACCTGGAGTGTTTCTAACTTGATGTGATTTAAGAAATACACTAGCAAAGTCTTCATCATTAAAAAAAAAAAAAATTTAGTGACATCATGCTAATGCTTTTGTCAGACCATAAAAAATTCAGCTTTCTATCCATTTGTATTAATAAAACATTATTTTAAAATTACAAATGAGACTGTAATGAAAAGCTAGATTATCACACTGTCATGAGCATGAATTAATTCAGTCCCTAACCTAAATGAATTTAGGATTGTACTGGCATATATATGGTTTGTTTGTTTTTCAGTTTGGTAATGACAAAGGAGTGGGCATTGGCCACCTGTGGTTAATTTAGGGAAGGCACTAACTTGAGTAGGAGCCCAAGACAAAACTGCCCTCCTAACATAACTTGGTGTCTACAGCTACCCCCTTCCCCCCGCCCCCCTGGCTGTTTGCCGTCAGAGATGTAGGCTTATAATGTGCAGATAAGAACGGGGCGCATAATCCCTGCATGTTCGTACTCCGACGTAAAAATACTAGCGTAGCACAGGCGGACATGGAGAGGTAACCGTTTCATGCTTTCACAAATGTATGTGATAGGAGTAGGATTATTACCCATAGGGGTCTATATTTAGTATGTCTATTGGATGCTTGTCAGATATAAATTAGCATTTCTTTTAAAAAGAACACAGCTTTTTTTGATTCACTTTCTTCCATCTACGAGGAAGTAAGTCGTCAATAGGAATGTCCCAGAGCTAACATTTGCCAGAGATCTAAAGGAATGTTAGGTATCTGATTGGGGCTGAGATTTTACCAGGACAGAGAGATATGGGGGGACGAAGGAAGAAGGTTAGTTTTTTTAGTCCCGACTTTGATAAATGCCATGGGCGTGGGTCATAAAACAATCCTCAATTGCTTAAATGTATTTTTCATATGTTACAGGGTCCTCCTGGCCCATCAGGCGAGGCTGGCCCACCAGGCCCCCCTGGAAAGAGAGTAAGTTCTTGAAAATCCCTCATTTGAAACATCCACTCATTGTCCACTATGTGTATAAATTCAGATAATGTGTGTGTGTGTGTGTGTGTGTGTGTGTGTAAGCGGTAGGAAGCACATTTATGACGACGCCCAAACGTTTAAGTCCTAGAGAATAGGGTGAGCTCTTAAATTTGTCAAAATACTTATTAGAACAGGTCACACTTTACCTGGCAGGTCAGATCTGTCACAGTGAGAAGTCACTTTCCCTGTCCCTGTGCTGAGGTCTGCCCTCTGTACAAATGGTGCAGGCTGTCACAGAAAGGTCCTGACAGGACCCTGAACTTCAGCGCCTGGTGCCTTAGAGAGGAGATGTCACAGGTGCAGCGTACTGAGAAAGAGTGTGAGGAGACATCACGGTGCAGACATCACAGGCGCAGCGCTACTGAGAAGCAGTGTGAAACCCTGAGTGCAGGATCGTGCTGTGAGTTCAGGGCAGTCAGCATACAGCGTTCGCTTGCCTTAACCCTGGCTAATGTCTCTGATTTGGAAACATGATAAAAAAAACGAGGTGTTGTCATCTACGTGAGTTGGGAGTGACCCTGTAGGACGGCTATAGGCAAGCTGTTCTGTGATACCTAGTGGACACAGACTCTTCCTGCCGCCTTGCAGTTCCACCCCGGTTCATGCCCCAGGTGCTGCTACCTGCCGCCTCTCTCCCAGAGACACTCAGAGAAAAGATCACTGCTTTCAGAAATATCTGTAAACTAAAATATGATATGGCGATCAAAATGGACTTCAGATGCAAGAATTGACCCAGGTGAACCTCAAACAGTGAGGGTGGAGGAGAAAATACAGTGTGTAGCCTGAGCAGATAGAGAATTTCATGTACATAAGATGCAAAAACTTGTTAAAAGCATACTGTTGAGCATTCAAACAGAAGTGGTGAAATGGTTTGAGAAAAAGAAGGTTGCAACAGTTGCAAGGGGCACGTAGGTGGAGAGGCTGCAGATGTTCGAATAGGTAACTGACGTATTCCCTGTGTCATCTTTTTCTTCAGTGTCCTTAGAAAGCTTTCCCTTCCTTTGTATTGGCTTTGTTGGGGTGACACTGGTTAACAAAGTTGTATAGGTGCCCGATTCTACAACACCCCATCTGCACAGTGTTCATGGCCGCCAGGCAAGTCTACGTCCATCATCAGTTACCCCTCCCCTCTTCCCACTCCCACGGGCAGTCACCGCAATGTTGTATCTGTTTTTTTCCCCTTCTTTGCTCAATCCCTCCACCCTGCCCCCCAGCCCCCCACTCCCCACCCCGACAGCTGTTAGCCTGCCCTCCACGAGTCTGTCTCTATTTTGCTTCTTAGTACATTTCGTTCCACATTAGATTCCACGTGTGTGAGATCCTGTGGTCCTTGTCTTTCTCTGACTGGCTTACTTCACTTAGTCTGGTGCTCCCCAGATCCATCCACAGCAGACTTACTTTTGTTTATTGTGGGATTTGCTTTGCCGTTAGGGTTTGACAGTGATCAATACTGAACTAGCTGAGTGACGCGTACACAAGTCTATAAAACGCTAATGACATTTTAAAAGTACGGTACCCTGTGAGTCTGTTAAAATGGACACGTATTTGTAATCTTTATTCTTCGGTGTATAGACAGTCCTGTCTTTATTCTTTGGTGTATAGACAGTCCTGTAACATATATTGTAAAGGAATTTGTGATGAGAAGTCCCGCCTAAAAAGGGAACGTGAAATTCATGAAGACCACATAACGATTTCAGTAAAATGGATTTGCCAAAGCACAGGAGTTCAGGACGAGTTTGGGAAATGCTAATGTGATTGACCTGAGAGTTCATGGAAAAGAAAGTTCTTGGGAACTCAAGTGCCCTGTGCACATGTGAGATCGCTCTGTTGGCCTAAAGGGCCAGGGTGTGTGTGGGGAGATTTTTTTTTTTTTTCTGAAGCTGGAAACGGGGAGAGACAGTCAGACAGACTCCTGCATGCGCCCGACCGGGATCCACCCGGCACGCCCACCAGGGGCGACGCTCTGCCCACCAGGGGGCAATGCTCTGCCCCTCCGGGGCGTCACTCTGTTGCGACCAGAGCCACTCCAGTGCCTGGGGCAGAGGCCAAGGAGCCATCCCCAGCGCCCGGGCCATCTTTGCTCCAATGGAGCCTCGGCTGCGGGAGGGGAAGAGAGAGACAGAGAGGAAGGAGAGGGGGAGAGGTGGAGAAGCAAATGGGCGCTTCTCCTATGTGCCCTGGCTGGGAATCGAACCTGGGACCTCTGCACACCAGGCCGATGCTCTACCACTGAGCCAACCTGCCAGGGCTTGTGGGGAGATTTTTATGAATCGACACTGATGGGGAGAATTCTGTGTCCATCAGCCCTTGCATTTAGCCAGCAGGCAGTACTGTCTTTGGTGAAAGAGCAAATTTAATATCATCTTCGCGGAAACAACAAGAACATACTCTATCTGGGCAATAATTCTAGGATCTGATCGACACGCTTAGAATTTGAACACAGAACTGCCTCACTGTCTGCCTTCCTTCAGTCCACGCGGACATGAAACCTTAACTCGGCTTTGTATGTATCTTGTGGGAAGTCTACATTTCTCCCACCCTGGGTCTCCCCCTGCTGGAGACCCAGAAACGCAGACCAAAGACCAGACCACTGTGGCTCCTCCTGGCCGAAGTAGCAACGACTAGGAACGGGTTCCTGGACCTTATCGCTTCTCTTCCATGGGTGCGTCTTACAAATAAACCTTCCTAATAGAATATTGATCAGAGTGTCGCGAGCAGCAGGCGCTACTGAGAAACGACGTTCTGACAGGTATTGAACACGCAGGGAAATTGAGTTGTCCGTCTGCGGCACCCGGACACCCTGTCGTGTGTTTGTGAACACTTGAGAATAAACGTATGTCTCCTCCAGGCACTGGAAGATTCTGCAGCGGGGGTGCCAGCCAGCCGTGAAATGTTAAAACTCAAGTTACCACGGCTGTTTGAAAACCTCGTTAGTTCCATGCATCTCACTGAGGAAAAAAAAAAAAAAAAATTCTAGAGCTGACTAAAATAATTGAAACATTCTAACTTTAAAATGTATGTAGTAAGTGGAAATTTAAAGAGTCCGGCTCATATTGCCAAAGGAAAGTTCACAATCAAAGATGAAAACAATAACAGATATTAAGTAACAGAAATAAAGGCAGCTTTATCCTCCTTACTACAGCAGCCAGGTATACCACACAGCAGGTTGTGTGTGTGTGTGTGTGTGTGTGTGTGAGAGAGAGAGAGAGAGAGAGAGAGAGAGAGAGAGAGAGAGAGAGAGAGAATGTGAATAGTCAGGTGTCAGGTGTTAGGGCAAATCTTACCCACGTTAAGATTCAGATCAGCAATTAGGGTTGAGGAATGCCTTGCCTACTATGAAACTGGACCAGTGTGCCTATTTCGTACAGCTTACTGCATCTTTGTAGGTTTGACTGTGGACTGGATTTGTGCATTTTGGTGTCTGTCTTCATAGCTACACTTTGCGAACTGCGTAGGGTTTCACTTTTATTCACTGTTCTGTATTCCCCATGCACTGCCCGTTTCTGGTACGTAAAGGAGACAAACACTTGTTCCCTACATGGAAGAATGGGCACCTTATAGAATAATCTCGGGAAATGCAAACAGCCGGGAGAGCCTTATACCGGGTACTTTATTTAATACAGCTTTCTCACGGTGAGGCAACTTCCACGCAGCAGTGACCGCCACGGAGAATTCACTTGAGGCTCGTTTTACTGTCTCATGATTTATGAGCGATTTCCCAATCAGAACACTCTTTAAACCAAGAGAGGACAGTTGAGCCATTCACTAGGCTCAACCTGTGTCCCTGTTTATACAGAACTATGAGAAATAACTACAAAGTGGCCCACAGACATTATTAGTATTTTTCTAGTCTCCTACAAAAAGTATGTTACCTGTTTTCATTCTAGTTTTTCTTAAAAATGATGGGCCATCTGGAAAAAGTATCCTTTTATTTAAGGAATAAATACAAATGAAAAGAATGAGATAATGGGAGTGAAGCTGCAGATGTGTGCTGTGATGCCCCTCAGGCATCTAGCAGAGCGGGGAGAGCTCCCACCAGGATGGGGGGTGTGACCTTTCTGTGGATCCCGGTTTTGTGGCCACGTTGTGTTGACCTGTGTTTAAATTCTCAGGGCTCCTCAAACTCAGGTTTTCTTTTCTCCCTTGCAGTAAAAGCAGTATTTTTGCTATGTTATAAGATAGCTGATAACTTAAAAAACAAAACAAACAAACAAAAAAGTCAGATCTTTATAAATCTATACTATAAAGGACATGGGTGTCAGTGCCATCTTTGGAGGGAAAGAGCTCATGCCTGAGGTCACTAATTTAAGGGAAAATCTCCATGGAATAAGGACACGCCTCTTTCTCTGTAGAATCATTTCTGTTCCCCAAATAGTACTCATTAGGGTTGTTCTGTCTCCGTGGTGTAGGTTCGTATTTTAAACATCACACCAGAATAATTTATGAATCGGCATTTGAACACCAGGAAATAAGTTGAAGCTTATACTTCTATAGAGAAATCCTCTTGCATACATGGTATAAAATTTAAACGATGCACTTATATTTTAATGGCATATATTATTATTTAGATATCGCTGCTGCTTTGAGAGACTTCTTACAGAATTTATACCTTCTCTCATGTCTGAGTTGAAGCATAACCAGTGCCGAGTAATATATACAGAGTTACGGCGCTGACACTGAGAAGACAATTACTGATACCTGTATATTCATTGACTCTCAGAGATGGATTCATGGAGCTCTCTGAGCCTAATGAAGGGCTGGATACCCAATTTAAACATGGATTTAAAAGACCAGATGAGAGACTAGCCTGTCCTGACCATTAGAATATTAAACCGCATCTGGGAGAGAGAAGCACCCCCCGCCACACCTTACACTCGCCCATTAACGCCACCTCCACTGCCCCCCCCCCCCCCAGTCTCAGCCCATGATTCTGAGCACAACTGATTGTCACAATTGACATAAACAAGTGGAGAATAAGAAAGTCAGGGAAAAGAAAATGAATGCAGTTTTCTTGAGATCATTAAGTTTCTTTTCTCAACTTTGTGTGTACTTGTGTGCACGCTGGTGCAGAAAATTCCAGCATCACCATACATTTAATGCTTGTTGACAAAGAATATTTAGTTAGCTAGTGGAAAAAATATTTTATAATGAAACGGTCCATTTTACTTGTGTTAGAATAAGTTTATTACGGATAGATCCACGTGTCGCGTTGATTGTCGCGGGTTCTCAAAGCCAGCGCCCTCCTCCTGTGGCGTGGACAGGATTTTAGGAAATGCCGTGAGCGAAAGCACCACGGACGCGGAGCAATGATCAGGGACGCAGTTTAAATAAAATGGGGATTCTAACATCTTCTGTTCTTGTTCAAAATGTTTTTCTTGGATACTTTGAATATTATGTGATTCTTTTCTACATCAGTTTTGCTACAAAGATTTAGAAATGTCAAGCTTTGTGTGTCACAGACGACTGTGAAAATGCAAGAAAGAAATCTGAGTGTGTTATGTTTGCAGGGTCCCCCAGGCGCGGCAGGTGCAGAGGGACGACAAGGAGAAAAAGGTGCCAAGGTATGCTCTAGCTCAGGGGTCCCCAAACTTTTTACACAGGGGGCCAGTTCACTGTCCCTCAGACCATTGGAGGGCCGGACTATAAGAAAAAACTATGAACAAATCCCTAAGCACACTGCACATATCTTATTTTAAAGTAAAAAAAAACAAAACGGGAACAAATACAATATTTAAAATAAAGAACAAGTAAATTTATATCAACAAACTGACCAGTATTTCAATGGGAACTATGGGCCTGCTTTTGGCTAATGAGATGGTCAATGTGCTCCTCTCACTGACCACTAATGAAAGAGGTGCCCCTTCTGGAAGTGCGGTGAGGGCCGGATAAATGGCCTCAGGGGGCCGCATGTGGCCCGCGGGCCGTAGTTTGGGGACCCCTGCTCTAGCTTGTGGGTATCATGCATGAAGGGCTCACGCCCAGGGGTGCGGGACATCCAGCTAACACTTCTAGTAAGATGCCAGGACGCTTGGCCTCATGGGTAACATGTGCACGCTGTGTGTTTCCTCACAGGGAGAAGCGGGTGCAGAAGGACCTCCCGGGAAAACTGGCCCCGTCGGTCCTCAGGGACCTGCCGGAAAGCCCGGGCCGGAGGGTCTCCGGGGCATCCCTGGCCCCGTGGTGAGCATCCGTACTTAAAACCGCCATCTTTAAAAATAGCATTTCATTTCATTCTAAATGAAAAGGTCCAGGTCAGCAGTGTTTCATAAATGAGAGTGTGGATGTGAATGGCAATTCAGGAAATAATATGTAATAATAAAATCTTAGCTATTTAAGTATGACATTTATTTGGTGAGTTCACAGTGAAGTCCTAACTTATAAAGGCTTAATAGAGCACTACACCCTGAGATCTCAAAGACATCATATTTTTATACCTGAGTCCACCACGCGTCAGTGTGTATGTCTGTGTCGGTGTGTTGCCTGTAGACACACACACACACAAAGGGAGAAGACTCGAAATGGCTTGGTAAGAGTTCTTCCTGTCATGGACTCCATAGGCAATGTCTGTCTTCGTTCTTCTTGTATTTTCAAAATGAACATAAACAGGAAATCTGTTTCTGTTAACTTTTTAAAAGCTTAATCCTATCGATTCTTCCTAGGGAGAACAAGGGCTCCCTGGAGCTGCAGGACAGGACGGGCCCCCCGGTCCTCTGGTGAGTACCACCCTTCCTGTCGTTTCGAAAGGGAGAATTCCAGAGGCAACAATGTCTATAAGCTGGGATGACTGAAACTCTATCTATAAATTGGTCTATATTTTGTACAATATTCAAGGAAGTGTATTAGACCGAAAAAGAAGAAAATAATTCAATTCTAACTGATAGGTGATTTGGAAACTATGCCCCTTGGTCAGAAGATCTTTGCTTTGTTACATCTTTTGGAGGAAAAAAAAATATTTCCGCTCTGAATAAAATGGCACTACTGGCCCGGCCAGTTCCTTTCCAAATGTGGACAGACCTCCCCCCCCCCCCCCCACCGCCGCCGCCAAAGGATGCCATGGCCCCAAGTTTCCTGGCTCTACATTTAAAAGAAGAATGTTGACACAATCAGTCCAGAGATCCCTTCACCAAATACACCGACTGTTCTCTTGGTGAGCCATGCCGGCTGAAAGATAAAACCCTCACCCCAGTGGTGGAGAGAGGTGTGACACACCAAAGCGAGGTTACTGTGCACACCCTGTATGCAAATGACGTGCTTGACAAACGCAAGAAAGCTCTTCATTGGCCAGCTTAGAGTTCACAGGTGCAGTTCTTGAACAGGGCCTTGGTGATCATAGATAAGAGTTCATTACAGAATCCCGGGCTATTCTCGCTATAGAATCTGAACATGCAAGTTTTACCTTCGAGATTGCTTACTACACGACAGACTCTATTTTATAGCAGAGGTATTTGAACTTCATTTTCCAGAAAGAGTTACGTGTAAAAGGATTAATCCAAACAGCACACTAAACATTTACAGAATTCTGCAGGCGACGCACATTGGTTCAGCTAGGCAAGTTCTTCCATGTAATAACATAAGCGATCTAAAAGCGCTGATCATGAAAGTATCAATGTCTCAGAGACACAGACATCCCGGGAAAACCATCCAAACTGAGTGTCACAATCTCACGAGGAATGGGGGTCGTCCCTTTGACTATAAATGTCACAAAAATTTCCTCAAGCATACCAGCTGTCTCAGCACTCTAACAGAGTTTTTTTAAACCTTTCTCTGGAAAGTTAAAGATGACTGATTTTAGTAACTGCATAAAAGCTATCAAGTTCTGAGTGATTCGGAGCAGGAGATGATGAGCTCTGCACTGGACCCCACTGGCCCAGGAAGCGGGGTCCAGCCAAAGCCAGGGCAAGTCCCCGCGTGCACCCTCTAGGGACGCGCTCCCTCACGGTGGTCAACTCCTGACTGCACAGCCTCAGAGGCTGGGAAAGAAAGTGCTCCGCCCCAACGTCACCCTGAAATCAACCGGAGATTTCCTCTAGCTCATATTAAAACTAAAGCCATCAGACATGTACCCCCGGAATCCGGCTCAAAGACGTTCGTATTTCTGACTCTTCGGTACTCGTAAGTGTGGCGAGCGAGGGAGGGGCCGATCGGCTCACGTGCTTCCAGCAGAGTGACAGGAAGAGCGTCAGATTCAGAGCAGGGGCGCCAGGGCTTGCTCTGGCTGCTCGTTCTAAGTACACAGTGTAGCTTTTCTTTATAGTGTGTTTCATCATTTGACGGTGATACCTCATTTCAATGAAAATACGACTTGGTCTTCATGAGATGAGGACGAGTGGACAAATCATCTCCAGGATGTCTTTCATGGCAATTTAATGGTCTTTCAAACTCAACTTGGCTAAAGGGAGATTTATTGTTCTAGGCAGCTTTGGATCGGAGTGAATAGGGGTGTAGCGTGGTCACTGGTTAAGGTGATTATCGATTCTAGAGATAGGCTCCCCGGGTTCAAAAGCGAGCACTACCACTGACCTGTTGCTTGGTGACCTTCAGAAAGTTATGCTTTTTTTTTTTTTTAAGCGTTAGCCTCCTCTTCTGTAAAATAAACACATTAATAGCATCCATCATGGGTGTTATGTATGATGTTTAAATTGTTTTCCTTTTTGAAGTCAGGATCAGCACGTCTGTTTCAGTTCTAAGCTTTCATTTTTGCTTTGTATTTTTTTTTATTTTATTTGTTCTAATGTAGATAGCTGAAAAGTTGCTCAGTGTTTATCTTTGGACAAGTGTATCCTAGTATTAGCATACAGTCCATCTGTTCGCGGACTGATACATAAAAGGTCTGATAGCGTTATTTTTCAAACCATAAATGCCTGAATACATGGCAGGATAAGTTACTAAATTGCGGTTTGATTTGTGTTTTAATGCTACATTAGAACTATCAGTAAACAGGTTGAGCTGTGTAGCAGTCCCTAATGATTAAGCATGTTTAAACAACAGAACGTTTGCTATTTTACCAAATTAAGTACTCTTTCACAATATCGCGTTCTAAATAAAGTTTAGGACCTGCGGTTTCTTGAAACTTGAATGCACTAGAGTTTTGAGATGCGTATCAAAGCAAATATTCTGCAAAAGCATAATGCTTCAGGGCAAAATGTTCGACTGTGGATTCTAGACACTTAGGAATGCCTGTTTTCCTTCTCACTTTATTACTTATGAATTATGTATTTCCCTAGGGCTTATCAATTTACAGTATCCTAAAGGGGAAATAGAAAATATGTCTACTTGGAATAACATTTTCATATGCAGTTTGTATTTTTGATAGGCTCCAGATTCAAAGGGTTATTTATAACTACTATTCCTATCGGATCTTCCCCCATTTCCTGTTTCCCGCTGATGAAAATGATTAAGAAACCGATTCGGCTCCGCCGTATTCCTCCTTTAGAGTTTGCAGTTTCTTAAGAGAATATTATCTTAGAGGAATTAATAATAATTTCCTCTAACTCCTTCATGAATAATATTTATAGGAATGATTTAAAATGCATTAGAAACACAATAATGTCTGATTTTTTTTTATTAATCCTGAGCAACTAGAATTCCAAGTAGTTCTTCCCCCTTTTGCCATTTTTGATAGTCCTGTTTGAAGACTGATTGATAACCACCAGAGCCATAGCAGAGGGGAATCATAATTAATATTTACATTGTACTTCACAGCTAATGCAGTGCTTTTATAGGACTGGTTTTTCCATCATGATCGCAATACTTAGGGTTATTATTATTTAAATGCTTCTATTAGTGAAGCTCGGAGATAGTAAGTAAATGATCCAAGATTACCCAGCTGATGAGCGGTGGGCTCGAGGCAGAGGTTAGCATCTGGATACCCAGCCAGCAACAACCTGTGTTTTCTCATTTGCAGCAAAATTTCTACAAGGTGTACTGCCTTTTCTGAAAGAGTTTGCGTGTAAAATGAGAAGCGAGGAAAGAAACAAATCTGGCCGCTTTAACTAGTTTTCTTATTTTCGATCTAAAGAATGGATTTACTTTCAACGGACACATGTCGATTTTAACAACAGCCTTAAATGTTCCCTGCTCCTGGCCCCAGTGTTATGTTTCTTTCGTGCAATGACGTGATCGGAGCTACTTTGTCATGCTTATTTTCTGCCAGCTTGTTCTAACCTGGAAAGCCTTTTAAAACGTGCGACTGGGCGATGTTCTTTTCTGAACTAATGATTCACTGGGCATGTCTGATGAGATCAGAAAGAGGAGATGCAAAATACTGTCCCTTAGTTTTAACATGATGAAGTCAGTACGGGTCAATAGGTAATGTTTCTATGATATTTTCACATACATGAGATCCTTAACGCTGCTCTGATTTGCATATTAGTCTAAGTAGGTTGGGGACCTAATGCCAGAGAGCCCTGTGTGTCAAACCTCAGTGAGCATAGACCCGTGAAACTGACTGCTGGGCTCTAACTGCAGGGGTTCAGGATGACGCCCACAATTGTGCTTTTCTAATAAAGTCACATTATCTAATGTGGTCTGAGGACCACACTTTGAGATGCAGTGTGATAAGGTATGTCAGTAAGCTAGATCAGTGATTTTCAACCTTTTTTTCATCTCAGGGGACATGTAAACTAATTGCTAAACTTCTTCAGCACACCAAAAAATACATTTTTGGCTAATCTGACAAAAAAAATAAAGTAAAAAATAGGTACCGTTTTGATTCATTCACACCAGACAGCTGTTGCTCTGTTGCCTGTTGTCATTTTTTTCATCTGACAGTCTACAGGAAAAGAGGTCCGTGCCCCTGACTAAAGAGTCAGGAATAGCATGCTTTAAAACTTCTTATGTCACTGATTGAAAATCACTAAACTAGATGAAAGCCCACTGTCAAAGCCCAGCCTTTCAAGCAGAACATACTTGAAAGTGAACTTGGTCACTTCTTTGAAGTCCCCTCGCCGTCTCTCGGAGATTTAACGAAGAGCCATGATTGTTTATGTTTACACAGAAGAGAATCGAAACTGAACTGACATCAATGTACATCTAGGGATGGATAATGATCTCCCTATTGGAAGAATACCCTTGGGTGTGTTAATTTAAAACGATGCAGACTCTCCATGAAAATAATTTTAATCTACTGTTACCAGATGCTGTAGGGAAAGTATCCACTTTCATAGGAGTATTCAGAGAGTTTCAAATTCATTCATACATTGAAACAAATATAATTATACCTTAAAAAAACAGCCCTAGCCTGACCAGGCGGTGGCGCAGTGGATAGAATGTCCGACTGGGATACAGAAGACCCAGGTTCGAGACCCCGAGGTCGCCAGCTTGAGCGAGGGCTCATCTGGTTTGAGCAAAAGCTCACCAGCTTGAGCCCAAGGTCGCTGGCTCTAGCAAGGGGTTACTCGGTCTGCTGAAGGCCCGCGGTCAAGGCATGTATGAGAGGGCAATCAATGAATAATTAAGGTGTTGCAATGTGCAACGAAAAACTAATGATTGATGCTTCTCATCTCTCCGTTCCTGTCTGTCTGTCCCTGTCTATCCCTCTCTCTGACTCTCTCTCTGTCTTTGTAAAAAAAAAAAAAAAGAAAACAAAAACAAAAACCAGCCCTAAATCCTATTGTTACACCGCACTACTTATACTAACAAGATGCTTTCTTTCCCCAGAAGTTTGAGGATGAGACTGGAGAAACAGGAATGGGAGGGGCCCATCTACTTCATCTCCCAGAAACCTTGAGATAGGAGTTATAAGCCTAGGTTTACAGAGGAGAAAGCTAGAGCTCTCTGCTTAACTGTAGAGCTCTCTGCTTAACTGATTTCAATTGCTAATCAGAGAGGCTGGCTCCTAGTTCCAGTCTGGCCTATTCCGAGCCCCTAATTTTTATACTACATCATGCCACTTGGATCCAATCCATTAATACTTTAAATTCACAAAAATGATGGACTGGGACATAATGTGTTCTTTCCTACCGAAGACACATAGTATCCAGGAAGAGAGTGAAACGTCCACTGCGGGTTCTTATAGAGATACAACAATGAAGACTCATGAAGATACAGCTTGTTACAAGTTAACACAATTGGCTTTCTAAGAGCCACGTTAAAATTCGTTATAGAAATTAAAATTCAAGGAATTCAACTCAGTCTAAGTAATTCTAATTCATAGCGGAACCGTGGGAATATTTTGCCCTTGTGTCCTGGTGTCTCACTTGTGGCGGGTGGTAGTGGGGAGTGGGTAGGGTTTTCTTGGCCATGTTTCATTGGTCCCATACCTACTGGCCATCTGTCAGTTGTCAGTAAACGTCCGACAGGATCTGTGGCCTGCGTAGTTTCACTCATCGCAATTTCAGAACAACGATCTTATTTTGCATTGCCTTTGATTGGGAGTACACAGATCTTTACATTAAAATGTTTGCTAGGAACTCATCAGTATATATATATATATATATATATATATATATATATATATATTTCCATGGGTTAGGGATAAGGACTAAAGCCTTAGTCACTTAAAGTCAGGCCGCAATTTCCATAAACATAAGTTAGCACAAATGGATAAATGCCATATCCTTGGACTATAAAAAAGGTTGAATTATTAAAATGGATGATATGTAAAAAAGTCATATTACATTATTATTAATTTTACAAGTCACTGAAGTAACAGATTTAATTCGGTAATTACAGAAGACACTATCTTCCCAGTTTACTTAGAAGTTCAAAGGTCATTTGACTATTAAAAGTATATGGAGATTTTTCTTTTTAATTTTACTGGAAATATCGTAACCTTTGAATTCGAGTTTAGCATGAAAATATTGGATTGACTATATATTTTATTTGGAATCCCCTGCTTCTACAATGAGTATAATAAAACATTTATTCTTCCCAACTGAAAAAAAAACCCATTATTTCTGATTTCATGTTTATTTCATCAAAATTATTATATTTTATTATTATGGTTACCTATTAAACCTTAGAGTTTTAAACATGAAATTGTTTAGAATCCTGAAAAATAAATGCTGATCATGACTATATTGATATTAAGTTAGCAAAATTACCAAAACTGACCTTGCCGCCGTGTGGGTAATGAGATGCTTCTCTAACTCATACCTACTCTGTGTGTGTTAATTACTTCTCATGATTTAGGGACCTCCCGGACTACCTGGTCTCAAAGGCGACCCCGGCTCCAAGGGGGAGAAGGTAAGAATAAAGCATTGTGTTATAACAACTTTGATATCCTAAATAGCAGATGCAGTAATTCTGTGATTAAAACCACTTGTGAAGAAATTTCAAAGACTATTTTCACCGTCCTAACCAAGGAAAAAGCTGTCAGTCCTTCGCTCTCCAGGTGAATTTATAGAGGAAAAAATATGCAAAGTCATAGTGAAAAATGCAGAATTCAGTGTTATATTTTCTCAGTATTTCCTGTGGGAATCATATGGAGAAGACCTATGGTTAACACTAAAATAACTATTTAGAAAATAAACATAGGGAATAACAAAGTGCCCATTTTTATGTTTTTTAAACACAGCAGTATTTTGAAGAATACTTGGATCTCCCACAGTGTATGCTGAGTTGCACCAAATAATTAAAGAAAAGAAGCTTTTTTTTTTTCAAAATGCCATTAATATTTTTTGAATTATTTTTAAGTCCCAGAATGTCACTTCAAGACTGCAAATATTTCTGAATTATTTCACACAAAATTAGATGCTTATTAAACCCTGAATTTTCCATGGTTTGCTTCACCTATTATCACATATGGTCACTGTTGACCTTTCAGTTGTGGGAATTCCCTTTCAGTCAATGGGACACCGATGATGACATTTGTAGAAAGCATTTCCTTCCATAAAGCCCCCAACCCTCAAGAAGGCCCTTCCTTAATGGCAACAGACAAGAATCCTTTTAGATGTAGACACAGAGGGCCCCAATCCTCTATCCGCTTCAGAAAGTTCTAAGTTTTCTACTTGTATGTTTCATAAATGGAAGGTGCGATTCTTTGGTGGCTGTCTGGTTAAGACGTCTCTTCTCTGCCTTCCCTAGGGGCACCCTGGCTTGATTGGCCTGATCGGGCCCCCCGGAGAGCAAGGGGAGAAGGGTGACAGAGGCCTCCCCGGCACCCAGGGGTCTCCAGGAGCCAAGGGCGACGGGGTGAGTAAGAGACACATTATGGTCCCCTCCCTCCCAGTGCACACACGCTCCTTTAAACTTGACCGGGGAAGCGAGAAACAGCATCTCTATTCTCATCCGGCTTGAGTCGGCGGTATTTTTAAAAGGACATTGATTTCACCTTAGAAGAAATTAAAAATATGACAAGTCTGAACCGCAAAAATTATAGTTTGATAGTTAATTGTACTCACATGTATTGATCCCCTCCATCCCCCACCCCAGAGGGAAGTGACAAATCATCCTTCTGAAGGCTGCAGGAATATAAACATATATATATATATATAGACAAGGAAGCAAACTGGAAAAAAAAATAAGAGGAGCTTGCAAAGTTATTTCTTGGGTTTGCAACGGGGAACGGAAGCTGCTCTGACAGGTTCCCCCTGCTCTAAGTTTCGCAATGCGTGTCGTGATGCAGACTATAAAAAGGAGAACTGTGAAGAAGAAAATCTCTTAATTTGGATGCTTCTCTCTGTAGGGAATTTCAGGTCCTGCCGGTCCCATCGGTCCACCTGGCCCTCCAGGCTTACCAGTAAGTACAAGAAAAAAAGATATTTATAAGGTCAACTTACACATACACCGGAGAGACACAAATCCTCTGTATTCTGATCCTGTTCTTTGCTTTTGCGTTCTCTAGGGTCCACAAGGTCCGAAGGGTAACAAAGGCTCCAGTGTAAGTGCCTCCCTCTGGCTTTCTGAGTCCTCAGTGCAGCCCGCGCCAGTGTCCTGCTCTCTCTTCATCTCGTGCCTTTTTCTTTTTCTATCCAGGGACCTGCTGGCCAGAAGGGTGACGGCGGTCTTCCAGGGCCTCCTGGGCCTCCGGTAAGTGCCTGGTGACAGAGTGGTGTCCTGGCAGGCAGCAAACCGAGGCTGCCCAGTGACTTCTCTGAACTCACCGAGAACGATGACAAGGCACAGTCGGTCCGAGTCTCACTTTCTAGGAAATCGCTCCTGCGTTAATTAAATGCTCAGGTCTACATGCCAACACTTTTCTTAATTGGTTTCGCTGCGTGAATCTAAAGATACCTTAATTATACCTATTTTATGATCGTCTTGTTCTTAGATTTTTTTCAAGGCGATCATATATTTTTATGTCAGATTTTCATGAAAGCAACGGGGTGTATGCTTCCAAGATACATTCATCTCTGACACTTGAAATACAGGAAAAAAAGTTCAGACAGCTGGCCTTGTTTCCCTAGAGCACAGAATGGCGGTAATAGAAGCACTAATAATAACCACCACCTACTAATGCTGACACTTCCCAAGCTTCGCGCAACTCCTAAGGGATAGATCCAGGTGAAGAAACTTCAGTCCCCTGTCTTGAGCTTGTGTCCAAACTCTGTGGGTGTGAGTGGCTGTGTTGACAGCACTAACCAGGTGGCTTGAACAACAGGAGCTTGTTGTCTAACAGTCCTGGAGGCCACAGGTCCTAGATCGAAGTGTCCACAGCGCTGGTTCTTTCTGAGGACCGCGGAGGGAAATGCGAGACCTCTCTCCTTGGCTTGTAGGTAGCTTTTTGTCTGCACGTCTCTATGCCCAAATTGTCCCTTTTTATAAGTATGCCAGCCCTACTCGAATAGGACTCACCCCAGTGCTTACATATTTACTTAACTGATGTTATCTACAGCCACCCCATTCCCAAATAGAGATTTATTCTGAGGTACTGACATGCCAGAATCCTACCCATGAATTTCTATGGGACATGAGTCAACCCATAACAGTATAGATGAACTAGTTAGTGTAGTTCTGCTCTTATATATATGTAAATGCAAGGCTGGTTCTGTTTCTTTTAAGTTTGTTCATTCATAAAGATTTAAGTTATAAGTATTTGACACAAGCGAATGTGTGTTTGTAAAAACCTGAACTACTGTAATAGAAATTATTATCGAGCACAACAGACAACTCATGACGTAGCACAAGAACTTGAAGTGGGGTTTTAATGTTTTAATCTTCAGAGACGGCAATCTACTTGCGGCGAGCAGGCATGTAAATGAGGACTAATTAATACACAAGAAAGTAAGGCATATAACGTGTGTCCACACCGATCTGCGCTACATCCCTTGTACGGAAAAAGGTCCAGGAATCCTCTGATGGGTGCTCTTCCCTCAGTATCTAGATTTTTTAAAAAGGAATTCACTTGGTTTATAATATCTATTACAAGGTTGCGACTAAGGAAAAACCCTGAGACGCTAAGCCAACGACGATTTCTTGTGCCGCAACCAGTCATCAGAACCACGCCCTGCCGAATCCTCAACCTCAGGAAGCCATTCCATCACCTCCTCTCTCTTCTCTAGGGTCCCCCCGGGGAAGTCATTCAGCCTCTGCCAATCTTGTCACCCAAGAAAACAAGAAGACACACGGAGGGCATGCAGGCAGACGCCGGCGATCATATCGTTGACTACTCGGATGGCATGGAGGAGATCTTCGGTTCCCTCAATTCCCTGAAGCAAGACATCGAGCACATGAAGTTCCCAATGGGCACCCAGACCAACCCCGCCCGGACGTGCAAAGATCTGCAGCTGAGCCACCCGGACTTCCCAGACGGTACGTTCGTAACACATGACAGAGCCAGTGCGCTGCGCCTCATCATTCAATGTGAGCTCATTCATTCTAGTTAAATGTTTAATAAACTCTCCCAATAAAACGGAGCCAGCAATTTTTTTAGTTAAATGTTTAATAAACTCTCCCAATAAAACGGAGCCAGCAGTTTTTTCAAATTCCAATCTAATAGACAGAAAAAGTCATTTACACTGCGTAACGCAAGATCTGCTTTGGAAAACGCGTGTCTGTTAAATAAGGTCTGGTTAAATTATGAGATCATTTTTGGATCATTATAGAGAACACAAATGCTTTTTGCCTCGTAATAGCGATCATAGAATGGGTTTTATGTGTGTACACATATGTGCATATTACTGTATAGTTATTTATATCCCGTAGCCTACTTACTGTACATTAATATGAATAAAATTAACATGATTTAAGTAGTGTAACTGAATCAGATTTGATCCAATGAATAGAATATTTAAAAGTTAGGAGAGCTTCAAGCAAAGATTTATTTCATTGATAACCAGAACAACTGTGTATAATTTATTTGTAATAATAATAATTTATCATATCTAGTATTTGACAAAACCCTAACACAGCCATTCTGAGAAGGAAGCAGTTTCAAGAACTCGAAGTTAGTTGACGGAAGTCACACAATCACCAAACTAACAAGGGGCAGGCAGTTCTCTAATTCTAAATCTCCCGACCTGACATGGACATACCTTGCCACACTACTTTTATTCTTGAGACAAGATTATTTTATACTTCTGGTCATATGATTAATGTTGTAACTGAGCATCTTGCAGACAGCAAATGTCATTTACTCTGCATAGTGCAAGATCTGCTTTTCCCACTTTATAAGTTATAAAGATTTAAGTTACACCCGTAACCATATAACTCAGTTCGGATAGAACAGTTGAACACAATTGAGAAACAGCGACCGCCGCCAGGGAAAAGGACCATAAGATGCCGCTGGCACAGGTGGCTGGCCGTGGCTCTACTTAAACTGATAGCCCAAGGTCTTCAGGTTCATAATGTCGATTTGAAAATGATGTTTAGTTCAATATTATTTCAGTGATTTATAAGGGAGGATGACGCAGACTTCTGATCCAGCTGACTCAGGTAGTCATATATAATTGGAAATCACATATAAAAGACGGTGAGGGCGTGGACTGAGTTCTAGGACAACACATGACTAGTTACAACCTGAGCAGTCAAAAAAAAAAAAGTTTTTTATCCACTTTGGGAACGGAAAGCTCACTGCAGACTGCGGTCCCTGTGATTCCCATACAATTACTAGAGTCAGCCCCTGGGTGACTAACAAGACAGGTGCCACTGTTTGAAAATGTTGACGTATTTACATGCACAGAAAGCGAAAAATAAACATAATGTGAAGACAGACATCTAAGTTGCATTTATAGGTAAATGTGCCTGTTCCAACTTAGATACAAAGTCAATTTAAGAACAAACTGATAGAACCTATCTCGTTCGTCACCCCGGGGGCTGCCTGTACTTTCGTGTGTCACTTATTATGATGATCCTTACGTATTTTTTATTTACTTAGTGGTGCCAGGCACCCTCCCCACCCCCCTCCCCCCGTGCAGAGACCCACAGACCAGCAGGAGGGGCAATGCCTTTGAGCCGTCACTGTCTCCTGACGAAGGCGGGAAACCCTAAGGATTAACAATAGTGTTACGACATACTGTGAAAAAAGCTGGGTACTTAGAAAACCAAGGGATGACTCCATTTTCGACTAAAAACAATGTTACTATTTGAGGAGAGTAACTTTAGCCAGTCATGCAAAAAGTCAAAAGCAGGGGTCCCCAAACTTTTTACACAGGGGGCCAGTTCACTGTCCCTCAGACCGTTGGAGGGCCGGACTATAAAAAAAAACCAACTATGAACAAATCCCTGTGCACACCGCACATATTTTAAAGTAAAAAAACAAAATGGGAACAAATACAATATTTAAAATAAAGAACAAAGTAAATTTAAATCAACAAACTGACCAGTATTTTAATGGGAACTGTGGGCCTGCTTTTGGCTAATGAGATGGTCAATGTGCTCCTCTCACTGACCACCAATGAAAGAGGTGCCCTTTCCGGAAGTGCAGCGGGAGCCGGATAAATGGCCTCAGGGTGCCTCATGTGGCTCACGGGCTGTAGTTTGGGGACCCCTGGTCAAAAGGGTGTTCCCAGCAGAGGGTAGGGGACGTTTGCGAGGCTTTTCAGAAGAGCAGAGCTCGGTGGTCCTCAGGGAACTGAAGGTCTCACGGCTGAACAGAGTGAGCAGAGTGGGGAATGACTTGGAAGGGAGCATGATGGGATCGCAGGAGGCTGGGTATCAAGCTGTTGGACGAACCCAGGTCATGGTGGCAGTAGACACAGGCGAGGAGTAAAGGAGAGAGAAACTGAACAGAGTGTCCGTGGAACACTGAATTTATTATTGAGTGAAGGTATTTTAGTAATTAAGCTAGCAGCATGTTATTTGAAAGAATACTTCACGGCGATGCTATTTGAATAAAGAAGATAAAAATAATGTTTAACGTAACTCAAAATTATATATTCCCATGAAAGCACACACACACACAAGAAATGTGAAAGACATAGAGGGATTACTGTGGTTGGTAAAATCTTGGATGATTTTTATTTCCTTGTGCATATTTTTCCTGAGAATTTTGATTGGTTCTAGAGGTGAATTTATCAGTGGTCTGAGCAGAAAAATTATAAATGCTTTTTGTTAAATACTGTGTTTCAAGTTCTGTGACACGTAGTAGAAGCTTACCCACGAGGAGTGTCCTTCCCCTGTTTATAAACAGTAGTAGTAAGAGAGAAAACAGATTGCCATCGGTATTGCAAGACTTCCAGTCCTGAGCTAAGAGGTAGGAGCTTTTCAGGTGTCCAAGTTCATGACCAGTGGACTGACATCACTCAAATCCACAGTAGACCAGCAGTGGCAAATGGAAACTGGTAGGAGAGATGCAAGTCGTCATCACATGTACATCAATCTGTCCCCCAATAATTCTTGTTAAGCAAAGCCACGTTGTCAGTTTTTTTTTTTTTTTTTTAAGAATAACA
Source organism: Saccopteryx leptura (assembly GCF_036850995.1). Taxonomy (NCBI): domain Eukaryota; kingdom Metazoa; phylum Chordata; class Mammalia; order Chiroptera; family Emballonuridae; genus Saccopteryx; species Saccopteryx leptura. The sequence continues at coordinate 74,212,772 of NC_089513.1, forward strand.
TTGTGTTACACTATTTATACCATCTTTACTCGCCTAACACCAAATTAACAGTCATGGTCATTCACACGATACAACTTGCTCCGTACCATTTAGACAGTGGCATTAATAGCAAACGGCATTTACGTCTGTAAAGCTGACCTGCTTCTTAGGATCCCATTCAAAGAAGGAATACATTTACTACTACAAGAAGTTTTTGCTATAAGGTAATGCTAAAGTGTAATCTTAGAGGCTTAAGTAGCTAAGTAGATCCTATCACCTGTTATCGTTGGTAACAACCAATGAATATACTAAGAAGAAACATATTGGTCATTCTACTCAGATGACTTAAGGAGTAAATAATACCTATGGGACTTGGGGTTGAGTATATCTGTTTCCAGAGTGCATGCAATTCATGACACACGATACAAAGAACGTTCATATTTGAGGAGGCAGCCCTGAGGCTGAAACCTAAAAGTAACCGGCATGCTCAGACTACAAAAGGGCGTCCAGACAGAGGGGCTGGCGGCATGTGTCCAGCTTCGAGGCAGACAGGACAAAGGGTCACTCTTTATTCACGCACATTCGCCAAAAGCGCACAAGAAAATCCTGTGGGAAGAAAGATCTAGAAAAATACTTATGTGCCTTATTAATAAAATTTGATCTACGACGCGTTTGATTTTAGACCGGTATGTATTTGTGGATGATACATTGTTTCCCCCCCTCTTGTAGGAGAATATTGGATTGACCCTAACCAAGGCTGTTCCGGAGATTCCTTCAAAGTTTACTGTAACTTCACGTCCGGTGGGGAGACGTGCATTTACCCAGACAAGAAATCCGAGGGAGTAAGTACCCGTCTGTCTGGGTGGTGACTGTTGACAGCTCCTGCCATGTTTTTGCAATATTAAGCCAAACTGGAAAATTATACTGTCATATTTTCATTTATCTGCTTTTTTTACAGAGTAATTAGAGCATTTCATTTGCATAAACATGAATAAGGCTCCCACGTGATGTATAGAGTTAACAAACACTTCTTTTTTACCCGCATGGGCTCTTTCTGCACCTGCTGGCTCTCGAAGTTCTGTGCTTTCCCTGACGGAGCACAGATGACGCGCGTGTGTGAGAGCATCCGTGTCGTCTTCTGCCCGCTCTCACCACGTGACAGCTCCCGGCTGTCCGTGACGCTGAACCTCTCCCGTGTCATGAAGAATTCACTTCTTTCATGGAAAAGAGGAGCGTTTTCTGACCACACATACTTCTTCAATGTTTAGTCTCTTCAAACTATGTCTCGGTTTTTCTTTTTTACCCAGCAGTAAGTAACAGTGTATCTGAGTTCTAGCTTTAAAGCTAAAGGCTCATTATTAGTAACATAAGGAAAGATCTTTTTCACTAGCATACTTATAGTGTCCAGACATTCATTATACAGGTGGGAAATCGTGCCCGTATGTCGTTCTTGTTTGTTTTTGTTTTTGTTTTTTCTTACTTTAGTGTGGGTATACAGAAGCTCCCTAGGTCAAAACAAGCAGCTCTGCCTGCACTGATCTCTGTCAGACAGAAGTACATGGTGGGGCGTTGGGACAGGAGACAAAGCAGCTTCTGTTCCCCACCCGCGCTTGGCATCTGGCGGTGCAGAACCCCCTCGAGCCCCCAGAGACCGGTGGGAAACCGCCACAGGCTTCCCCGTGCGCTGGTGACGCCGATTCCCCCGAGTGCAGCCTGTGCACCCGTACACGCCGCTGAGCATCGCAGAGCAGACCAGTGAGCGCAGATCCACGGGACGTTCCAAACCGTCTTCCCAGCGGGGGGCGTCGGGACGCGCTTCCCGCCAGTGGCTTTCCCGCAGCTCCCCGGCCCCCATTGCGGGCTGGACACTTTCCTGGACGCCGACCTCGGCCATGGAATGCGGACGGCCCCTGCCAGCTGGCTGATGCCGAGGGGCATCGTGAGGGCTGCCTTGGCGAGGGGTTCCCCGGGAGTCCCAGCGGCGTCCCCTGCAGCCCTCGGAAGGCCTTTGCCAGAGGAGCTGCCCCCCCCCCGCCCCCTTCTTGTTTCTCAAGCGAGGAAAGCACGTGGAGAACAGGGCTCAGTCTCCACCCCGTGGGAGTTCACGGGGTCTAGCTCAGACTTCGCTCTCTCTGTCGTGTTCTGTCACCGGAGTCGACCGTCTGAAAAGCTCTACAGGATCTTAATCTTCCTGAGAGTGACTGATATTTACACAGGCATGACTGTTGATAATTTTTTGCCTACTTTCTGATTTCCCTGTTCTTTTGCCACAGGTAAGAATTTCGTCGTGGCCAAAGGAGAAGCCAGGAAGCTGGTTTAGTGAATTTAAGAGAGGAAAACTGGTATGTTACCACCTCCACACGAAATGGTTGCTCAGAGTATATCCTTCCGGACACTGGCTGTGATGCTCTAAATTATACTAAGCAGGACCCTCTGTGTTCTCGTTATATCTATCTAGAGCTCTTAGACTACTGTGGTATATAGACTTTTAGAGAAGTCTAAAATTTTTCTATCAAAATAAATGGAGCCTGACCAGGCGGTGGTACAGTGGATAGATCGTCAGACTGGGACACAGAGGTCCCAGGTTCGAAACCTTGACATCACCAGCCTGAGCGCGGGCTCGTCTGGTTTGAGCAAGGCTTACCAACTCGAGCCCAAGGTCGCTGGCTTGAGCAAGGGGTCACTAGCTCTGCTGTAGCCCCCCAGGTCAAGGCACATGTAAGAAAGCAATCAATGTGGCCCAGGCGCTGGGGATGGCTCCCTGGCCTCTGCCCCAGGCGCTGGAGTGGCTCTGGTCGCAACAGAGCAATGCCCCGGAGGGGCAGAGCATTGCCCCCTGGTGGGCATGCCGGGTGGATCCCGGTCGGGCGCATGTGGGAGTCTGTCTGACTGTCTCTCCCCGTTTCCAGCTTCAGAAAAATACAAAAAAGAAAAAAAAAAAAAAAGAAAAAGAAAGAAAGAAAGCAATCAATGAACAACAAAGGAGCCACAACAAAGAATTGATGCTTCTCATCTCTCTCCCTTACTGTCTGTCCCTATCTGTCCCTCTCTCAGTCTCTTGTCACAAAAAAAGAGGAAGTTTACTAAATTTACTAAAATAAAATGATCAATAAAGTACACATTTTATTAAGTACCTGAGATAGACATCATAAAAAGATTGTTAGAATTATCGGGTATAGAGAATATATCTGCTTAGTACCTATGACCCTGACAATTTCATTTTCTATCTGCTTGAAACCAAATTTATTCTTTGTTCTTCGTTCCAATAAGATTTCATGTCAATGTAATCCGGGTGAATTAATTTTTTAAAAAAATCTAAATTGATATGTTTCAGCTGAGCCCAGATATTTCTATTAGACTCCATAAAACAATTTATAAACTCGGTAAAAGAAACAGTTTTTAATACCTTGCAATTCAGACTACTGTTTTGTTCCAAATACAAAGTAAATATTTACTGACTCAAAGCACATTCACTGGTCTTGTCTCAGGCTTGGGCTGGTGATACACTGATGAGTAAGGACAACAGCTAGGAATGGACCAGTGGACACGTCCATGCTGAATATGAAGAGACTGGAAATGCCTTAGAAGATGATAGTCCCCAAATGAAAAATTCAGGAACAGGATTAAAAATTTGGTTCAAGTAGATAATACCGTGAAATTTTTAAAGGAATGGGCGAAATCAACATAAAAATAGTTAACTCTTTGTATACTGCTCACAAAATCTAGGGGTTATTTCAAACTAACTATGAAGCTATAAAAGATCCTCTTAACTGTTGTGCTCAGTGTATTTCACTGAGATTCCCCAGTTTTCCTTGTTCTACTCTTTCTCTATTTAAAAAGATACACAGATGCAAAGAGAGGTTTCTTGGAAACAAAAGCATTTCTTTTGCAATTTTTTCCTGATGGAGAAACTGAAGCATAGAAACACGGTGATTCTTTTTGCAGATAAGTAGTGCTTGCAGGATCTCGAATGGGAACGCAGTCCTGACTCCCTGGCGTCCTGTCCTGGGACCGTCTGACCCCAGGACATGCTTTCTTCCATTAGAAGGGGTCTGCGTGTCCCTGACGTGCTGCTGGAGTCGCAGTTCACCGTCAGCAGGGATTTTATTCTTTCATAACATAACAGGGGACAAGAGTCTTTATGTGTCTTTTGACTTTTTTTTATTTTCTTTTATTCCCAGCTCTCCTATTTAGACGTGGAAGGCAACTCCATTAACATGGTGCAGATGACATTCCTGAAGCTGCTCACCGCCTCGGCGAGGCAGAATTTCACCTACCACTGTCACCAGTCAGCAGCCTGGTACGACATGTCATCCGGGAGTTACGGCAAAGCGCTGCGGTTCCTGGGATCAAACGACGAGGAGATGTCCTATGACAACAACCCTCACATCAAAGCCTTGTCCGACGGCTGTGCGGTGAGTGTGGCTCCCACATGCCCTCGTCCACAGAGGCGCGAGGCAGGCGTAGCCTTCAGTGTGGCCCCTGGTAGACTTCTCGTATGCAGTGTTGTTATTAATATGGGATGCTTAACACTGAGTAGTGAAACAGATTAGAAACCACGGATCTTCACACACACACACACACACACACAGAACTCTGAAACATACTGATAGATGCATTCTTACAGCCATCTCAGGAGGTAATCTTGATGATGTGTTATTTTTATGGAATTATTCCTGATATCTGAATACTATGACAGCTAGTTATTCTTGAAATGAAGGGGAAAAAATTCAAAAACTTGATTTCATTGATTCTAAAATGACAGATAAAGGACTCGCCGTGATACCATTCAGAGCACAGAGACTTCTTACCCCTGTATTTTGTCCATAGGGACTTGCTGATTAGAGGTACTACATGCTACCGGTTTAGACAGCTACTACCATTTATCTCATGTTGCAGTATCCTCTGCAACTATCTCTTCCACACATACAGCCAATTCCATATAAGAAAATGACCCACAGAGCACTCTGAAAAGCCCATTCTTTTAGCTGATGACTGAGGAGAAGTTACAGCCACAAGTCAGTCAAAGACAAACTAAAGCCCATGAAAGGAGCAAGTCAGTGTTTTCAATTTTTCCAGTCGTAATGTATTAATCGTTATTCACCAAACAAATCTACACCAGCAGAAAGGCTTTGACCTCTTACATTGTAGTTCCTGTATTCAAATTCTTCTTAAGGAAATTATCTTAATTAGGATGACTATCATAATAAGGCTGTATTGTTTATGTAGGTGTAAAACCCATCACCAACATCGGTTCCCCTATTAAATTGCATTTATCAATTCAACAAGATTCCCCTCAACTGTGCGATGTATGAGAGTACTCTAGTTGGGGTAGTTAGAGCTACATATTACATGTCGTCATCAGCATTCCAAATTTAAAGCCCCGTATGACAACATGGATTACAAGAAGAGTTCATTATTACATCAGAAGAGGCAAGTCTGTTGTTCTAAAGTCTCTTCTTCCCTATCGTCCTACCTCCAGGCAGGAGGCTTAAGAAACCAACCACAGGTATGTGAAATGACTGGGTAACTTTTTAAAATTTCTGCTTAACTTTACAGTCCAGAAAAGGCTATGAAAAGACGGTGATTGAGATCAACACACCGAAAATCGATCAAGTCCCGATCGTCGACGTAATGATTAATGACTTTGGTGATCAGAATCAGAAGTTTGGATTCGAAGTGGGTCCTGTATGTTTTCTTGGCTAAAGCGTAGGACAAACCGCATATGACATCAACCGCAAATACACCTTGGTGCCACCAACACCATTTTATGCCACATGCAAGTTTTGAAGAAGGATGGTATAGAAAACAACTTGTTACGTATGTAGGTACCAGTTAGGAAATGCTGATGCCCTTGTCCAGGGCAGAAGTGCATGACAAAAGCTTTGAAAATCTTTAAAAAAAAAAAAAAAAAAAAAAAAAGATAAGTGTGGCTGAGATGGAAACAAAGAAAGCCTTATCCTTGATTCCCAAGTTTCATCTCTTTTTTTTTTTTCCTATTTGGATTTCTTTGGTGCTATAGGAAAAAAAAAAGAAAAAGAAAAAAAAAAAGAGAGATAAAAATATATATTCATAAAAGATTATGGTGCTCATTTCCATCCATGAAGGATGTGCTAAAACAGTGTGTTTAATAAATTGTAATTATTTTATGTACAGTTCTATACTGTTGTCTTATGTGTCCACTTCCAAAACTTGGCACGTGTCTCTGAATTCCACCTGACTCTTAATAGTATGACAATTGCAGAACTATGATGGCAATAAATATATGTATTATGAAAAAAAAAAAAATAAAGTTGTAATTTCTGATGACTCTTAATTCCCTCTCTTTGATTAATAATAAAATGCCTTTGTATATATTGACGTTGAAGAGTTCAGTCATTCGATGCCGCCAACCAATTTCCCAGAGGGCCAGAACCAGGAAGACTTCAGGAAGCGCACTCCGACCAGTTCTTCTCTGCCGACCGTAACTTTGATGAATTTCAACCACATAGATGCACTTTGATGCTTTATTCAGTGCTATACCTCACCCCTTTTTTTTTCTTTTCGGAGTCCAAGGATTTCCCAGGCTACTTGTATATATGGAAAAAATCAGCAAGTTTATATTTTTGGACAGGAAAATGTGTATGAGAAGCCATTTTTAACATCAAGCAAACAGTCGGATGTACAATTTTGTTACTACCTTACCTCTTGTCTTCCGTGTGCTTCAATCATGCAGGTTAATGGTAAAACATAGGAAGCTAAGCAATTATTTATGAGTATGTTCCATGTTATCCTCTTTAAAACATCAACTTCGTGAATTTGATTTTAAGATGCATAAGAGTCTCCAAAAATTATTTGACCTGCACCTGCCCAACAAATATTATTTCTTTCCTTTCAAGATAATATCATACATTATTTGACCTACCAAAATTGCTAAATAACAGACGGTGGACTGTTTCTAACAGTGCTTGTTTTAAAAGTCATACTTATAAAAAAAAAAACACAAAACTTTTTTTTTTCCCAGTAAGATATTTTCTTTCAGGTAGCTTGAAATAGCAGTAAAATTTAAAAATGACAAATTGAACTCTGTATCTATTTTAAGTAATATATGTAAGACTTGAAAATAAATGTTTTATTATTTCTTATATGAAGTGTTAAATTAATTGATACCAGATTTCACTGGAAACTTTTCAACTGATAATTTATCACAAAAAGAGCATACCTGTAATGTTGACATTAAAACGTGAACATTTGTCATTCAGAAGGTCTTTTATTTTTGAAATCAAGTTTGTAAATGTCCTTTCAAGAAGGGAGAAATGAACCGTATGAATAAACTCAAGTCTTGTCTACCTGGGTTGGTCACTCTCTTTCTTAAATAGGTTCTAAATCACTCTCTGGTGCAGAGAAGGCTTTCGATTCTGTTTGCTGACCATCCAGGTTAGAATTGTTTTACATTTTGGAGAAAGAATTAGTGTCCTTCAGAGAGAGATAAGTTGATTCAAGGCTCCGCATGTTTGAAATAAAACACCCCACAGTAATACTCTACTTACAAAATAAGAGGGGAACTTATATTTAAATTCAGATAGTAAAATGTGTAATTATGAGAAATAGCTAAGTCTCAAACATGTGTTCATAATTGCAGCCTTAGCAGTCTCTTCAGAACATTCTTTGAAACAGAGTCTCTAAGCCATGTATCAAAGAAGGTTATTAATCTAGAGGGGGGTCCATACATCAGACAATCCACTTGAATAAATGAGTAGCAATAAGAATATTTTTTATATTGATCTACATTGAGAAAGCCGTGCTACTTGTTTAAACAAAATAGACTCCAATTAGGCACTCAGTAGAATTAAAGAATGAGTAATGAATTACCTGCCCTTGCCTGCTTCTTTTATGGATGGATATGGTCTTCTGCATAGACTCAGATTTTTTTTCTCCCTTATAATTGATTCAATCTAGACAAAAGGAATCTCAAGGGAATGGGAAATGTATATCCTATGTACAAGCTATTCTTGTGTAAGCTAAGGAGAGTAAGACTGACTTCACAGGCCTGGGTGGATTTGGGGCCGGGGGAACATAAAATACAGTCTCTAAGAAAAATAATACAAGATTAGCAATACAAAAGAAAATACATAAATTACTATTTAAAATCAGTAAAGACATTACAAAAAATTAACATAAAATGGACCAATGCTAAGAATAGTGAGGAAATCCTGGATAACACCAGTTTTTATTAATTCCATGAAGTACTTCTGTAATAGTTTTATCCTACGTGTTTGTTTCAGCCACAATCTCTGAGTGCCCCTTCATAGGAGAATTTTATAATTTTCTATAGCATCCGTTTGCTTTAGCAGGTTAGGGTAAAAATAGACTTGATCACCAGCGTAGAGACGTTGCAGATTCACAGTAGTGTTACTGGGAGGTATTGTTAAGTGTTTAGGTCATTCTCAATGTAGGAAAAGCTGTGGTATCCTTCCGTCACATACTATCAATTTGTGAGACTTCTCCAGAGACTGACTCTGTTTTTCCTCCGCTATCGATAAGTAGCACGTGCATGCCATGGGACACACTCTGCCCTCCTATGAGACTTTTTGGCTACCATTAGCATCGTGGGTGATAGGGATGTTGTTGAAAACCATTTCTGTACTCAGATTCCTAGCAGTCACTATCCAGAACTACTAAAAGTAAGCCGTATAATCACACCCCAGCCAGGAACCAGACTCGCTAGCCCCCCCACACAAACAGGTCACAGTCCCGGCATGCTGGCTCCTTCCACACTGCCCAACATAGGAGAGAGCGCCCCAGAGACCTTGCCGGGGGAGGGGAAACGATCTGAACTTGATCACAAAGAATCTTACTTGAGCAAACCTTACCCAACGTGACCATGTGACCCCCTGTCTAGAAGTTCTCACAAGGTTTCAGAGGGGAGCGCATGAAAGAGAAGGACCCTGAGGCTTCCGCTTCGTCACTGTCCCAGGAAACAGTCCTCTGCATTCCGGACAATTGCCCAGTAGTGGGGTCCCCTGAGGACCCAGCACAGAGGTACAGAGGAATAGTTAATGCCCGGTGCTCTAAATGTCCCACTGCTGTGGCCCTCACCAGAGCGTCAGGTCCCTCCTGAAGTGGTGCTAAGGGCGCATGCCCTACTTACCCTCACAGACCTCTGATAAAGATGACATTTCTAAAAGGTAAACCACCATCCCGGTGGCACGATCGCAGACACCCACATCAGCAAACAGCCTCAGGTAAAACGCAAGCCCTCCAAATGACTCACAAAGGACGCCAGAAAGGAGCAGTAGCACCAGCTAAAGAAAAACCCAGCAACCCCAAACACGTGGGACACAGCTTCCCCCATGGGTCCCCTCTCCCCGGGAGGAGGATGCATTGTAGTCTGCGGAATAATGGGGCTCTCGGGTTGAGTACTCTGCTAGTTTCTGTGGTGGTGACGCTACTAATGGTTCCTCAGGGCCGCTGATGACCCAAGATCCAGAGACTGTAGGCTATTTACAATTTAAGATCTTCCAGGAGTCAATCCCACCGGATTAGTAATCATACACGGCAACCGCTACAAGATCCTCCTGTATTTTCTATCCAGTCAATCCAACACTCGATACTTAGAAGCAGATTGGTCCGGGTCAAAACAGAGGGAGAAAAGAGTTACAAACCCACTGCTAACTCTTTCCTTCCGAAAATAGACATTGAAATAAATCATTTCAGAAAAGCTTCATGGGACTGTGGAGGACTTGTTCTATACTAACCTGACCGTGCTATTTCTGCCTCTAACACTGTTTACATCAAGTGGCACAAACGCACCGGTTCCTATTTTTAAATTACCTCCCTGTGTCCGTAAGGAAAGAAAGTCGTGGAGCCACAATGGAAATAACTTGCGTTTGCCAGAACTGAAGAACAAAGCCTGGGTCCCAGACCTTATTCCAGGGACAAAGCTAGGGCACAAGGTCAGCTGATGGGTCTACACAGGCTCCCTCCCCATCACATCAAGGTCTCGGGTATAAATAAAACGTTGGCCCGCTATTTAGGGGTTGGGGGGCTCACTGGAGGAAATGATGATTTGCAGGGCGAAAAGCAGTCCGTCCCCTGTCCTGATAGGCAGGCACATCTGTACTCAACCCTACGAGGGACAGCCAGGCTGAATTAAATGTGACCGGTCCTCTAAGACAGTGGCCCAATGCCTTAGAACAGGGGTCCCCAAACTGCAGCCCGTGGGCCACATTAGGCCCCCTGAAGCCATTTATCCAGCCCCTGCCGCACTTCCGGAAGGAGCACCTATTTCATTGGTGGTCAGTGAGAGGAGCATAGTTCCCATTGAAATACTGGTCAGTTTGTTGATTGAAATTTACTTGTTCTTTATTTTAAATAATTGCATTTGTTCCTGTTTTTTTTTTTTTGTTTTTTTTTTTACTTTAAAATAAGATATGTGCAGTGTGCATAGGGATTTGTTCATAGGTTTTTTTCTTTTCTTTTTTTTTTTTTTTTGTATTTTTCTGAAGCTGGAAACGGGGAGAGACAGACAGACTCCCGCATGCGCCCAACCGGGATCCACCCGGCACGCCCACCAGGGGGCGTCGCTCTGCCCACCAGGGGGCGATGCTCTGCCCCTCCGGGACGTTGCTCTGCCGCAACCAGAGCCACTCTAGCGCCTGGGGCAGAGGCCAAGGAGCCATGCCCAGCGCCCGGGCCATCTTTGCTCCAATGGAGCCTTGGCTGCGGGAGGAGAAGAGAGAGACAGAGAGGAAGGAGAGGGGGGTGGAGAAGCAAATGGGCGCTTCTCCTATGTGCCCTGGCCGGGAATTGAACCCGGGTCCCCCACACGCCAGGCTGATGCTCTACCGCTGATCCAACTGGCCAGGGCCCATGGGTTTTTTTTATAGTCTGCCCCTCTAATGGTCTGAGGGACAGTGAACTGGCCCCCTGTATAAAAAGTTTGGGGACCCCTGCCTTAGAAACCAGAACTAAGCCATGAACCTTGCCCTGGAAACCCATGACAGGTTCGGGATGACGGGGGTGGGGTGGGGGTCAGGGGGGGAGTGAGTGGCCCGACCGCCCAGAAGGAACGTCCAAAGTGCAGCTTCCGAGATGAAACGACACCAGAAATAGAAGCCAGCCATCGCCCATCACTGGGAGCCCGACTGAAAGCCCCCGCTGAGAGTCTCGTCTCATGGCCCAGCGCCAGCAGAACAAAACTCAGTGTGTCCAGTGGGGTGAAGACGGCATGGAGGCACATAAAGCCCTCTGCCTAAGAAAACAACGGCATGGACGTCTGCAGAGTCTCGTGACCGATGCCCCCTCTGCCTCCTCCGAGGAGGCGGCACAGCTGTATGCCCGCCCGCGGCAGCACCAGCCATTTAATACAGACAGACAGACAGACAGATGCGTCCCCAGGACAGAGCCACCTGGGCAGCTGGCCCACGTTCTGTGCTTCGGGGAGCCCGACTTGACTGCCAGGCAGAGAAGGCGGGGGCGGGGGGGGAGCCATGAGACATGCATGATTCCTCCACAAGCTGCTCTTAAATTGGCCTGATCTCCCAAGCCATCTGAGGGATATTTCTATGAAGCACCGGAGGATCATTTGCATAACGACCCCTGGCACCCCTGCGGGAAGTCATTAAAGAGATGGTAGCAGCAGTCTACCTTGGGGACCAGAGACAAATCGGGCCCTCAGACCTCCCTCGCTTGGCCGGAATAAGGCTGGCTCCTTATACATCCTTTTCAAGTCTTCTGTAATTAGTCGCCAGCCTTTACAACATGTGGAGGATCTGACACAGGAACGGAGTGCCCAGGGCACTCTTTCCGAGGCGAGCGGGCACTGTCGCATCTGCCGTGCCCTGGGCACGCCCTGCTGTTTGCCTGGTACCTCATCTGCCTCCTGTGCTCTGGCGGTGCCAGCCATTCGAGTCCCAGACCCCGGACTGCCCCCTTGAGCAAGAAGAGGCCAAGGAGGATGCAGACTAGGAAAGAAATACTGATCAGAGAGAAAAAAAATCATTGTCCAAAAACAAAACGGCCTAAAGCAGTGACATCAATTCAGAAGAAATTGGGCCGATGGCCCAGGTCACGGGAAGGGAGTCAGATCTCACAGAAGGTAAGAGACAAACCAACCAGATGAAAGAGAAGAAATTGTGGGATGGTTTATACCCATTTACCCAGAAGAGTGACGGCAGCCCCCAAATCCGGAAAGATCCCAGCCAAGTCAACGTCTCTGTACAATTACCATCGACTGTGTGGCTTCAACAACTAACATTTATTTTCTCAGCGCCGGATGCCGGAAGTCCGAGATCAGGAGCCACCAGGGTTGGCCCTCTTTCTGGCTTGCTGCTGTCTTTTCACAGTGCCCTCGTCTTGTGTGTGTGTGTGGGGGGGAGGGGCAGTAAGGGAAGGCGGTGGTGGGGGGAGAGCTCTCTCTGGTATAAGGGCACTGAGCTCATCATGAAGCCCCCGTTCCTGACCTCAAGGACCTCATACAGGATACGGCGGAGAGCCACAAGAAGAGATGGGCAGCCGCACCCCCCATGGGAAACAGCAGGGATAACAATGAGGCCGCACATGAAAGTCTGACTACGTCATATTGACAGAGGGTTGATAAATTTCGTGCCAAGCACCACATACAGTTAACCCAGATGAATAGATTCCGGCATAAAGTGTGTTTAAGGTACACCACAAAATAAAGTTAACCCCTAGTATAGCTGCAAAAAGCCCCAGCTACTGTAAAATAAACTACGAAAGTAACTTTAAATAGTCCGAATACACAACAGCTAAGACCCCTCTACGCTTGGCCTAAACCTAAGGAGTTTATATAACAGTCACTCGCCCCAGAACGACCGGCCCAAGCTTAAAACTCAGAGGACTTGGCGGTGCTTTATCTCCGTCTAGAAGAGCCTGTTCTGTGATCAATAGACCCGATCCGCCTCACTCACCAAGCCTTGCCAACTCAGCCGACACTCCCCCGGCATCAGCAAGCCCTGAAGTGGAACTACAGTAAGCACCAACCTAGGACGTAAAAACAGTAGGTCAGGGTGTGGCCTAAAGGTTGGGAAGGAAGGGGCTACCTGCTGTAGCGAAGGTCACTACCTGTAAATGCACAGGTTTTTAGGAAATCAATAACTAATGGTGGAGAGAGCCATCCATTAAGAATAGAGGGCTTCGGCCCTGGCCGGTTGGCTCAGTGGTAGAGCGTCGGCCTGGCGTGTGGAAGTCCCGGGTTCAATTCCCGGCCAGGGCACACGGGAGAGGAGCCCATCTGCTTCTCCACCCCTCCCCCTCTCCTTTCTCTCTGTCTCTCTCTTCCCCTCCTGCAGCCAAGGCTCCACTGGAACAAAAGATGGCCTGGGCGCTGGGGATGGCTTCTTGGCCTCTGCCCCATGTGCTAGAGTGGCTCTAGTCATGACAGAGCGACACCCAGATGGGCAGAGCATCGCCCCCTGATGGGCATGCCAGGTGGATCCCAGTCGGGCGCATGCGGGAGTCTGTCTGACTGCCTCCCCGTTTCCAGCTTCAGAAAAATACAAAAAAAAAAAAAAAAAAAAAAAAAAAAAAAAGAATAGAGGGCTTCATTGAATCAGGCCATGAAGCCCAGTGCCAATGCCTTACCTAGTCACAAGAGTAACAGTCATGACAACTGCCAGCAGAGGTAAGTGGAACAAGGTCAGCACACAGCCAAGTGCTCCTGATGACTCGAACTGTCACTTAAAGCACCTGGCTGACACCCAGGAGGTCTCATGTCTGAGGACCACTGGGAACTCATATTAGCCTGAATGCGGAGAATTCGATGATCACATTCGAACAAAACAAAGCATGGACCACACGAAAAGTACAGGTGATAGAAATTTTACTGGGCGCGATAGAAAGTACTGCCAGGAAACAGTAAAAGCCCCCTTTTGTCTTCTGCGTTATAATTTAACTAGAATAATTTAGCAATGAGAACTATAGCTCAACACCCCCAAACCAGATGAATTAATCCAAAGACAGCTTCCCAGAGCAAACATGGCAAAGAGCAGAAAGGTCTACCGAGCCTGGTGACAGCTGGTTGTCCAGGAAACAAATTTAGTTCAAATTTAAGCTTACCAAAATAATAATAATACTGTAAATTCAAATTACATTCTAAAAAATTCAGGAAACAACCTTTATTAGAGAGTAAATACAAACCCCACTATCGTTAGCTTAAAAGCAGCCACCACCCTGGCCGGTTGGCTCAGTGGTAGAGCATCGGCCTGGCGTGTGGAAGTCCTGGGTTCGATTCCCAGCCAGGGCACACAGGAGAGGCGCCCATCTGCTTCTCCACCCCTCCCCCTCTCCTTCCTCTCTGTCTCTCTCTTCCCCTCCCGGAGCCAAGGCTCCATTGGAGCAAAGATGGCCCGGGCGCTGGGGATGGCTCCATGGCCTCTGCCCCAGGCGCTAGAGTGGCTCTGGTCGCAACAGAGTGACACCCAGGATGGACACAGCATCGCCCCCTGGTGGGCGTGCCGAGTGGATCCCGGTCGGGCGCATGCGGGAGTCTGTCTGACTGCCTCCCCATTTCCAGCTTCAGAAAAATACAAAAAAAGAAGGAAAAAAAAGCAGCCACCAAGTAAGAAAGCATTCAACAACAGATTCACCTTAATCCCACAAATACTTCACAGCTCCTAATATAACACTAGGCTATTCTATTACCAACGAGTAGCAATGCTGTTCATGTGAGTAACCAGAATATTTTCTCCTTGCACAAGCATGTATTAGAACAAATAAGTCACTGACAGTTAACAAAAAAATAAATTGAATCTGACAATGCAGCACTTTACACAATAATTTGTTAACCCAACATCAGAGTTCACTCAGGGAAAGATGAAGACATGTAAAAGGAACTCAGGAAACACAGGCCCTGCCTGCTTACTAAAAACACCACCTTGAGCATTACCCTATTAGAGGCACTTCCTGCCTCGTGACATCTGTTCAATAGCCGTGGTGTCCCGACCATGCCAAGGCAGCATAATCGCTTGTTCGCTGAACTTGTATGAATGGCCCCCACGAGGGTTTACCTGACTCTTAGTCTCAATCAGTGAAACTGACATTCCCGTGAAGAGACAGGAATAAACAAATAAGACAGGAAGACCCTATGAAGCTTTAAATAATAATAAAAAAACAACAACCCATAATATTAATCACAAATATATACTTTTATATTGACTAGCAGTTTAGGTGGGGGTGACCCTGGAACATGAAACAACCTCCAAGTGACTAACTAACCCTTAGACCTGTGAGTCAAAATAATAATATCATTCATTGATCCAAATATTTGATCGACGGAACAAGTTACCCTGGGGATAACAGCACAATACTATCTGAGTCCATATCGACAATAGGGTTTACGACCTCGATGTTGGATCAGGACAACCTAGTTGTGGAACTGCTACTAAGGGTTTGTTAGTTCAACCAGGAATAGTCCTATGAGATCTGAGTTGAGACCTGAGGAATCCAGGTCAGTTTCTAGCTAATGCAACTGATAGATTATATCATCTCAATCGAGTCATAAATAAAATAAACAGCCCAAGAACTGACATTGATAACTCTCAAGACTACATAACCAAAATGGAAAAAGGTTTATGCAGATCAAACCCTGGTTACCTTTCGCATTTACTCAGAGGAAGATTCACCGGAACGTGTTCCGGTTCTTAAGAACGACGTCAGCAAATAGTGCACAAGACAAAATTTGGCAAAGGAAACAGGAAGGGTGGTGGGTGCACTTGTTCGCTTTATTACTCTATAACTTCCTGTAGCATGAAAACGAACTGTAATGAATAAAGAGCATTTAAAAATAAATACACTGAAAAACCAAGGCCAGGGGAAGAGGAACGCGCTGTTGCCGCCGTTTTGCCATTAGCAAACCCTGCGTAGAGGAAGTGTGGAAGTTCACGTGCGTCCGAAGGTAAAACTGGAATTAGCATTCAGGAGCCGTTCTTCGCCACTCTTCAGCAGAGTCTGCTTATTTCAACGGTTGTGTTTATAACGCAGCCTGTGCCCTGACAGATCCCAACAAAAGTAAATCAGCAAAATAATTCTCCGTCTTCCTCCACCCGCAGGCTCCAGGCAATCACAGAAACTCGGAACATCTGCTCGGCTTGTGATTGTCATGTTCACTGATTCAGTGCCCCCAAATAAGCAACAATTAGTCTGCACACCATGTGTCAAAAGATCCGTCAAGTTAATTCAAATTAAGACAGGATAAATTGAATCCAGTTGGCATGGTGCATATTTGTATGCAAAGTTTAAACAAGCATCAACCATGCTGTGTTTTCTCTTATTTACAAGTAAAACATGAATACACTGTTACATAATCCCAGAAATAACCATGTCTCATAGAAACATTCCTAACATCATTGGATGTATTCTTCTTTTGGGGTGGAAAATTTCTCTAATATATTTGAGGGGACGTCTGTATTGCATTAAATTAAAATAGTGTCAGGGTTTTTTTATCCCTTAGAGTCATTTATCTTATTTTCATTAATTAGCTCCTCAGTATACAAATGGGTCTCCAAGCCTGAGATGCATGAATTTCCATAACTTATGTTTCCAAAGGTGAGCCCTTTTTAGGTATAAAAACCTAACATTTATTTCATAAACTTTAAATATTTCACAGAATGTTCATGTCTTTAAGTGGTCAGGTGATAGATTTCTGTCTCATTTATTGGATAGAAACCTGTAGTTATCAAAGAACTCTGTACTTGATGGAGAGGGAGCTTGAATATTCAAAAAACTTAACAAGAGACTTTGGATTCTGACAGGTTCTCAGCTTAAGACAGAACGACAGCAGGAGCATAATTTATTATCTATCCTGTTTCCCAACTGTCACAACTAGACAAGGGGCGCCATGTCCATCTCTACTGACATTGGGTCAGGGTCAGTTAGAAGGTCACCCAATGTTCTGTACGGTATTGATCTTCAAAGAGGAGCTTCACAGTTCTGCTGAACCTCGCACTGACACACATAGATGAAATACCTTTGCTGGGGAGAAAATGGACAACTTTTTACTGAGTTCTTCATCCATGTTTACTCCTCATGACTCGTATTCCCCTGCCTTAGATACTTCATCAGTGAGATGAACAAGGAGGCTATTAGAACGTGTGGTTCTGATTGAAGGAGGAAATAGAAGAACGAAGGAAAAAGAGGATGAAGCATATCATATATATTTTTTTGGAAATACAAAGTAATTAGCCTCATATTTAGAAGCAAGGACATTCAACATGACAATTAGCCAACACTGACCAGGATGCGTGCAGGTCTGGGCGCTAGTGACTATTTGCCAGGATATTAGATGAAGACAGACTCGAACAGGCCCCATTTCTACAAAGTAGAAATAATTTAGTCCTCCCTGGGGGAGGGGGGCAGTGAGACGCTTCTTCCCTTCCTCAAAGAGGATTGGCAAATAACCACTCGGCTGGCAAATAACATCACCCGACATGATGAGCTATATAAATTTTAACACAAAATTTTGGCTGCTAGAACTGGCATTACAAAAACGAAAGAAAAAAAGAGTAATAACATATTTCCCAAATGGTTAAATGACATTGACAGTGACTTGCTGCTAAAAAGCTGGTCATGGCAGGACCCATGGGGACAGTTCCCAGCTTTATGCGGGAGCAGAAGTTTTTGCTTTTAATAAAGGGACCTGGTGTAGCAGGTGAGCTGCTCTGGTCTTAGTGAGATAGAACAAGTCTCCTTTGTACAGAGAGTCCTAACAGAGAGCGCTAACAATATCGTGTGTGTGTGTGTGTGTGTGTGCGCGCGCGCACGCACGCGTGCGCGTGTGCATACATGCCATCAGGTATCTATGTGACACTCAGAGAAATACTGACACCCGAGTCCCAGTGAGTTATAATGAATGCCCAGTGTCAGGTCAAAGGTCTTATAGTCATTGCCTCTTTTCAAAACTACATGGCTCTTTCTTTTTTCCTGTTCTATTTTTAGAAATTTGTGGGGAGTCATGTTTGGTTTGAACTCTCCCAAAAAGATGCTAACATGTCTCCCAGGCAAGAAATATACGATCCAATCATTTCCATTAGAATTCCGTCAATTCAGGCAAGTTGGGCGTCTAATGAGATACCCAGCTCTACTCAGTGTGTGGTCAGATTACCCAGCGACCACCAAGGCGTCAGTCACGCAGCAGAGGAGTTACAAACTCTCCTGTCTTGAATCGCTCACCCTGTTTCTGAGATCAAGAGACCGGCCTCCACAGTGTCGGGTCCCCATGCTAGACCAGCTCTCCAGCCCCCGTGGGTGGGGACAGGCCTGTGTCCCTTGATCTTCCCAGAGTTCCCGCTTCCGAGCCGAGTGCAGTCATCCATGATTCCTTCAAACTAACATCTGGGGGCTACCTATCCCGACATTTCCTTAACAGTCTCCCTGTCTGCCTCAGAAATACTCATGAGCATGGAGATATCGGGACTAAGGCCAGGAAATGAGATGGGAATGAGTTATTAGACAAAATTATATAACCTGTTTCCTGTCTGGTGTGTTGCATCCGACGATATAGACTCCCGCTTTGACACCCAGAGAAACAGAAGCTCCCAAACGAGCAGCCGGAAGGCGACAGAAAGGAGAACAGAGAGAGATCTGAGCTTGCACTCTCTGAACTCGGAGGCGAACAGCCACTCTGAAGTAGCTCATTCCCAGGAGCTTAACAGAAGTCATGATGAACAAGGACTTCTGGCATTGTAAGTGAGGCGGGCTCGTCTTTCCCCAAGCTCTGTCAGTAACCCAGGAGGGCATGCCTGTGCATAAGAGGAAAGGGACCCCATATATGGGCAGGCTCGCTGCCTCTGCCTAGTGGTTTTTACTGTGGATCTCCACAATGCATTCAAACCAAACCAAACCAAAACAAAACAAAACAAAACACCCTAAGAATAGAACCCAAAATTATATCGTTTCATCTTTCGGGTTCTTTTATGAAAGGATTGAGTTACTATTGTTTTTAAGTAGTAATGCTGATGACCATACAGTAAATTAACATTCCGTTCTGATTTAGTGGAAATATGAAAATATTGGATCACACCGCCAAAGATAAGAGTGTGAAATGTTCATGGCCCAGCTGATCTGTTTTTAGAGTAGACTTGAGAGATCTAATTTGATTCCAGCATAGTTATACACCAAATAGGTAATACAAAGTATTTATATTTTTTTTACTGATCATGTGCTACAGGAAATAAAGCTAAACGAAACCAATACCGACAGAGAGATAAAATTATGTTTTATGAGGGTGAATGTCATTTAGGGATATTGGATGCAGTCGGCCCTTTAAGCTTGTCATCTGTCTGGACCATGGTGATACTGATAAGGTACCTTCAGCAAACACCGCGATGAGTCAGAAAGTTCCGTCTTGGCTGGACTGCACAGAAATCACCTGTGATTTCATTTCAGTTTGAAAGATGGGACAGTCCTTTGCTTTGCAGATGATATGGACACTGCATTTGCCACAGGTCATCTATCTCCATTGAAAGCTGCCCTCAACTGCCATTGGCCCTGACTTCTGTCAGCAAGAATGCGGGGTCCCTGAATGCACTGTCAACAGAGCTCAGGGAGAGTACAGCAAAGGCCAAGGGGGTCAAATATTATACATAAACACAGACGTTAACATGGCAATGAGAAAAAAATCACAAATCAAGGATAAAATTGAATGTACATGAACTTTCCAATGAAAAACAAAGGTACCGTCTCCTAGAGAATATGTCAGGAAGTCGGCCACACGAGATTCATCATGGAAAGATCCATAACTTCCATCATTTGCTCTTCCCATATCTATAATACTGGATATTGACCAAGAGCTCTGAGTTATTAGACATCAAGGGAACTGAGTGGGACCTTGACCTAAATAGTTAGGCTCTTGTGAATTATCTACTGAGGATGATGTTTATAAAATATTCTATATTACCAGATGTTTTTTTAAAAAAAACTGAGATAAAATTTGGCCAGCCTAATAGTCCTAGCCACCACGATGATCGTTATAGTACCTGTAATCTCACTCATCAATCCTGGCTTTGACCTTCAAGCTCAAATGCTCTGAGTTTATGAGTTTTTCTTTTCGTGATATAATACAAAATTGATCCTGTGTGTCATTGTCTACGAAATATATTATGGTGCCCTGTGAAATGAAGCTATTTTCACCTCATGATTACAGGGATGATGTTTCTGGTGCTAGTAAACTCCAGAGTGCAGGTATCTGAAATGGGGTGGGGGGTGGGGTGAGGAAGAACTCTACCGATAGTTTAAGAAGTCAGCAGAAATATTCCAGACGAAGAAAAAACATTAATTTCTCTCTAGGGCTTCCTCTCAAAAACATATTTCATTTGTAAAAACTGCTTTCTTTCACTTCATTACACTTCCATCATCCATTGTTCTTACACATAACACCACTGTTGACAATCCATTTCACAATTTGAGTTTGATTTTTGGGAAAAGCGATTTATTTGTTTCTTATTCTTTGTTCACATTTTATTTTTTTTAATTTTTTCATTTTAATTTTTTAGTGAGAGAGAAAGGACAGACAGGGACAGGAAAGGAGAGAGATGAGAATCATCAACTTGTTGCGGCCCCTTAGTTGTTCATTGATTACTTTCTCATATGTTCCTTGACCGGGAGACTCGAGCTGAGCCAGTGACCCCTTGCTCAAGCCAGTGAACTTGGACTCAAGCCAGTGACCTTGGGCTTCAAGCCAGCGAGCTTTGGGCTCAAGCCAGCAACCATGGGTCATGTCTGTGATTTCACACTCAAGCCAGCAACCCCGTGCTCAAGCCGGTGACCTCAGGGTTTTGAACCTGGGTCCTCAGCATTCCAGGTCGAGGCTCTATCCAATGCACCGCCACCTAGTCGGGTTATGTATGCATATGAAAATAAATGATTTCCAACTTAAACAGGAAAAATAAATTAATTGGAGACAATGAATGACATGATGGAAAAAAGCATGAACCTACTCCCCCATTTTTTCCTGATGCTGTGGTGTCAGATGAGTCCTAAATATGTTTTATGCCTCAAAGTCCAAATCAGCAATTCCCTAGTTGGAGCACTTTCTTGCCAGACTTTCATCTTTGGTAAGTAATTCCCACTGGTTTCTGAAATGACTCCCGCTGAGGGTATTGTTGGAATGTTGTGTGCACGGCTGCTTGTCGAAGCCAAGAAAGGATGCAAAGCTGCTCACATGAGCTCTTCTAATTGTTCTTGAACTAGCAACGGAGGAATTCTCACAGATGGGTTTATCATAACACTTTGTTAGCATTTTTGTTTAACAACTGCCTTTTCATCTGAAGAAAACCCTGGAGGAAGATAGAACATTCAGGAATAGGACTTGAATATTGATTAAATGATATGTCAAGTAGAAAGTTTTCTGTCTGAATACACTAAATGTCCATAGTAAAATTTGCTCATAAAATCCCACTTAAATTTCTTCAAGTTATACACAGAAGTCATAGCTTCTAGATTTTTAATGAATCATTTCATTTGCGTTCAATGATTTCATTTTAGACTTTTACTTTGATAGTTGCTCTTCAATGGGTAATTAACTGAGGCTACTTGTATGTTTGCTCTTGTCATTAATATTTCTACTCAATGTCATTGGGTAAGTATTGATTAATTAGATATTTTGATAAATAACTTACAAATCTCAGGACAATAAATTATTAAATTAGAGCATAGTCCATTGATTAAGATTTTGGTCCTCTTGTTTGCTTTATGATAAAGTGTGGTGATTTTATAGCAGCAAATGGTCTCTGTTTAATTTGTTGTAGAACTAATATTAAAGTCACTAAGGTCTAAAAAATAATATTAAATATGGGACTATATTCATACTTTCTTTAACAACTTTCATATTAATTACTATAATTTCAAATCAAAAAGAAAATATGGAGATACTATTGATTCAGATGGGTACATATTTTCAGAAAGAAACCTTATAAATTTTAAGTGTCCCTGAGACAGTGATCCATAGGCCACTTTTGCCTGATATTTATTGAATTCTGTCTTTAAGTCTATTTTAGTGTGCGTGCATGTGTGTGTGTGTGTTTGTGTGTGGTGATAGTGCAGAGAAGAGAGCTTGGAGATTGAATAAATTCTTTATGCTGTCTTTGTTTTCCTAATGCCTGCTAAAATTATCTTTCTTCTGTCATTTCTATTGAGATGTTAATAAATGAGCAACATTTTATTTAATGTGAAAAAATGAACACAAAATACCTATCTCTTATATTTCTTCTCTCATCTTTTATTCGCTCTTAATAGGGAACATGATTAATTCATTAACATATATTAAAATAATCCTTATGGTTAACCCCATTAATTTAAAATTCTATCAGCTAAGGTATCATTCATATTAATGATATGCTTTTTATTTGTTTGCTTTATGGGAAGCATTGTAGTATTTTATATGGAGCCAGTATTGTATATGTTGTTTTTACTTGGCAATACAACTACTAAAGGCACAATGTTTACAGTGATAAATTTTCTCATACTATTGGTCCTTGTTTATGACGTTTATCTCTTTTTGTGTTTTAAGGATATAGAAAGGTATTCAAAGTAAAATGAAAAATGAATTATTCTGAAAACTCTCCCTGCTTCAATGGTGTCTGACGTCTGCAAGAATCCACATTCATCAATGTGGAAAGATAAGTAATGGGAAACAAATGTCCTTCCGATGAAATCCAAAACTTAAAGCCAACTAGCTCCAATTTAATAATAAAAAAAAATGGTGACAATAGAAACGAAATTAGGATATTACCAACTTTTAAAACATTCATAATGCAAATAAGCTCATTCTAGTGTAACATTTTTGATGTGAAGAAGCTTCTCCAATATATAGGATTAAGAGTATTTTTAGAGTGCTATCAGACAGACTCAAGACTTGCTGGGGAGGCTGGGCAGAGATGATGGATGGAGTAACAACCAGGGGGCACTGCAGCTTTAAGAAACCACCGCAAAAAAAGATGACAAGAATCTGCTCTGAGGCTGCAGAAGAGTTTAAACATGATTTTTAACTCCCTGCGAGAGAATTTTGAGTGACCTTGGAAGAAAGGGTCTGTTAAGGAGTTTATTCTTAAAATTGTCACCCTCTTCTCAGTTGTCCCGTTTTAAAACATGCTTTTCATCCTAAAGACTTACACGTATAAAAATGAGGATCATTTATTTTCTTATTTTTAAAGAGTTGATTTCAGAAACCTTGGGGAATTGGTAAACAAGGTTAGAATTTTAATGTTTTAATTCCATTTAATCTATTTTCAGAAATATGTGTTTCTATTAGACAAAACCTTGAGTTTAAAATTAAATTTGGAGGGAGGTCCATTTGCTATTCTGGACAGTTGATAGCCTGAACTATTAATTTAAATAAAATTATGTTCAGTATCATAGAAGAAAACGCGATATATTTTACTTTCTTAGTACATACCAGAAGACATGCATATAGACCTCAGTAGTCTTTCTCAATATAACTGTAATAAAAGAGACTTTTCTTGAAAATATTTTCTAGAACAAGTATAAATTACATTTTCCAGGGGGTAATTTGGTCAATGCTATTTATTAATTTAAAACTTCATTAAATTTTCAAGTTTTGTGTGTGTCTATGTAGTAGTAATAACCATATTAATTTAAAATCTTGTGTCAAGCAAAGGTCCTCTGAGCCAACATGAATTGCTGTTGATTTCTTCAGGTGATGAGGAATCCAGGATCTGAATCTATAAATTCAACTACCTGGACAGGTAGTTATGGACCTCCAATGGCCTCAGTAGGGCTACAGCCACTCCTCACTGCTCGGAACTCTGTACAAATCGTACAGACCACAAACCAGCACTCTGCCTTCTTTTTAGTGTGTGTGTGTGTGTGTGTGTGTGTGTGTGTGTGTGTGTATGACAGAGACAGAGAGAGACAGAGAGAGGGACAGAGAGGGACAGACAGACAGGAAGAGAGAGAGATGAGAAGCATCAATTCTTCGTTGTGGCACCTTAGTAGTTCATTGATTGCTTTCTTATATGTGCTTTGACCAGGGGGCAACAGCAGACTGAGTGACCCCTTGCTCAAGCCAGTGACCTTGGGCTCAAGCTGGTGAGCTTTGCTCAAACCAGATGAGCCCATGCTCAAGCTGGTGACCTTGGGGTTTTGAACCTGCGTCATCTGCATCCCAGTCCTATGCTCTATCCATTGCTCCACCACCTGGTCAGGCTCTGCCTTCTATATCTCCTTGGTATCGCCACCTCCACTTGACTAGACATCTCCAAAGCCCTCTAAACAGCCAGCCCTACTGCCCTTCCTACCCTTAATGGACTTGCTCACATGCATGAGCCGCAGTCTGTATGTAGATCACAGCTGCACTCTTCCTATTAGCTTCTGTACATCTTCCCCCCTCCTTCTCTTGGGAGAGACAGGGATCATACTTACAGGGCCTGCGAAGGCCGATACATCTTACCACTGCAGTTCTGCAATTTGCATGATATAAATAGAAAAGACCTCCGTATTTCTTCCTTTCCTCAGCTTAAGACCTCTAAAAGTGTCTGTAGTTAGCATGAGTTCCATATATGCAGACAAGGGTATATATTTATCAGTGAGATGCTACTACTGCTAGATCCACTCAGAACCCTTTGCTGCTTCTATAAGACATTCCTCCTGATCCTGTGTGCTTTCCTGAGGAGTCACACTTCACCCATTCTCCTGAGGCATGCTCTCGTAGCACAGAGTGGAAAGAGTTTGGGGATTTGGGAGTTTATGTTCCTCCCCACAGCTCTTATCAGTAACTGACAGGCGAGTGAGTTGGAAGGTCCAACACTCTTGCTTTGGGCCAGTCAAACATGGAGTGTAATTAATGCTTCAGAGGTCACCGTGGGGTCAGGCTGAAGCTGAGATTTGGCTCGAAATCACACAGTTCTTTAGACATTTTTCTTCTTCTTTCTTTTTTTTTTTTTTTAACTGATTTCTTCTGGGAGCTTGTATAATAGATTACTTGCACGCATATCCTATCTCAGGATCTTCTTCTCAGGAATCTGACCCAAGGCAAGAAGAGTTTCAGTAGCTATTCAACATTTATAATCATACAGGAAATTATTTGTGTGTATATATATATATATATAATCCATGAGTGTGTGTGTGTGTGTTGTATTCGTGTGTGGCGTGTGGTGTGTGTATGTGTGTGTTTGTGTGTGTATGTGTATGCATGCGTGTATGTGAGATCTGGCATAGAAAATACATAAAAGATCATATTAGGTCTGGTTTATAAGCGTGATGACCTGAAATGATGAGGGCAGAGACTTCTGCCCTAATGTGGAAATTCAGGATTAAATAGAACGAAAATAAGTTAGACAGTTGTGCATAAAAGAGTGGAAGAGAAAATTCTCAGGTGTCAGAAATGTGGGGCCTGAAGCCCATGAGTGGCAGCAGCAAATACTGAGTTCCTTCCACCGTTTCCGATTAATCCTGTGTGAAAACACACAGCTCTGGAGCTTCGCTGTGACGGACAGCTGGGTCTGAATTTACACTACCAGTATAGTCTAAGGATCCCACAGGAGTTTGTAAAATGTAAAAAAGAAATAATATTACTAGAAACAGCCAAGATGTAGAAGCAATCTCGATGTCCTTCAATGAGTGGCAGATAAAAGAAGATAGGATACCACATGATTCCACTTATAAGTGGCAGCTAAAAGATACCCCCAAAGAATAAACAAAACAAGATATAGAAAGATACAGAGAACAAACCAAAGGGGATGGATGTGGGAGATTAAAAGAGAAAAAAATAATAGGTGTATTTGGAAAACTAGAATAGAAGGCAAATAAATCATCAATAGAAGAAATAGTTGCAATTTGGGTTTCCTGAGGAAGCCCACTCTGGAACAGATTATCACCCCGTTGGTTTGTGGGAGGGCTCAGGACAGACGCCAGATGAAGCAAGAGAGAATCGAGCTGGGATACAATCTTACAGGAAGCTTCCGCCGACGGTGTGAAGCTGGGACCACTCTTCAAAGCTGTCCTGACGCGGGCGATCAAGCGTAGCCTCTGTCCCTTACAACCATTAGTCATTTGGTACCAATCGTCTCAGAAGGAAATTACTTTGGGCTAGCTCGGTGGCTTTCACCAGACAAGACAGCAGTTTGACAGCTACAAACTGTCGGCCAGAGACATTTCTAGAATCGAAGGAAACGAGCCTTTCATTCCTAAACGGAGGCCTAACAGGGTACGATGGGTCAACACGGATCGCTATCACAGAAAAATCAAAGAATATTTTCAAGCTAAGTGATGCAAATCTGGAAGTACTTCAAAGTGAACAAGTCGAAATTTGTCAGTTTAACCACTTTTATCAGTATTATCCTGCAGGCAGCAGCCCGTTTAGAAGAAAAAGGAACACAGATTGTGAGAAAAAAAAAATAAAGGAAAAAAAAATCTGACGCTACTTACAGATGACAGGGTCAACCATGCACCTCCACTTGTCCCCAAACACAACCTCAGAGCATCTACTGTGACGGATTCGAGGATGTTCATTGGACCCTGCAATATCAGACTTCCCTGGAATGGTAAACACCCCAGGTGCTCCCTTCTAGAAGGTTCTGCCCTCTTGCCTTGGATGGCTCAACTCCCCGTGGTCTGTCCCGCCCGGGCTGGTTTATTTTTATGGACACCTCCTCACCTGCCAGCTCCACGGTGCCATCGTTTGCCCACCACTGAACTGTACACCCGCCTGGACCACGGCAACCTTCCTCACAGATCTGCTCTGGACTCTGAAATCTGGGCAGTCTGTCCTTACACCAGGCCCTCCACCTGTTTAATCAGTTGCCAACTCAGATTAGATGTCCTGAAGGCACCTCAAAAACAGAATGCATAAAGCTAATCTCACTATTTTATTTCCTCAAACATACTTTTTCTACATTGCAAATTAATTATTAGAATCTAAATCTGGACCAAACACAGAGAAAAAAATCCACTCAGCCACATATGCCTGAATGTACTCACACTTCTTTTTAATACTGAGGAAATTCAATTTAACATAAGAGGGTTTTTTTTTTTTATATCCATTTGAAATCTAACCCTAATCTCATATATAAAGAAGTAAAATTAAGAATGACCTCCCTATTACTTTAGATGTTCATATGAGACAACATAGGCTTTGTGAACATTTTTAAAATAAGTTTTGATGTTTGGTAAATCTTCAGTAAATTTTGTATCAGGTATAAGCAAAGGAGAGGCTTAGGTCTTTATTTTTCATCTTACAGAATTAAGATAGATGTGTGCTATTTAGACAGCACATATAATTGGGAAGTCTTTGAATCAAAGGTTATATAAATTATATTTCAAGGTTCTCAAAAAAATATCAGCTGACTTCTTTATCCCCATAGTTAGATTTTCTTGAGATTAAAAAAAAAGAAATTAAGGTATATATACAATATATTGCCAGTGATTGATTCTGTAAAATACATCTATATTTCTTATCATTATCTCATATATAAAGTTCTCCTGAGTGGCAGGCAATCTGAGAACTATATCAACAGTTGCTTACATATATAACATATTAATAGGGGCTTTTATAAGGGTTTTTCCTCCTACTTAAAAGAATCCTCCTTGATTGGGTTTACGTTTTCTTTTACTTGGTGTTTTTGCAAGACTTAGTCATAAATCAGTCAAGATTTGCTAGACCAGAGTGGTTACTTCTTGTGTAACACTGAACATAAATGTCAACTAGCCTGTACAAGGGCCAGTCACCAGGAGATTCCCTTCCAGGATGGCTTCCTTCATGTCATCGGTGCACGTGAATGATCCACTTCCTACTGTTCGCTACAAGGACATCTCTCTGCTCCTGCGTCAACCTCCCTCTCCTCTCTCTGCCTCTTGATGACCTCTCCCTCCTTTCCTGAATTGGGATTCTTTCTCTCTTTGTTGCCTTTGTCCCTATTTATTTTTCAGAGAATGAGCAATTTCTTCTGATGAAAGGCCAAACAGAAATGATTCAGGAACAACCTCGGGTCTAGTCTCCTGCCCTCCCTCAATGACATGTCCTCTGTCTCGTGTAAAGAATAAACAATTCTGGGACATAAATAATGACTCACATCCTGCTTTCCTCATGATTCTGGCTATGAATCAGTAACAAAAGTGAATGTCAGTTAGGAAGACATCTAGACCACATCCCATCACAAAAGGGGGAAAAGCTCAGGCCATGTTGACTGCTATGTATTTACTTACTTACTTACTTACTTACTTACTTACTTACTTATTGGCAACTAAATTAAATACATAGGCTATATAGACTTCTTTTTTGTTATAGTAATTTTATTTTTTTATCTTTTCTATTCTCACTAGACTCCTTTTGTGACTGTTTTTAATTGGATAAACTTGACTAAGGTAAGAATGGATTTAAGTTGTTTTTCTTGCCACCACTCCATAAGCTAATGTTCTGTAGATTGACAATGATGGGAGAAATACTGCCAAACAGCCTTATAATTCTCTTTACAAAAGGATAATGTAACTGTTAAGGTTAGGTCTACAAAAAAAACAAATGAATAAATAAATCAATTTTAAAAAGCATTGGCTCTATTCATTTCTGATATGGAGTTAATAAGCTGAATCTATAATTTAAAGAAATGGTTTATAAATTTCTAGCACTGAAAGAGTCTATTAAAAAATCACAAATTTTAGTTAAAGCTCTGAATGACTTTGTGAAATCAGTGAACATAATTTGTTTTATGGTGTAAGCTACGTATAGAGCATAAAGATTGCAGATAACTGTTCTCATGATAAAACAATAAAACCAAATTTCAAATTCTGAATATAGATGAGTCTATTTGTTTATAGATACATAAGTGGTGCCAAAATTCTTGGTATTATATAAGTATGATGTTTATTAAGACCCACAGAATATAATTTAAAAATCAACCAGGCAAACAGAAAAATGAAATGTGACTCCTAGCCAAAGAACTTTATTGCTTGCATTCTTTAATCTCCCTGAATTATTATTTTTAATTTAAGTGAGAGGAGGGAAGGCAGAGAGACAGACTCCCACATGGGCCTCGACTGGGATCCACCTGGCAACCCCCCATATGGGGCCAATGCTCTGCCCATCTAGGGCCGTGCTTGCCACTGAGCTATTTTCAGCACCTGAAGTAGAAGCTCTATCCTCAGCCCCTGAAGCTAATGTGCTTAAATCAATTAAGCCATGGCTATGGGGAGTGGAAGAGAGAGGTGGAGAAGCAGATGGTTGCTTCTCTTGTGTGCTTTGACTGGGAATCGAACCTGGGACTTCCACATGCCCAGCTGATGCTCTACCACTGAGCCCACTGGCCAGGGTCTAAATTTTGTAACTGCTACTCTGTACTTCTCAATCCCTTGGTCTTTTTTCGTCCTGTCTCCCAAGACCCTTCCCCTCTGGCAACCACCAATCAGCTCTCTGTATCTATAAGCATGTTTCTGTGTTGTTTGTTCATTTATATTGTTCTTTAGATTCCACATATAAGTGTAATCATATGAGATTTGTCATCCTTTGACTTACTTCATTTAGCATAATACCCTGTAGGTCTACCCATGCTGTCACCAATGGTAACATTTAATTCTTTTTTATGGCGGAGTAATATTCCATTGTATCTATGTACCACAGTGTTTTAGCCATTTGTCTATTGATGGACACCTGGGCTGCTTCCATAGCTTGGCTATTGTAAATAATGCTGCAATGAACACAGGAGTGGATACATTCCTTTGGATTAGTGTTTTGGGTTTCTTTGGATATATGCCCAGAAGTGGAGTTGTTGCCTCACATGTTTTATGCAATTCCTTTTTTTCCAGCACCTCTATCATTTTCCTTTGAATTGCCAATTGATAACACTCAAATTCACTTGTTTTTTTCTGGACGCTCAATGGGAAATTTTATTTTGCAAAGTATTCTTTTCATGTTTATCCCACGCCTCTGTGTGCTAGCTAACTGCTGCATGTCGCATTGCGCACTGTTGCTCACTCCTGAGTGCCTTGTTGAGTCTGTCTTACAGCCTCTGAGAAGTCTTCCTCAGCTCATGATTTTCCATCCTCTGTTTCATACGACAGTCATATCTAAGACTTCACTGCCGTTCTGAAACTTTGTAGACTTGAATTCCAAGTAAAAACAGTTGAGGTACTTTGTTTACTTATTAACTGAGTGGATCTTAGAGAACATTTAAAATTTCCATGGTTTCAGTATCCTGGTTTCCAATCATGAAGCAGGTTTTCATCACATATCAGATAAAAAAAAAAAAAATCACCTGCTTTTTTTTTCCAACCCCAGGGCCTCATGGGTTTCGAAGTTGACTCTGAGCTCCAGTTAACAAACACAGAAAACAATGATGTCTGCTTCCCCTTGGCGTGACTGCTATTTCAGAAAAGAAGTAACCGTTAACCTCACACTTGTCTGCAGGCTTATGTCAGTCAGGTATGTGAGAAATATGTCTTCATTTACAATATGTAAGCCCAATATATTTGCTTTGCTAAGCATTATAAATCCTTTATTTTCCCATTTTATTTAAATTCTCAAACTATTAAAAAGTATGAAAATAGAATTGCCAATGATTTTTAAATTAACTTTCTAGGTAGAAATGAGAAGAGATAACAGGAAATATCCATTATATAAATCAGTCTTCTAAAAAGTGTTAAAAGTATTGTAGAATACCTCGTTCACTCTGAATATTGTTATTTAAAGAACTACTAGTTGTATTTATATCTCTCCAAAGAGATGAATCATCAAAGTCTTAAAGAAAATTAATATATAATCTACTTTTTATTTTCCAGTTTCCTCTTAAGATTATCATCAACACTTCCTAATGTTTTGTATCTAAGGAGTAAGGACAACTCTAAGAGTGGATGAAATAGCAACTTTGTTATCTTGTTCAGGACAATGGTGAGAAAAGCACTATGTTCTGACAGGGACGGAGCATAAGAGGTTTAGACAATTATCATGAGAAACACTAGTGATTGTCATGATGGGAAGGAAGACAATAAATCTTTCTCGGTGTGTTCTTTTTTGTCAAAAATAGCATCAATATTTGTTGA
This sequence comes from Saccopteryx leptura, assembly GCF_036850995.1. Classification (NCBI taxonomy): domain Eukaryota; kingdom Metazoa; phylum Chordata; class Mammalia; order Chiroptera; family Emballonuridae; genus Saccopteryx; species Saccopteryx leptura. Next base: position 74,243,732 of record NC_089513.1, read on the forward strand.
GGGCTCATTTTGGAAATATGATCCATCTTCTGTACAAAGCCCTTGACCTATAATTTGGAAAGGTGCTGAAAAATACCATTTTCTTAGGTATTGAAAATTACTAGTTCAGACAAGAGAGATTATCTTTATTTCTGTATCTTCAGATAGCTTTCATATAACAAAGAATTGATAAAAAAAAAAAACAAAACAAAACTTCCAATGTATTTCTCACAGGATTTGACACATCAGGCTATTTTAAACTCAAGTCTGTCCCTGACAGCTACTTCTGTCCTGCTTTACTGATAAGATTGGAAAATTTTAAATTTTCCATTTCCGTTCCTTTATGTAACACAGTCCAATGACCACTCTGCTAGTCATGTTTCAGCTGTCCACCCGTGACTCGTAGAAACGTGACTGTTTTCCCCGTTGTCCCTCTCATTTGAACAAATTTTGAATCAGCTTTAATGAAACCAGGCCTTTTTTTTCCATGACCATACTGGTTACTTAGCATAAATTTCATTAGTATTTTAAAAATTTTAATGACAAGGCGCAACGAAATTCTTAATTCCCCTTACAAAGACAATGAGTTTTTCATGGGAAGTCTATTTTAATTAAAAACTTTTTTTTTTTTAAGTTGAAATAACTTTAGCCTAACATCATTTCTTTAAACGCATTAACTCATCAGAGCAAAAATGCAACAGTAGCCCTGAGCCTACATTACAGATGACACACTTAATGTGCCTTTAATCATGTACAATGGATTCCCTGATTAACCAATATTGCCAGAGACTTGGCTTAGTGTACACACCTCATTAACGAGATGAAGAAAATGGAAGCTTAATTTCATTTTATAGGAACATCAACTTTGGACAAGCATCTTCCGCCAATCAACCTTGACCTCAAGTTAGAACTCTTGTTAGTTATCATGAGAAACTAAGGGCATTTGAGTGTCATTGGCTCTCCTAACTTTTGGCCCAAAAGAACTCTTCTTGGATGTACAACCAACTCACTGTGTCACACCAGGCGAGCAAAGTACTGTTCTACTCATCAGCTTCCAAGTTCTGATGCTTTTGACTCCATAAAATATTTCATAAATACTTTCCATAAGCAAAGCCTGTGAAAACATAAAAGCTGGATATTGATATGAAAAAAAAAGAAAAACTTGTATAGGCTACAAAGAGATATAAAAGCTAGACAGTAATATAGTAATATGAAGAAATTTTTAATCTTATATTAATCATAATAGCTACATATTTGGAAGCTGTTGCTCCACTATATACATACATACTCATTAAATACTCATGATAACCCTGCCAACTCATATCCATTTGCATTTTTAATACGGGGAAAGTAAAACACAAAAGAATAATTTGCTTGGAATTGCATACTATTAAGTAATCTTGGCTAGGATGTGGAGCCACAGACCTTAATCATTACATTATATTTTCTTTGAGCCCATTTAAGTAAAATCAGACCTATCAAATGTATAGAAAACATATATAAGAAAAGACAGGATAAGTCCAAGTGCACAGCGGGGAATGAGCTTCAGAGTCCAGGCAAGAGCGTATGAGTCAGGGAAGACTTGACAACGTAATTTTTAGCTCTGAGCTACGATCTCTGGAAACTGAGGCTTACAGAACTTAGTCTCTTGTCCTTTGTAAGAGTAAGAACAGAATAATTTGGCTTTAGCAAGAATTTTGTTTAGGAAACAGGGACATTTTTGTCTAGAAAGATAGCTTGGGTAAAAATTGTACTTCACTTTGAATATTAATCGTACTTATTTTTGTCCAAGGGGTAGTGAGGATACACAGAATGTTTTTAAACAGAGAAGTTACATCATTAAAATGTGTTAATTAATTTGGCATGACTACCTTTAAGACCAGGGAACTAGAAAGTCATTAAACTATTTTAGGAAAGCATTTCTCAAACTGTGTTTCACAGAACACAAGTTCTTAGAGGTCATAAGAACTAGTATTAAAAATTTTTTGGCATTTTTAATTAAATAATGAGGTTTCTTTCCTAGAAAACATGTCTGCTAATGAGCATTTTATATCCCTACAATGAGGTAAAGCATGTGGCATTTCTATTTATTTGACAAATATATTTAAGACATATTTATTTAACTATGTTTCATCACAGAAAATCCTCTTTTTTGAAGAGACTCAAAGGGCCAGTATTCTCAGAACACCACCAAAAACGTCATTTGATTGTGACAGAGAATACTAGTAATCGGGAGAGGTCCTTTCGAGAAGGCATGATAGGGTTACTGACTGGTGCAGAGAGGACACAGTAGAACGCAATATTAAAGATGGGTCCACCGTTCTGAACTTCCATGATGAAATAAAAATTAGAAGACGAGATGTGTGACTGATTGACTAGACGGGGCAAGTAGGCAAAGGGATAAATTCAGTTTTCAGTAAGGAAAGTAGGTGGTCACTGGAATTTTTGAATGTCCTCTTCACTCTTTCTTCTCTGTTCATCAGCATTTTTTTTTTTTTTTTTTTTTTACTCACAACATCTCCTTCCGTGGAAAGGGCTCCAGAGCAGAGTCCTGGTCTAGTCTCCTCTCTGACCACCTCACTGTCCCAGGGAAAGGACAAGCGAAGCAATATGGGGCCACATCCATTTAGTGTATTTCCACTGGCAATGACCAAGTCCGTAGATAACACAAAAGCTATAAAGTACTCAAAAATGGCTTAATATGCAGGCTCGGTTTCATCGCTTCATGTAGAATGCAAGGTCTCACTCTTGAATGATGAAATGCACTTTTTAACAAATGTTTCCTAGATCTTTTCCCAAGAGAGAACTAGCTAAACACACCGTGGGTCTGCATCGAATTCCTGTTTACGTGCAGCTCTTCGCATTGAAAGTTCGTAAGCAGCCCCCCGATCGAGCAAGCCAATGGCGGAATCTGGGTTTGCTCTCTGCTGCCTTGTAGCTAGCTCTGCCCATCAGACAAGGTCAAACTGTGCCCTCGGCTCCTCCCATTGTTGTGGTTGTAAGAAGGTGAATCCTGAGCACTTTTACTCTCTCACCTGTCTTTCCACTGGGTCACCTGAGATCACTGAGTGAATGTGCTCTACTTCTCGTCCACCAAAATTAAAGCATTCCCGTCTCCTGAGACAATAAGATTTCCCTTCTGATGGTTATTTTTCAACCCTCCACCAAAAACCATATACAGCTTTTATAATTCCTTTACTTCCATTAATGAAAAAGCCTTAAGTATACATAACCTTTTTTATATTTTAGTGTCTTAAATCAGTGCTCATCATCATCACCACATCATGTTATATTATTAGCAGGACGCCCTTTGGACAGGATACTGTTTGGTTCTCAACTGCGTTTTCATTACAACGGGTTCACCAGAACAGGGTCGCCCACCCAAATGCCGACCAACAGCCTCTCAAAGAATAAGCATCCAAGGTCCATTTAAAAATATATGTTTATATATTATCTTGGTTTTAAAAATAGTGAAGAAAATAATAATAGGATGAATTGCACGGTATTATTTTATATTTTTATTTTTTATTTTTTTTTTCAGAGACAGAGAGAGTCAAAGAGAGGGATAGACAGGGACAGACAGACAGGAACGAAGAGAGATGAGAAGCATCAATCATCAGGTTTTCGTCACGACACCTTAGTGGTTCATTGATTGCTTTCTCACATGTGCCTTGACTGGGGTACGACAGCAGACCGAGTAACCCCTTGCTCAAGCCAATGACCTTGGGTCCAAGCTGGTGAACTTTGCTCAATCCAGATGAGGCCGCACTCAAGCTGGCGACCTCAGGGCCTCAAACCTGGGTTTTCCGCATCCCAATCCGACACTCTATCCACTGCGCCACCGCCTGTTCAGGCTGCACGGTATTCTTTTATTATTTTGATATGACCTGCTAGCTAGGAGACCACAGGCGTCTTACCAAGTACACTTGTTTTAGACTCCACCCTGAAAATATAATGTGTGTGGGATCCTCTTCTTCCTGCCTGTCAGTATTTGAGAATTCCCTGGACTTCCAACCCTGGGATGAGATAATGGTGTTACAGAATTGGCCTCATGGGTCTAATTTTAAATTATAGAAAAAGGAAATAGTGAATATGGAATTTTACCAGCTGTCACCTCAATCTTCCATTCTTCATCTTTATAATCACCCTTTGAACCTGAAAACAGCAAGTTATCCTTTCGGAAAAAGAAACGGTGCCTAACTGCTATGCTATAAAAATGGTATCAGAGTAAAATGACTATTATTACATTGTCTTTAACTGGAAATACAGTGACTTTCAAAATATTAATCAACTGAATAGATCCAGTTTAGTTAGTAGCTAGATAATTTACCGTGAGTGACCTGCCACGAGTGTCATGACTCAAGGGCAAAGGTTCAGCAGGTCACTTTATCTTTGTCTCACGGAAAGCACCCCAACAATGAATATCAGGGGGGTTAATATTAAAGAAGGAGAAGGTGATAATTCAGGTAGACTTTGTGATCAACCCATCAGAGATGCCCACAAAACTGGGATCTGTTCAGTTTTTCAGTCCTCCCAATCTTGCCTAAAAGTGTCTTTTTGATAACTTCGTGCAACGTTTTTGTGGTTCTAAGAAACTCAAGCATTGACGAAGCTGAGAAAGATTCCTTCTCCTCTGCATGGATTGTACTAATGTCAACAGACAGGTTGTCATAAGGGATTTTCTCTCTGTCTTCTGGTGCATCTAACATGGGGACATATGCACCAATCAGTGTCATAGTTTGAACCCCCGTTAGCCTCAGCTTTAAAGTCTGAAGCCCGAGGCTGACCATATGGCTCACAAATAAGTCTCTTCACCATCTAAAAGGTCACAGTCTTATCTTTAGTTACATTTAAAAACTGCTTTCAGCCTATGATTTAAATATCTGGGTGACTTTCAGAAATGATAAATCTTGGCTGAGAATAGATGTGACATGTTTACTGAAGAACAAAAGGAAGGCAATGGTACCCGGATACATTTTAATATGTTGGAAAAATGTGTGCCCTGAAGAATACATTTTTATCATTATTTTCTTAATACTCTGAATACACGATTCTATTGTAAAGAATGTGTTATCACAGGTAGATGGAAGGCTGTCTATTCTCATGGGAAGCAAATGAGCTTAATGGTCATATTTTTTTTTTTTTTTTTTTTTTTTCTGAAGCTAGAAATGGGGACAGACAGTCAGACAGACTCCCGCATGCGCCCGACCGGGATCCACCCGGCACGCCCACCAGGGGGCGACGCTCTGCCCACCAGGGGGCAATGCTCTGCCCCTCCAGGGCATCGCTCTATTGCGACCAGAGCCACTCTAGCGCCTGGGGCAGAGGCCAAGGAGCCATCCCCAGCGCCCGGGCCATCTTTGCTCCAATGGAGCCTCGGCTGTGGGAGGGGAAGAGAGAGACAGAGAGGAAGGAGAGGGGGAGGGGTGGAGAAGCAGACGGGCGCTTCTCCTGTGTGCCCTGGCCGGGAATCGAACCCAGGACTTATGCACGCCAGGCCGATGCTCTACCACTGAGCCAACCAGCCAGGGCCTAGCCTGTTCTTTAAAAGCAAGTCAGGCCAAGATCTATGTGGTCTTCCCAAGAGCAGGCCACTAGAGTGGGTAAGGAGGGTGTGCTCTTTTTTTATTATTATTATTATTTTATTTTTTACTTTTATTAATTTTTGGAGAGGAGAGAGAGTGAGAGAGAGAGAGAGAGAGAAGGGGGAGGGAGGAGCAGGAAGCATCAACTCCCATATGTGCCTTGACCAGGCAAGCCCAGGGTTTTGAACCGGCCACCTCAGCATTTCCAGGTCGATGCTTTATTCACTGCGCCACCACAGGTCAGGCCGAGTGTGCTCTTTTGCAAAAAAATTGCTTTTAAAATATTTCTTGGTTAAATACTCATCCTTATGGCCTGACTAGGTGGCAGCGCAGTAGATAGAGCGTTGGACCAGGACACGTAGGACCCAGGTTCAAAACCCCAAGGTCGCCAACTTGAGCGCGGGCTCATCCAGCTTGAGGGTGGGGTTGCCAGCTTGAGTGTGGGATCAGAGACATGACCTCGTGGTCGCTGGCTTCAGCACAAATGTCGCTGGCTTGAGCAAGGGGTCACTGGCTCGGCTACTGCTCCCCCCTTCCCCACCGTTCAAAGCACATATGAGAAAGCAATCAATGAACAACTAAGGTACCTCAACTATGAGTAGATGCTTCTCATCTCTCTACCTTCCTGTCTGTCTATCCCTGTTTGTCCCTCTCTCTCACTAAAACAAACAAATAAACAAAAAACTTATCCTTATTCTTATGGTCCTGGCCAGTGGGCTCAGTGGATAGAGCACCAGCCTGGCATATGGACATCCCGGGTTTGATCCCTGGTCAGGGCACATGTCAGAAGTGACCATCTGCTTCTTCCTTCCTTTATCTCCCCCAGCCCGTGGCTCAACCTGCTGGAGCATCCGCCCTGGGCACTGAAGACAGCTCAGTTGGTCTGAGCGTTGCCCTCAGATGGGAGATGCCAGGTGTAAACCAGTCGAGGTGCATTCAGGAGACTATCTCACTATCTTCCCTCCTTTGACATTGAAAAAAAATAGAAAAAGAACTCATTCTTATATATATTTTTTGTTGTTTAAATAAAAAATACAAGAAACTAATATCCACCCACATTCCAAGCAAGTTAATAGACTCTGTGACTGAATGGCTTGATCGAACCAACATATTGAATTTACAGTCATTTTTCATCTCACCCATCCAACACACACATGCGCACACCCGCACATGCAAAAAAAACCAAAAACCACAACTTTGTGATCGCAAACATCAAATATAGTCTAGAATATATATATATATATATATATATATATATATATATATATGTATGTATGTATATAAAACAACTTTGGCTATTGTTTTATAAATAAATACTTGGGGAAAGTTGTACAAACTACAAGACAGATATTTGGTGAACTATTATAAAGCGAACACACCTGTTCATCTATATGCAGGGCAATAAATAAAATATTAAAATCATCCCAGAAGATTACACTGGACTTCCTCTAACCTCTATCCTGCCTTTTCCCAAAGGTAACCCAAGCCTACTTCCTAATATGACAATTTGATTTGCCACATTTTTGAACAGTACATGGGTGGTGTGTAATAGTTTGTGTCTGCCCTCTGTAGCCTACATTAATTTGTAAGACACACCTACACTGCTTCATGCAACAGAAGTTTGTATATTTTCATTACTGTAGAGTATGTCATTGTATAAACAAAACAGTTTGTTCATTCTAGTGTTCATGAACTGCTTGATTGATCCTAGATTTTAGCAATTAACTACAAGCAGCTATGGAGGCAGTATCCACACATTTTGGACAACATATATTTGAATTTCTGCTGGGTGTGTGCTTACAAATGTAGTTTGCAAGTCTAGGACTTCCATGTTTCCCAACTTTATGAAATAATGCCAAATATTATTTGAATGAATGTACTTGTATAATTTTATCTACTGATTGTTTATTTTATTGACTAGAGAGAGGAAAGGAACAAGCAAGAGAGAGACAGAAACATCTGTTCCTGTGTGTGCCCTGACCGGGGATCGAACTGGCAACCTCTGTGCTTCAAAACAATGCTCTAACCAATCAAGCTACCAGCCAGGGTCAGTACTTGTATAATTTTATTGTTGTTGTTGGGGGTTTTTTTTGTATTTTTCTGAAGTTGGAAACGAGGAGGCAGTCAGACAGACCCTCACATGCGCCCGACCGGGATCCACTGGGCATGCCCACCAGGGGGCGATGCTCTGCCCATCTGGGGCTTCGCTCTGTTGCAACCAGAGCCATTCTAGTGCCTGAGGCAGAGGCCATGGAGCCATCCTCAGTGCCCAGGGCCAACTTTGCTCCAATGGAGCCTTGGCTGCGGGAGGGGAAGAGAGAGACAGAGGGGAAGGAGAGGGGGAGGGGTGGAGAAGCAAATAGGCACTTCTCCTATGTGCCCTGGCCGGGAATCGAACCCGGGACTCCTGCACGCCAGGCCGATGCTCTACCACTGAGCCAACCGGCCAGGGAGTACTTGTATAATTTTAAATTCACCCTGCTAGTGTATGAGAATTCCAGCTGCCCCATATTTTCACTTGGAATTTTCATTCTCGTTAATTTTATCAGTTCTGAGGAGAGTGTAGAATAATGTTTTCATTTGAATTTTTTTTTTTTTTTTTTTGCTTGACAACTAAAAAGAATCTCTTCATACATTTTTTAAAAAGTTGAATATTCCCTTTTGTGCAGAGCGTTAGAGTCTGCTGTGCATTTTTCTAGCGGGTTGTCAATCACGTCTTTGAGTTCTCTCCATGGTTTGGATTCGAGCCACCGGAGGTACCTGTTGCCACATCCCTTTCCCCTCTGTATTTCATTCTTGTAGTTGTTTCCATAGTTTCAATGTAATCCAATTTTATAATAACTTACTTTACAAACCATGCTTTTTATTCCTTGCTGGGGAAATACTTCATCCTTATGATGGAGATACCTTTTTCACATCATCTCTTGGAATGTTTGCTGTAATCAGTTTAAGTAGATGGGAGGCAGAAGTTGAGACGCATTCTCTCATATCAATCACTTCCTCATCTGTTTTAAAAGAATACCCTTTCCGCTTCCTGTGGAGTGGCACCTTAGCCATACACCAAGTCTTCTCCATGTTATGCGCGGATCTCTTTCTGTACACTCTAGTCTGTTCCCTCCACCACTCTTTGCAGCAATGGCATGCTATTTATTGACTCTGTTGTGATCATTTTGATATCTGGTTGAGCAAGTCTTTCTAATTTCCCCTTCATTGGGATAACTTCAACTATTTTTACAGGGACAGAGAGAGAGTCAGAGAGAGGGATAGATAGGGACAGACAGACAGGAATGGAGAGAGATGAGACGCATCAATCATCAGTTTTTCGTTGCGACACCTTAGTTGTTCATTGATTGCTTTCTCATGTGTGCCTTGAATGTGGGCCTTCAGCAGACCAAGTAACTCCTTGCTTCAGCCAGCGACCTTGGGTCCAAGCTGGTGAGCTTTGCTCAAACCAGATGAGCTCGTGCTCAAGCTGGCGACCTCGGGGTCTTGACCCTGGGTCCTCCATATCCCAGTCCAACGCTCTATCCACTGCACCACCACCTGGTCAGGCTATTTTGGGCACTTGTAATATTCTTCTATTTAGTCATTTTTTCTGGAAGAAGTGTTGAAATTTTGACTGACACTGGAATAAAGGTATTGATGAAGGGAGAGTGGATATCTTTAAAATATCAATCCTTTCTATTTATTAACATGGTATACACATCAGTTTAGGTCTTCTTTGACTTTCATCCCCACCCAGCTCATTTTTCCTCTTCCTGACTTACTGCTGCAGCGACAGCAACCATATAAGTATATAATAATGGATAGAGATGTGGAAGTGGTCATTTTTGTCTTATTTCCTTATGACAGAGGAGAGCTTTCAACATTTCATCGTTATGATGCTTGTTGCTGTTTTTAAAATACCTTTGATCAGATTAAGAAGGTTTTCTTTCCGAGTTTGGTGAGTTTTTATTACAATGATGATGATAATGATGAAGATGATAGTGGTGATGATGATGGTGGTGATGGTGATGGTGATGGTGGTGGTGGTGGTGGTGATGATGATGGTAGTGGTGATGGTGGTGATGGTGATAATGGTGGTGATGGTGATGGTGGTGATGATGATGATGATGATGGTGGTGGTGGTGATGATGATGGTGATGATGATGGTGGTGGTGGTGATGATGATGGTGGTGACGGTGGTGATGATGATGGTGATGATGATGGTGGTGGTGGTGATGATGATGGTGATGATGATGGTGGTGGTGGTGATGATGATGGTGGTGACGGTGGTGATGATGATGGTGGTGGTGGTGGTGATGGTGGTGATGGTGATAATGGTGGTGGTGGTGATGATGATGGTGGTGGTGATGGTGGTGATGATGATAATGGTGGTGATGATGATGGTGATAATGATGGTGGTGGTGATGGTGATGATGGTGGTGATGGTGATAATGATGATGATGATGATGATGATGGTGGTGACGGTGGTGATGATGATGATGGTAGTGGTGGTGGTGATGGTGGTGATGGTGATAATGGTGGTGATGGTGATAATGATGATGGTAGTGGTGATGGTGGTAGTAATGGTGATAATGGTGGTGATGATGATGATGATGATGATGGTGGTGGTGGTGGTGGTGATGGTGATAATGGTGGTGATGGTGATAATGATGATGGTGGTGATGGTGATGGTGGTGACGGTGGTGATGATGATGGTGGTGGTGGTGGTGCTGGTGGTGATGGTGATAATGGTGGTGATGGTGATAATGGTGGTGATGGTGATGGTGGTGATAATGATGATGGTGGTGATGGCAATGATAGCTTTTAAATCTTATCAAATGTTTTTTTAGCATAACTTTATCAAACAACTTTTGTTTTTTATTCAACTGTATGCCACTTTACTTTTTATTTTCAAAACACTTTCAATAAACCTACTCATATAAATATAATATAATTGATAGTGATTCTTTTTCACCCTAATATATAAATATGCTACTTCTTATTTAGCCAGCATTCTGGAGTTTAGATTGACATGATGTTGTTAATAACACAAACAACACTACTATTAGCATCCAGTTCTATATTCTCCTTGAAAAACGTCTTGACACGGACATATTTAGTCAACACATAAATACTCTTCCTTCTCTAGATAAATAGACCCAAACTCCTCTTAACAGCAGTTATATTAATCTACCCGTCAGCCAGAATTATCTGAATCTATTCCTTCTCCTCATACTTGTTACTGCATTTAAAAATATTCTTTTTTGGCATACTGTGTTAGAGCTATCTCATTTTAATTTTCATTTCAAAATAGCCTTTTAAATTGTAAAAAAAAATAGATATACAACTATTATTTCCAGATCTATTAATATTAAAATTTGGTTTATGAAAGAGATAAATCCATAAAGTAGGAGATGGAATAGCTTATTGCTTTAACCTAGGGCACTAACAACCTGCCTATAAAAGAGTTCTAAGCCTCACATACTTTTAATATGGTTCCACATCAAAATTTTCTCTGGTTTATAAATTACACAATATGTGGGCTATGTAAGCAAAACTTCTTTTAATTTATCCTTAACTGGTTTTCAAATAAAATTACAACAGAAAGTCACATAAGATATAGAGAGTATGTCCACCTCTAAATTCCAAAACACTTCATAATCTCTTACTTGTCAGAGAGGACCTTTATATTTCTAAACATTTTGCATCAAGAACCTAAAAGACCCTTGAGTGATGCATTCTTTCCATTTTTGTTAATAACCTGTTGTCTGCATCATGCACAATATTCATTCTGTCCATGTGCCGTGAAATGCTTCAGTGTAGTTCTTTTTAGATTAGCATTTATTTCTCCCTTCTCTTTCACTTTTGCCATTGTTTCATAGATGATTTCACAGCAGAAATGCTGAATGAGTAAATTCGCCTGGCCTCTACCCGAACTGCAAATAATGCCCTTACTTTATTTTGCATTCTGTGTTAAATATGAGTCTCCAAGTGCAATTTTAATCCCTCTACCAAGATGTAGAAGGCTGAGGCTGGGCAATTTATGACTCCTGATATAGAAGAATATTACCGTTGTTAAGCTCTATAAAACGTTGGGAGCGATTCCCCAGGTGCTAGCTTTAGAGTGATTTATAGCATAATGTTGACTCCTTGTCTTGTAGTGCAGGGGGTTAACTAGGAAGAGATTGATTTAGCGACTATGGTGTTTAATAGAGATTTTCAATAATATTATAATGGTACATGGTGTCGGACGGGTACAAGATTTATCAAGATGATCACTTGGTAAGTTACATAATGTTTAATCACTGGGGTGAACGCCTGAAACTAATATAACATTGTATTTGAACTATAATTGAAAAATGTAAAAAAAGTGATTTAAAAAAAAAGTGGAAAACTGCTATTAGTTCTTACATAAAATATGGAAAGAGTGAGATCTTTATTATTCGTAGGTACTTAAATCAGAGAGCTGTATTTATTTTCTCCTTTTGTGAAATGCAAAGCCTTGACTATATGATCACAGGTTTTTTTTTAAATAGATACACTTTATAAAAAAAACAAGCCAATAAATGCTTGGAAATACAAACATTTCCTCATATCAATGAAATGAAGGTCATTGTGATGAGTGGCCATCTACTAGTTGTTATGATTATGGCCAGTTGGACTGGGACACACTTTTGCTTTCCTCCTGAGACTTGTCCCTCAAGATAGAAGAATCTATCAATCCCTTGACATGTACTGTCTTGTGCCTCATTAGAATATAGTACTAACTTGTGTCTAGGCATGTTTGAGGGATATCTTAGCCAATCAACACACAGGGCACTTCTCGTGGGCCTTTGGCCACAGTCCAGTAAAATCTCCACGTGACCCACACTGTGGGGACAATGCCCTGGTTTCCTGGGTGGATTGAACATGCTCACTTCTAACTCTGCACTACGCAGCCAAAGCATCCTGAACGATGACCAAGTGGCAACCCTCAGAATAAGGCTCTGAGCTTTCAGTTTGCGCACATGTCTGACTGAAGCTTTTCAAAGCAAATTTATTTTAATTTGAATTGAAAAGATGGAGTTTTAAGATTGGGAGAGCAGAGTGTGCTGATATAAAAACAAAACAAAACAAAACAAAAAAACGTACACACGATACCAGGAGTAAAGCCGGCAGAATAAGAAATAAAGTCCACAGAGAAGTTTTTGATTTTCAAGAGCAGTGGCATAGCGCCGACATTTGAGTCTGTCTTAGCTACAATTCCAAGGGGGTGTCCCAGTGAGCTTGTTCTTGTTTTCTCATTTAAAATCTGTGTATATTGTTTTTATGTGTATATGCATATGAGGTGTGTGTTAAAAAATTGCTGATGCCCTTAGTCACAGAAACTAAAAATAGGATGCTTCAAACATCATAGTGTGCTTGCTGCTTTTACATAAGCCAATTCAAAATGACAAGTCCCCTTAATGCTAATTGTAGCAATATGTTTCCTAACATCAATCACCATCTTTTAAGTTTTTGCTACAATTTAGCCCAGCAGAAATTTTAAAGTAAAGTTTTATTGCTCACTTTCTTCAACTCTATAACTAAGTCATGTGAGATTATTCTTTTTTGCTACCTGACTAAGGGACCTGACTAAAATGTCCTTTTTTTTTTTTTTCTGAGGACTCATTAACTATTTCAAAAAAATAAAATCTGGCCAAGCATGTTATAGAAGTCTAAAAATCACCATGTCAGAATTATTACACTTACATCAAGTTAATAAATTGTATACAGTAAGTCCCCGAATTACAAATATCTGACTTACTTACAACTTGTACTTACAAACAGAGCACCATAAGGGCGATTGGTAATCAACTGCAGTTGGACAGCGGTGAGAATGGTATCCTCGAGTTACACCTCCCACGGCAGAGAACTAACCAGTGAAGCCCTGACGGAACTAGAGCAGAGGACGACAGCATTTAGGGAAGGAAACAGGGACCCGGAAACTCCAGACCTGAAGGTTTTCTACCAAAAGAGTTAGCTGGTGCTTTCTGTCTGGTTGAAGCAAGAATGGCAAAGTGAGAGGAGGAAGATCCCGACAGAGAGAGGTTCACCACGGTTTACCACACAGTGACCGGAGGCCTGAGAGGCTCCAGGGCCACTGCTGAGAGAACAAGAAAGCTCTGTCCAATACAAACCTCCCTGGATGCCGACTTCACGAGATGGACTCCAGCAGCAGAACCAACCCCTGACTCTGACACCCGTCCCATCCTCTCCAGCAAGTCCATCATCTTCTGCATCATCCACCGTTGTTTAAAATGGTGTTGGAAAATGTTTAAGTATCCGTATGCACAGAAAGGTAAAAATAAATACTATGCTAAGACAAACATCTAAGTTGCATTTAATTTTTTTTAAAGACTTTATTTATTCATTTTAGACAGGAGAGAGAAAGAGAGAGAGAGAGAATGAGAGAGATGGAGAAGGGAGGAGCAGGAAGCATCAACCCCTATATGTGCCTTGACCAGGCAAGCCCAGGGTTTTGAACCGGCGACCTCTCAGCATTTCCAGGTCGACGCTTTATCCACTGCGCCACCACAGGTCAGGCCTAAGTTGCATTTAATAGGTAAATGTGCCTGTTCCAACTGACATACAAAGTCAACCTAAGAACAGACCTACAGAACCCGTCATGTTCATAACCCAGGACTGCCTGTGTTTTTATTTCTGGATGCACTTGCATAGAATATGCTATATTCAATAACAGGATATGAAAGAGAAAGTATATATCTAAATAAAATGCGGTACACATCTATTCCGGGTATTGATCTTTTTTTTTTTTTTTTGCGTTTTTCTGAAGCTGGAAACAGGGAGAGACAGTCAGACAGACTCCCGCATGCGCCCGACCGGGATCCACCCGGCACGCCCACCATGGGGCGACGCTCTGCCCACCAGGGGGCGATGCTCTGCCCATCCTGGGCGTCGCCATGTTGCGACCAGAGCCACTCTAGCGCCTGGGGCAGAGGCCACAGAGCCATCCCCAGCACCCGGGCCATCTTTGCTCCAATGGAGCCTTGGCTGCGGGAAGGGAAGAGAGAGACAGAGAGGAAAGCGCGGCGGAGGGGTGGAGAAGCAAATGGGCGCTTCTCCTATGTGCCCTGGCCGGGAATCGAACCCGGGTCCTCCGCACGCTAGGCCGACGCTCTACCGCTGAGCCAACCGGCCAGGGCCGGGTATTGATCTTTTAACCCCACCCCATGATCCTCTGACCTGGAGATTGTCACAAGCGTGGCCATCAGTTACATAATTTATACGACATTGATCTTACCGCTGGGTATGGAGCCGGTCCTCCAATACAACATTTGAGTTACAATTACATTCAATAATCCTGGTGCCTTGACAGACAGGGCTCCTCAGTCATTTCCAATTCCCACCCCATTTTCTTAAACTGGTTTGTGGATAACGTGTTTATAATAGCTACGTTTAGGTATTAATGGAACGACATGGGCACCTCTATCATATTCTAAGTCATTTTAAACAGGGGCCGGTCAAAGCTTTATTTTGCTCCTTTCATTTTCACTTCTAGTGTGACACTTTCCCTTATAGATAATGGTGTCTCATTTTTTTTTTTGTCCATTCTCCTTTTGCTGCTGGAGCTAAGAAACTCAAAACATCTAAAAATCAGCCATAGTAAGGATTGTGTGCACCCACAGGATTACATTTTATTCTCACTTCCGTTACTAAGACAGATGTTCACCCTGAGATGTATACTGTATGGCTGAGATAAAAAGAAACTTTCTCCACTTTTAATAAAAAAAAAAAAAAAAAAAGTTTGTGATCCCAAACCACACATCATATTTATGAAGCTTAATTTACAAGGTCTTTATCATTTTCCCTTAACTTTCATAAATCGTATTCAACAGACAGCCAAATACATTGCAGCTTAACATGTATTTATTATGGGTTTATGTGTCTTAAACTCCAGATAAGAAGTATATAATGAATGTTTTCAAAACTTAAGCTTTTAAAAATGTCAAACTACAGATAACATTTTCAATTTGTTCTCTACTCAACCCATTATGAAATGACGAACACAGTGTTTTATTCTGACCATCTCTGCTCAATTCTCTCTCACTCACTGCATACAACATCAGAAATCTAATCGTCATTGGGTATCAGAAATCACTAGGCTCTCTGGGAGGAAATAGTTATGAATTGGCTGACCACCTGGCCAAGACTTCCGTCATGCTATCTGATAGACAATATATTTCTGGCATGCTGTCAATATTTGCACTCTGAGGCTGATTGGATCTGGCAATGTGGGACACACCTGCGACCTCAACCAAGTGATTCATTGTTCGCCCTCGTCCCGCGTTACAGTTTTATACTTCTCTTCATCACCCAACTCAAATGTGACAACTGTCCCGGAACCCTTGGGCAATTCACTCCTCAGTTCCTCTTCAGCGCTCCGGTAACAAAGGTGCACTTCTGTTTCAACTCCGGACACTGTATTTTGATTGTACTTTTCATCCATCTATTTACTGGAAACTAATCGCATACACAGCACTTCTGTGAGTTGTCTGAACACAGAGCGAAAAGACAAAAGCCTTTGTCGCTGAGATACTCACAGTGGCTGAACGCCGTGTTTATCCTTTACACCAGGGGCAGTCAACCGCCTTTTTATACCTACCGCCCACTTTTGTGTCTCTGTTAGTAGTAAAATTTTCTAACCACCCACTGGTTCCACAGTAATGGTGACTTATAAAGTAGGGAAGTGACTTTACTTTATAAAATTCATAAAGCAGAGTTACAGCAAGTGAAAGCATATAATAATAATTACTTACCAAGTACTTTATGTCGAATTTTTGCTAAGTTTGGCAGAATAAATCTTTATAAAACAACTTACTATAGTTCAATCTATCTTTTTATTTATACTTTGGTTGTTCTGCTACCGCCCACCATGAAATCTGGAGCGCCCCCTAGTGGGCAGGAGGGACCAGGTTGACTACCACTGCTTTACACCATTAAGTTCTGCCTCTATTGTAGCCAGATATTATGGCTTACTCCTTTTTATTTTTGAGGCATTAGCAGGTTGCTAAATGTAGAGGAGATATTTGATAAATAAAGACATGTATGAAGTGTTAGTGGAATAAAGAAAGGAAGCTAGTGCAAAGCCTCTCACAGAGGCAGACATTACGGCAGACAGCTTTACCTCTGCTGGTACATGACTGGACAAGGTCACAGGTGGGCAGGGGAGGGGCCTGTGTTAGGTCTATGCTGTGTGCACCATGATACCACAGACGTCAGCCCAGGGTCTTCACGGCTACCTACCCCATAAGAAAATAAACCTAAATTGTACTTTTAATTGTGAAATACCTATCTTAACTCACATTGAAACAATGCTCTCCTTCCTCTGTAAGGTGTGATTTGAAACTGGTGTTTGTCACTGTTCTTTCTACTGGTCAGGGTGGTGCCTCTGGCCAGCACATCCCTGGCTCAGGTTCACTGGGAACCGACCCCACAGAGATGCCTAAGTAGTCAAGGCAATCTTGTCATTTGTGACGGTTGAGGGGCTGTAGTACACAATCCCCAAAAGAAGTTCTGGTTGTTTGCAGGGGTTTTTTTTGTGTTGTTTTTTTTAAGCGGGGGTAGGGGGCAGGGTTCTAATTCTAAAAGATGTTCTTAATCAGTTCAGAATATACAGCAATACAACACCTACCCCCATCCTACCTCCATTTTCCGTTGCCTTTTTAGCTTTATATTTGTCAAGGTAATTTCCTGTGGCTTTTATTCAAAGAACCCTGAACTGACAGAATGCCACCATGAGGAAAGTAGGTGGTCAGACTCACTCACAGATTGTCTAAGGGAGGCAAAGCCTCGGTAGGGGCATGAGGATGAAAAACAACCTATAAGCTTGTACACGTACAGTATGAAGAATATCGAGTCATTTCTTAAGAATCATCAAGACTATTCCGTCAAAGTCAGCTGGGTGTTGCCACTTTAAACCAAAGGGCAGGAGGACAGACCAGGAGGCATCCAGACCGGGTCAGATTAGAGGCTGTTCTGAAAAAGAGACACTAAATGCTGAAATTGGAATGCCCCGGTGCAGATTTTGTAGTCACCCACATTCAAGTGTGCAGAGGCGCACGGGCCAGGCCTCTGGCGTGTGAGTCCCCCTCCCATCCTGCTAGGTCCACACTCTCCAGTGTTCACTGGGCTCTCTTTCTACAAGAATCTTAAGGAAGCCCCAGAGGTCTGGGTGGAGGTAGATTTCTTGATCGGGATGTTGCTAGTCAATTATTTGGGTCAATACTCTTTTGTATAAAATATCCGTAAGCAAGCACTCTGCGTTCGGACACACTGATACACAGGTTCTGGCTGGTATGCTGTGTTCTGACAGCAACGCACGTGAGAGAGAGGTCAAGTTGAGGGGAGGCTATTAAGGTGTAATGGCAGCTCTGGTGATTTCCTCTCAGGAAGGAAACTGTATTTTGAAGAAACAAGATAGCTGTTTGCATACACAGGAGAGAAAAGGGTGTGATGTCTGAGAATCGGGCTGGCACAACATTGTGACCTCCAATCCTATCAACTATCTCTGCCCGATCTTGACTGTTTCATCATTCCCTACAATATTTTTATTAGCCACGTTTTAAGATATTAAATTTCATTTTAAGAAAATTGTTTAAGTAGACAGTAACTAATAGACAGTGACTAACGGAACTAGTAGTGATATTTCTATACAAACACAGATTTCTGACACTATTTTATTTGGCCTTGATTTAAATGTAATGAAAAATGCAGGTGAAAAGCTTACATTAAAGCAATTCCTATAATTGCACATATTTATTTCTATATATGCCATTACGTCTACTATATACCATTCTAAATTTCAAGCTTATAAACAGTGGTCGGAAGTTAAGTGTCTATGCTTAATGAGTCAAGCATCACCTCATGTAGCCTTTAATCCAGAGAGAAGACAAGTGAAGAGTGAATGAACTTCATAGGGTGACAGAAAGCACAGATCCCTTGCTTCTTTGGGGTATTGTAGGTAGATTCCGTGCAGTGCACGTTGCCACTGTTGTCGTCTCAAACCTAAATTAACAGTTTATGTTTTGAGACTGAACTAGAAAAGAAAGAAAATTGACTTCTTGATGGGCATTTCATCACAAGAGAAAGCTTCTTCGTTCATTCATCCAGAATGAGAAAATAAAAGCAATCATTGGTTGCATTTAACAATTCTTATCTTATCAAGAAAAAAAAAATTGGAAAATTGGAAAAACCTGTCAAATGTCATTTTGCTCATAAGTAAAACAAAAAGAATGCCAACCCAGGTGTTTGAAGCATTGTAGCACAGCCACTGGCCCTCACGTGTGGCCACAAATGAGTTAGTTATTCGACTAGCCCACCTATTATAGAATAGAAAAGAAACTCTATTTTATTTTTGTGATAAGACTAAAGCTTAGAAATATATCTAAACTAATTGAATTGGATGCATTTTGACATGTTCGTTCTGAGCATTCCTAATATTTCAGCCATTCATGGCGACACATTAAACATCAGAGCCTGAAAAGAGAATTCTAATTTAGGAATGAAGTGAACTATTTGACAGCTGGGTTAAAAAATGCTTACGAGTTTATAATTATATCTCATCTACAGGTGTCACTATTGGTGAGTTTAGTGCAAATTCAAATTATTTGATACTTAATTACATAAAATAATATTAAGAAACTGTGTCAAAAGAGACACAAATTGATTAATCCCAGGAAAAAAAAGAATTGATTAGTTTACAGGAAAAACAACATTGCAGCTGTTACAATATATCTGTAACTTGGAAGCATTAAAGCAGCACAAATAGAGAAGTATAAGAATAAAAAATAGTATTGTTGTTATGTTATAATATACCCACACTGTGCTTAATGAAATTTAATTTTACTTTTATTATTGGTGAAATATAAAAGATAATAGGCTTTCTTATCCTTTATGATCTCCATCCTCTGGGAGAGACATATTGCTGGGCGAAACTAAGGCTTCATTAAATTTCTTCTGCCTGTGGGTCTAGAAGAATATAATGATGTACGTGCTCATGTAAGTAGTGTGTGTGTGTGTGTGTGTGTGTGTGTGTGTGTGTGTGTGTGTGTAAGAGACAGAGTTTTCACTGTTTGTCAGAACTTACTCTACATACTAAGTGTCTCTAAAATTAAACATTTGTTTGTATTGCCTGTACTCCAAAATGATAGAGTTCTGCAGATGTATCCCTTTGCCTTGATTAATACTGTGGATGTGTCCTCAAGTCTTGTCAAAAACCAGAAATCCACCCCCCCCCCCCCCAGTTGGCTCAGCGGTAGAGCGTTAGCCTGGTGTGTGGAAGTCCCAGGTTCGATTCCCAGCCAGGGCACACAGGAGAAGCACTCATCTGCTTCTTCATTCCTCCCCCTCTCCTACTCTCTATGACTCTCTTCCCCTCCCGCAGCCAACACTCCATTGGAGCAAAGTTGGCCCAGGCGCTGAGGATGGCTCCATGGCCTCCACCTCAGGTACTAGAATGGCTCCAGTTGCAACAGAGCAACACCCCAGATGGGAAGAGCATCGCCCCCTGGTGGGCATGCCGGGTGGATCCCGGTAGGGCACACGCAGGAGTCTGTCTCTCTGCCTCCCTGCTTCTCACTTCAGAAAAATACAAAAAGACAAAACAAAACAAAAATATACACACTAAAAATCATTTTCATTTATTTATTTTTATAGCAACCAGATTTTACTGTTAAGCCAGTCAACGAAGGTTACAGTGAGCTCCAAGCGATGCACTTAGTGTCTAATAATGAGACAGCTGGAACTGTTCACGGCATCAACAAGGACTAAAGTGACGTCTGCAAAGGCGTCACAAAGGGGACAGCAAAGGCGATGCAGGAAAGTGACTGCAGTTTGTCCCCGAGTAAATATACTTAGAAGGAAACAGCAGGGGTGAGGTACATTTCCTGAAGGGCTCATGTCATAAAAAAACACATAAACTTAAATCTGTAAAAGAAAAAAAAAAGAAAAAAAAAACACGACTGTGTCTGTTTTCATCTCTCCTTTTCGTAAACGAGGCTGACGTGCTGCTACAGTCGGCGCCTGAATCGCACCCACGGAAACCCACACCACACACACATCATTTTAAAGGAAGCTCTCCCGTGCGGCTCCCTCCGAGGGCGGTCCAAGTCCTTGCGGCCAGACACATCTGCGTATCTCTCTCCAGCAGCCTAACGCCACCGCTCCAGAAAGACAGGAACATCAAAGAGCCCAACAGCATCAGAAGAAAAGTGATTTAACTGTTAGATCTCTGCAGAGCGCTAATTCACTCCCCTAACAGAACAGCACGGTTACCATCCCTAGAGTCTAACCCAAGTTGAAAATTATTTCTACTTGAAGGAAAAAAAAAAAATCTCTCTCTCTCTCTCTCTCTCTCTCTCTCTCTCTCTCTCTCTCTATATATATATATATATATATATATATAGTGATTGCTGAGTTTTAACCTCAGAACATATTTTAATAATTTTTTTTGGATGCAAAAGGGAATAAAAAAAAAAAAATCCCTCTAGAATAAAAGCCTAGGGAAATAACTCCAATCGTCTGCTTAGACTTGTTCAGAAATCAGAAACACTGGAACGGTATGCTTAAAAAAGATGGAGGACCAATTTAGTAAGCTGTAAATTATTTTTATTCATTTATATTTATACTTATTTGTTAAAGTACCCCCTAAAATGGTAAGTTATTATATAACTGTACCGCTGTCAAATTATGTTCTAATTATTTGTTTTTATTAGAATTGTGCTTCCCCACACAGATTTTTTTTTTTAATTAGAATTTCAACTGTTTTTACATTATTGAAGTGGAAATGAAATTCTTGACCATTTTATGGGTATGTGCATTACAAGGATGAAATGTATCATTGCTGGTGAGGTACAAGTAATAGAACAGAGTTTCAAAATGACCGGGGTTGTTTGAGGGATGTGCAAATCACTATGTAACGAGTGAAAATGTTTCTCAATTGGACGACGTACTTCATTACGACTCAGTCCCATTTGTCGAGGTACCAGATGCCAAGCCCGCACTCTCTCCTCAACTCCCGCTCTCTGAGTCGACTCCCCGCCTCCTCTTGGGGTTTCTCTCAGAGACAACTGGTTAAGAGCACAACTCTGTAGTCTGCCTCACTCGCTTTGCGGTCAAGCGTTGCCACGTTCCAGCTGCATAACCTCCCCATTCATTTTTTAACCTCTCTGAGCTTTGCTTTTCTCCGAGAAATAAAACAAGAAGGCCCACCTCCTCCTTGCCATGAGGGTTACAGGAAGATCGATCGATGCGCTAGCATCGGACCCCTGCCATGTGGTTAGGGGAGGAGCTCGTCATGCAATTAATCAAGGACTGCTACCTTCCCTTCCTAATTATCTCTTGACTCTGAGGCTTTCTCTCCATCTCTATTAAAACCAGATGACTCCAGGCCCAGAGCAGCTCTCCCGTGTGACTCTCCAGGTCTGCTAACTCGTCTCCCTCGCTGGGTTGAAGTGTTCCCACGCAATTTTGCACAGCAAACATCTGATGTCACCACCGTCCTGTGATACGCGAGTCTCTACCTTCTACAATCGCCCTGTTCACCCACCTTCAAGTTGCGTACGTTTGCTTACTTATGAATCATATCCATGACCTGCTCTGTGGCAGGAATGACAAAATAGACGCAAAACTAGCAAAGACGATGGGATAAATATAATCAGAAAAGACTGCTTTTAAGGCATTTCAGTGTATGACCTTGTGCAGTCCTGTGAGGGGACACACTCAAACTCGGAGACTCCGGATATGCTTGCGGGGAGTCGGAGCCTCTTTGAAGCGCTTGGATGTGTTTATCACACGTTCTTTGTCTCTCACCAGCTTCCCCTCAACATCTGGCTCCCGCAATACAGAACGACTCAGCTCTTTCTTGTCCAGTCGACTTTCCTATTGACTCTCCTGGAACCTACAGCAGAGATCTACCTTCGTCCTCTGATAACTCTCTTTTATTCCTGCCACATGCATATTTTATTATATCTTCTTTAATATTACTTGTTAATATTATACATAATAATGAGTACCTTTTCCATATTATTTTTTAATTATTCATTTACTTCTTTGGTTAAACTTTTAGATTGAATAATTTTTGAGAGAGAGAGAGAGAGGGAGGGGAGGAAAGAAAGGAGGGAGAGAGGGAGGAGGAGAGAGAGAGAGAAAGAGGGAGGGAGGGAGGGAGGGATGGAGAGAGGGAAAGAGGGAAGGAGGAGAAGAAGAGAGAAATATTGATTTGCTCCACTCATTAATGCCTTCATTGGTTGATTCTTGTATGTGCCCTGACCAGGGATCAACCTGTAATCTTAGCATATTGGGACAGTGGTCAACCAACTGAGCTACCTGGCCAGGGCCTCTTTTTTTTTTTTTTAATTGATTTTAAAGAGAGAGAAAGGAAGGGAAAGAGAGAAAGAAAAGCATCAATTTGTTGTTTAATTATTTATGCATTCATTGGCTGATTCTTTTATGTGCCCTGACAGAGCTCAAAGTCACAATGTTGATATATGGGGACAATACTCTAAACGAGCAGCCCGATCAATGGGCTAGATTGAATTTCTTAAAGAAGAGATTTTTTTCTTTATATTCTCTAATAAAAACAATTCAATAAATATTTATAAAATTAAATATTTCAATACACACTTGTTGAACCAAATTAAACCATCTGTGAGATTTCTTGGAGGTCAATTCCTATTTACTTTTTAATAACTGGATCAGGTATTGAGTCTATAATGACTCTTGATTTTTTTAATGGAATTTTATTGGGATGACACTGGTTAACATAATCATACATGTTTCAGGTGCCTGATTCTACAGCACATCTGTGTTCATGGTATTGCGTGTTCACCACCCTCCCAGTCAAGTCTTCGCTCATCATTATTTATCCCCCTATACCCTGCTTTACCCCCCCACCCCCCACAATCTCTCTTTTGATTTCTTTTTTAAGGCAGAGTTGACTTTCTTTGAATTACGCTTTGACCAGGTATCTACATAGCTTAGCCCTTACCTTCCTAGAATGAAATGCTTGCTTTCCATGTCAAGTTTTCCCTGTGACAATGAGAGAGACTTTATTCAGAGCAAAGATGATGTAGCTGGTGTCAGCTTTTACAATCATTATGTCCTGATTGGATCAATAAACAAATAACCCAAGGAATGAATGAGAAAATCATCAAACGATATCAGAATCATCAGGATTCACTGTTTTAAATGGTCTCCTTCTTCTATTCTGCATCTCCAGAGTGTTTGCAAAGCTCTACAGTGTGTACACAGAGAAGAAAAACATGTTGCTTCTCCACCTCGAGTCAGCAGAGCCTAAGTCCCTAGCCCCAGTATTATGACACCTGTACATATCGAAATTTCAACACATTGTAATGACAAGAACAGAACTTACACTATGTATTTTGAGTTATAAACTTGGGCTAAAACAATCCATAAAGTTATGGGATTTTTTTCCCCCTAACTGTCCTCACTTCTGCTTCAAATAAAATGATCATAATCATCAGTATTATCATCAATAATATTGCTAGAATATTATTATTCACTTAATCTAAATGTTTGTTGGAAATATATCCAGCCGACTGTTCACCATAATTTAAAGACATATGCAAAGATGAACTGAATCTATAACCAGTGAAAGATATATTACAACATAACACCTTTTGCCTTTTTTTACTTTGAGTAGCTATAAAAATGGGCACAGTGGCTAAATGCCATGTTTCTTAACATGCCGCCGGCCATATCTCATATCATCTTATTGCTCCTAGCGGCCCTTTAAACTTAATTAAAATGGGGAGTTTTTTCCTAGAACTTAGAAAATAAAGCTGACTTGCTATAATTCAAATGGAAGCAGTCTCCTGCTGGCCATCAATGATTGGTGAAGCAGAGAGAAAAGCTTGCCTATTTTTTATTTCTCCAATTGGTGAGAACCCAGGTTTTACTGAATTTAGCTGCCTCATGATTTAACCTCAACACGTAAGTACCTACTGATAACTGGCGATCTGCTGTGGGAACAGATGCCAATAATCAGGTTATTCTCTCGGGATGCATTAAGTTTAAAATCCAATTTCTTTTGAACACTGTGTAATTAGCTGTATCAATGACTAATTAGTCATTGATTGAGTGATTTCAAAATAGCATGATTGACCTAATCAGCGGACAACTGTGGTCCAGTTCCTTAACTTCTCAGCGTCTCACTGTGCTCATCTGTGTAAGAAAATTACAGAAGAACCTTCCTCGTGGACTGCTGTGAGAATTAAAGGATAGATTCATGGAAAAGGGCATCTTTGTTACGTGCTGGGCGCTGACCACCATGGAGTCATCTCACCATGCTTGACTTGCAGCAACAGTGAGTAGAAGAGAATGTGATTCTAGGCTGCTGTGATCAGATTTAGGTCTGACCGCTGCGTGCCCACTAATCAACAGTCACAGAACTTGAAGCACAGACTCTGATTAATAGCTTTGGAAGACAGCCATTCACCTAGGTTAAAAAGCTTGGATGGTTGGACCTACCTTTCCCTCCCTCTATATTTGTTTGCTGTCCGATGCTTGAGGGTGCTGGACTCCAGGCACTGCCCCCTCCGGGGTGAATATGCTTCCTGGGGAGGGAGGTCAGACAGGCCCCAGAGGAAGGCGCTGTGCTCAGGCTTTGAACGTCTGTTGCAGGAATGAAAACACAAGGCGCGGGGGGGGGGGGGGGGGGGGGGGGGGGGGGGGGGGTCAGAATGGAAGAAAGAGTGGCTGATACAGAGGGCAGAATTGTTTGACTGGCCATGGACCGCTACCTAGCTCAGTGAACAACGTACACATTCTTCTTTAAAACCGGATCAGGCATCCCCAAACTATGGCCCGCGGGCCACAATGCGGCCCCCTGAGGCCATTTATCCAGCCCCCACTGCACTTCTGGAAGGGGCACCTCTTTCATTGGTGGTCAGTGAGAGGACCACTATATTTGGCAGCCCTCCAACGGTCTGAAGGACAGTGAACTGGCCCCCTGTGTAAAAAGTTTGGAGACCCCTGCTAGATGGAGATCATGAATATGGCAGGGGCAGAGGGTCATTTGACTTGCACTTAGAGTGTAGTGTAGTGCCTTGTCTCTGATGTCATACGGAGGGCAGACAGCCCCAATGAGTCTCTTAAAGGGGGACCAGTCACTTCTAAATGGGGTACCCTTGCCAAAGTGATGGGGAAGCTTGCCTGGTAACAAAACAACAGATGTGACAGCAGGCTTTACTGCCCCTCGACTGAGTCTGCTCTGCATATGTGAGCGCGCGTCCGTAGCACCTATTCTCCACCAGGAGCTGCAGGACCTGAATGACTGCGATCCCCCCCCCCCCCCATGTACATGTGGAAGCCTAACCCGCAATGGAGAGGGAATTACGCGAGGCCTTTGGCAGGTGTTGAAGTCCTGAGGGCGGAACCCTCAGGAACTGGATCCGTGTCTTCCAGAAGAAGATCCCTCGCCCACCCACCACGGGAGGACACAGAGAAGCCCTGCTCGCTGCCTGACCTCCAGCCTGCAGGGCCGTGAGCGGGACGTCTGTCTGCACGAAGCCGCTGCCCCGTCTGCGGTCCTGTTACAGCCGGCTGAGAGGACTACGACGGGGACCACCTCATTCTTCTGGAGACGAGTCCCTCCCGGGGCCTCTCAGGTGCATCCCGCCTGCCTCTGCAGAGGTCCTTTAAGCCAGGGGTCCCCAACCTTTTTTTTGGGCCACGGACCGGTTTAATGTCAGAAAATATTTTCACGGACCGGCTTTTAGGGTGGGAAGGATAAATGTATCACGTGACCGAGACAAGCGTCAAGAGTGAGTCTTAGACGGATGTAACAGAGGGAATCTGGTCATTTAAAAATAAAATAAAATAAAACATCGTTCAGACTTATATATAAATAAAACAGAAATAATGTAAGTTATTTATTCTTTCTCTGCGGACCGGTACCAAATGGCCCACGGACCGGTACCGGTCCGCGGCCAGTGGGTTGGGGACCACTGCTTTAAGGAAAGGATGTGGAACTGTATCAAAAGCTGCTGAGAGCTCTACAAAAATAAGTGATAAAAGGTGTCTCTTGCTATGAAATCAAGTTTTCCCAGTGTTCCTCCTGATTCCTCTTTTGATCCTTCCTAAAAACCCTCTCTGGTCTCTTTCCTACCCATGTGGCACTGATGGGACTTCCTCCGTGTTCCGCCCCGAGTCTCCTTGCGGCGCATGGGCGGTTAACCTGCTCCCACGATCCCCCCTCGTGTCTGCACACGTGACCTCTTTGAGAGTCAAGCCTGTGCGTGTTGCCGCCTACTGAACATTTCTACAGTGTTTCCCATGTACCTTAAACTAAGTGTTATGATGTAGTGATTGATCTTCGACAGCTCTCCCTTCCCTACACCGATTTTCCTTCTTTGTGCACAAGTACCGCCCTTGGCAAAGACACACGCTCACTTGCCCAAACCAGAGACCTTGGGAGGATGCGGGACACCTCCTCTCTTCCCTAATTAACCCGTCACGGAGCCAGTGATCCCACCGGAACGTGCACCGTGATTCCACTCGTGTCTTCCCAACGCTCCGCCACGCTGTTCTTCCACGTTGCTGTCATCTCACATCAGAGTGAGTACACAGTGTTGCACACTCTGCCTGCACTCATTCTTGCATCCAATCCGTTTCCCACCTCGTGGTAACAATGAATCCGTAAACAGAAATGGAAACCCACCATTTTTCTGTTCAAAATCTCTAAAGGGAGTCTTAGGGGAAAAGAATGAAATCCAATATGTGACACAGCTATCAAGATTTCCAGGAGCCGGCACTCTGTGTCCCAGCTTAACGAATGTCCTCACACACTGCCACTCAATAACCTTTATCTCCACCACATCACTTCCCCACAAAGGCGCTTCCTGAGGCTCCGGTGAAAATGAGATGCTCTGTCATTGCTGCTCATAATACCTGGTACTTGTGTTTATAATACAATCATAAGTATTTTTACTATGTATTTATATTATATAATACTTTGGTTTATTTAATCATAGTCATTTAATGTGTGATCTATTTAGTTTCTACTCTAATGACTTTTTTTTTTTTAAGGCAGAATTTGGTTTAGTTCTAAGTTGAAACTTGGCACATGATGGACATTCATAAATAACTGGTGAATGAATAATTAAACAAAACTGAGAATACAAAGGCAAAACTATAAGACACTGCTCAACCTCCCTAATACCATCGCTTTCTTTATCTTGAACTGTCTGATGTTTCTCGTTGGTTCTAATAAACCCCTTGTCTGTGTCTTATCATTGACTCTTCCTTCTAATGCTTCATTCTTGAATTACAGGACATTTTAATAACTATACTGACATGGCACTTAGTGTCTGAGTTTGAGGCTTATCGATATTTGCTTTAAGCATCAAACTCTCCATACTGCAACAAATTTTTCAGTTGATTGCTACCGAGATGTGTGACCTCCTATTTATTCTGTAAAATACTTTCTATGATTTTATATACTTACTAATGAAACCTCTGCGATCTGAGTGCTTCGTTCTGTCCAATTCTGGATACCATGGAAGTGCAGGATATATCTGAAAGTCTTTGTGACCTGATATCTAAGCTCTACCCAACATGGAGTGAAATATGGACACCATACCACACCCTTAAATCACAACAGGTATGGAGGAGAATAAAGATTAAGGATGTCTTGCCTAGTGGTGCTGATTATTCTGTAGTAGAAGCTTTGCAGATGATACTTTAAAGATGGCCTCTCAATGGTTATCTTTTGTTGATTTATCTGATCTTTATGAAACACAGCTGGCTGTCAGGTTCATGGCTGTGACCTGACATTGGATACGCTACTGGACATACCGACTGGTCAGATCTGGCCACACCTTCAGAAGGACATTGAAAGCCCAGTAGTCACTTCTCTAAGTAAACTGTCTCCTGAGAAGTTTCCAGACATTTACTCTTCATGTTATCTCAACCTTTCTGCTTTATAGCCTCATCTATTTTGAGTACAGTAAAATAAATAGTTATTAAGATTTTAATTTCCCCTTACCATTATCCCAATTACAAACTCTAATGCAATTGTATTTTTTAATTATCTAACTGATTTAAAATATCATGTGTTGTAATGTCATACTATAAGCAGAATTTTTCACAGTAAGAATCAGTGAATATTTATTCTTCAATCCTAAGCACCTGGCTCAGGGCCTGTCATAAAGGATATTCAGTAATGTCAATTGAATAAATAACAAGCCAATTTTAAGAAGCTATACAGAGAATATTCTTATTTCCACAGAATCATTTTTTAGTTCTCTGTATTTTTAACAACAGAAATAGTCTCATTCTGCTGTTTTGCTGAGCATAAACCGAACACACCCCTAATTATCACTCAAGTATCATCAGTTCTTACATAATTTCCATAAGACATACATTGCAATATCAAATTACTTAAGAAAAATGACTCAACTTTGGTTTTCCCAAAGAAAATACATTAGGAAAATACTGTATTTGTTCATTTCAGCTATTTGGTCAAAGCTCAGCCAGTCCAAACTAGCACTTTGAACTCATGGGTTGAATCAAATCCGTGTTCCGTTCCTGCCCCAATCATGTCAAAAACACTCTATGTTTCCACCAATAAGCCTTCTTTGGAACACCCATAACCTTTTAAAAAGTTACTTCGCAGGTGAACAATTTTGTTTAAAAACGCTTGATTTTTGCCATTTAGAATACGCTGGGTAGCATAAGAGGGATGAACAGCCGACGGCTCTATAAAAAGCTGTGGTTAGCATTAAAATGGAAACCGGCCTGTATATACACATCACAGCATGGCTCACCCTGCATCATGATTACAGGCTCAGCTGAAAGGGACCCTTCATTGCCTGATCTCCCTTCTCTGTGGCTGGGACCCAATGAACGCAACACAAGTGGCCTCTCTCTTCCCTGGGAATCATTGAGCGACATATCCACTTTGTGATTTTTAAGAGAACAGGAGAGAAGCTTGCCTCTTGTTCCTCCTTCTTTTCTGTCGGGATCAGACGGCTCATTGATTTCCCGAGAAGAGGAAAATGCAAGGAAATGAGTCTGAACATGTGTCTGATTTTCCTTCATGTCCTTGGCTGACTCCTAACCTTGTGTGTGAGGACAAGACTCCAATAAATCCAGCCAACCACAGAGCTAGAAGGCTGAAGATCTGGTCGCGACAGAGCATCGCCCTCTGGTGGGCAGAGCGTCGCCCCCTGGTGGGCAGAGCATCGCCCCCTGGTGGGCAGAGCGTCGCCCCCTGGTGGGCATGTCAGGTGGATCCCGGTGGATCCTAGAATCATTTAGGATTGGGGAGACAGAAGTTCGAGGTCAGACCCAGCTAAGTTAGACGAACCTTAGTAAAAACACTGGGCTTCAAGTTAAAAGCTCAGAATAAGCACATACCTACCTAAGGAGTGCTCACTGGACCATCAGAAATAGAGCGATACAAATCTAAAATGAACAAGTCCTAACACAGCCTAAAATCGAGTCCCCTTGGGGGGAAAAAGAGATTTTCCAGAACTCTCCCTGAGGGTCAACATTAACATCAGAGAGGCAGAAGAAATATTCTATCAACTAGCAGCTGCCTACATCAATCAACCATTTCTGAAATCAACTGGAATTTATAGAGCAGGCTAACGAATGACCAAGAATAATAATGACCAAGAAAGGAGGAAGCAATTGAAACTTGAAAGAGAAGGGAGAGAAAAGTAGAATAATTTGAGGTATTAAGGCTGTAACATTAACAGGGAGGACAAGGGAGACGGTGACGTGGAGGTCAGACGGCAGGCACGGAAGACCAGAGAATGAGTGGGCTTGGTTAGAAGGGACTGAAATAACTCCAGACATTCCACGTTTGGGGCACGTGGGAGGCGTCAGGGTAAATATATTTCAGAGCTGACATGAGTCTGAAGTCGAGGGATATAGCCTGGGACAGGATCTAGGTTTTGGAACAACCATGTATCAATAGCACTGAAAATTTTGGGACTGGCTAAGGAAGGACGGCACTCACTATAGAGAGTGATAACGGGGCTGGGAGAAGGGCCTTGGGAGAGTGTGGTCGGGGCAGAGGAGGAAGAAGCAGACAAGGACACGCAGCAGGGACACGCGGGAGGGAGCCACGCCATCGTGGAACCTACGCTTCTGCACAAACACAAGAGCTTGATCAAGCATCCTCCTGTCCCTCCCGGACCATCCATCGTCTGATCCTGCAGCAACGCCCACTCCCTCGGACACGTCTGTGCACGTCGCCATCGTTTCCTCTCTGACTGGAACTCGGAATTTAGAGATGGATGTATTGTTCTGTAATATAAGCCTCCCAGAAGCTTGGGGAAGAAGCTTTTATCCATCCTAAATAAGACTCGAAAAAGAATTCAATAGCCCAAAGACATTCCCATCTAGTTGATAAACTCTGTTAATTGAAAACAAACTCACGGGGTGAGTGACCCACAGGACCCACTTTCTTGCAGGGTGATTTTTTTCTGTTTTGTCAAGTCATTTCTCCAGTTCCTTTCCCACACACCAGAGAGCTGTAGAGGCACATTGGAAGAGTTTGTTTAAGTAAGTCATGTGAGAGAAAGAATAGATGTGAATCTTTTATTTCTTCCACTGCTAACGATCAAACAACTCGTTTGGAAAGAAGGGCATAGAGTCCTACAGTGGGTGTCTGTTGGGCGATAAATATGACACCACATTTGTTTCCATTATCAAATGTTTCATGAAAGAGTTTTCATGATTTATTTTACTCTTGACATTGAGCTACAATGATAAAAACATTAGACTGGGAGTCAAAATGTGCAGAATCAAATTTGTGGTTAGTCACGGTCACTATCATATTACTCCAGACAGTCCACATTCAGTGGTGAACTCCCTAAAGTGTGAGTAATACAGCGAGCTCTATATTTTATACCCTCAGTCCACTGGAAAACAAATATACTTGTTTGAGAAATACAGTGACTCAAACACATTATATGGTTGAAAGATGTGCTCTATTGTTTAAATATGCATAGAGAAGCCCACCTTCACAAGCTATATATTAATGAAGAAGAAAGCTCATACACTTAGTTGGTCAGTATTTTAGACAGTTCGAATGGAGACTCCTGTCCATAGAATTAATGCACGATATAAACTTGCCATCACTCTGGTGAAGTTGAAAATCCAAACTCTGCCTATTGTATCATGATCTGTAGAAGTAAATACGCGATAATTTTTTATTTTGCTGGCTTGTCTTTTGCCAGTTATGAAGCCCACGTTTTGTTACATAGTGTTCATGCCTGCACATAATTTGTTCTGCTGTATACTCGCCTGTTTAGCAGGGTTCTGGGAGTCCCCAAGATCTAAGTACAGCCTAACCACAAAACAGGACATGCCAGGATGGCTTTTACTTTTACCCGGGGGGGGGGGGGGAGGATGATTAAGCGACACACATGCTGCTAATTTATCAGTTCAAAAACACAGGGTTTTGCCCACTGCAAAAAAGAGTTCACTTACTGAACAATAAATCTCAAGTAAATCTTATAAAAGTAAATTGTCTTTGTCGAGCAGGAACGGGCTTTGTCATTTCCCCACGGTGTTTACTAAGCATGCTTGCTATTCTGATGACAGATAAGGAGACTGCACACAGCCTTTGGGGTGTGAGACTCTGGGAATAGCTGGACTGTATGGAAATGAATAAGTGAATTATTAAAGATGCAGTAATGGGTTTTGTACTTTCCCAAAGTTTTGTTTCTGCTTTTAGTCACAATGACAGGCTCTCGGTTACCATCCTAAATGTCAATAATCGCTGCTACTTGCTTAAAACATGAACTTGAAAGTTGAACTAGATTTCTACCTTTGTGAAAGTAAAGATCTATGGTAGTTTCCACGTATTTTAAACTAGTCTCTGTATTTGTTTTTGGTGATCACTATCGTGTGGAAATCTATATGTTTTCTTAGTGTCAAGATTGTTTTGCATATAAGAGGGCACGCCATCCAGGAAAAACAAAAACTGCCTTACCAATAACTGGAAAGCTTTGGACCAAACACAGCGGGGTTCATCCTTGGGAAGGAGAGGGACAATACTGGAGGTTTTTCATGGTACAGTTGTTGATAGTCATTGAATCTGGTTATCATGAATCAACTGGATCTTCTAAGATAGTGCCCTAATTCTAACCCACAGTGGCAAAACATTAAAGTTAATGCTACAAAAATGCTGTAGAACAAAATTTTGTCATAGATACAGTAATTGTCGATCTCTTCATTGCCATTATAATGAAGGGTCAAAAAAATATATATATCAGCCTGATCAGGTGGTGGTGCAGTGGATAGAGCATCAAACTCAGACGTGGAGGACCCAGGTTCGAAACCCCGAAGTTGCTGGCTTCAGCGCAGCCTCATCTGGTTTGAGCATAGCCCACCAGCTTGAGTCCAAGGTCACTGGCTTGAGCAAGGGGTCACTTGGTCTGCTGTAGCCCCCTGGTCAAGGCACATATGAGAAAGCAATCAATGAACAACTAAGGAGCTACAACGAAGAATTAATGCTTCTCATCTCTCTCCCTTCCTGTCTGTCTGTCCCTCTCTCTCTGTGTCTCTGTCTCTATCACACACAAAAATAATAAATACATACATACATACATATCATACAGAAAATAGCCAATACTATTTAGAGATATTTGGGAAAAATTCATCCAGTTGAATGACTCTCTTTGTCATCCCAGGCCTTAGCTATCAAAAAACGGAAACTAAGATTTTTTTTATGTCGGTTGACAAATATGTGCAACGAGCACTTTACAGAGAAGCAAAGGATAAAAGCTTAACGATCAGCCTAGAGAAGAACGGGCGCGGGAACAGCTGGGGAATCACTCCGCTCGGCGTTTTCTCAGAGATAAAAACTCTCAGTGAATCCATTGGGTAGGCAGCTCAATATCTATCAATCTATAAAAAAGGGTTTTTAAAACCCAAATGAAGAAATAACAGAGGATAAAACACTTCCCAACCCATCCTTATGAGACCAGCATTATCTTAACATCAAAATCTGAATATAGCAAAAGAAAAAAACCCGCCAGCAAACCTGTAGACCAATAGTCCTCATAAACATAGATCACACCTCTTTAAGGGAATATCAGCAAGCTAATTACAGACATATATAAAAAGGATACTACTACAAAATCAAGGGCAGAGTATCTGAGGAATTTGCAGATGGCAAATTCAAAAGATAATTAACTTCATCCACCATATGTACAGACTAAAACAGGAAATCTATATGATTATCCCGGGAGAAGGAGGAAAACCCATTCGACAAAAGTTTACATCTATTCTAGACAAAAACTTCCATTAAACTAGGAACAGAAGGGAATTTCTTCAAACTAATACAGTGAATGTTGGAAACTGGCCTCTAACATTCTTCTTCATGGCAACAGACAATACTTCCTAACATCTAACTGAAAAAGATATTTATTTAGGCCCTGGCCGGTTGGCTCAGCGGTAGAGCGTCGGCCTAGCGTGCGGAGGACCCGGGTTCGATTCCCGGCCAGGGCACACAGGAGAAGCGCCCATTTGCTTCTCCACCCCTCCGCCGCGCCTTCCTCTCTGTCTCTCTCTTCCCCTCCTGCAGCCAAGGCTCCGTTGGAGCAAAGATGGCCCGGGCGCTGGGGATGGCTCTGTGGCCTCTGCCCCAGGCGCTAGAGTGGCTCTGGTTGCAACATGGCGACGCCCAGGATGGGCAGAGCATCGCCCCCTGGTGGGCAGAGCATCGCCCCTGGTGGGCGTGCCAGGTGGATCCTGGTCGGGTGCATGCGGGAGTCTGTCTGACTGTCTCTCCCTGTTTCCAGCTTCAGAAAAATGAAAAAAAAAAAAAAAGAAAAAGATATTTATTTAAATAATGTTTTTGTTTTAAAGAAAATTGAGCAATTCTCTAGACTGATTGTTGAAAAAAACTCTCTAGGACAGTATAATTATTCTCACTTCTATGTGAAACGACTACCCAATGGATTCACTAAGGGCTTTCGTCTATGAGAAATGCCAAGCTCCACTGAGAGCTTCATCAGTTACAAAGTCCTTGTCTGACATTTTCCTTTGATGGTGTTTTATATGTTTATTGGGTGTTTTCTTGTTTCTCATGAACTCACAATGCTCTAGAACAATGGTCCCCAACCCCCGGGCCACAGACCGGTAGTGGTCCGTGGGCCATTTGGACCCGGTCTGCAGAGAAAGAATAAATAACTTAAACATTATTTCCATTTTATTTATATTTAAGTCTAAATGATATTCTATTTTTAAAAAATGACCAGATTCCCTCTGTTACATCTGTCTAAGACTCACTCTTGATGCTTGTCTCAGTCACATGATACATTTATCCATCTCACCCTAAAGGCCGGTCCGTGAAAATATTTTCTGACATTAAACCGGTCTGTGGCCCCAAAAAGGTTGGGAACCATTGCTCTAGAATGTTGTTTGTAAGGTGTAGGAAAAGGGCCGGGGGTAAACCATAGTCCACAGTTACGTCTTCCACATTAACTTTAGGAAGCTTGACCATTCCGCCAATCTTCATATTCCTCCTGCTTGGATGCTACTTTTTTTTCCCCTAAGAACTGTAACATTGTTTGTAATCACCAAGCACATAGGTTGTAGTTGTAGTTGATCTCTGGTCCATCTGATTAACAGCGCCTCCTGCTGGCATTATGCAGCAATTCTTTTTTTTACCCCTTTGTAATGGTGCCTGGTGAGAAAATGATCCACCCAAGGTAATGCAGGGAAGAAAAATGAAAATGGGTAGGAAGTCCTCCCCCAAATTATACCGGTCTTTCCGCGGCATCTACAGGATTTCATTATAGGGGGCAGCAGGCTAAAGACCATGTCACTTCACCCCTTTTTCAAGAAATAAGCTATGAGCACTCTCATGGAAAAAACACAAGTGAAACTGGGTTCAAACCTGACTGTAGGGAAGTCAGCTTTCACTGTAACAAAACAGTGGAAGACCTGGACACACAGGTGACAAGGTTAGTATTCGCTAATGGAGTCACTGACCTAGTTTAAGTATGTCATCTTCCTCCTCTTTTCTGTCACAGCAGAATGTTTCAGAACTATGTAATAGAAGCAGAAAGGACTGAAACAAGGAAATAAAACTATATTGCCAAGATAGTGTTAATAGTTTTCTGTGACTGGTTTGATACATACATGGGAAAATTGAGAATTCAAGAAAAAGTCTGGCCCTGGACAGTTGGCTCAGTGGTAGAATGTTGGCTTAGAGTGTGGAAGTCCTGGGTTTGATTCCCGGTCAGGGCACTCAAGAGAAGTGTCCATCTGCTTCTACACCCCTCACCTACCCCTTCTCTCTTTCTCTCTCTTCCCCTTCCACAGCTATGGCTTGAAAGGTTCAAGCAAGTTGGTCCCAGGCACTGAGGATGGCTCTATGGCCTTATTTCAGGCATTAAAATAGCTTGGTTACTGAGCAACGGAGCCATGGCTCCAGATGGGCAGAGTATCCCTCAGTAGGGGGCTTGCCGGGTGGATCCCTATTGGGGCACATGCAGGAGTCTGTCCCTGCCTACTTGCCATTCACTTAATAATAATAATAATAATAATAATAATAATAAAGTCTAAGCACACACACACACACATACACACACACACATATATACTTTCCTCCCCTAATCCCAAACACTAGATGTTACTGTTCCTTCAGAAGACAAAAAAATGAGCGGGTCCCTGGTGCACTCCCAGTGCTCAAATATGCACTATAGGGAGGCCCGATGGCTGGGGACATGACGAGTCAGAAATATGCACTATAGGGAGGCCCGATGGCTGGGGACATGACGAGTCAGAGAGGGCCAGTGGTGGGACTGGCATCTGTACTCAGCTTCACTTCTTGATTCCTCACCGACTGCAAAGGCCAGAGCCAGCAGCCCTGCCTGTGACTGCCAAGACAGTCATGTGAGTGAGTAGAGGACAGGGGTGAACCTGCATTGCTGGGACCATTGGCTACCCCAACCCATATCTAGGAGACAGCCTGGACCCTTCAGATGGGGCAGCAGTGGGCTCACCATTGACCCCAGGATACACAGGAATGTTCACAATGACAATACAATACACCGTGTTGGTTACCCTCCAGTGCCCTGGTCCTCTTTATCCACAATTCAGTTGTGGAAGCCTTCCCTGATCCCTCCTCCCTTCCTCTGTCCCCTCTGATCCCCACACGCCTGCTGTCTTTACTCACTGCATGGCACAGTGCTCATCACACTGAAAATGATAAAAAATGGGTTTTATCTCTTTCTGTGATCTCCAGTGCTTGGTTCATAGCTGGGGCTCAACAAACAATCACAGATACATATTCAAAGGTCTAGGGTCCTTTCCTCTAGGAAAATAAGTAATTTATTAGTTAAAACAGCTAACACCATCTTATTATTACAATGACCAGTTTAGTTGGATTAGGGGGACCAAACATCCAATCTTTCGATGGAGTTAGCATTGAAAACGCCCCATCAAGGGAAACTCCTTGGTCTCAGGCAAACCAGGAAGGTGGGTCGCTCTCACAGTGGTAATTAAAAGACAACACACAAAATTGTATGGTGGCTTGAGAGGGAACACCCACGTCTCAAACATACCGTATTTCCCCATGTATAAGATGCACCCTTTTTTGAAAATTTCGGGGTCTAAAATCTGGGTGTGTCGTATACAATGGTTGTAGATTTTTTTACTTGCATTTCCCGCTTTTTCGTGGGAATGAATTTTGTGATGAATAAAACTTGAGTTCAATAACTTTATGTAATAGATTGTTTTTCAAATTTTGGGCCCAAAAATTAAGGTGCATCTTATACATGGGAGCATCTTATATGTGGGGAAATACGGTACATTTTCTCAGGAGCTACATCATTTTTAAAGGTAACCATCACACAGCACGACCTGAAGGTAAACACTGTTTTAATGAGTGATATTTCTCAGTCTATAGTTAATAGGTTTTTAAAAATGAATTTATAAATAATTTCCAGAAATTGTGTAAGGAAAGTACAAAGAAAAACACAAAGGCTTAGCATCTGATGCTGTTAAAACACGGTAGACAATCTGCTATTCATTGTAAAGTAAATGCTTAATACACGCTAGTTCACTTCTAAATCAACTTATACGTACTTTCTTTTTCCAACTGATTATTGAAATATCCATTTCCCTGCTAAAAGGAAAGATAACATATAAAATTTTATTTGTACTATTGATTACGAATTTGGTTTGCATGTTCTGGTTCAACAAATATTAATAATTCCAATTGAGTTAAGGATCCACAAGAAGAGACCAACTCGAGATGAATTATTTAAGTTTTCAGAAAATGGTAATAACCTCAGAAGTAACTCTCGTCTAATCTTAGAACTTCTCTAAATTCAGCCATGTAAAATGACTTATAACACTTTCCAACATCTGTTTTACACTCTAAATTGGTGGCTTTGCCACTCCTGACAATGGGTGACACTAGCCAAGCCTCTTCATATTTTATTCCCAGATAGCTTTGGATATAAGTGATGATTAGTGCTAGCTCCTGGGCATCAAGTAACACACACACACTGGCCTATGAGGTCATGTTCATAGACTTCTCTCTCAAGAATTACCATTACATGTCTGTCTACTACTGAATCTTTGTGTCCCATCGCAAAGATTTAAGTTCACGGGGAGAGACAGTCAGACAGACTCCCGCATGCGCCCGACCGGGATCCACCCGGCACGCCCACCATGGGGCGACGCTCTGCCCACCAGGGGGCGATGCTCTGCCCATCCTGGGCGTCGCCATATTGCGACCAGAGCCACTCTAGCGCCTGGGGCAGAGGCCAAGGAGCCATCCCCAGCGCCGGGCCATCTTTGCTCCAATGGAGCCTCGGCTGGGCTGCGGGAGGGGAAGAGAGAGACAGAGAGGAAGGAGGAGGGGGGTGGAGAAGCAAATGGGCGCTTCTCCTATGTGCCCTGGCCGGGAATCGAACCCGGGTCCTCCGCACGCTAGGCCGACGCTCTACCGCTGAGCCAACCGGCCAGGGCCTAAAGATTTAAGTTCTAAAGAAGTTGTTCCCGCCCCTCTGGAGTCCGGGCTCAGAGGGTTCTGTAACCCTAGGTCCATTCATTATGCCCACTTGGACAGGACACTTGCACAACTTGGCCTCTGGGAATATCTTACGAGCAGGAGGCCAATCCAATTTGTACACATGGCAGACGAAGTGATATTTACGGTAATTTTCACCTCTGATAACATATTCTGTTCACCAAAATAAGTTACAAGGATAAAAGAATAGGGGTTTACAGAAATTTATCATTTCTATAACTTGATAAATGATGCTAGACCATTCATCTCTTGGCCTCTTACCTCTTTAATCTCAACTCTAGATTCTAGAGTCTTCCTGATACAAGGGAAAACACGCAAGACACGCTACTCGTTGCAATCTGTTCTACATCCCGCATTTCAAGTCAGAATATTCTCTCCGTTTCTAAAATGTTTCAAAGAAGTACTCTTGCCTCTTAGCTCTTGTCTTTTTTTTTCAAGTCTATCCCTTGTTTTGCTGTCATTTGATTACTTATCCACCCATTTCAATAAGGCACACACAATTCAATTAGAAACGTATAGAAGAAGTAAGCAACTCCTGAGTTGAGGATGTCAGTGCTTGGTCAATGGCTCCTAATTTTTCTTGGGTGTTCATTTTATCCCCCACTATCACATTAAATGTATTTTACCACATTAGATATATTTTTTCTATAGTACTGTTTTTATTCCATTATTTCTCCCCAACGCATTGTTTCTTACTGCACAGGTTAAACTTAAAATTCTCCAGACCCGCATTCAAAGCTCTTCCCAATGTCGCATAACAATGCCCATTGTTTCAAGCATACTTCCCACTAGTCTGCAACAGAGTTTCTAATAGAATATAATGTTTTCTGCTTACAATACCATTTGTTTATTATTCCTGTAATGACTCTAATATTCTATTGGCTTGGTCCTCAAACAATTCTATTTTTCCTAGTCATTCTTTACACATTTATATTTGTGTAAGTTATTTCTTTCAACAAGCATGCTTTGGCCACATTTCATTCATACATGAATAAAATGACTTCTTCCCTTGTATGCGTCATACTCTATCAGTAAAGCTATAAACAAATAACTGCAATATAGTTGGCATTGCATACACAGATAAAGCCCTATAAACAAACATCTGCCTTACAGTTGATATTATTATTATTATTATTTTCTGAAGCTGGAAACGGGGAGAGACAGTCAGACAGACTCCCGCATGTGCCCGACTGGGATCCACCCGGCACGCCCACCAGGGGCGAAGCTCTGCCCACCAGGGGGCGATGCTCTGCCCACCAGGGGGAGATGCTCTGCCCCTCCGGGGCGTCACTCTGCCGCGACCAGAGC
Source organism: Saccopteryx leptura (assembly GCF_036850995.1). Classification (NCBI taxonomy): domain Eukaryota; kingdom Metazoa; phylum Chordata; class Mammalia; order Chiroptera; family Emballonuridae; genus Saccopteryx; species Saccopteryx leptura. Next base: position 74,283,659 of record NC_089513.1, read on the forward strand.
CACTCTAGCGCCTGGGGCAGAGGCCAAGGAGCCATCCCCAGCACCCGGGCCATCTGCTCCAATGGAGCCTCGGCTGCGAGAGGGGAAGAGAGAGACAGAGAGGAAGGAGGGGGTGGGGTGGAGGAGCAAATGGGTGCTTCTCCTATGTGCCCTGGCTGGGAATCAAACCCGGGTCCCCTGCACGCCGGGCCGACTCTCTACCGCTGAGCCAACCGGCCAGGGCCCAGTTGATATTATTTACACACACACACACACACACACACACACACACATGAAGGGCAGTGGAACTAGGAAAAACAAAAGGTTAAAGCTCTTTGGGAGTGCAGAAAGATCAGAGGGAATTTGTTGAAAGTGAAGATTCTTGGGCCATCCGGAAAGATTTAAATATTATAGTTCAAGGAGGAGACAAAAATTCTTGTAAAAAAAAAAAGCACACCTAGAAAAATATTTCTATTTTACAATGTTCACTGTAATGAAGATCATATGAAGAGTTTCATGTGAAACATTGGTGAGCCCTGGCTTAGCAATGTGTAACAACACTTTTGCTAGTAATAGGATGATAAGTTGGGCTGGGTTATGTTTAAAAAAAAATAAAAAGGGGAGAAGGACTAAAGAATAGTGTTCTTGATACCGGCTTGTTAACTATTCAGAGAAACTTTCAAAGTTTTAAAAATCTTTCAAAGTTGAAAAATGTGCTTCAAATGTTTTCTGTTCACTTTTATATAATGGGTTTAGAATGACAGTCTTACAGGGGATCACAGCATTACATTTTAGGATGGCTTCCAAGCAGGGATAAAACCTAATGACTAACTGGCAAAACTCCAATAGATTTTAGATTTAAAAAAAAAATCTCTAATTAAATCTCTCTAGTCATTGCAGATTTTCCCAAAGTTCCCTACGGACTTCTGCTGCCTTTGGAAATACTGTCTGAATTGTAAATTGATTTAATGATTTCCAAGTCAAGCCATAACAGTCTATCCATTGTTATAAATGCCAAGATTTCTACTTTTTATTCCTGTATTGAAATTATAGTAATAATCTATTAGCTGTATATTGGTTTCACCCTTTATGTCTTAAAATACATTATGTATGTGGGCAAGAGATTATCTGGAAACATCTGGAAAGCTAACAGTGGTAGTGCATTCAAATAAATCACTTAACTCTACTTTTTATACAACTATCTCTCGACAAAATTCAAATAACTACCATTCCACAGTGAGAATAGAGTGACAGGAATTTATATAATTTCTCTATATAATGTTGAAAGTCTATAACGCCTTGTAGTTCTCTATCTAAGGAGACAGCTAGATATTAATTTTGTGATCGGAATGATGACTTGGTCACACAAAAGATGCTAACTTGTCTCATACTTTAAAACATCTAAAATTTTTTACCAATATTATCTTAATGGGTTTGCACATTAATCTTGTTGACAGGGTTTTCTTTTTCTTTCTCAGCTTCTGTTTTTTTTAAGAGAAAGGTACACAGAGAGGTTCCAGGTCACAAACTTATATGCAGATGACGAGTGAAGCCGGTGAGGAGGCTGAGCTCACGGCCTCTGTGCTGAAAGTGTGCACCTGCCCCGCCCCACGGTCGCCCATGGCTGCAGAAATGGGGTCAGCTCAGGGAGATCCTTGGATCAGAAGGGCCTCCCTCTCACCCACAATGCAAGAGGCGCTCTCTATGTGCCTCTTAGAAATAAGGGCATCATCTCGCTTGACCAGGTGGTGCTGCAATGGATAGAGCATCGACCTGGGACGCTGAGAACCCAGGTTCCAAACCCCAAGATCTCTGGCTTGAGCGCAGGCTGGCTGGCTTTAGCGTGGGATCATAGACATGATCCCATGGTCGCTGGAGTGAGCTAAAAAGTCACTAGCTTGAAGTCTAAGATCTCTGGCTTGAGCAAGGGCTCACTCGCTCTGCTGTAGCCCCTCAGTCAAGGCACATATGAGAAAGCAATCAATGAACAACTAAGGTGCCGCAAGGAAGAATTGATGCTTCTCATCTCTCTCCCTTCCTGTCTGTGTCTCTGTCTTTTTCTTGCTAAAAAATAAAATAAAATAAAATAAAATAAAATAAAATAAAATAAAATAAAATAAAATAAAATAAAATAAAATAAAATAAAAAAGGCATCATCTAAATGAACACAGTCACAAAGCATCTGCCCTAGAGCTGGGCCTAAAAATTAAACTAACATAAGACAGCTTATAGGAGAAGACCATCTACATTTTATTTAACATTTTTACATGTACACAGACATCGTAAGGAAAAAAACCCCAGAAAACCTGAAGAAGCTGTTAGGCCCACGGCTGATACAGTTGTTAAAGGAAGACTGATACGTTATGTGGGTGTGACAAGAGGGCTCCGCCCAGGGGCGGTCCATCCTGGGGCAGTGATTAGAGGAGAGAAGGGCTGTTCTAGCAGGTCTGTTTACAGATCCCTTTCAGGGTTGACCCACCGTCTCCGGGGAGGAGAACGTTCCATCTCGTCTTGCTAACGGGAACGCACTTTCTCACAAGAAATTTTACGACACCCTTCTAGGGAGCACGGCGCACTCAGGAATCACCTTTCGGCATCTCCCGTCTTTCCAGCGCCTCCGTGGCAAAGAACCAATTTGCCCAAGTGGCCTGGTTGAGGGAGGCATGTTCCACGCCCCCTTTCACATCATTTTGTACATCAAAGGGGCTGACTTACTCTGCTTTTTTTTTTTTTTTTTAATCTTATTTTTTCACATGCCTTTGTTCAAAACAGAAATGGAATCAAGTTACATCTTATGATCTTAACCGGCATCTGTTCCTTCACTTGACTATTTTATTGCCTGTATGATATCCGTTCCTCAGTAGACACAACCTCATTTTTTCTCTTAGGAATAATTATGCTAAAAAATACTTCTATCATAAAACATTGAGTAACATTTTCAAATTCACTCTTTCAGATACAGGCCTAAGTTTGATTTTGTAGAACATAGCTGTTTAAATTATTCAGACTGCTAATTACCGAAAGATAAGTTCTGCAAGATAAACAGAAGCTAGAATATAAATATTCATACATGATTCCCAGTGTTCACAGGACAAAGGCTGGGGACCAGGTACAACAATGAAATAGTTTTAATAAAAAGAGCAGGCTATGACATGATCAGATTAATAACTGACCCAATGGGATCAGCTATCAGTGGTGTGATGTGGTCAACAACAAACACGGATTCGGAGAAGGCACACGTGGAAAACAGGAGAGCAAACACACGCATGAGATGGTTTTGGAAATAAAGATAATTTGATATGTGACAATAAGCAGTGTGAACACAGCTCAACGGGCAGTTTCCTGAGATATTACAAAGGATGTGGATTGGTTAGAAATGAGGGTTCAAGAAGAATGTGGAGTTCAGGGCAGCCCACAGTTTGAGGTTTGGTTGTGTAGTTAATGTATGTTGAGTTTGGCATGTTGGTAAGATGCCTACAGAGATATCCAATAAGGAGATGGGTAAGGAGCTGGTTAAGCTCAGATCAGAGAGCAGGACTAGGGTTATAGCTAACCATGACCTATGGATTATAGGTAATCATGAACATACAGATTCTAACTCTTACTGAGGTCAAGGGACTGCTATTTGCTGATAGGACAGATTTAAGTAACAACAATTCTAAATGTATTATAAACATACCTACAAATAATCAATGGTTTTAGGCAATTCAATCAAACTATTTAGTCTGATATCTGTAAGCTCAAGTTATGAAAACGACAAAAGTGCCTACATTGACTGGATAAAGAAGATGTGGCACATATACACTATGGAATACTACTCAACCATAAGAAATGATGACATCGGATCATTTACAGCAAAATGGTGGGATCTTGATAACATGATATGAAGTGAAATAAGTAAATCAGAAAAAACCAGGAACTGCATTATTCCATACGTAGGTGGGACATAAAAGTGAAACTAAGAGACACTAATAAGAGTGTGGTGGTTACGGGGGGGAGGGGGAAAGGGAGAGGGAAAGGGGGAAGGGGAGGGGCACAAAGAAAACTAGATAGAAGGTGACAGAGGACAATCTGACTTTGGGTGATGGGTATGCAACATAATTGAACGACAAGATAACCTGGACTTGTTATCTTTGAATATATGTATCCTGATTTATTGATGTTGCCCCATTAAAAAAATAAAATTATTAAAAAAAAAGTGCCTACTTGTGGATAACATGGATAATCACATTTGATTATCCATGTTATCCATTTAATTGAAAATTTTGTCTTACAATGTAGGTTTTTATGAGGCTCTCGAAGTTTAATGGATATTTCTTGGCGTTGTATTTATTTACCCATGCATTCATCTCATTCATTTGCTACGGTAATGATAACTTCCTTTTTCAAGAACTTGGACACGGGCTTTAATTTCTGCCAGGTTTGAGTGGTGTGGGTAAATGTTTAATGGGTGTGCAGCAGCGAGACTTAAACTCATCCCTTCTCTTCAACAACAATTACTTCCCCTCGACCAGGGCCCTGCTTCTCGCCACGCGCTTATACTAGAATTGCTTTCTTTTTTTTTTTTTTTTTTTTTTTTTGCATTTTTCTGAAGCTGGAAACAGGGAGAGACAGTCAGACAGACTCCCGCATTGCGCCCCTTCCGACCGGATTCCACCAGCACGCCCTAGGGCAAGCCCACCATGGGTGCAGATGCTCTGCCCATCCTTGGGCGTCGCTCTGCCGCGACCAGAGCCACTCTAGTGCCTGGGGCAGAGGCCAAGGAGCCATCCCCAGCGCCGGGCCATCTTTGCTCCAATGGAGCCTTGGCTGCGGGAGGGGAAGAGAGAGACAGAGAGGAAGGAGAGGGGGAGGGGTGGAGAAGCAAATGGGCGCTTCTCCTGTGTGCCCTGGCCGGGAATCGAACCCGGGTCCTCCGCATGCTAGGCCGACGCTCTACCGCTGAGCCAACCGTAGAATTGCTTTCTTTTGATAACATTGCTCAGTCACTGCTACCTAACGGGACACACTCAGACTTTCCCTAGCAGTTCTCAGCGCTCTCCTGCGTGGACAAGAGCCAGCCAGATCTCGGACAATGAGTGATTCTCTCCTCCCACGAGTAGAGCTGGCGTTGGCTATGGCTTCCCAGGCTCTGGCTCCGTTTCCCATCTGCCTTTGTTTCTGGGTATAGCCAGTGAATAATGGGCAGAAGTTATAATGATCACATCCAGGCTTAATCAACCTTCAAATCCATCATTCATTCATTTTATCTTTCCCATCAGCTGTCCAGGTAACGATAATGAAGATGAGCTTAGAAGCCCCAGGTTGAATATGGCTGACCCTGTTACCCTGAGTGGTGAGTGGCCGTACAGACCATGGCTCCCTGTTATACTTGCTGACTTTACCAGGGTGAGAAACTCATTTCTGACCAGTCTGTGGTGGCGCAGTGGATAACGCGGTGCCCTGGAACACTGAGGTCACCGGTGCGAAACCCTGGGCTGGTCTGGTCAAGGCACATATGGACGTTGATGCTTCCTCCATTTCCTCCTTCCTTTCTCTCTCTCTCTCTCTTTTCTCTGTAAAAGGAATACAGTTGTGAAAAGATGTGGGTTTTTTTTGTTTGTTTTTTAATGAAATTCAGTTTCATTTTCTTTAACTACTGAGAGCTCACTGTTGGTCTGTTAGAGCAGCTGCCCAGAGTTACTTAACTGAAATAATACAACAGGGGACTGGGAACCCCAGGCGGGAGACTGCTTAGCCTGCAAATGCCGGCTGTTACAAACATGCACAGTGCGGCTGCGGAGAGAACCCCATTCTAATGTCGCTTGAAGATCAGGTTTCTTCGGCAGCGGACACCACAGATTCCTTTAAAGGGACACGGAGAGAGAAGGGAAGGTGGCATTGTTGGGAGCCAGGAGGTCTGAAAAGGTCATCTCGCTTCTTCCCATAGAAACTCTGAAAGGCTCCTGCATGAATAAAGTAAGAGCCGTTTCAAAGATAAAGAAATGCAAGATCAGAGAGAGAAGGGACGGACGTGCGGAAGGTCAGGAAGCTATTGTTGGAGCTCGTGACCCACATTACACCACCCAGGCGTGTTCTTTCACACCCACATCACACGGTTTTCCAGCAGCTGGAGGTGCCCAACCCTGTTGGTGCCTCCGGACAGTCCTACTCTATACTTCTTCAAGGGACAAAAACAGCCTCAGCAGTTTCTTCTTCACCAGATACACTGCTCACAGAAATTAGGGTGTATTTTAAAATGAATAGGAAGCGATTTACAAAAAGAAGCATTTGATTTTTTTATTATTATTAAACAAGAACATCAGAAAAGCAAACGAGAAGTCAAAGAAAGTTGTTGGATTATGCAAATGAGATGCAAAACCGACTCTGATTTCATTGGTGGAAAAGGCACCATCCAGAAGGCTGAAAGTCCTGGAGGACCTGCACGTTCCCTGACTCCCTAATTTCCGTGAGCGGTGTATAAGCTCTGAGCAACATTTCCATGGAGAAATGGTGATGATTCAGGGAGAACTGTGATAACCACATATGGGAATCCTCTGTTTTTCCAAAGCTCACTTTATGCCACTTCTTTTTTTGTACCTGTTTCATCAACTGCAAAAAAATCCAGAGGATTGTTGCTTCTACAAAAAAAAAAAAGGCAAGGAACAAAAATAGAGTTGTTCGGCATCTGTTTTGCAGGGAGCCCTTAGAGAGGCAGCGGGCATCCCCATCAACGGGAGGGCCCCCCCAGGCTCCCCCCACCCCACAGGAAGCAGGCTCCATCTCTGCAGGGAGCAGCCATAGCTGTGAGCCGTGTCTGTGAGCATCGGGGCTGTGCCTCCATCTACTTTGTGAGTCTCTTAGCGAGATGGGTCCTAAGGATCAGAAAAACTGACAAGAGTGCTTAAGGGCGCTACACTGGATGTGATCGTTCCAATCCTGGGGAACAAATAACGACACTGTGTGCGCGTTTACCTCCCCCTGTTCTCTGTGGACGGTTGACACTCAGAGAGAAAGACTCTTGAGAGCTCCTGACTGACTGCTGGTTCTAGTGACAAAGCGATCTCTTTTAGTTGACGACCAATAATGGATAAAACGGAAAGTCAACTCCTTGAGATGGAGTGATGGGTCTAAGAGTATTGTGTGTATTTATCCTCTCATTCTGACCTTTCTATGTGGTAGTGGCATTTTAGGTTTTATATGTTACTTGGTATGATTTGGTGGTGGGGTTTTTTTTTGGGGGGGGAAGGGGGACTGAGACCGCTCAAAAAAATGTTCCAGATAAACGAATAGCAACTGCTCTTTGCTTTACAACATTTTGGCTCACTGGTTTCATTGGAACGCTGGGGGTTTCTGATGGTGAGAGAAATCTGTATGCGAGTGTTGTTTACATAGAAAGATGTGTGCTTCAGGATGATGCAACCAGGCCTGCCACTTTGCCTTTATGTATAGTCACTGGCTACAACTTTCAAGGATTAGGAAGAGCAATCCTGTTTGTAGTCCTGTATGTGCATGTATCGAAAAGGCTCCCGGGAGGTCATATAAAGCTAGTGAAGACTGAGCACCTTCTTGGAAATACAGACAGTCATACGGCGTCACCTGTGCTGCCAGGGGGAATATCCATTCATCTGAACGCATGAATCCAAGAACACTTGTAAAATAAATGCTCGGAATATCAATCCAGGAGCAAACAGCTGTTGTGTCACTGAAATAGAAAATCTAGACCTGCCTTCTGTTGTAACCCTTCTGTGGTTTGATATTGACTGAGGACGACTGGACATTGGATTTGGTCCGGAGGCTAGTTAATGAAGCACATTTTTCTCCACAACGAAAGTAGACATAAAGCCTCAAAAATTCTCATGTCTGCAAGTCAGCCATTCAACAAGCATCCTGGCTCAGAGCAGAGGGAGGAAGACAAGGATGATGAGAAGGAGAAGGATGACGAGAAAGATGACAGGACCAAGACACAGTGACACCTTGGTTTTTGTCGATAATCCATCCAAAAACAATTGGTGAAATCTGAAACCGATGAAAACCAAGGCAATTATTTCCATATGAATCAATGTAAATCAAATCAATTCGTTCTAGACACTCCAAAATACATACCAAAAATACATTTTATAGATAATAAATGTGGTGTTTAACACTAAAAACAATAAGAAATTACACAGAATACTGTATACACAGTAATCATTTACATGGAATTGTTGTATTAGCACTCGTAATCAATAAAAAAAAAGCACAAAAACTCTGGAAAGCAATGGAATTGTTTGGCTAGACGCTCAGGGTGATGCTCACACAACGAGAAACAATGCCACACCGAGCAGGAGGACGCGTGGGTCGCCCTTTGTTTTCACAATATCAGCAGTGAAGTCACATGGGCATGGAGACGAAATCTGAGGCAACCAACGAAAACTGAAACAAACTTTTCACGGAAAAAAACAACGAAAACCAAAGTCAACAAAAACCAAGGCATTACTGTGTGTGTATGTGTGTGTGTGTGTGTGTGTGTGTGTGTATTTAAAGAAAGTATTGAAGGTAACTGCCCTGCTCCCTGCAAAGTCACACTGCTCTATCACCAAATCTCTTGTGCCTCACCCACAGTAGACAGAATTTCTCATATCCTGACTTCCATCCAATCACTCACAGTTCCATTTTCTGGTTTTGAAATCCACAGCACATTTGAAGTTCCTTAGAGCACAAGGTGAGGATCTGATAAGTAGGTGTACTGATGTCCATGTGACATGTCAGTATGACATCAGGGAAGAAGAAGAAAAACTATAAAAACAACACTTGAACTTGAACGTCCAAAGTTGGAGATCTCAGTATCATTGAAGGGCGGCAGAAGCAGGTGTTCTATGCCTGAGAGCATCACTGTATTATGTAATATGATTATAATTGTTGTCCTGATGAAACTTAAGGAAAAGTTAAAATATTTAAGTGTTCTTCTCAGAGAAGGTAGAGATATATACATCAATATACTTAAAAAGAGCAATGCATATTCATTTGTTTATCCAATCAGTACATATTTAGCATCTTCTGTTGCAGACACTATCCTAAATGTTGGGACACACAGACCCTACTCTCAAACTTATTAGGGCTTGGATTCTGGGAGGCAAAAACATTACAATTTTGTTTATAACATTATTATCACGATGCATACAGAGCAGGGAAATTGGTGCCCTGTGGCGCCTCCATGCAAAGTAGGAAAATACACGTCTTCTTCCAAGCTCAAGAGAACACCCACGGAGCACAGCGTGGTGGGTGGATGACAGGCTGTGTTTCAGTCCCTCTCTACGAGGATAACCTTTCCTGGCATATGTGGCGACAAGGTCCAGGGTGTGGTGAGAGCATGCCACACGGTCTAGAAGTTGCAGAGCAGGACTGGACAACTGATAACACCTGAGGGAAGGAAGAATCAGGGATGAGAACAGTCAGAATACAGGGAGTGAGAGGGTATGATCACAGTATATACAGGGCTGTAGGCATTGAGAAATGTGTCGTGTATTGGGCAGGCTTTACTTTGAGACAACTGTGATGAGCACAGAAAATCCATTAACACAGAGACAAGTAATTAAGGGGTAAAGCACATTCTAAACAAGGAAAAAAATTTCTTCTCTTAAATCTTTTATGTTTTTTTTAAAAAATAATATAATCAGTTTTATAAGCACTTGAGGTTTCTATAATCCTTATAAATGTTATAAATATTACTAACTATACCAAAATGTACCAAAATCTGTGCTGATGGCTGAACACAATAAATACAGTAACATCAAACTCTGAATATTACTGAAAATAGGAAATAAAATTTTACATGCGGGTGGCTTAACTCATCTGTGAGAGACAAAAGAAGAAGAGGTAGTTGTCTGTGGTACCTGCTTCAATTTCTCTTTCTCTTTTAAAATACTTAAGGAGGCCTGACCTGTGGTGGCGCAGTGGATAAAGCGTCGACCTAGAAATGCTGAGGTTGCCGGTTCAAAACCCTGGGCTTGCCTGGTCAAGGCACATATGGGAGTTGATGCTTCCAGCTCCTCCCCCCTTCTCTCTGTCTCTCCTCTCTCTCTCTGTCTCTCCCTCTCCTCTCTAAAATGAATAAATAAATAAAAAAACTAAGCTTTTAAAAAAATTAATAAATAAAATAAAATACTTAAGGAAGTCTTGCCAAAGGGAAAAAATGCACTGGGTAAAGTTAAACAGGCAAGAGGAAAATATTGTTCAAGGCTGTTGCAATAGAGGAGAGAGACCAGAAAGCTGTCTGAACCCCACTCCATTAAAATACCAGTTGGGAGGGTCAGTGAGTGCTGGGCTGGGCTGAGGAGGAGCACTTGGGTACATCGTGAGACGGTGGGGACTTTTTCTTGGTGTTTTACATTTTAACGGATGACTCAGATCTTTGTAGAAAAACATTTCTTGGTTTTGATACTGAGAAGAGGCTTAAAAATTTTTGTTTACATGTCAGCGCGGTGGAGCGTCAGCCCAGCGTGTAGAAGTCCCAGGTTCAATTCCCAGCCAGGGCACACGAGAGAAGCGCCCATCTGCTTTTCCACACCTCCCCTTCTCCTTTCTCTTTATCTCTCTCACCCCCCTCCCACAGCCAAGGCTCCATGGGAGCAAGGTTGACCTGGGCACTGAGGATGGCTCCATGGCCTGAGTCTGGGGCACTAGAATGGCTCCGGTTGCAATGAAGCAATGGCCCAGATGGACCAAGCATCGCCCCCTGGTGGACGTGCTGGGTGGATCCCAGTTTGGCACATGCGGGAGTCTGACTGCCTCCCCCCCTCCATTCTCACTTTGGAAAAATACAAAAATATTGTTTACATGTATATCCAAAAGGCAGAGAAAGAAAGAATTTACAACCCCATGTTTTCTAAAGAAAATGCTCTGAGAAGGAGGAGGCCAGGCAGAAAGGACAGAGTACGTAAAGACAGGAACGGCAGGATGTGGAGATGGAATGCGTTGGTGGACTGATGAGAGAGTTGAGCAGAACACAGGGTTGCTCCATCCTCCAAAACTTGCTTACGCTCCCAATACCTGCTTAAAATCGAGAGTGGGCCGTGTTTCAGGGACCTGGGGAAAGGAGAGCATCCTGATTCAAGTTTGTCCAAGTCATAGTTAGAGGGTATTTTATTCAGATTGGTTGGTAGAGAGAAAACTAAACGGTCATTTAGGAGATGAAGAGAAGGAATTTAAAGGGCATCTGTGTGATGTTGCCAAAGGTCAACCAGGAAGTCATCTGCTAATCTTATCTAAATCACATAGGGATGGATGGTTCTTTGCAATGTCACTTATGGGAACACAAGACGGAGGCAGGACATCACTATTTCCCAGGACACAAGCTCTGTGCATTTCTACATTCTCCTATTAAAGTCTAGCCATAAGAATATATAGAGCCTGACCAGGTGGTGGCGCAGTGGATAGAGCTTCGAACTGGGATGCAAAGGACCCAGGTTCGAAACCCCAAGGTCGCTGGCTTGAGCGCGGGCTCATCTGGTTTGAGAAAGGCTCACCAGCTTGAGCCAGACGTCACTGGCTTGAGCGAAGGATCACTCGCTCTGCTGTAGCCCCCCCCCCCCCGGCCAAGGCACATATGAGAAAGCAATCAATGAACAACTAAGGTGCCGTAATGAAGATTTGATGCTTCTCATCTCTCTCCCTTCCTGTCTGTCTGTCCCTATCTGTCTCTCTATCTCTGTCACACAAATAAAAAATATATAGAATACATTTTTATCATTTTATATTTAAATCTATATATTTGCACTGATAAGTAAAGAAGTTGAACCAATTATAAATGAATTCCGCCTCTACACATTTTAAAAGTGAATCAGCCAAGAAACAGAATCCTTAGTTCTGATATCAGAGCCTTTAAGAAGCTGGAGAATGACCGTTGACTCCGTCAAGGACCGGTGTGAGCAGGAGACACCAAACGCTGTGTGAGCCCCAGCAGTAGCTCAGAACATCGGGAGGCAGAACTGCATGGATCCGGTTTCAATGAGACACTGAGATTCAAACTTAATTTTTACAGCTTCCTCTACCTGCGAAGCAGGTCCTGGGGCTGAGAAGGATGGCAGAACTGGATCATGGTGCGAGGTGGTGTAACCACCTCTGACAACACTCAAGTTCACATATTTAAATTTTGATATACTGTTCTTTCTAGTCAATGTTCCTCATATCACTTAGGACTTCATTATGTTTTCCTCTTCCTCTTTTTATCTGAACTTGTCGCACCAATGAGATTTCAGCTCACATTTAGATAATGACTATTTGTTACTCGTATTAGTGTTCTAAAATAGGTTTAATTCTTATATCTTCATGTTGCCTTATATAATTGTGTGCAATACTTTGCCTGTTAGCTTAGAAATTCCTTGGACATAAGGTTTCAGTTTTTAACTCTTTCCCAAAGTTCAACAGTGATTTGAAAATGATAAATTAGGACTTTATTTATTGTCTTCTTCTTACATACTTTTCCAAACATTGTTATAATATTTTTTTGATATTTGATCAGTTAACACAAAGTATTGGTATAAACATGGGTTATTAGAAATATGAGACACTAAGATTTTATTTAACTCAATTCACTCATTTCATGGATAAGGAATTTGAGGTCCAAGAGATTGTTTTTACTTAATTAACAATTTTTATGACTACCTCATTTACGTAATTGGGTTCATCATTGTTTCATATACTAAAAGAGATTCATGAGCCCCCATGCAGTTAAGAAATATTGAACTACGTTATTTCCAAGGGCTTTCACACTTCTCACATGATTTATCTTTTTTTCTTTTTTTTAAGATTTTTATTTATTCATTTTAAAGAGAGAAGGTAAGAGAGGGAAGCAGGGAGGAGCAGGAAGCATCAACTCCCACATGTGCCTTGACCTGGTAAGCCGAGGGTTTCAAACCAGCGATCTCAGCATTTTCAGTTTGACCACATGATTTATCTTAAACAACATATTGCTCTATATGCACATGCAAATAAAGTGCGTGAGAGCTTGACATAAGTGAAGCCATTTTAAAATGGAGTCAGGGCAGCCATTTCAGCGAAGCTGCCTTACATGTCTTACTCCTTGAACCTCTGGAATATTTGAACTGGCCAAAATCACCTTTGGATTTTGCCAGACAACACTGTGTATATTCTAAGTGGCTGTGTGTAAAGCCAACAGGAAGGGAGACGTCCTGACTGTGAGGACTGAAAATTAAGGACATTCCTCCGAATCAGCCCCACCACGTATACCTAACAAATAACTTAGCTTTTCTGCACCAATGGAAACTCCCTCCTTCTACTCATGGAGTTATTTTCCTTCCCCTTCCTCACAAGTATCCCTGGCCTTCCCCTCATAATCAAACAGGATTTGAGTTTCTGCCTCAATCAGTGCTTCCTGAATACCTCTTCTTTGATCTCAAACAAATGCTTTTCATCACTTCTTTTACTTTTAAGATTATCAAGTGAGAAGTTGGGAAAACTGTTTAAGCAATTCACATTTTAAGCATTCGTACAGCTTAGCTCCAAGTGTCCCCATGTCTGCCTCATTTCTTCAATCTGTAATTACGATCTACATTTGACGAAGCATTGTTGCATAATAAATATTTCCACCCAGACCAGAGTGCTTTACAGTGATAAGACATGAATGCTGGTTGGCAAGATTGAGCCCTCTGGGCTCCGGACACCCCGCTGTGATCTCAGTCTCAGGAGATGTCAGAGGAGAGCTCCAGGAATAGTCTGAGAACTCACATACCCTTCCTTCCAAAGGGGCACAGAGACGTAATTTGATATTTGCATGTAGCATTTAACCTTGAAGTATGCTTCTCAGTTATTTAAAATGATTAAAACTGCTCATTCCATCCCAGATTAAAAATAAGTACACGTATACACACAGTTCATGCATTAAAGAAATAGTTCTTTGAAATAAGCAGTTAGGAAGATGTTATAGAAATGAAAAATTCACAGACATGAAAACATCACAAAATTAAATTACAAACCGCAAGATCCGACATTACTTTGCTTCTACCCAGAGGCCTTGCTTGCCAACATGAAGTCATTTGGAAAACAAAATAAAACAAGCAAACAGCAAAAATGTCCAGTTTATCTATTGATTATAAAATGTTGAGGATAATAAAGATCAGTCATCCTTTTAGGGTTTTGAGAATCTAGCTTGTGTGTGTGTGTGTGTGTGTGTGTGTGTGTGTGTGTGTGTATAAGCCATCTCCAGCCAAAAAAATAAGAAAAAAAAACCCTCAAAACAAAAAAAACTATACATAAGACAAGATTTTGCACGTATTTTGCAAGATTCTCTGTTAATTCTAATTGGAATTAGGTTAATAACCACTGAATTGACCTGGATAAACTCTTAAATTCTCGGAGGCCAAGTTCCATGTCCTGTAAAGCTGTACTAGATTGAAGAGGTCTGCTCTGGGATGGAGGAGAAGCCTCAACCCGCTCTTGTGATGCCGTAATAGTAGACCTCCCAGCCCGCCCAGGCAGTGCCACAATGGATAGAGCATTGGCCTGGGACTCTGAGGACCCAGGTTCGAACCACCAAGTTCACTGGCTTGAGTGTGGGATTATAAACATGACCCCATGGTTGCTGGCTTAAGCCCAAGGTCGCTGGTTTGAGCCCAGGGTCGCTGGCTTGAGCCTAGGGTCGCTGGCTTGACCAAAGGGTCACTGGCTTGGCTGGAACACCCCAGTCAAGGCACGTTTGAGAAAGCAATCAATGAACAACTAAGGTGCCACAAATATGAGTTGATGCTTCTCATCTCTCTCCTCTCCTGTCTGTCCCTTTCTATCCCTGTCTGTCCCTGTCTTTCTCTCTTGCTCACTTGAGCGCACCCACTAAAAAATAGAAAGAAAAGATGTCCTTGTGGTATTCCCTCCTTAAGAGTAAGGTTCTAAAGAGGCTTCAGCCAAAGGTTAAAAAAAGATTATTCTCAATTCTCCCCTTTGAATCTAAGTCAACACTATGACATGTTTGGCTGTGCCCTGTGAGATACAAAGTTGGAAATAGGCAGTCTTTTTGTGTGTGTTTATGATAGAGACAGAGAGAGGGACAGATAGGGACAGACAGGAAGGGAGAGAGATGAGAAGCATCAATTCTTCATTGTGGCACCTTAGTTGTTCACTGACTGCTTTCTCATATGTAGCCAGGGGGCTACAGCAGAGCGAGTGACCCCTTGCTCAAGCCAGCGACCTTGGGCTCTAGCCAGCAGCCATGGGGTCATGTCCATGATCCCACGCTCAAGCCAGCAAGTCCGGGCTCGAGGTGGCGAGCCTGTGCTCAAGCCGGCGACCTCCAGTGTTCGAACCTGGGTCCTCTGCATCCCAATCTGACGCTTTGTCTACCACACCACCGCCAGGTCAGGCGGAAATAGGCAGTCTTTTCTTCAAAGAGCTTAGAGTTTAATATTAGAATTAACTGTGTAAATAACTGATTATATCACCAGATAAAATAAAATTAAGGAAGAATACAAGTATATTCAGTAGAATATGGAATCATAAGAGTGAATTAACTCTGCTCAAGAACACATCAATAGTTAGTAACGGTGGTGGTAAGAACAGTGGCTATTAAAATATATTTACAGTACATAGTAGAGTGAAAAGGCAGGCTAGGGCATGACGTGGAATTCAGGGCACACAATTTATAAAGAATTTGTATATGTCTGAGTGCTTTAAAAAACACACAAAGTAGTGAGAGTTCAAAGCAAAGTGCTCAGAACGGTCACCTCTGCGTGATATTATGGAATAAATAATTGCGGTAATAGTAAAAATGGTAAGGAAGGCATTATTCAGGACTGCTGTGATGTACGTTAGTGTCAAGAACATAACAGTGGAGGGAGAGGTCAAATTCAACTCTAAATACAACAAAATCGAGGGGTTGACAGCCAAGAAGCAGGGTGAGGGGGTGAGTCAGTGGATGGAAAATTACAAAAAGGAGACATCAAGGGGAGGGGACTTCTTGCTCAACTGACACCCCAAGATTTTTTTTTTTGTATATTTCTGAAGCTGGAAATGGGGAGAGATAGTCAGACAGACTCCCGCATGCACCCGACCGAGATCCACCCAGCATGCCCACCAGGGGCTACACTCTGCCCACCAGGGGGCGATGCTCTGCCCCTCCGGGATGTCACTCTGCTGCGACCAGAGCCACTCTAGTGCCTGGGGCAGAGGCCAAGGAGCCATCCCCAGCGCCCGGGGCCATCTTTGCTCCAATAGAGCCCTGGCTGCGGGAGGGGAAGAGAGAGACAGAGAGGAAGGAGGGGGGGTGGAGAAGCAGATGGGCGCTTCTCCTATGTGCCCTGGCTGGGAATCGAACCCGGGTCCCCCGCACGCCAGGCCGACGCTCTACCGCTGAGCCAACCGGCCAGGGCCTGATACCCCAAGATTTTGACTGAAGGCATGCCAAGGTGAGCAGATATGACAGGTGGGACAATTTTCTCTAAACTAACTTAGCCGATTCTCACTCAAGCAGAACTCTGCAAGGGTGACGGTGGAAACCTGGGGGGAGGCCTCGTCAAGAAGAGAGCTCAGAGGAGCCTGAGCCTGAGCAGAGGAGTTGGGTCAAGGAGAGAGTCTTTGTCCTCAGGGGCTAGGACCGGAGTGAGTGGTCGGTTGGCAAGGAGCATGAGGGAGTATCTGCGTAACAGAACTTCTCTGCTTCTTGACTGCAGTAGGGCTCACACTCTCTATGTATTTCTGAATACTCACAGAACCACACATTAACTTGGGTGTATTTTATTCCTGTAATTTATATCCCTCAATAAAAAATGAAAAGCCAAAAAGATCAAATGTATCAAAGGTGGAATCAATTAATGACGCAAAGTCTTTCTCTTTCTCTCTTTTTTCACACACGCACACACACACACACACATACACGCGTGCGCGCGTGCACACACACACACCACTGTTTCGTGGCTGCGCGTGCAGAGGACCTATTTGTGATTTAGGCAGCAGAAATATCTTCAATGACTAAAAGGAAAACAAAGGTAGATTTTTAACTTAACTCAAGAAATACTGATAATTAAAGTATTACAACGAGGGGTTCAATGACAAGTCGTCATAAATCTTGAGGAAGAGATTTGGAAACGCAATCAGGGATTGTACTGGACAAACCAAGTCTCTCCCACATCCAAGTTCCTGTCTATCTATGACTTTAAAATCTTTCTGTCAAAGGAAAGGCAAGGCCAGGTGCTGCTGGGTCATCAAGCCCTGTCCAGTGGGAATCAGAGAGGCAGTCAGAGAACAGAGGCAAAGATCCCAAATCCAAACAAGCCCGGAGCACGCCAGAAGACCTTTCCAATCCCGAGGGTTAGAAAACAATATGGAAACTTGGAGGGAAGATGAGGAGAAATAGGAGTCAGGCATCTCAATCTCCTGTCTCTCAGAAAGCGGATACAAGAATAACATCCTTCTTTTTTACCCTGGAGATATTTGGCTCTTGTTTGTAGTATGCTTTGCTTTTTCATGTTTGACTTTTTTGTTAAAATGGACCAAAAAAGGTATGGATGCATGGTAACAACTTTGCTGAGATGATTATGTAACCAAGATAGAGTTGACATTTTTATGCTCCATGACCCAGTGTCTGAGTAATAAATATTCAAATGTGGATTTGACTTAACAAATATGAGTTTAAAATATTTACCAGTCAATTGTAAACAAAATAAAATGCAGCAGAAAATTATCAGATGCTTTACTCTTATGATTCTGTTTTTTAACTGTTTTCACATAATTATAGGCATAATTTGGGACTTCTTTTCTGAAAAATCTGAGTTGATTTTCCCCTCTTCCTTTTATTACAGTTCCCTAAATTATATTATCTGTTTAGTTCCCTTCTCAGTTATCAATATATATAATATGCATACACACATGCATTTTAAGGGAAGGATACAATTCAGTTTGTTATGGTCAATCTGAATGTAGGTACAATATCTAGAAGAGCACAAAGCACAGAGGAAGATATTGATTTAATAATAACATTTTATCTTGACCAAAAATACTATATATATTCTGAATAACAGTTCCTGAAAAATATATTCCTCTCAAAGAGAGCCACAGGATATGACTTTTATCCTTACAAGATTAGAACTCCACTTCAATCCATACATCCTCAGAATCAAGCTCCATCCTCTGATAACTTAGTGGTCTGAAAAAGAAATAGCAATTATAACTAAGCGAAACGTGTTTTCCTTGGGTACTGAGAAAACCAGATGGGGGTAGAGCAGAAGCCAGCTTTTCAAATGCTTGTTTAGCATGGCGTTAACATCAAATTATAGTCACTAGATTCTGTGTGAATGTTCAAGCTTAGAGATTGGATTAAAACCTTTGTCACACTCTCTCATCATTAAAGACAATATCATATAATTGTCAAAAACTCTTAGTTAAATTCAAGAGAGTTTTAAATTATTTAGTCCAACTCTGGCTATAAAACTCTGACCATCAGGAAAGAATGGCTTCACAAGACCAGTCAGTGGGAGAGCTAAGACTAGATCATCAAATTCTGATTCTTAGTTTCATTTTTATCGTACCTTAAAAAAATATCTTTCTGGGTTTGCTCTACGCATCTTGACCTGAAGATTCACACATCTTCACGTAATAGAACAGAGGGGCCTCACTTACTGGAAGGGTGGGTTCCGGTTATCAGAGGAATTCAATATCACATAGAGACTACTTGGTTATTAATGACTCCCCAGAGGAACATCTGAGTGAACTTTCACTTCCATTCTTCAAAGCTGTTGGGGCTAAAATACATTCTAAGGGCAGTATTATAAAAATCTTGATAAATTAAACACATTGGCATTTCCTGGGCTCTTCTTCTTTTATCATAGCTCATTAGCATAAAAATACAATTCATTGGGACTTTGGGATTACCATCAGCCAGTCCTCTGGGAGTTAGGCATTCCTGGTTTTCTCAGTAAATTAACCTTTTCCATCCTAAACAATAATGAAGAAGACGGATCATGCTGCTAACATTACATTTATATACATAATGGCAGGTACTCTAGAACCATTAAATACCTAATAACATTAATACATATTAATAGGTGTGACTTGAATAAATGGATGAATAAATGAGGGACTGATCGGTGGAGTCAATGAGCATGATATATTTACAAGGTAGCTAAAAATAAAGGCAGACAGATCCTGGTGAGAACATCTCATTGCATCGTCAGGGGCACTGAGACGTTTTCTGGGGAGTTTCTAGTTGATGGTGTAAGAAATGAGGTCACTGACGTTGTAGGGTTTAGGCACATGCTTTGCGAGGGGCTCCCTTCCCCAGGCCACACTAGCTTGTACGAGGACATGAACAGAAAAATAGTAAAAATATGCTAACTCCGGCATCAGCTCCACCAGGAGAACGCAGGGACAGCGTCCCTTGTCCCCTAGCTGAAGGAAGCCCGTGGGCTGATGCACCATCAGGGGTGGGTACCCTAGCGTTCGCCAATGTCTGCCATTAGTCATTCACTTTAGACTCATGATAGAAACTCCCGCTACTTGTCCCAAGCTCCATACACTCCACAGTGGCGTCGTCTCCCACGCCTTCAGCCACCACCGGAAGTGGAGGAGCCAGCACGGGCCACCAGATGACTCCAAGCTGCCTTGGGCTCCCCGTGAAGGAAGAGCCTCAGGATGTGAGAAAAACAAGAGTGAAACTAAGTAAATACAGCAAGCCCGGGGAAGAGCACACTAGACAAATACATACTGTCGCAGTCTTTACACTAGCCGGAGGGGAGGCGCAAATTACATCAGCGAGAAGGAAGATGAAACAAAATCAGCTACATTTATCACATTACGCTCAGCCATAAAACTCAGCATTTATTCTGTCTAGGAATAACTTTTCTAGGCTCTGAAAACTACTGAGAAAAATCGACGTCCTCTAGGAGTTCCCCAGAATATGGTTCCCTGCAACGAGGTGAAGTCATCCAATGAACATGCGCTGATTTACGTAACTGGCTATGAAAACACTGAGAGTAAATACAGTAACGTGTTTGTTGTAGCTGCGCAGCGCAGGCTTCACAGACATTGTCGTCCTGCTGAAAACCATCTCAACCGAGGAATGGAACGTCTGGATTTTACGTGATCTGGCTTCACTGACATTTTTTTTTTTTTTTTCTGAAGCTGGAAACAGGGAGAGACAGTCAGACAGACTCCCGCATGCGCCCGACCGGGATCCACCCGGCACGCCCACCAGGGGGCGATGCTCTGCCCCCCAGGGGGCGATGCTCTGCCCATCCTGGGCGTCGCCATATTGCGACCAGAGCCACTCTAGCGCCTGAGGCAGAGGCCACAGAGCCATCCCCAGCGCCCGGGCCATCTTTGCTCCAATGGAGCCTTGGCTGTGGGAGGGGAAGAGAGAGACAGAGAGGAAAGCGCGGCGGAGGGGTGGAGAAGCAAATGGGCGCTTCTCCTGTGTGCCCTGGCCGGGAATCAAACCCGGGTCCTCCGCACGCTAGGCCGACGCTCTACCGCTGAGCCAACCGGCCAGGGCGACCTTTTTTTTTTTTTTTTTTTTTTTTTTTTTGTACTTTTCTGAAGCTGGAAACGGGGAGAGACAGTCAGACAGACTCCCGCATGTGCCCGACCGGGATCCACCCGGCACGCCCACCAGGGGCGACGCTCTGACCACCAGGGGGCGATGCTCTGCTCCTCCGGGGCGTTGCTCTGTGGCGACCAGAGCCACTCTAGTGCCTGGGGCAGAGGCCAAGGAGCCATCCCCAGCGCCCGGGCCATGTTTGCTCCAATGGAGCCTTGGCTGCGGGAGGGGAAGAGAGAGACAGAGAGGAAGGAGGGGGGGGGGTGGAGAAGCAAATGAGCGCTTCTCCTGTGTGCCCTGGCCGGGAATCGAACCCGGGTCCCCCGCACGCCAGGCCGACGCTCTACCGCTAAGCCAACCGGCCAGGGCTTCAGTGACGTTTTAAAATTGCGCAGACCTCGAGGGATTGAGGATGTGTTGCTTTTCTTCCAGGGTTACAACCTCACGACTGTGGGGTAAGGACATGGTTTCACCATCGCTGACACTTCTCCTGAGGACGGAAGCAGCTTTTCTGTGTCACTGGTCTCAGGTGATACTAACAGACAGAACATATTTCAAAAAACAAGCTACTCGAGCTCTCTTGTGAGACAAAGAACGGGGTCCTGTCTGTTTTTTATTCAGGACTTATTTATTGTGAAACGCAGTGTCTTAGCTGCTGATGGTCACAAATATGAACAGGCCATGCCTACAGCTCACCACAAGGTCAACATTTAACAGATAGAGTTAACAGTTTCTTCCCCTTAGCCTAGCAGTTCATTTCAAACTGTTGGGTTGGGTCTAGGGCTTCCTTTAAACTCAAGGCCCCTTTACACTCAAACTCCCCTCACTCGCCTTCTCCCATGGGGGAAGCTCCCTGTTAAACATCTCCCTCAGCGACCCCCCCCTCCCCTGAAGCAACTCCCCCACCCCAGGAGGAGGACCTGGGAAGTGTCCTGGGGGCAAGGCCCATGGGAGGGGCCTGCGGGTGGGAAAAGGGAGACAGTCTGGGACCAAGGTCACAGACCAGGCTGTGCTAATCTGAGCATGTCAGGTACACCCCCCACACACACACCCCACAGCAGCAGACGCCTGCAGCAGCCCCAGTATCAGACACCCCTTCCTGCAGCTCTCTGCGATGCCACCAGGGTCCCAGCCCATCCACTCCCAGATGCATAAATACGCTTCCTATAAAACTCACCATGCCTCGTGCGTCCCTCCTTTGGTGAAACCTAACACTAATTAGCTTGCTTGGAGTCTATAAAATTATTATATGCACCTTAAGAATTCCACCCACTCCTTTGACCAACTAGGTTCTGTTCAAACAAAGAAAGTGAGCTCAGCCATCGCAGGAAACAGTATTTGAACAATAGCAATGGCTGGAAAAAAAGTGGTTTAGGCAACAAACAATAGATGGCTAATGGGGCTTCGGAATTAGGTTTAGGCAGCCTGTGGGAAACACATCAATTCTTGCACAGTTTCAGTACAGTTAGGAAGGGATACAGCCTTCAATTCACTTTTCCTTACAAGGTGCTGACATTTGCCCATATATTCAGCTACTTAAAAAACTCAAGAGAGCCTTGGCTGGTTGGCTCAGTGGTAGAGTGTTGGCCTGGCATGCAGGAGTCCCGGGTTCGATTCCCGGCCAGGGCAAACAGGCGAAGCGCCCATCTGCTTCTCCACCCCTCCCCCTCTCCTTCCTCTCTGTCTCTCTCTTCCCCTCCCACAGCCAAGGCTCCATTGGAGCAAAGTTGGCCTGGGCACTGAGGATGGCTCTATAGCCTCTGCCTCAGGCACTAGAATGGCTCTGGTTGCAACAGAGCAACACCCAGATGGGCAGAGCAATGCCCCCTGGTGGGCATGCCGGGTGGATCCCGGTCGGGCACATGCGGGAGTCTGTCTGACTGTATCCTCGTTTCCAACTTCAGAAAAATACAATAAATAAATAAATAAACTCAGAGACGTGGACAAGAATGTGATGGTAACAGGGGAGGGGTGAGGAGTGGGGAGGGGGCGAGGAAGGAGAGAGAGGGGGTGGGGGGAAGGGAGGGGCACAAAGAAAACCAGATAGAAGGTGACAGAAGACAATTTGACTCTGGGTGAGGGGTATGCAACATAATCAAATGTCAAAATAATCTGGAGTGTTTTCTCGGAGCATATGTACCCTGATTTATCAATGTCACTGCATTAAAATTAATAAAAATAAGATTAAAAAAACCAAAAACAAAACAAAACCACGTTTCTATGTTGTACTTGGAAGTTCAGAGAGCCCTAGAGTAACTCTTGAGTAAAACAGAGCAGTAATATTAAAATAGTTTTATGAAGCTGTAACAATTATTCGCTGACAATTGCTCTTAAGAAATGCAGACGTTTGCAAACTCTTATTGCTGAGGTCACTGGACAATGTCTATACAGGGCATATATTCAAAATCTCATTCATCTTACTGATGTCCGTTGAATTGAATTGAGTATTGAAAAACAAAATTGATTACTCAGTTACTTTGTCTTTCTAAATGAATCCTGGTAAAAGGTATTATGAAAGATTAGAGTGCTAAGCATGACATAACTTCCAGTACTTAGTAGGAAATGGACTAGCCTGACCTGTGGTGGCATAGTGCATAAAATGTTGACCTGGAATGCTGAGATCGCTACTTTGAAACCCTGGGCTTGCCTGGTCAAAGCTCATATGGGAGTTGATGCTTCCTGCTCCTCTCCCCTTCTCTCTCCTTCTCCTCTCTAAAATGAATATTTTCTTTTTATTCAGTGAAAGGAGGGGGAACAGAGACATATTTCCACATGTGCCCCAACCAGGATACACCCAGTAAGCTCACTACGGGGCTATGCTCTGCCCATCTGGGATGTTGCTCTGTGGCTCAGCAACCGAGCTCTTCTTAGTGCCTGAGGTGAGGCCATAGAGCCATCCTCAGTGTCAGGGCCAACTTGCTCAAATTGAGCCATGGCTGTAGGAGGGAGGGAGGGAGAGAGAGAGAGAGAGAGAGAGAGAGAGAGAGAGAAGGATAGGTGGAGAAGCATATGGGCGCTTCTCCTGTGTACCCTGACCAGGAATCAAACCCAGGACTTCCACATGCCAGGTTGATGCTCTACCACTGAGCCAACCAGTCACGGCAAATAAAATCCTTTTTTTTTTTTTTAAATAAAAAAGGGAACTAAAGTGAATGGAAATAATTCTAACAGGTGGTATGCAAGTAATGTACTCATAAGATGAATCAAAAGAAAAATCTGTCTCCATGAATATAAAATTACTAAAACGAGTGATGTGCTGAGAAAGTTTGTAAGAGAAACTAGGGTCATTCTTGAAAAAAAAAAGTTATATTGGAACAGAATTATGTAGAAAAGAAGGATTGAAAAGCAGTTGAGAACTTTTCATTTTAAATGCTTATCTTTCTTCATGGGGTCACACTGAACTGAGTTAAAGATACACAGCCCACTCCATAGGAGAAAGGAGGGTAAGTATAGTCCTAGAAACGAATCGTACAATTGTAACGCTTTAGTTACAATGGTGGTGGGGGGGAGTAGAGCAATATTCTTTATGAAAAAAGTAAAAGTAATTGTTCTTAGGCAGTGCATTTTAATATTCCAAAAAAGTCAGCGTCAAAAGGTTTCACACAGCAAGCTAATATGCTCTGTTAACTTGCGTTTTCTAAAAGCCTCACTGAAGTATTACTGACGTGAAACGAGCTGCACGTATTTACAGTTTCAGGATCCCTTTGTTAAGAGTCTTTGTGAGCCTTCGTCCAGATAAGCGTATCTTCTGCAGACAGAGACATTTGAAGTTTGTCATTGCGTTGGTTATCAAACGCTACAAATCCCTACAGTGATATCTTTTGTCTCGCCAGTTAGTTTTGAGACCCCCCCGGTGCCCGTCTCTCTGGAGAGAGCAGTCTCTCTACCAGCCCCCTGCGAGCCTCCACCGCTGGGTTTACAAGGTATTCGCCAGCTTGCTGGTGGAGGGTTGGCTTTAGTGGGGTCTTCTGATCCTCTGATAAGCTTAGATCGGGTACGTGGCCTTCAGACCAGGCCATTCCTTCTCCCAGTGCAAACCGGGGCTAGCACACTCCACAGCTCCTTCTCCAAGTACAGAACTTAATAAAATAGATAGATAGATAGATAGATAGATAGATAGATAGATAGATAGATGATAGATAGATAGATAGATAGATAGATAGATAGATAGATAAGGAAAGAAATTAAACTCGGTTCTCTCCTTTAACTGCAATGGTCTTCCTCCAGTGGCCTCTGGTTACAGCGTGGAGGCCGTTTCCACTGATGAAAGCGGGGTCCTGAGTGGAGACGAGAGCAGTGCACCAGGGAGGGGCGTGGCTAGCAGCTACCAATCTCCACCCCCAGGTGCAATGGGTTCCCACCACTGCCCCTGGGCTACACATTCTGCTCTCCTCCGACCCCCGACCCCTAGAAAACTCCTGCAGAAAGACTTGCATTTCACCAGGAAGGAAGGAGGAGAAATGGGTCTGAGTGGTACTGGGAGGTGGACCCTGTCCTGCGAGCCCAGCACGAGTCACGTGGGAAGCTGTTCCGCTTTCTCTCTGATATGCCCTCAACACCTGACGTGGGTTCCTGGAGACAACACCTTGCGAAAGGGACACTGCCCTCCTGTAACAGCCCAGTTATTAAATTACCCCTATTGTATCTGCTGTTATACAGACAGCCTGTATACACTAGAAAATTCAAGAAAGGCACCGAAATACAAAGGACTCCTTAAAAGATGAACTCAGCCACACCAGCACGGAGTGATTCACTTTGCCCGAACGGAAGACATTTGTACACGACCATACCATAGAGAGCACTACCGGGGAAACTGCCCCCGGGCAACAGGAAGAGGTGTAATCCAACGTGTAAGGATTCTCGCCTGACCAGGCGGTGGCACAGTGGACAGAGCATTGGACTGGGATGCAGAGGACTCAGGTTCGAGACCCCGAGGTCACCAGCTTGAGCGCAGGCTTATCCGGCTTAAGCAAGGCTCACCAGCTTAAGCTCAAGGTCGCTGGCTCAAGCAAGGGGTCACTCGCTCTGCTATAGCCCCTGGGTAAAGGCACATATGAGAAAGCAGTCAATGAACAACTAAGGTGCCACAAAGAAGAATTGATGGTTCTCATCTCTCTCCCTTCCTGTCTGTCTGTCCCTATCGGTTCCTTTCTCTGTCTCTGTCACAAAAACAAAAACAAAAAAAACAAAGTGTAAGATTCTCTAACTGGTCTACATCAGTGCACTCCTCCCCCCCCCAGAACTTTTAAACCATCCATAGGTATGTCCCCTGTCCTGACCAGACCCATCCCACAGCAGGTGGGCCACTGTGTCTTACCGCCTTACTTACCCCATGGGAAAGTCTTCCTCCGCAGGCTGTAACATGCAGGCTGTACACGCAGCCTGAGCTGGGAGCTCTCCCTGAGCCGGGCCTTTACCACGGGGGACAAAGAGGCTGAGGGAGAACATCTCTGCTTACTGTGGTGTTCATCTAGGACCTGCCCTCCATGGGGGCGTGGCTACCATGTCTTTCCCTCGCAATCTCTGATGCTCTCTCTTTCGTCCACACCCCTAGGACACACCAGTCATCACAGAACGTAAGGCTGGTGTGTGACACCCTTCTGTAGTTAGAGCTAGGGCAAATAATAATTTTTTTAACTCTTAATTCATAACTTGTTTGTAAATTCTCATTTCACTAATAACAATCATGTCTATAACAACAGAATCATAATGAGTCATTGCACAGTGTACAGTCCTTAATAAGTATTTATACACATTTTTCTTAGACCGGATACGGTATGATGTCCAATCAGATACAACACAACACATGTGTTAAGAAATATATTTAGAATTCTGGATTATGTAGAAATCTTTTTTAACTCTTTATGAGTTTGTTTTTTAAATTAAAAACCAAAGTACATCCAGGACTGCATATTTTTAAAAAAATGCAATCAATAGTCATCACAATGAATTAATGTGACTAATTCCTAGACACAGAAAGTTCACTGCATCCTAAATTCTCATTACAACCACATACACCCCCCAGATACGGGAAAGTCGGCTGGAAATGAGGGGTGTGCTTTTGAAAAGGAAAGCCACTAGGGCACGCTGCCCATCTGTTCATCGCCCGTATCCTAACCCCGGAACCCTTTAACGGTACAGTATGAATGACTCCTAGAATCACTTATGAAGATAATTTGGCTGTAAAGAGTGCTAATTATCAATCTTAAAAGCTGCGTTTTCCAAATATGCTTTGGACTCAGGTAAACACAAGCAGTATTTGTGCACAAGGCCTAGAAACTCAGCTCTAGTTGAACTCGGAAAGTGAGGAGCACGTGGCCCCGTCACTTCTGTTATATCACAGATAACTGTGCCAGCGAGCTCCCTGAGGTCTAATCTTTTTTTTTTTTTTTTCTGAAGCTGGAAACGGGGAGGCAGTCATATAGACTCCCATATGCGCCCGACCAGGATCCACCCGGCATGCCCACCAGGGGGCAATGCTCTGCCCATCGGGGCGTCGCTCTGTCACGACCAGAGCCACTCTAGCGCCTGGGGCAGAGGCCAAGGAGCCATCCCCAGCGCCCGGGCCATCTTTTGCTCCAGTGGAGCCTTGGCTGCGGGAGGGGAAGAGAGAGACAGAGAGGAAGGAGAGGGGGAGGGGCGGAGAAGCAGATGGGTGCCTCTCCTGTGTGCCCTGGCCGGGAATCGAACCCAGGACTTCCGCACGCCAGGCCGACGCTCTACCGCTGAGCCAACCGGCCAGGGCCGAGGTCTAATCCTAAAGTAGGTTTTACACAGTGGAGGTCATTTAGAAGACAATTCATTTAATACGCCCCCTACTAATTCTCCGTTTTTCCCCTGAAACTCACTTGACCCTAACTACACAAGTTTCAAACATTCTAACCCAGTGCTATTCAATATAAATACAATGTGAGCTACACCCAGACTTTTAAGTTTTCTAGTAGTCGAATTACAATAAGTAAAAAGAGACAAGTAAAACTAATTACTTTTCATAACGTATTTATTTTAACTATTTGGCCAAAATACTATCATTTCGCTATACGATCAATAGAAAAACTGATTAATGGCATGCTTTACATTCTATACTTTGCACCAGGTAGGTCTACAAAATCCAGTGTATGCTTTGCACTTCGAGCACATCCATCATAAATCATAGTGATGCAGGTAGGGAAGAAGCTGAGAAAAATTCCCTGGCAAGTGGAATGAGGAAACTGAGACAAACAGTGAAACACAACTAGCAGCCAGATGACAAACTACAAAATCTTAGCGTCCCTAACCAAAGACACATAGAAACAGATGGTTTACATCTCTCCTCCCCAACCAAAGGGCAGGAAGCTTAAATCACCCTTTTATAATGAACCCGTGACCTAGTAGGTAACATATCTCTGAGTTCTGTGAGCTGTGCTAGCAAAGGAGACAAACCGGAGGCGGGCGTCTTGGGAATCTCTGACGGATAGTACAGGTAAGAGCGTGGACTGGTGCGGACAGGTGTCTGATGTCCAAACAGGAGGTCCTAGGCACCTCCTCTCCGAAGCCAGTTGGTTAGAAGCATGGGTTACCACCCACGCTTACAACTGGCTTCTGAAGGAGAGGTTGATCTTGAACCCTTAACTTGTGGAGTCTGATCCTGTCTCCAGTAGAACTGACTTGAACTGCAGGGCTCCAACAGGTGCTTATTGGTGTGGGGGACCCCCGCCCTCACATGGGAATGAGTACCAGCCCCTATCTAAAAGTTCTTCGGAATTTCACTATATTTTGCAGAACTGTTCTTAAATGTAATACTTCTGCAGCTGAACATGTATCGAATGGAAACTGAGCAATCAGAAATCACAATTTCTGAAGCTAAGTATAAATAGAAAATTTAATGCCGATCTAAAGTTATGAGAAGGTCTGGGTGAGTAATAGCCTACCACTAATGAGCACTTCTATGATTTCCTCCATTTGTACTCAATTACTTTGACTTTGGCTCATTGCAACTGGCGTTCTAAATATTTTAGTACACATGGAAATTCTGAATGCTCATGGCTGTCCCAGATTTTTCCTGACTTCTTGCACATTTTATATGTATGAAATAAAATTAAAAAAAAAATAATTCGGCATAAGCAACGGCAATGTTAATGAGCATTTTCCCCGTTATATTTTCAACATGAAGACACAAGTACTTCCAATCTTGAAAACATGATTTAAAAGCCAAATTTTAATATTAATTTTATGCTAAAATGACTATGACTTGAGAATCATTGAATGTTTTCCATATAGATGTAAAAATAAGATGATAAATATTAATTTTCTTGCTGAAAATCACATGCAAATATAATACAAAATTATAAATAGCAAGCCATAGTTTTAGATATTTATTTCTCACTACTTCCGTCCGTGACCATATTTTTTGGGCACAAATGATATGACTTAATGCAAATTACCTTATTATTGTAAAGAAATGCAGAAACCCATCAGAAAATGTGGGAAATATCCCACTGTATAAGACATAAAATAGTCTTTGCTTCATTTTTCTTCCCTGGTATTATTCTTGCCTTGACTCTCTCTTCTAGGGGATCTCAGAGCTATTTTGTAATTAAAGTCTACATATTATACTATAGTTGAGCCTTTTGCAAGGGTCTGGATGTGTTTAAAACCAACAAAAACAAAAAACAAGTTTGCCAGTGCATCTTGGTTATCCCTTTTATTCTACGGGAATAGGGTGACATCCCCAACCATCACGTTTGGATTGATGGAGAGAGATAAAGAATTCTTAATGAGAACCCCCATTAATGAATCCTTTCAGTAAACAGCTTTTCCTACCCAAGGAAAAATAATCTCGCACTAAGTTAGGTTTCCAAAAGAATCATACCATTGTAACATATTCATATCTTCCCAACCAAACCGCATGCGGTTTATAACATGTCACAATTGTATAGGTCAGGAATTAGGACAGAGCTTTGCCAGGTGGGTTTTTCTACTCCTTCTGGCTTGAACTGAAGCCCCTTGGTGGAATTCAATATTTAGATGGGGCTGGTCTAGAGGGCTCAAAGGCAGCTCTAATTACATGTCAGAAGCCCTACAGGTAACAGCAAAAAGCCTGTTGAGTGGTATGCCTACTCATGATCGACCCAGCATGGTGGTTTCAGGGTGCTGAGAATTGTTACCGGTCCATCCATAACTCTCAACGAGAAGTTCCAAAAGATAGGAAGCAGTCCGGTCACCAGACCGGGTCCAAACACAGGCGAGTCTTCCCCTAGCATGTTCAGGACAACCAGGTCCTTGACTCGTACAGCAAAAAAATTCTAGATGTGAGTCCAGGTGAAAGTGGAAAATGCGTTTGTTAAAGCTTAGGCCAGTGAGACCAAAGAAAGGCCCTTGGAGACAGGATCCGGGGTAGCGCAGGGCGAGCTGCTGCTGCTGCTGGCCAGTACTGCCCTGGTTGCAAGTCTGTAGGAACCCTTAGAGCAAAGGTTTAAGAAAGTGCAAGTACAGGCCCTGGCCGGTTGGCTCAGTGGTGGAGCATCGGCCTGGCGTACAGGAGTCCCGGGTTCGATTCCCAGCCAGGGCACACAGGAGAGGCGCCCATCTGCTTCTCCAGCCCTCCCCCTCTCCTTCCTCTCTGTCTCTCTCTTCCCTTCCTGCAGCCGAGGCTCCATTGGAGCAAAGTTGACCCGGGCGCTGAGGATGGCTCCATGGCCTCCACTTCAGGCACTAGAATGGCTCTGGTAGCAACAGAGCAACGTCCCAGATGGGAAGAGCATCGCCCCCTGGTAGGCATGCCAGGTGGATCCCGGTCCGGCGCATGCGGGAGTCTGTCTGACTGCCTCCCCATTTCCAACTTCAGAAAAATACAAAAAAAGAAGAAAAAAAAAAACGCAAGTAGGTGCGTAAGGAAAAGGGGGCAGGCACCCTCAAAGCAAGAGCATGCACTGGGCCCTTCATCCTGAGGGTTTCATCCATGTTCTATAGGTGGGATTTTTTAGGGAAGGCCCCAGGGCTGGATCTCGACAGAACATCCAGTAGATTTCCGGGGGTGTCATTCAGTATGCTGATGTATTCAAATGAGCCCATCGTGGTGCGGTGCATGGGGTCATTTTCCGGTCAGTTGCAACTTCATCTCGGACTAGTCTGGATCTAGCTGGTTTATGTTACCGACCTCCCTGACTAGGGTGATTTAAGCCACCTGTGCTTGGGTATCTGGTCAGGGTAGGTGGGGTCTTGTGATGTGTTCGCTGGCTGTGAATTGTTCGGGCTACCCCAGCCGGCCCTCTGTTCAACCACGTGCCTCAGTTTCTTCATTCCACTTGCCAGGGAGTACTGCTAGCTTCTTATTCACTGTAAATGGACACAGCTCCGCTTCCACTGGCCAAAGCAAAGCCCGTCCGGGTTCAGAATGAGCGCCAGGTCATTTTTACAAACTCTTTGTATTCAGCCACGCCATTCATATAAAACGGTATGGCTTTAGTACAAGAGACAAGAGAATCTTCATGACTGTTGATAACGAGGAAAACAACGGCTGCAGGTCCTTCCAGAACTGAAGCAATAGACGGGCTGGTAAGGTGATGTTCGCGGTGGCTGCTGAGGTTTCCTGCAGGGCGAGGCGGGTTCTGCGTGCTCTCCGGGGCTGCGCCATCTGCTAGGCTTTGACTTAGAAAAGTCATTAAACATTTTGTTCACGGTTTTCTTTTTCTTTGTTTTTTTTTTTTAATCTGCTAAATAATGATGGTAAGACCTATTTTACATAATAATCTGTGTGAAGACATTGAGTACTCTGAGCAGAGTAAACAGTCAATGTCGTGCACACTAATTAGAATTGAACTATCGGTAAATTGGTAGTAAAATTCCAGGCAATTCCACACAGACGTGCAGTGATGAGAAAAAAAAGTGTCATCAACAACAGCAAAATGAGTTTTATCCTGTCACTGGTTTGATAATACCAACAATCAAATCCGCTATCCTAGTTGATGGTGAACAGCGTGCTAGATTATGCCATTCACTGCAAAATGCTGTTTAATAAATAAGTTTAAGAACTAGTAATGGGAAATTTTGAGGCTATTAAGCATCAGTTATAGAAGCTACTGTTTGGTGATGAAATATTACTTTGAATTAGTTTGAATAGGGATTGATTATCTGTAAAAGTCGACCTATTTCTTTTTCTTTTTTTTTTTTGCATGTGAGAGAGCAAGGGACAGACAGGAAGAAAGAGAGATGAGAAGCATCAATTCATAATTGAGCCACCTTAGTTATTCATTGATTGCTTTCTCATATGTGCCTTGACAGGGGGGGGGGCAGGCTCCAGGTGAGCCAGTGACCCCTTGCATAAGCCAGCAACCTTGGGCTCAAGCCAGCGACCTTGGGGTCACGTCCATGCTCAAGCCTGGGACCCCGTGATCAAGCCAAAGAACATTGGGTTTTGAACCTGGGTCCTTAGCATCCCAGGCTGATGCTCTATCCACTGCAAAGCTGGACTGATTTTGAAGGTATCATTTTCTATGAGATAGATTCAAAAGAAAACTCTATTAAGCTTTCCCTTACTACCAAGATCAAAGATCTTTAGGGGTCTTCCCAGATGCATAGATAGCATTCCTACATAACACACATGAGAAAACAGATCGATACACTGTAATCCTTTTAGGCATTTAAGACTGTAGCATTAAACTTCAGAAGTTTTGAAACTACTTTCCAAGCTTAATTTACATAGAAACATTTTAAATTCCTACACCCTAACCTAATGTTAATTCATTCCCTCAAGAATAAAACCTGGTGCAGCCCAAAGTAATTGTCATGAGAAGCCACTTACTCTGATTGAACTCCCTAAGTGTTTTCATAGAAATCTACTTTATTGGAAAAAACGATCTTGCAAGAAATGGCCTAAATGTCCCTTTTGCTAATGCCACCGGAATGCCGTTGGTCCCGAAGGAAAAAGTTAGAGATATAAAAAGTTAATTAGCTATGTCACATGCAGATGATTATGATTACTTAATTAGCAGTATCCCTTAAATTGGCACAATACGGACCCTAATATGTAGTCTAATAGCTTTGTTATTAATCAATTCTTAATGTAAACAGTTTGAAGTGCCTGTTGTTTGGTAGCGTTTATTATAAATAGCCCCTGTGGGAATAACAACTTTATTTCACTCAAGCTCCTGCCTGCTGCTAATTGCTGCTAGGAAAACACGCGCAAATTAATTGTGTTTTAGAAGCCAATGATGTAAATTTATAAGCTTCTGCATTGAGTGCTGGGGTCTGCTGTGTTGTAGACCATTCTTTCCCACTGTGATGGATAGCCTACAGTAGCTGGCCAGGCTGACCTATTTTAAATCAATACACTTGGTTACTAAGACTTACCACAGCAGAGATTTTCTTAAAAAAAAAAAAAAAAAAAAGATTGAAAATGCTGTGTTTATCATGCTAGCTGGGACACAATATGAATTTAAGTTCTGGGCAATTACTTTTTAAGTTTTAATGACTCTTCTTGTGAGACGTAAACATTCGTCTTTAGCAAAGATGACTGATGAACATTAACTCAGTATTTTTTTAAGAGATACTGATTAAAAAAAAAAAAATTGCACACATACGTAGAGTTCTGCTGGTTGACCATTCCTTCCTAAGCTTCTATTGTTGCAAATGGCCTGTCCAGCAGGTTCCACATGAGATGAATTTGAAGCCTCAGATATTATAACCCTGGACGGAACGGCACCAATCACACTGGCTTTTAAGTCCAGATTGACACCAATGACAAGAAACCTGTCTGCACCTTCAACGGATGGCTGATGTCTTAGCTTGTGGTTTCCACAATATTTCAAAATAGTCAGCCCATCTGTCAATGGGGGTGGGGAGCAGGAACAGTACTAATAAAGGCAGAATCAATTACAGCGCGCATCAATGAGATAATATTTGTTGAATGCGTCTCTCTGGAGCTTGGATGGCGCTGCACAGATCACTTGTGTGTGCCATGGTTTTTCTGGAGCTTGGATGGCGCTGCACAGATCACTTGTGTGTGCCATGGTTTTTATTTTTGAGTCCTCTCACACAGACTCTGGTCCTCTTTGTTACTTATTCGAGGTGTTAACTCCGTCTTGTCACCATCACATTCTTCACCATCGTCCTAGCTCCTTCCCTGAGAGTCCCGCGGCCACAGTCAGGCTCACACAGACACCCTGCTGTGACAGTGCCCTTGAACTTCTTTTCTCTGAGTTCTTGCCCTTATGCTTGTCTGCCAGCCACCTCTGCCTGCCACCCACTGAACCCAGCCCTAGACCCTGCCATTACCGCGTCCATGGCCCCTCCAGGCACTTAAATTCCGTGACCCCTCTCTGACCGCCACACCCTTTCTTACGGACCAGCCCCTTTGGGCGCAGGGCTCTGACCACCTTCCCACCCTACCCAGCCCACAGGGACTTCTGTTCCATCCATCCTACCAAGAGCTCAGGGGCCTTCAAGGCTATATATTTAACTCCCTCCTTCCCGAGGTAAGTTCCACAGGAAACGATGCTTGTCATCACCTCTTACACACCTTTCCGATTCCGTGGCACCTCGCTCGCTTTCCTTATTCCTCCAGCCTGGCTACGTCTCATCGCCCCCTGACCCTGCCCCCTGCACGGTCTGTGTGAGGTCCTCTGAACTGAATGCACTTTTCCCGGGTACCTGTAAGGCTTGAAGATGCTATTTCCTTAAGACGTGCTCTTTCCCCTTTGACAATGTCGCAGTACTCCTCCCTCTGGCTCGGGGAGCGTGGTCTCCGGGTCTTTGGGCTCTGCTCTGTTTCCCTCCCTCACAGTCATCACGTTGTCATACACCATCATCGGACTGACTTTGTCTGTTGTTCTCTCTCCCCTGCCCCCCCCCCCCAGACACAGGACAGAATGGGAGTCCAGGTGCCACTGCCAGTCACTTGTTTCACTGAGCTAGGCTCAGTTCCCAGGACAATAGAAGGAGCTTACTGAATATATATAAAAAAATGTGTTTAATAAATGAAGGAATAAGTGCAAAATCACCCCAGTAACTGGGGCTCGCAGCAAAGATAGTATTGACACGAACACCTTCCCTTCTCGATGTTTGTAAGAATTTCCAAGCATTTTCCCCAAAGTTGAAATAACTCCTAAATTGAGGAGTCTGTACAAAAACTTTACATATATATATATATGTGTGTGTGTGTGTGTGTATATATATGTGTGTGTGTGTGTGTGTGTGTGTGTATATATATATAGTCTGCAGTTCTTCCCAGTATACTATCTAGCTTCAGAGTGCACTTAATTTTATTAGATGCTTGACTGTAAAAATATCTGCCTTTTGGAATTTGTAGTATGTGTATTTCTATTAAAATGTTATTACCACATATACATATATTGGGAATATAGAAGAGAGATTGAACAAGAACAGAATTGTGACTCAGACCTCAAATTTTCTGTAATAAGAACAGATAATGAGATGAAATGATTCACTCCATTCTCAGGATACTTTCCAAAAAGCAGAGATAACTTTGTGAAATAGAATGTACAAATATTCTTTTCTAGGTAAGGTGATGTGCTATAATTACCCTATTGGCATTTTAATAAGCTCTTGGAAGCAAAAGGAAGTCTGTTTTTAAATTAAAACGAGTATTGTTTGCCTATCTTCCATACCAAACTTCAGCAATTTACTTTGTTACACAATTTTTGACACAGAACAAACTGTTATTACAGACATAACATCTAGATTAGACAAGGCTCAGTGCTCTAGGAAGCTCAACTTTCTGGACCTAATGCATGTAGATTTCTCCTTTACATAGTCACAGATTATGCAGCATATTTAAGGATAATAATATAGCTAGTGGCAGTATGATTTATGTTGAACCTAACTTCATATTCATTTCATAAATTTCTTTCCAGATTGTTAATGAAAACATGTCAATGGCTATCAACAAAAAGTATGACATCAGCAAGAAGTATTCAAATATCCTTTGAGAAATTCAAAATACTCAACTGTGCTAACCCTAGGTGATTCAGGTAATACTGTATTTATCTTTTTCTTATGTCTTAAAAAATCTTGAAGGAATGTGCTGAAATATCACAAACATTTCCTAAAACCTTGGCAGATGGTGTGATCTTTCTGGCTGCATTTTTTCCCCACAAAACTGTATTTAATTTTAAAGGCAAAATTAAAAGACCCCCAAAATAATATCCCCTTAATGATAAAGAAGGGAAAGTTGGTGACATTTTGTCCTGTATTATTTTATCCCTTATTTAATGAAAGTACCTATGATGACTGCTTTCTAGAATGTAGAAAATGTATTAATCACTTTTTCCTTCCTTCCTTCCCTCCCTCCTTCCCTCCCCCCTCCCTCCCCCTTCCTTCCTTCCTTCCTTCCTTCCTTCCTTCCTTCCTTCCTTCCTTCCTTCCTTCCTTCCTTCCTTCCTTCCTTCCTTCCTTCCTTTCTTCCTTCCTTCCTTCCTCCCCCCCCCCCTTTTTTTTTGCCTTTTCTAAAGATGGCTCCGTTCAGGTCACCAGAACTAGAAGACAAAACTATAGGGCCCATATGTAAGGTGAAGTAAAAGGACCATTTTGAAAAGTAGATAAATCAGATTTAGGATCACCGCTGAGTTTCAGGAAAAATGTGAATTTTGATCATCTCAGACTAATAAGATGACTGCCCACTCTTCATCCCACTGAGAAGAAAACCACACAGGTCCATTTATCTGGGTTATTCTTGCCTTCCAAAGCCTCTCGTGTCATGCAAAATTGATATTAAATACATTTGTATGTTTTCTCCCGTTAATCTGTCACCATCAGTTTAATTCTCACACCCGGCCAGGGACCCTCACAGGGTGGGGAGTAGTCTCCTTCCTCCCTATGGGGGTCAGCAGAAGGGAGCTGACACTGGATCCTCATAAGGAGCTATGGCTCTCGTTGGCACTCTCTCTAATAAGAAATGAAAACGACAGACTATATATACCTAAAGTGTTTCAGAATTAAGAACAACATCACTTCCCACCTTCTGTACCCCAAAACGATTTTAATAGATCTTGAACCTCCCTAATGACTTCCACTTTCATTCAATACTGCCGTCATTTCACAGTGAGAGCCTCAGTGACGAAGGCTGTGGAAGTATGGACGCGTGAACCTAAGAAGGCGTTGTGATCATCTCCAGGATGCTATGCAGGCTGGACAGACCAGAAAGAGACCGACAGACACAGTTTGGAAGGAACTAGCGACGCTGTCGTGAAAAAAACAAGGCACCGCTTCATAGAGACGCCCCACCCTCACCCAAGTTCAGCGTCCTCCTTTCCCCGGAGATCCGCAGATGGACTCCCACCGATGTGTCTAGCCTGCAGGTCCCGCCCACAAACCAACAGAGGGCACAAAACAGCCCACTGTGTCCTCATGGACTCTGCGCTCTGTCGCCTTCTGACTTAGCAGGGATGGCAGTGACCTCAGCGAGCCTGAAAGCCCCCCCCCGCTGGAAATGTACCTGGTTCCACCCCGCCTGACTCGGAGCAAAGAGGTGGAGGAGAGTCACACCATGGACATACCACATACCGGCGCCGGGAAGGGAGCGAAATGTAAACTTCCACGTGACAAACCTCAGGTCCACGTGACACCCCGCTGCAGTTCCCACTGCATACAGGGTGCTCAGGACGCCTCGCTGACCAGCGCTTTGCGAAGAACCGGAGCCAGCGGTGTTAGTGCTCTTCCGGAGGAGGAGCGAGGAGACCCAGGCTCCGGAGGTGCCGGGTTCGGGTTCGGGTTCGGGTTCCGGAGGGGAGAACCAGGTCAGCCAGGTGCCGTGCTGCCCTGTCGGAGAGCCTGGGAGGCCATGCTCAGCGTGCTGGATTTCATTCTGGGCAAGATGGAGAACTATGGTGTAACATGCTCTTAGTCCTCGTGGAAAAGCCTGTCTTCCGCGTTATCCATTGACTATACCAGGAAGACGATTAGTTAGAAGGCCATTCTAAGATAAGCATTTAATAATATAATTTTCCTTCTAAAGACCGCTTTTGCCGCATCCCATAAATTCTGATAGGTCTTTTTCTTTTTCATTCAGCACATTTTTATTATTATTATTTTTAATTCTGCTTGAGACTTTTTCTTTGGCTGGTGCATTACCCAGAAGGGTGTTGATTAATTGCAAACTATTTGAGGGGCTTTCCAGTATAGCTTTCTGTAATCGATTTTAGTGTAATTCATTGTTGTGGGAGAAAGCCCTTTGCCTGATATTTATTCTTTTAAATGTGTGGAGATTTATTCTACGGCCCAGAGTATGGCCTACCTTGCTGCCCGATCCGTGTGCAGATGGTGAGAACTCTGATTCTGCCCTGTTAGGCGCCGGCTTGTATAACTTTGGTCAAGCTTGGAGATAGGTTTTTTTTTTCAGGTCTCTCTCTAACAGATTTTCTGTCTCCTCTTTTTATCGTTTACTGAAAGAGGAATATTAAAGTCTTCAATTACGACTGTGGATTTTTAAAAAATTTCCTTTTTTTATTTTATCAGATTTGCTGCCTGGATTCTGAAGCTCAGCTTTTACGTGCGTCCGCATTTAAGATTTTTAAGTCGTTTAGAGAGCCGACTGCTCTTTCATAATGTAATGTCCCTCTTTATCCTTGATAATATGCCTATTCTGAAGTCTGCTTCATCTATATTAATAGAGGCATTCCAGATTTCTTTTAATTAGCGTGCCCCTGACATATATTCTAGGTCGTTGTGGGATTTGGGGCTGATCTAAGCACGAGATATGCCCACGAGGTGGCAGCCATGTTGGGTGATGCTTTGACAGATCTGTATTGTCTGAGAAGGAGGGGGTCCCTCAGGCAGGATTCTGTCCAGAACCTCCTGTTGAGGCTTCTGTCTCTAGGTGACAGCATATCAGAGAACTGCAGAAGGGCTTGGGGACTTGAAGGCCGGGGCCTATCCTATCTATTACTAGCAGATGTAAGCGAGGTTTCGCGAGCATACAAAGAAGGCAGGCTCCACATGGCCAAAAAGCTGCTCGATTTGAGCTGTGTTCAAAGGACTTGGATGTGTAAATATTTTACTTGGGCACCAGATGCCTTCGGAGCTAATGGGTCGCAGCCTGCGGTGCCGAAATAAACAACCCAGGGGCCAACACGCGGGAGCCATCTCTCTGCCTCGTCTGTCCGTATCCCAAGCCACCCCCACCCCGAGTAGTTTTATGACCTAGGGGGCACGTGGTTTGGTAGTGGGTAGTGCCCGAGCTTGGAGCCAGTGGTAAGGCGTTTCCAAGACCCAGAAGCCGGTTGGAGCACGAAGCAGAGGGTGAGTGCTGGCAGCCGGCCTGTCCTCGCTCCCAGTGGGGAAGTCAGGAGAACCGGTCAGAGAAGGGGAGGGCCTGGGTTTGCCCCGTCTGCACAGTCAGCCGTGTGACACTGTGGCCCGGCTGGGGCATGGCCCCGGCTACCTGTAATCCGTGGTGACTGTCACCCACCCACAGGCAGCAAGGTGTGTCAAGGGGAGCACGGACCCCTTTTCCATTGGGATCGGGGGCTGCTGGATCCTTAAGGACAGACCCCGCGGTGGGAGAGAGGAGACACTTTTTCTCCTCCCAGGGAGAGCTGGCCTCTCCTTCGCGGCTCTTTTGTGTGCGGTCAACAGCGAAGAGGCTAGAATTTAGATCATTCAGCTGCTAAATGATCTCTGCCTGTCTTGTGGGGACACCGTGTGTCTTCCCCCCCCCACCACCACCACCAGAGGGCACCAGTGTGGTCGCCTGAGGGCCTCCCACGTCGCCTCTCAGGGGCTGCTCACCTCCACCCCATCTTCCCCGGGCTGTCCTTGTCGTCTCTGGGCCGGGACCTCTGGAGAAGCCACCCTGAGCACAGTTAACACCAGTCGCTGGACCCAGAGGGCTCTTTCAATAGAACAGCCGCCTCCTTTGGAGTCTGGAAGAGGCAGGAATATCGACGTCCTCGCCATTCGGCACGTTATGGGGCTTCGCCCCTGCCTCAGCTCAAGTGTGGGGGTCTGGACACGCCCCGGGAGAGGGGCTAGAATGATACTGTCCCTATCAACAGCCCCAAGGAGGGCAGCCGCGCAGCTGTGGACAGCTGGTGACAGCTCTCCTCCCAGCTGTGCTCGGGAGACCCTCACTATACTCTCTTCCCCGGCCTTCTTCCACCGTGAAGTCGCAGTACAGAAAACCGGACGTGCAGAGGGAAAGAAACATCGTCACCACAGGACGGTAAACACAGGCCGTACCTCTCTAGTTCCTCACTCGGACTCCTCTTGCCTGTCAGTGCCCCGTCCAGCTGCAGATAATGCATCCTAGATTCCTTCCGGCATTCAGTATTAAGCATGGATTTCCACTTGAATATTAAGTCCCTGAGAAGTGGTCAATAATCACGTTCATGGATGTTTAGCATTCTTGTATTTATACTAGGTATTTGAATCTTGAACCTTACAGGGCTCCCCTTCAAGTTGGTGTTTTTATTTATCTATCTTTAAAATGTAATGCCATCATAGACATGAACGGTGATTCAAGGCCACCTTGTGATTAAAGGCCAATTTGAGCCGGTTCGATCAGGCGGTTCA
Source organism: Saccopteryx leptura (assembly GCF_036850995.1). Taxonomy (NCBI): domain Eukaryota; kingdom Metazoa; phylum Chordata; class Mammalia; order Chiroptera; family Emballonuridae; genus Saccopteryx; species Saccopteryx leptura. The sequence goes on from NC_089513.1 coordinate 74,323,644, forward strand.
TTGCCCTGTGCCATTGGGCAGCCACGTGTGACCCTGACTTTTGGATTCGCACTCCCAGAGAACACGTGGTGACTGAATTTGTGCTTATCAGATTGAAGTATGAAAAATTTAGTGCCGTTAAACTATTTCCCCCCCTCCCAAAATATACATAGATATAGTAGAGGTCAATTTGGAACCAAACACCTTACAAAATATCTCTGGAGTCAAAACGTACTGTTTACAGGCATGAAACTTCTGGTTTTTAAAATTCTGGATTAAAATGGAAATTCTGAAAGTAGAATATGTATATATGGGCTAATTTTCTTTAAAAAAAAAAAAAAATTCCTGTATTGTTTCACCTTGCTTTTAAAATGAAAAAGGAAATCAAGCTAGATATCCACAAAATAAAGTTTTTTAAAAAATCTTTATAATTTGGATCTTTGTGGATAAGAAGGAATGGGTTCCTGATTACATTCTAACACAATAGAACAGTTTTCAGAATATGGAAAATGAACAGTAAGGATCTGGCTCTCACCTTCCTGTACTTACGCAATGACCCGCAAGGGGTCAGCACAGGCCAGGGCCTGCCCCTCCCCCACTGCGGGTCTACTCTGTGACGGCTCTACAGCGTCACAAAATAGGGGTCTACAGCGTCACAAAATAGGGGTCTACAGCGTCACAAAATTTTACACCGCAATCTTCAACATCTCAGCTCAACTATTAAACGGAGTAATGTTCTTCAAAATGTACTTAACAGTGAAATGATTACATATTCATTCTGGAACAGCATGTAAATGTTAATACAAATTTTTATCCATAATTTGCACAAGAAAAACAAACATGCTTGTAACGCATCACTTTGTAATGTCTGATATAACAGCTTCATCCATGAGAAAATGGAACCTCATATATTCAGTATCATGATAGAATTATGAATTTTACATGTTTCCAAATATAATTTATTTATGTCAAGTGAATGATAATCTTAATATAGCTGTTTTAAGTATTTTTTTAAAATGTTCTCATGTGTTTCAATAGTCACTAAAGAAAGTATGCTAGAAGTTTAAGCTTTTCCATTTTTTTCTTTTAAAATGTTTTTTTATTACCTACATTACTTTCATCATTTAATTAAGGCCCTAAATGATTAAATGTGACATCAGGCATAATTTTCCATGTGCATTGTTCTGTATCCGCATTCCTTAATAATATCCCCATCCTCAAAGTCATATAACATATGCAACACATTACGTTTTGTATTTATTTAGTATTTTTCTGAAGTGAGAAGCAGGGAGGCAAAGAGACAGACTCCCACATGCACCCGACTGGAATCCACCTGGCAAGCTCACTAAAGGGCGATGCTCTGCCCATCAGGGGCGTTGCTCTGTTATAACCAGAGCCATTCTAGCACCTGAGGTGGAGGCCATGGAGCCGTCCTCAGCACCCGGGCCAACTTTGTTCCAGTGGAGCCTTGGCTGTGGGAAGGGAAGAGAGAGATACAGAGGAAGGAGAGGGGGAGAGGTGGAGAAGCAGATGGGCGCCTCTCCTGTGTGCCCTGGCTGGGAATTGAACCCAGGTCTTCCATACCACAGGCCAATGCTCTACCACTGAGCCAACCAGCCAGGGCTTACATTTTGTATTTAAATCAATAATATTTTGTATTGCTTATAGTATTGTGTGCATATTATATTAATTCTGACTCTCCGACATACAAGCACTCAATAAACTCTGTAAAGGCAAAGGTAATAGCTTTCATTATTTAATCAGTTTTCTATTTTTAAATCCTAGAACAGTAATGAATATATAACACGCTCTAAATTCCTGTTTCAATTTATTACAGTCATGTGAAAAAAATGTATCTTCTACTAGCTTCGTATGAGTGGTTTTAAACTTTCTAAAGCCCCAACACCCTTTTGATAGAGTGAACGTTATTTTTAAACACAAGTGTAGCTGCTATAGTTGAAATGGGTTGGGGGTGGCGGAGCCCCCCAAATCTCCCTCTAATGTACGTGACTTTTAAAATGTCTTTTCTATAATATGCAGTCTTGGTATATTCTTGTATGGACTGATCAACTATTTCAGAGTACAAAATAGCCAAAATATATAAAAATAAATTGTTAGCATTTATAATAATTTAGCACTTGTCATATAGAAGCCCTCTGTTTCAATTATATTTAAGGATGTAGTAGTTTGGGGGGGGGGGTCAGAAATAACATAGCCATGCATGCAGCAAATGTTTATAAAGTGCCTTTTCTATCGGCTCTATAGGCAGTTGGGATACAACAGCAAAGGAAAGAAAACGTGCGGAGTCCCTCCCCTCAGGTATCTTGTATTTGGGGAGGAAAACAGGACAATACGCATGCATGCTGTCAGGGGTAGTCAGGGCTAAGAAGAGAAAAAAACTGAATCCAGGCGAGACAGAGAGAGATGGAGAAGACTGAGCTACTTTCAAAAGAGAATGGTTAGGTACACTGTCTCTGTAAAGGCGAATTTGAGCAGAAATCTGATGGTGATGCATCTGAAAGTTTTAAGGGTATTTCTGGTACCTGTAGATTTTAAATGTGTTTCCCTTTCCCTGGCTGTGATACGGGCACCGTGACTCTCTTCTTCCTGACTGGCTTCGGGGGCTCTCAGTTTCCCTAAAACACAAAGGCTGTGCAGTTCCGTAAGCCAAGTGACTCAATAAATACCTGCTTCATAGACTTTATTTTCAAATTACATTCTTGAGTACTTTCACAATGACAGGAAAATGGCAGGCACTAGAGAGGCCCCATCTCCTCAGAATTCAGTTTCCCCTATTGTTAGCACCTTCTATGAGTATGGTACATGGGGAGGAAATTAACCACCACTATTGATATTGAGGTCCACACTTCATTCAAATGTCCTTACTTTTTCCTCATGCCCCTTTTCTGGTCCAGGGTCTCATTTAGAATACCGTGTTAATTTCAGCTGTAATGTCCCCTCAGTCTCCACTTGGCTGAGACAGCTTAGACTGTCCTTGCTTTTGACGACCGTGACAGTTCTGAAGACAACAGATGAGCTGTTCTTTGGAACACCCCTCAACTGGGATTTGTGTGACATGTTTCCTCCTGGTAAGACGGGGGGCCCGTGACTTTGGTGTGGAGACCCCAGAGGTAAAGTGCTATTTTCATCCCAGTGTTAAGGTCCCCCCTTCTCACACTTCACTCTTCGAAGGGAGTCACTGTGTTCAGTGTCCCCCACCCCTGCCACTTCCGTAAGGAGTGCGGGGTTATGCTCCCCTCTTTGAGGACAGTATAGCTACAGAAATTATATGAAACTCTTCACAGAATATTTGTATAGTCACTCCACCTATTTGTGTATTCAATAATTTTATGTATACCAGCATGGAGTCATTGATAATTATTTTACATTATGAGTTGCATGATTAAACATTATTTTATTGCTAAAATTATTGCAGGTTGGCCATCGGGGACTCTCTGAGTTGGCTCTTAACCAGCCCACCCATGTGTTGTGTTGTTTGCTGTGTTTTGGTTTGGAGTACTCCTGTCCTTAACTTGCTGTTGCTAAAAGAAGCTCTAGGCTCATCTTGTATTTTTAGGGTCCCAGTTCGAGAAACATCCATTTCTTTAAGGAATTCTGGTTCCTGTTATTAGAGAATGGTTTCAAAAATCAAGATCTGGGCCCAAATATGTTTGCTATACTGGGTGGCATTGCTTGGTGGCCATTCTCAGCGGATGGAATTAGCAAGTGTCTGTGTGTATGCTGACCTATGCATAGACACATACCTCTACCTATTTGTATATGCAAACATCTGTATCTATATTAAGCTAAACACGAGTTTGTACTAATGTTTCCAACTCTAATTCCTCACTAGGTAGATCCATATTTTATTACTTATCCATCTTCTTGCCAGTTCAACTATTGTTAAACTTTTGTTCTTAAAGAGGTCAATTTTCTTACCCTCTACTAATGGTTAAAACAAAATAATACATTAAAAAAAACCACACCAGTAACATTTTAGTATATGGAAATAAATTATACATGCAACAGAAGCAGCTGCAGAAGGACCACTGCCCATTATAGTGTTATTAAAAATGAAAACACAGCCACAACGAGGAGGTATTAATATGCTAAGTATGCTACTAAGGTTGGCTAGCACTTATGGGACAGCATCCAAATTATAAATTAAATCAAAAATTTTGATGCCCCTTTTTTGTCCCTATTTAGTGCACTGCTGTCCCTGATGCAGGGTCCAGTGGGGAGAAGAGTCATGCAAATTGCGATTGTCAGTGTCGGCGCTACTTGGAAAGAAAATGAATGGGAAATGAACAAGTAATGCCAGTGAGGTTTGGCGTTGCTTTCAAAACCGCTTTCAGAGAGGATGCCTTCAGCTGGTGCCACAATGTATCTATAGAACAGTCCTCAAAGGGCAGTTCTGCATGAAGCCCAGGTGACTTCGCAGCTGGGAACCCTCTATGAAGGCCTTCTGTACATGTCTTTGCTTAGTGGACAGAGTGATACCAGATGGAAATCAGAAGTGATTCTAATCTTATTTCAGGATAAAAAAAAAAATAAAAAAAAACTTTGAAACTCTGAGAGACCTGGTTCCTTTTAACAATCACACACAGAGTCTAGCAGGTGTGAGGTGAGAAGCCCACCTACCCTCTGGACCCCATTCCGTACCATTTTTGTTTTTGCATTGGAAAGGCAGAGAATTTGGCAAACTGTATGCAGAATGTACTACTGAAGGTAGAGAAAAGGGTTGACTCTGGAAATGGGCCGGGAAATTGGATGCTCAAGGAGATTTATGGTGTAGGCTCAAGTATCTTTGACTCCCATTTGTTTAAGTAATGGGTTTTTCTGATTATATGAACAAACAAAATTAGCCCTTAATACTGGGTTTTCATTTCAATTCTGACTGAAATACTGACTGTTCTGCATCTCAGTATACTTTTCCATCTTGGGTATATACTGAACTCCTAGTTACCATTCACAGAGATCAACTACAATATACTCTTGTGTTAGATGTCATTCTTTTCTTTTTCTTTCTTTCTTTCTTTCTTTCTTTCTTTCCTTCCTTCCTTCCTTCCTTCCTTCCTTCCTTCCTTCCTTCCTTCCTTCCTTCCTTCCTTCCTTCCTTCCTTCCTTCCTTCCTTCCTTCCTTCCTTCCTTCCTTCCTTCCTTCCTTCCTTCCTTCCTTCCTTCCTTCCTTCCTTCCTTCCTTCCTTCCTTCCTTCCTTCCTTCCCTTTCTCTTTCTCTCTCTCTCTCTTCCCTCCTTCATTTCCTTTCTTTTTTTCTCTCTCTTTCTCCCTTCCTTCCTTCCTTCCTTCCTTCCTTCCTTCCTTCCTTCCTTCCTTCCTTCCTTCCTTCCTTCTCTTTCTTTCTCTCTCCCTGTCTCTCTCTCTTTCTTTCTGTCTTTCTTTTTTTCTGAGATAGAGAGGCAGGGAGAGAGACAGGAACATTGAGCTGATCCTGTGTGTGCTCTGGATGGGGAATCAACCAGCAACCTTAGCACCCCGAGACAATGTTCTGACCAACCGAGCTATCTGTCCAGGGCTTAATTTTTATTGATGTTTAGAAAGTCAGAAAGAGGAAAGGAGAGGGGGGAAGGGGAGAGAAGCGTTCATCTATGTTCCACTCAGTCATGCATTCTTTGGTTGCTTCCCATGTGTATCCTGACTGGGGATCGAACCTGCAATCTTGTTGTTTCAGGACAATGCTCTTAACTGCCTGAGCTAACAGACCGGGGCCTAGATATGATTATATTCCTGCTCTGCTTCACTAACCCTGACTCTTGTCCCAAGAACCACATTACAAAAAAATACTACTCACACCTAAGTCTCTGTCTCAGGCTCTGCTATTAGAGAAAACACACTAAGGGAAACATCCAAATAATATATACTGTACATTCTTTTTTTTTTGTATTTTTCTGAAGCTGGAAACGGGGAGGCAGTCAGACAGACTCCCGCATGTGCCCGACCGGGATCCACCCGGCATGCCCACCAGGGGGCAATGCTCTGCCCATCCAGGGCGTCACTTTGTTGCGACCAGAGCCATTCTAGCGCCTGAGGCAGAGGCCATGGAGCCATCCCCAGCACCCGGGCCAACTTTGCTCCAATGGAGCCTTGGCTGTGGGAGGGGAAGAGAGAGACAGAGAGGAAGGAGAGGGGGAGGGGTGAAGAAGCAGATGGGCGCCTCTCCTGTGTGCCCTGGCCAGGAATCGAACCCGGGACTTCCACACGCCAGGCTGACACTCGACCACTGAGCCAACTGGCCAGGGCCTATATACTGTACATTCTTTAAACACATAATTTTCAGTCCTGCTACTCAGTTGCAAACAGTTTGAACTTTCTTTTTTCTTTTTTTCATGGCTGTCTCCATATTTCCCAGTAATATTCTTATAATTATTTTCCTTGACGGTCCATTTAACAGAAATGAAAATTCAATTCACCTGCATCATCAACCCCAAATTATCTCCCCCATCTTCCTAAAATATCAGCTGGCTAACTTTTAGTGAAACCAGAACTCGCCGCAGACAGCTCTGTGTTGATGTGTTTTACTATTCGCTTTCTTGAAAAAGCTCTTTTACCTCCTGAAAGCCATTTAGCTTTCTTTTTTTTTCACTTGCATAATGTTGTACACACCGATCCATCATTCTTTCTCCATGTGCTGTAGCTGCACCTCACAATATCTCTTCTATTGTATCATTTTTCCCCCTGAAGGTGATCACAGGGTTCTCTGGGTTCCTGATGTCATGTGGATGTGGTGGAACGGCTCCTCGTGGCCTGTTTCTGGGACACTCTCCCCACCCCAGTTGTTGGAAGCATGGCCACCAGTGGATTTCTTAGACAGACTGCATGGAAAGTGAAACTCTTAGAGTTCTTCCAGGCCTAAAATGTGTGTTGAAAAATAAGCTTGCCATTATGTCCTACTATTAATAGTTCAGCTGGGTATAGAAGTCCAAGTTAAAAACATTTTCCCCTGGAGGCATAGCTAACTTGATTTAAATGCATTCTTGAGCAGTGGTCCCCAAACATTTTTGGGCCATGGACCGGTTTAATGTCAGAAAATATTTTCACAGAGTGGCCTTTAGGGTGGGACAGATAAATGTATCATATGGCAGAGACAAGCATCAAGAGTGACTCTTAGCCAGGGGTCCCCAAACTTTTTACACAGAGGATCAGTTCACTGTCCCTCAGACCATTGGAGGGCTGCTATATACAGTGCTCCTCTCACTGACCACCAATGAAATAGATGCCCTTTCTGGAAGTGTGGCGGGGGCTGGATAAATGGCCTCAGGGGGCCGCATGTGGCCCGCGGGCCATAGTTTGGGGACACCTCGTCTTAGACGAATGTAACAGAGGGAATCTGGTCACTTTTTAAAAATAAAACATCGTTCAGACTTAAATATAAATAAAACAGAAATAATGTAAGTTATTGATCAGTACCAAATGACCCATGGACTGGTACCGGTCCACGGCCCGGGGGTTGGGGACCACTGTTCTAGAGTATACATACACTACTATAAATATTTATCAATATACAGTCTATATTCAGATTTCCCTAATAGTCTTCAGAGTAGAATTTTTCTTTTTCAGTTTTTGGGGGACTCAAGGTTCTTTAGTTTCTTTTAATCTAGAGCAGTGTTCAGGTTGTCTTTCTGGTAAGATCATTTTTGAAGGCTAAATGTCAGTTATTTTATAGATTGTCAATTTGTAGATGTGACCATTTTCCCATCATCAAATTGAGATTAAACAGTTTTGACAATTGATATCGAATCTCTCTTAATGCATCACAACAGGAAGCCCAAGATGTCAGATTATCTTATTAGTGAACTTGAGTTTATTTAAATAATATACAAATATTTAAAATAGTCATGTAGTGCAAAAAACAAATAATATATATTTATCAAACATATGTGTATATATATTCAATATTTGTATATATGTATCAATATATACATGGTGGGGCAAAAGTAGGTTTGCAGTTGTTTGAACAAAAAATAACCATAATTACTACATAATAATATAAGAATAAACAGTTTTACACACTCACAACTATAAACCTACTTTTGCCCAAACCTGTGTATTTCTCTATAAGTTTTTATATTATATTCTTATAATCTTATATTTCTTATAACATGTTTCTTATTAAGAGTTCCTTTTATTTTCAATAGCACTCTGATCTTGTATTATGACTGTTATACTTTCCTACATCTGAGTTAGCAAACTTTTTTCTCTTGTTTTCTTCTCGTCCCTCTGTGGTCTCTATTTCCCCTGAATCTATTTTTTCCTTTCTTTATCCTGGTGCCTCTCCCTTCTTCCTTTTCCTCTGTCCTTTCTTTCCTCTTCTTTCTTTCCTCACCCCTCCCTACTCTTCTTCACCGCCCCCGTCTGTGTTGCAGAAATTTCCCATATATCTGGGAATCCTGTTTTTGTCCATTCATATTTAAGGGTGCCGCACTTTAAAAACTGGTTGAAGAATGCTTATGGGTGTCTTTGTTGGTTTACAGACTGAATTTAAGGATGACTGGGAGAAAATAATCATTTCACTAAAGTTTAGAAATGGGGAGTACACCATTTCTTTAAAAGAACTCCAATATTAGTGTGCAGAGTTCTTCTCTGAAGTGCTGTCCGTTTTCCTAAGATGAACCCTCAATTCTCCTGCTTAGCTCCTGGTGATCAGCAGAGGAAGCAGAGGAGAGGATTTGCTGATCTTCTGACAAATGATATTTTAATCATTTTTTTCCTCCAACCTCCCAAGTCATCATATCCACTGTCTTTAGGTCTAAGTGTAACCTGTTCAATTCTCCTGAGAATAAATGTCCTGTTCCCTGCCCCAGGTGTCACTTTTGAGAGCAGAAATGTTCTGGTTTGATGATTATACTCTTCCAAGTTACTCTCCTGTTTTGAGTCCTATCCATGACATATGCCTTTGTCAACTTCATTAAATACGATTCTCAGTTAAAGCAGTTACCACCTGTTGACCTGCTTTGCAAAACATTTGTTGAAGTCTATAGTCAAGTCATGAACCTTAACCCTTGTCTTTGTACTTACAACTTTACAACATTTTTATTTCTTACAGAAATTGTAGTCAGAGCCTGTATGAGAAGAAATAAATATAAAAGTCAAGCTGCCATTTCCGGTTAAATGTTTCTATTCTCCTTTATTGAGCATCCAACATGGATGGTCTCTGTGCCCAATACATTAGTTGTATATAATCAACAAAAGACTGTTACATAGGTACTATATTGTACTTATTTTATAGATGTGGTAACTGAAGTTTTTGATGTTTGTAGAGAGTCAAGGATTGTATACTGGTTATTATATTTGTCTTTTCCCACCCACACCTGTTCCCCGAGATTTTTACCCTACAATGCACCTCAAATAGCTGACTCCTATGGAATACACATCTCCATGACCACTTTCCTTGGCTGGGTTTCATCAATAGAAGCCACTGGTAGATTACTGTACAAGAGGGAAAAAATGTTTTTAGGCATTTATTTCCTACCTCTTCCTACTTGTGACTTTGGAAGGAACTGAATCTCTCCTTAACTATAGCTGTGACTCATTGGCCCCTCTAACTCCTTCTCTTTCCTCTCCATTACCTCCTCTTCCTCCTCCTCTGCTCCATCTCCTATGGAAAGTAATGATGACTTACTGCTACTATTAGTCTAGGATGCTTCACCATCTCTCTCTCTCTCTCTCTCTCTCTCTTATATTTTTTTGAAGTGAGAAGCAGAGGGGAGGCAGACAGACAGACTCCCGCATGTGCCTGACTGGGATCCACCCGGCATGCCCACTAGGGGGTGATGCTCTGCCCATCTGGGGCATTGCTCTGTTGCAACCGGTGCCATTCTAACACCTGAGGCAGAGGCCACAGAACCATCCTCAGAGCCCGGGTCAACTTTGCTCCAATGGAGTCTTGGCTGCGGGAGGGGAAGAGAGAGACAGAGAGGAAGGAGAGGGGGACGGGTGGAGAAGCAGATGGGTGCTTCTCCTGTGTGCCCTGGCCTGAAATCTAAGCCAGGAGTTTCACATACCAGGCTAACACTTTACCACTGAGCCAACCAGCCAGGGCCCAGGATGCTTCAACATCTCTTGTTGTCCTCCTTAACTCTGCCCTTATTCTACAAGGAATCTCTTCCTTACCTTTCCTTTATTTGAAACTTTAAAGTTCAATTTTGTTTCTCGCTGAATTTTTACTCTTAAAGATGTAGAGTTTGATACATGCAATGTTCTTTCTTGCTCCAGAATTCAAATACTTATACACTGAACCATATGGGTTGTACCCTGTGCTATAAGACTATTATCCATATTTGAAGGACTTGAAGAAGTGTGTGGCTACAGAAAATCATATCACATTCAGTAAAAAGTGAGGTAGACTATATTTTAGTTAAGCATTCAAGGCTCAAGTGGCAAAATGATATCAAACAAAGCAACTATAAATACACAAAGCAACTACAAAATTTACCTATAGTGATAAACACACACACACACACACACACACATTATGTGAACTGATTAGAAGATCTGAAATTAAACACTGACAGATTCTACAAGTTCTATATAACTTGCAGACCCAGAAAGGACAAGGTGAAATGATTTCCTGCTGATCCAAAGTTTCTATCTTACACTCTCTTGTTCCATCTCCAGTCAGAGCTACCTGAACTGTTTTCAGTGAACTGGTTATGAAATTAATACAAAGGAAAAAAGGGGAACCTCATATCACTCATTATTAATAAAGAACAAAGAAATGAGACAGACATTTAACAAGAAATAGAGGAAAAGGTAATACCATGCTAAAGGAATAATTATATTTTGATAGAGTGTTCAGCTAAGTCTAAACTGCAACACTGACTTAGGAATATTTTATTTAACTTGCATATCGAAGAAACAAGGACCTGGGCATTTATAAGGAGAGATGGACAGATACTGTCAAATAGTCAGAAAAGTATGGAATGTTGTCAGTGGAAGTTTTTAAGGAGAGGCCGAAAGAATTAGATTACAATAAAGTATGCATCAGATATTGAATTTAAAGGAAATAAATGGTTTTGTGTTAGATATGTATTCCCTTGGAAAATAGAATACTCAATATTAAAAAGTTAGTGACCAAAGACTTTCAAGAAGAAAACAAAGGGGGAAAAAATGGATAGAATAAGTGAGGTAAATGTTATGGCCACAAACGGATGGGCTGAGAACATTATCCCGAAACACTAACAATTCAACAGTAACCATCTCAATCAGAAACTCCTTGTGTTTGCTATACCTAGGATTTTATGCATAGCAATCTCTTTTGAGAGTTCACTTTTCTTCTCTCATGAAATTCTGTCAAGTTCCTAATGACCTCTCTAGGTAGAGAGAGCAAGACATGTCTGGGCTAGTTGTGTTAATTGCTTTTTTAGCAAGAAAGTAGGAAACCTAGGTCCCTGACATTTTGCCATGGGTTGTTATAACAGTATTTCAACCTTTGTACACATTATCTCATGTCAAAAGAGTTCTGTGGGTCATAAGTGTCTCTACCTCTCAGCAGCTGCATCTTGTGCCTTGATACATAATTTTCACATAACTTTTCTCATGGAAAAGCTCCAGACACTGCTAACTTTTTCTTTTCTTTCTCTTTCTTTCCTTTCTCTCTCTCTCTCTTTCTTTCTTTCTTTTTTCTTTCCTTCTTCCTTTATTTCTTTCTCTTTATTTTCTTCCTTCCTTTCTTTCTTTCTTTTCTTTCTCTCTTTTTTCTTTCTTTCTTTCTTTCTTTCTTTCTTTCTTTCTTTCTTTCTTTCTCTTTCTTTCTTTCTCTCTCTCTCTTTCCTTTCTCTTTCTTTCTTTCTTTTTCTTTCTTTCTTTCTCTTGTGTGCTTTCTTGCTTTCTTTCTCTCTTCCTTTCTTTCTCTCTTCCTTCTTTTCTTTCCTTCTCTTTTTGTGACAGAGACATAGAGAAAGAGAGAGAGAGAGACAGAGAGAGGGAGAGATAAGAACAGACAAGAAGGGAGATGAGAACCATCAATTCTTCGTTGCAGCTCTCTAGTTGTTCATTGATTGCTTTCTCATATGTGCCTTGACTGGGAGGCTACAGCAGAGCGAGTGACCCCTTGCTCAAGCCAGCAATCTTGGGCTTCAAGTCAGTAATCTTTCATCTCAAGCCAGTGACCATGGAGTGATATCCATGATTCCATGCTCAAGCCAGTGATCCTGTGCTCAAGCTGGTGAGTCTGCACTCAAGCCAGAAACCTTGGGGTATTGAAGCTGGGTCCTCTGCATCCCACTCCAATGCTCTATCCACTGCACCACCGCCTGGTAAGGCGACACTGCTAACTCTTAAAGTGTAAGATCACACATTTTGTATGCTCTCGGTACCTATAGATGTATGTGTACACAGTCAATTAAAATAGTTTATGGGTAATATCCCAGAGATGTAATGTTGCATATTTTCTATTGTAGTATACAAACAACAAAACATATTTAGTAAGAACAGATGTACTTTCCCTCAGTTAGTCTCTCCAACATTCAATTTTAAGTAAATTCTCTGGGACTTAACCCCAGAGAAAGAGCCACCAGATAAATTTACATAAACAACTAATTTTAGGCAGTGTGGAGAGAAATTTTTGTTTTGATTTTGTAAATAAATAATTTAATGTAAGGAAAGGTTAAATGGCTTTACCTAGATGAGTTAATGGGTTAGCCAGGATTTCAATGTAAGGGTAGGATCTGTGATTACCTTTTCCTGGATAGTCTGTGTTTTATAGTATATTTTATTGTATTTGTTGATTTTACAGAGGAGAGAGCGAGAAAGAGAGAGAGTGAGAGAGAGAGAGAGAGAGAGAAAGGGGAGGAGGAGTGGGAAGCATCAATTCATAGTAGTTGCTTCTCATACATGCCCTGACAGGGCAAGCCCAAGGTTTTGAAACGATGACCTCAGTATTGCAGGTCAAGGCTCTATTCACTGCACCACCACAAGTCAAGCATATATAGAATACTTTCTATTCAACATGTGTGGAGTATTTGGGGTACAGCATAAACCCTGGGGCACAGACGCTATTGTATTGAATGCCATTGGTCTTTCTCTTTTATTGATATTATTTTTCTATTACGAGACATGAGAATGTGTAGAATATTATTTGGAGAAAAATGTGTAATAGACATTTATTGTGGCACTTGAACATGTTGCCCAAGTGATAACATATTCCATATCAGAAATAATCAGTATATATATGTTACTTGATAAAAAATAATTTTTTGTAAGATTTATCTTATATCAGTGAGAAATTCAAAGGAAAGCAAAAAAAAAAAAAAAAAGAGAGAGAGATTGCCCTGGCCGGTTGGCTCAGCGGTAGAGCGTCGGCCTGGCGTGCGGGGGACCCGGGTTTGATTCCCGGCCAGGGCACATAGGAGAAGCGCCCATTTGCTTCTCCACCCCCGCCCCCTCCTTCCTCTCTGTCTCTCTCTTCCCCTCCCGCAGCCAAGGCTCCATTGGAGCAAAGATAGCCCGGGCGCTGGGGATGGCTCCTTGGCCTCTGCCCCAGGCGCTAGAGTGGCTCTGGTCGCGGCAGAGCGACGCCCCGGAGGGGCAGAGCATCGCCCCCTGGTGGGCAGAGCGTCGCCCCTGGTGGGCGTGCCGGGTGGATCCTGGTCGGGCGCATGCGGGAGTCTGTCTGACTGTCTCTCCCCGTTTCCAGCTTCAGAAAAATACAAAAAAAAAAAATAATAAAAAAAAAAAAAAGAGAGAGAGAGAACTAGAGCTTTACAGAGAATCATGGGGAATACACTAAAAAGGGCAGGAGGTCGTATATCACACACCCTGGTCCTACTTTTACTGGTCTCTTTTGGGGTAGCCTTCTCTCTGGCTATTTTCTGACTTCTTCCCTCCATATTCTTCAGTTCCCTTTCATCAAATATTTCTTTAGTTTTTACAGATTGATGTTTCTGGGCCTACCAGAGAATGTTCCAGAAGTACACTGAGCCCTTTCTTTGTTAAACATTAAATGTCCTCCAGGACCACACATGTTATTGCTATTGGGCAGGAAGAGAGTAACACTGTAAATAAAAATGAAACCTATATGATAAAATTAAATATCTAGTTGTGTTTTCTGGAGAGAAAAAAATAAATAAAGACACAGTCTTTGAAGAATTTTTGTGATTTCCATGTTCCCAGATTCGCCAGACCTGTGTGTGAACTCTCACTTCTCCGCCCTCAGGCACTGAGAGCAGGTTGGGAGGCTGCCAGAGGAGCCTAAAATGGCTCTTCGAATTAGGTTTTACAGAGTCACAGAATCTTTTATTGCGAATAATAATCTGGAGAATTTCACCTTTCAGGACATCCATTGTTCACACGAGAAAGAGGCCGAGTTCGACACTATTTCCAACACGAGCTGTCCCGAAATGCGTTACCAGGACTCTCCGGGGCTCTGTCTGAGGCAGAGTGTCAATCAGTCAAGTAAATCAGGCACCGTCCCATGAATAACTACCATTATGCTTTGTGAAATTTTTCCCAAAATACATGTATCATTAATTTGGGGAGGAGAAGATGTTTGCATAAAATAAATGGTATACATAGCAACAATTACAAAGCTTTCATATGCCCCACTTTTTGTTTGACTCGACTGTTATCCTTTCTGTAAAACGTCCTGAAATATTAAGTCTGACACGTTAGCTATGGGCTGGGTTATGAGGAGGAGCGTAGTCATGTGCAACAACCCACCGCACAATGAAAATCATCACGAGGCGAATTAAATCGCCTTATTTTGTGAGCTGAATCTCTATTTCTCCTGTTTCTTCTCACTCACTGCCCCTCCGGTGCGTAGCTAAGTTTAAATGCATGCGACACACAGAAATAATGAAACAGGATCGTCACACAAAACTTTGAGGGGAACAACTGAAAAGTTTGAGCGGATGGAAGAAGAGAGACAGGAAATTCAGTGAAGGTGGGCACTTTGACAGAACCGGGCAGAGCCCTTGAATTATGATCATGGCTGGATTGAGAATGTAGAGTTGTTTGGCCGAGGAAAGACAGTATTTGTAGGTTAAGAGAGACAAATGGGTCGTGAATGAGCCATAATAATTCAGCAGGGCCCTATGCTGATGCCAACTCTGAGCCTCAGAATAAAAAAGGAGTCGCGAAGGTAGTTGACTCTTCAGACTACTCCTGGAAGACTCGTGACTTCCACACACTGTGCCTCCCGGGTCTCTCCCCAGGCCCCCAGCAGCTGCCCTGCTTCTCTTCCTTTTCACAGTCACTCCACATCTTTCTGACACCCTGAGATCATAAGCTTCTGTCTCATCTCTCTTTCTTCCTTGTCTCAGTTTTGAGAATTATCTCTCAATTCAGTTTTAAGAATGATCTCTACATTGATTATAGACTCACAAGTTTTTATCTCCCGTATACAACTTCTTTCTGAGCTGCAGACCTGACCACCCAGCTGCTTTCTGCAAATCGTCACTGAGATGTCTTCCAAAGCTCCCCAAACTTAAGATGTCCAACATCAGAATCAATCTTCCTCATCAAACTTAACCCGCATCTTAGTGGTTGACAGCTCAGTGAATCACTCTTGTCCGTCTGGTTTCTCAAGCCAGGAACATAGGATACCCTCTTGAGGAGGAACCTTCCTTGTCCTTTATTCCGTACATAATCCTTGTTAGATCTCTGGAATATTAATTTTGTTCTACTTCTCTTCATATACATGTCATCAATTAAAATTCCAAAATGTTCTGCCTGGTTGTTACGGGCTAGATTGTGTTGCCCCCCCAAAATCTCATACGTTGAAGCCCTAACCATCAGGTCCTTAAAATGTGACTGTATTTGTAGCTAGGGCCGGGAAAGAGGTAATTCAGTTCAAAATGATGAATTCAGTCTGGTTATAAGATGAAGAGATTAGAACACATGAAAAGACAAGAGGGGACATGCACAGAGGATAGATCACAGGAAGACACAGAAAAGGCAACAGTCTGCAAGGCAGTGGGGACACGCCTCAGCATGAAGACTTGGCCAGAGAACTTCCAGAACCGTGAGCGGTAAATTTATTTTTTCAGCCACCTGGCCTGGAGTGCTCTGTTATGGCAGCCCTAGAAAACGGATATGCCAGTCCAGACTTTCCGTGTATGTAATCACAAGTTCTCAAACATGGCAGAGTAATAAGACCTGCTCAACACTGAAACCATACAAAACATGACTCAGGTTGTGGTGGTTTGGAAGAAATTTTAGACACTGCAAAATGTGGAGGTATTCTCAGGATGACTTATTACTGTATTTCAGAAGAAAAAAAATGCTTCCCAAGAGCATACCCCTTGACAGAATGCAATCTATAATGGATTCTAGACCATGCAATTTATTCTTAAATATTGATGCTAAAAAATAGCGATTAAAAAAAATCACACTGCCATGAATTGTACTTTGCCTTGGTACAATTTAACAGTAAAATTAAATGATCAATTGTACTTACTATAAAAGAATTAAAGGAAGTATAAATTGCTGAAATGTTTAATAAACTGTACTAATTGAATTTTTTCCGTGTTACGTCTTTTTAAAGATAAATATATTTGATAGCATCAGAGTAGGCCTAATATGTGATTATTATTTTCCTCTTTTTTCATCTGTGGATAATAACAGAGACTCAATAGATGCCAATGCTAATGTATGCTTACTAACTGTGTATAAAACAGTGCATATAATCCTCGGTATACTAGAAACAATGACCGCTTGTCTTCTCTCTCCCTCTCATCTCCCCCTTTTTTCTCTCTCAGCACTTCTTTGAGAAATGCCCCAAGGAGTTTGTTTTGATTTAGGAGTCAGTTTATTGTGTCATGTTTTCTAAAATAAAATTTACACTGAGCTTACATTTTTTTTCTCATGGATTTCTTTTTTCTTTTTTAAATTTAATTTAATTTAATTTAATTTAATTTAATTTAATTTAATTTAATTTGTTTTTTGTTTTTGGTATTTGCCCAAGAAGAGTTTATCTTTTTTTCTGTAAATTTCTTATATAACAATTTTTATAGCACTTAGCACATTCTGAAAATACATATTTACACCAATGACCTTTCACTGTAACTGTCTTAGCTCTGTGCATGGTAACCCTGTAAGAATATATGGAACTAAAGACTTGTTTAAAGAGAAAAGAAAGAATGGATATTAATAAGATAAATACAAACGTTTATGATACTGTCCCATGTTTTGACAAACTTCTACTGAATACTGATAAAGTACATATAGCCTAGTGCAGGGGTCCCCAAACTTTTTACACAGGGGGCCAGTTCACTGTCCCTCAGGCTATTGGAGGGCCGGACTATAAAAAAAAACTATGAACAAATCCCCATGCACACTGCACATATCTTATTTTAAAGTAAAAAACCAAAACGGGAACAAATACAATATTTAAAATAAAGAACAAGTAAATTTAAATCAACAAACTGATCAGTATTTCAATGGGAACTATGCTCCTCTCACTGACCACCAATGAAAGAGGTGCCCCTTCCGGAAGTGCTGCGAGGGCCGGATAAATGGCCTCAGGGGGCCGCATGTGGCCCACGGGCTATAGTTTGGGGACCCCTGGCCTAGTGTTTCAGATATGATCATAACGGTGTCTACAGAGAAGGGGCCCAGGAGGTTGTGCAGAAGGGACAGAGGCGAGAGCTCTAGAGGGGGCCTTGGAGGACCAGACGATAGACAGATATACTAAACACACTATCAGAATGAGTTCTCTCTCGCCACCTACTCACAAAGCAACCCCATTGATCATCTTACACATGTCTGTAAAATATCTTTATTATATGCGGCTTAAGTGTCTGTTTGTCACCGATAGCTTATTGGTTGCTTGCGTAACTGTACTAGCCAATGGGGTGAAGTTGCCACGGCTGAACGCAAATTGAGCAGGTCAGGGGGGAGTGAACATTTGTTTGCATTGGCAATCATCTGCTTTTGAAACAATTTAAGGCTGAACACAAATTGAGCGTGTCAGGGGGAAGGCTAACATTTGTTTGCATTGGCAATCATCTGTTTTACATAAAAACTACGTCTTAATGTAATTTCTTTTAAGAATGCCTCCTAGAGCCCTGGCTGATTGGCTCAGCGGTAGAGCGTCGGCCTAGCGTGCGGAGGACCCGGGTTCGATTCCCAGCCAGGGCACACAGGAGAAGCGCCAATTTGCTTCTCCACCCCTCTGCCACGCTTTCCTCTCTGTCTCTCTCTTCCCCTCCTGCAGCCAAGGCTCCATTGGAGCAAAGATGGCCCGGGCGCTGGGGATGGCTCTGTGGCCTCTGCCTCAGGCGCTAGAGTGGCTCTGGTCGCAACATGGCGACGCCCAGGATGGGCAGAGCATCGCCCCCTGGTGGGCAGAGCGTAGCCCCATGGTGGGCGTGCCGGGTGGATCCCGGTCGGGCGCATGCGGGAGTCTATCTGACTGTCTCTCCCTGTTTCCAGCTTCAGAAAAATGGAAAAAAAAAAAAAAAAAAGAATGCCTCCTAGAAAATACAGCACTGAAGAGGAGAGAAAAGGAGCTAAAGCTGCACAAAAATGGCTTTCTCGACAAAAAGAAACCACTGAGCAGAGAAAGACAAGGCTTGCTTCAGTCACAGAGCAAATGCGTCTTTCTCAGCAAAATGAGACTGATGAGCATAGAGAAACAAGGCTTGCCTCAGATGCAAGACAAAAAAGCCTGTCTCGACAAAATGAGTCCCTTGAACAAAGGCAGGAGAGAAATGCAAAAAAAACGACAGAGTAATGCTGACTGAAATGCAAAAAGGATTAAAACAGTTTTAAATGGAGAAACTTTAATTTTTGAGCATTCCTCTGGTGACATGAATATTAAATGTGAACACTGTCAGTTCTTAAACTTCAAGTTAGAAACTAATCGATTTGACCGTGGCAAGAAAGGATTTTCTCAATGTTGCAAGTACGGAAACATTGTAGTTCCACTAATTGAGAATTATCCACCACTCTTGAATAAATTATTGACTAATCAGCATCCAAATAGCAAACAGTACATGGATAGCATTCGATCCATTAATAGTTCGTTTGCTTTTGCGTCCATGGGAAACAAACCAATTGACTTGCCTGGAACAGGACTTTATTGCTTTTGACTTCATGGTCAAGTTTACCATCAAACTGGAACTTTGCATCCTTCTGACGGGAAAAGAAAGTTTGCTCAATTATATATACTTGATCCCTCAGAAGCCAGTTCGGCACGTTTAGAATGGAATAAAAGAGTTCCTGAGACCTTACTTAATGAAATGGGGGAATTATTTCAAGACATTAACCCATTTGCTACTGCATATAAAATGATGCACGAAGTTGAAAAAAAGTTGGCCTCTAATGCTATAGCAAGCAATGAGCCAGCAATCAGCATTGCCATGGCCATTGTCAGTGATCGTAACTTAGATCAAAGGCGGTATAATGTCCAGCAAGCCAACGAAGTGGCTGTCATATTTGAAAACCCTGATGGAGAGCCACCACATGAGTGAGATTTAATAATTTACCCGAAGGCTCAACCTGGACAAACTGAATTAAAGTGAATCAGCACATGGGATCCAAATCTTGACCCAATGATGTATCCTTTACTTTTTCCACGAGGAGAGCAAGGCTGGAAGCCTAAACTTGGCTTAAATAATCCTGGAAAAAATAGATCGCAAATTTCAGAAATGGAATTTTATAGCTATATGTTGTCCTGGGTAATTCAGTTTGAATTAGCAGACATTTTTGCACAAATCATTTTAATTACAATTTATAATATCTAGAACAGCGGTCGTTTCGTATGACCGCCGGGCTTTCTAGTTTCTATATATGTGTGTGAATAAGTGTATTTACATATATACATGTGTACATACAAATTATATACACGCAACTTCTAGATAAATGCCACATCTTCAAACAAAAGTCTAAGCTGGAGAATTGAATGAATGGTCAATATTCCAGAAAAACAAAGAACAAAAACCATTGAAAGGCACAGATGTAGCTTTCGGTGGTTTCTTTCTTTAGCTTTAGAGAGAGAGAGTTAACCTCATGGAGAGATTCTGCAAAGCTTTAATTTAGTGATTATCAGAATCACTGAGACAATGAGTAACCTTCACAAACCTTCTTTAAAGGGCATTTGCGTGTGAATTTGAGAGGGTGAAGGCCAACCTGCCCAGGAGGCGATGAGATGGTTAAGTAAGTGAGAGAAAGTGCCCATGAATGGGCATACACTGAATCACAAATGGACACACACGGTTATTCTAAGGAGCCTTCAAAAACAAACAAACAAACAAACAAAAAAACTATAAGCTATAAATCAAGGAGGTGGCTGGACCTGGCAAGTAAAGTCTATTTTAGTTAGATCTGAAGACAAAATTCTACCTTTCTCTGCCTGGTTGATTTGAACCCTCCGGGATAAGCCCCAGGGCAGAATGATGCCTGAGACGGGCCCATTACAGTTCAGAGTGGGAAGCCCTGGGCTCGAAGGCACAGAGGGAATTCTGTGTCTCTCTTCTCCTGTTATTGCATCTAAACTTGCACACGTGCGGATGCCTCTTGTATCTTAGTTTCCGTGTCAGTTGTGAATGGATGCGATTGGACATGTACAAAAAGTGGCCATTCTGCTCCCTGTTTCCTAGTTTTGTAGCCGTGATGTATCCAGTTCTGCCGAAGACTCTTCTACTAACTCAGATTTAACCTCGCTCCACCAAAAAACTCAGTTATGACCTAGTGATAAGAGATCTGAAAGGGAGTACTAAAGCGAGCTCAAGCCTGAAGTCATCATTAGCCAACCCATGGAGCCATGATTCTAAATGGCAGGGTAGAGTCCTTCTTTGAAGGTACATACTGTATTTTTCGTTCCATAAGATGCACGTGACCATAAGACACACCTAGGGTTGTAAGGAAGAAAATAAGAAAAAAAATATTCTGAACCAAATGGTATGTTCAAGTATTGAATAAAATACAATATTTTTTCGCTTTATAAGACGCATGGGCATCTTCCCCTCTACTTTTGGAGGAAAAAAGTGTATCTTATGGAGCGAAAATATGGTACATGTTCTCTGACTTCTAATCCAGTACTTTCCTTACTATTGTACAATATGCTATTTTTGGCAAGACACTTCATTATATCCATGAAGAAAATGATTAGATAGCATTATGCTTAAATATGACTAATACAATTATTCCAAAAGTGAAAACCAGGTTTCAACCCCATAACAATATTGCACAAAGATGTAATTTAGCTCTATTCCTAATTTTTTATTATATAAAATACATATAGAATGACATTTCCATGTTAACTATTTTTAAAAGCACCAGTTCAACGGCATTAAAAACATTCATGTCGTTAGACAACCTTCACCACCACCCATCTCCAGAAATCTTTTCATTTTGCTGAAACTCTATACCCATTAAACAATCGCTCCTCATTTTGCCTTCCCAAGCCCCTGGCAATCATTATTTTTCCGTTAACTGTGAATTTGATTGCTCTAGCTTCCTCCTATAAGTAGAATCATACAGGATTGGTCTATTTGCGACTGGCTTATTTCACTTAGTGTAATGTCCTCAAAGTTCATCCTTGTTGAAGCATGTGTTAGTATAAGGTCTACCGGAAAGTTCTGTCCATTTCTATCACAACAAGTTTCGACACGTAAGCACATGTTTATTTGGCGCATGTGTGCCTCTCTATTTTTATCACTTAATGTATACATACTGACGTAGCAAATTAACTAAAACAAAGTTGATTCACGTTAGTCTTATGTGTGAAACCATAGTGCACCCATGGCTACTGATAAAGTTCATTTACACCACTGTAATTTTTATGAATTTCAACAAGGAAGAAATGCAACAGAAGCATGTCTGTCACATCCACCATATTCCCCGGACTTAGCACCCTCCAACTATCACTTGTTTTTGTCCTCACAAAAAAAATTTTTTTTTTTTTTGTATTTTTCTGAAGCTGGAAACGGGGAGAGACAGTCAGACAGACTCCCGCATGTGCCCGACCGGGATCCACCTGGCACGCCCACCAGGGGCTACGCTCTGCCCACCAGGGGGCGATGCTCTGCCCCTCCGGGGCATCGCTCTGCTGCGACCAGAGCCACTCTAGCGCCTGGGGCAGAGGCCAAGGAGCCATCCCCAGTGCCCGGGCCATCTTTGCTCCAATGGAGCCTCACTGCGGGAGGGGAAGAGAAAGACAGAGAGGAAGGAGGGGGGGTGGAGAAGCAAATGGGTGCTTCTCCTATGTGCCCTGGCCGGGAATCGAACCCGGGTCCCCCGCATGCCAGGCCAACGCTCTACCGCTGAACCAACCGGCCAGGGCACAAAATTTTTTGAAGGGCAAAAAATTCAAAAATGAAGAAGATATCAAACAAACACTGGTTCAATTTTTCACATCAAAAGATAAAACATTTTTCAAAAATGGGATATACAAATTGCCCTCACGCTGGCAAGAAATCATTAATAATAATGGCAATTATATTATTTAATAAAGTTTATTGACAGTAAGAAAAATTTGTATTATTCCCAAAACGGACAGAATTTTCCAGTAGACCTTATATTTCTTTCTCTTTTAAGATGGAATAATATGCTATTGTATGCATATACCACATTTACTTATCGATTCATTTGTTGACCATCAGTTGGCTTGCTTTTCCGCTTTTGCTATTATGAATAATTCTGCTGTCAATATAGTTGTACACATATCTTTTCAAGACTCTGCTCCCAATTCTCTCATGTATGTACCCAAAGGTGGGACTGCTGAATCACATGGTAATTCCATTTTGAAATTTTTGAGGAGCCTCCATAAAATGCTTTCCGTGGTGGCTGTAACATTCTACATTCCCCATAAATCATACAGAAGCGTTCCAATTTCACCACATCTTCTCTAAAACAGTTTCTGTGTTATTTTTAATACAGTTTGTCCGTAAAGTCATGGTGCACTTTTGACCGGTCACAGGAAAGCAGCAAAAGATGATAGAAATGTGAAATCTGCACCAAGTAAAAGGAAAACCCTCCCAGTTTCTGTAGGATGCTGTGGCAGCATGTGAGCATGCACAGATGATGATGTAACACCATGTATACAGTGGAGCAGCCCACGGCCATGCTAGTCGAGGTGTGGACGGTACAGAGGAAAGTTCAGTGTGTTCTGTGGCTCACTAAATTTGAATCCGTGATCAAAGTACAACGTGAATATCAGCGCATTTATAATGAAGCACCACCACATAGGAATAACATTACCCGGTGGGATAAGCAGTTGAAGGAAACTGGCAGTTTGGTGGAGAAACCCCGTTCTGGTAGGCCATCAGTCAGTGACGAGTCTGTAGAGGCTATATGGGATAGCTACCTAAGGAGCCCTAAAAAATCTGTGCGTGAGCCCACATCGAACTGCACTGAATAGGTATGAAACTGGGAGAGTTTTCCTTTAATTTGGTGCAGGTTTCACACTTCTATCGTCTTTTGTTGCTTTCCTGTGACTGGTCAAAAGTGCACCATGACTTTACGGACACATTGTAGTACCCAGCTGAACTAGTGTGAGGTGATAGCTCATAACTTTGATTTGTGTTTCCCTAATAGTCATGTAGATAGATGTATTTCCATGTGCTTCTTGGCCACTTATATATTACAGCTTCTTTGAAGAAATGTCTATTCAAGTTCATTGCCCATTTTTTAAATAGGGTTGTTTATTTTTGTTGCTGGGTTCTAGGAGTTTTCTATATATTCTGGATATTATTTATTGGATATATAATTTGCAAATATTCTCCCCATATTGTAGACTTAATTTGTTCAGTTAATGGTGTCTTTTGATGCACAAGAGGTTTTAATATTCATGAATTTCAATTTGTCTGTTTTTTCTTTTGTTGGCTTTGCCTTTGGTATTACATCCAAGAAATCATTGTCAAGTCTAAGGTTGCAGAGTTTTTGACCTATGTTTTCTTCTGAGTTTTATAATTTTTTAAGTTACTTTTTAAATACATGGTGTGAGGTAAAGGTTCAAATTCATTCTTTTCTAAATGATTATTCAATTTCCTAGCATTGCTTGTGGGGGAAAAAAATGTTATTTCCCTATTAAAGAGTCTGGTCATACTGGTTGAAAATCATCTGACTATATTGTAGTCTCGTTCGATAGCTTACATTTGATTATAGAATAAGATAGTCTGTAGATGGGTTAGCTTTCATAGAAAAAAGTTTTTTTCTTGATAATCCTTAAGAGATTTTTTAAAAACTTAGTAAGATGCTATGTTTTTTATGTTTTTTGATACAGAAGCATCGGTCACTAAATATATAATAAAAATTTCAGTCTCTATGACAGCCATTTTACAAGCCAGTGTTATAAATGAGTTAATTTCTCTTTGTTCTCACATATGTCTATATATTTAAGCATGGGTAGAACAAGAATCTATTTCACGAGACACACACAAATATAACACTCATCAAACTCCATGTATTTTTTGTCCATTTATTCTTTTTGTACCCATATATTCAAGGAGCTATTATCAAGGATTTGTAGATGACAAAGCATTATGAAGGGTTCTGGGGACCCAAGTTATAGAGACTCTCAAAGGCACTCTACATAAAAATATTGATAGGTAAAAAATTCTACAGTGTCATAGAAGCTATTACTAAGAAATAAGAGTGTAGAAAACAACCTTAACTTAGAGAAATAATCTCAGGAAAGTATTAGAGAATTATGGCCTTAGCTAATATAGTATACTACACCATATACACATACAAACAGCCTATTTTTATATATTCAGAAATGTAATGTGTATGATGTAATGTATGTGCAACTAATGCATTGCATATACTAATATATATATATTCGTATGAGTATTGGAGATATATAATTATTAGTTTTCTATTTTAAAACTGTTCTGATATTTATATGACACCAGCAAGGCACATTAAACTATCCCACCACAACAAATATCCACTTTGTTTCCTAGAATAGTTCATGAAATTAGTTTTTAAAACTTCCCACAATTCCTTAGCTATAAATCATTCTCCTTCTTCCGAAGTCATAGGCTTCAAGTTTCAGTTCTTTACACTACGGATTGTTGTCTTTACAATGGGAAAAAAAATAAGCATCTGCACTGAAAATAGGTAGAGGATCCTCATTAAGGATAAATCTTGCTTTGGAATTACTACAAAGGAAATTGAACAATTCTGCCCATGGGAGGCAAAAACACCTGCAGCACACCCTTAATAGATACTTTTTGTTAAAGCTACCATCCCAGAGAAAATAAAAGCAGTGGCGAAAGAAAAGGAAGGGAAGGGAAGGGAAGGGAAGGGAAGGGAAGGGAAGGGAAGGAAAGGAAAGGAAAGGAAAGGAAAAAAAGCAGGGCTTTGTGAACTACATAGCCCATTAGACAAAGAGCTCAAACAAGGACTTCAGTTGAGGGAAGGGAAGGGAAAGAAAAGGGAAAGAAAAAAGAAAAGAAAGGAAAGGAAAGAAAGGAAAGGAAAGGAAAGGAAAGGAAAGGAAAGGAAAGGAAAGGAAAGGAAAGGAAAGGAAAGGAAAGGAAAGGAAAGGAAAGGAAAGGAAAGGAAAAAGGAAAGGAAAGGAAAGGAAAAAAAGCAGGGCTTTGTGAACTACATAGCCCATTAGACGAAGAGCTCAAACAAGGACTTCAGTTTCTCGATGTTTGCTCAAAATACAGGTGTCAGTTTCCTTCAGCAATCACAGCTGCCTCCTCTTTTTCTCAGCCATCCAGATAAATCCCATTTTAGGGCTTCTGAGGTGAGGCCGAGAGAGCCTCCTGTCGTGATCACATCTTTCCCTCTCAGCACTCCTCAGTCATAAACTACTGCTATTCGTTCTACTACAGTGGTTTTCTTCACGCAGATCCTATCATAGGTGACGTGGTGTGGTCATGGACAGCCTCACTGAGGATGCTCAGGGGGTCGTGTGATGGTGAGGGCAGAGATCCCAACTCGCTCCCACTTGGCCTCTCAGGGGCTTTCTCTTTTAGCATAGGGAACACGTAAGAGAAACTTCTGGTCTGAAGCCCATGAAGGCTACGCCCTCTGTGCGCAGCGAGAATTAGCCAGGATGAAAGTTCAGAACGACCCAAAGTAGTAAGTAGCTTTGTTTTAATTCTGCTTAACCACCTCCTATAGGAAACTCCGCCGTATTTTACTATTTAACAAATATATCCCAAGGAAATAATTTAAAGAGAATATGACTTTCTTGTGTTTATTTCTGCAAGAGGATTTAAATTTGAAATGTGGCAGGATGGTAAAACTCTTTAATAAGATTTGCGAACATTAATAAGTGAATGCTTTCAAAATCAGTTGAATTAAGCGTACTCTTCTAAAAATGACTGAGTCAAAGGAGATGTTCAGATGGAACCAGATACACATTACAGCTTATAATGATGCCCGAGAAAGTCAAGTCGACGGAATTACCTGGTTTGACAATTACTCTTCACTAGAGATGGCTAATCTGTCCAAATTGCAACCCCACCTAGTTTTCCTCTCCTGATGGGTTTCTTCTTTCCATTCTCCTTCATTCCCTCACTCTTTTCTAATTTTCTCCCTCTGCCCTTTCCTTTTGGGAACATTACTGAAAAGAATTTCAGTACAAAGCCGGGCGCTTAGCTAGAAAACATAAACAAACTTCCTCCCATTCCAGAGATTCGGGGACACTGTTATTGGACAGTGACACTGGAAACAAACTCAGCCGTCTTCAGAATTCAAAGGAAACACTCCTCTGTCAAGACGTCGGCACCATTCTTCACTCGCCAATAATGCCTCATCGGACTTCGCAAATGCTCCTTATGTAACTCGGTCCTTAAGAATAGAGAATACAGAACCCTGGCCGGTTGGCTCAGTGGTAGAGCATTAGCCCGGTTTGTGGATATCCAGGTTCGATCCTCGGTCAGGGCACACTGCTTCTCCACCCCTCCCCCTTTTCTCTTTCTTCATCTCTCTCTTTCTCTTTCCTTCCTGCACTCTCAATTGGTTTGAGCACATCGGCCCTGGGCACCGAGGATGGCTCCCTAGAGCCTCCGTCTCAAGCACTAAAGATAGCTTGGTTGCGAGCATGGTCCCAGATAGGCAGAGCACCAGCCCCAGACAGGAGTTGCCGGGTGCATACTGGTCCAGGCACATGCGGGAGTCTGTTTCTATCTCCCATCCTCTCACTTGGAAATGAAGGAAAAAAAGAAAAAAAGAATAGAGAATGCAAGCCTTGACCTAGCTGAACTCACTACACAAAGCATAAAAACCTCCCCACCGCCTGGCCTGCTGCCACTGGACATACTGGACTCATCGCACGCCTGTAGTGACAGGTTTTATTGGAAGACAGAGAGGAATCATTCGACATTTGTGAATTTAAGTGACAGCTGTCATTCCAGTATCAAAATAAAACGATTTGCTAGGTAAACAGCACATCTGAGCCTCCATTAGGGGAATCAGCGGAGGAAACCTCGTCCAGAGTTCCGACTTTCCCTTCTGTTTCTTGATCCTGGGCAGAGGCATCCATCACAGCAAAGCTCAATATATCATATATATATACATATATATATATATATATATATACACACACATATATATGTATATATATATATAAATTTTAAATGATACCAAATTATAAAATCCCCAATTTTCCAGCACTGAATTGAATTAGTTCCTAAACTCTAGTTTGTAAAAATGCCTCCCTAATCGTTCTCCTCCTCCTCAGCCAGAGACAGTCCGCCGCTGCTCAACCTGGAATTACTGTCACCACTCTTCGGTTGGCCGGACGCCTCACTATTGGCTCCTTTAATCAGACCATCTTCCGCGCTGTCCGTGTTCTATTCCTAAAGCAAAGATTAAATTATACAGCAACTCGGCTTCAGAAACCTCGAAAGGCTTTCAGACGTCTGGCTGGAGCCCAAGGCTCCCAGCGTGCCTGCCAGCTTAGGCCATCCACAGGCTCGTCCCGGCCACACTCACCGCCGGTGGCTTGGAGTTACTATTTCAAATGTAGCCAAAGTAACAGCATCCTAAAACACTATCCTGGCCCTGGCCGGTTGGCTCAGTGGTAGAGCGTCGGCCTGGCGTGCAGAAGTCCCGGGTTCGATTCCCAGCCAGGGCACACAGGAGAAGCGCCCATCTGCTTCTCCACCCCTCCCCCTCTCCTTCCTCTCTGTCTCTCTCTTCCCCTCCCGCAGCCGAGGCTCCACTGGAGCAAAGATGGCCCGGGCGCTGGGGATGGCTCCTTGGCCTTTGCCCCAGGCGCTAGAATGGCTCTGGTCGCGACAGAGCGACGCCCTGGAGGGGCAGAGCATCGACCCCTGGTGGACAGAGCGTCACCCCCTGGTGGGCGTGCCGGGTGGATCCCAGTCGGGCGCATGCGGGAGTCTGTCTGACTGTCTTTCCCCGTTTCAGGCTTCAGAAAAATACAGAAAAAAAAAAACAAAAAAAAAAAACAAAAACAAAAAAACACTATCCTCTGGGATGCCATTGGGACTTGGATATTTTTATTTATTATCATTATTTTTTCTTTTTTTCTTTTTTTTTATTTGGAGGGGGCGGGATGTCTTTCTTCCACATTTCCTCCTGCAGAGCACGTGCTCTGAGATTCAGCGACAGGGCCACCCTGTCCTGAAGGCCTCTCCCCCCCAGCCCTCTTCCCACGACACGCCCCTCGGCGCGCTCAGGACTGCGTCCCAGGTATCTGAGTCACGCGTGTCCCCCCACAAAGGCGTGGGGTACTGCCACGCCACCAGTACCATCTTCATTCCGTTTGCACAGAATATTTCAAGGTCTCGTGTTCCTTCGCTCAGAATCCATCAGTTAAAAAAAATATAAAATACTGTGATCCCAGAAGGAGTATGTTAGCAGTATATTTTGCTGGACGCTGTGTCATGTCATTCCTCATTAATAAATAATTCATTAACCAGATAACCAATTAAAACGGGATCTGGCCTCAGTGGGCCCTGGATTATTTATATCCAATGGACACGGAATCACCACGTAATAAAACAGAATTATCCACCTGTTACAAGTGGGTTTTGAAAATGATATTGGGCGGCTTGAAAACTATCTTAATTGAAAAGGAAAACTTTAAGGAGCAGAAGCCTTTATGAGGTTTTTTTTTTTGTTGTATTTTTCTGAAGCTGGAAATGGGGAGAGACAGTCAGACTCCCGCATGCGCCCTACCGGGATCCACCCGGCACGCCCACCAGGGGCGACGCTCTGCCCCTCCGGGGCGTCGCTCTGTCGCGACCAGAGCCACTCTAGCGCCTGGGGCAGAGGCCAAGGAGCCATCCCCAGCGCCCGGGCCATCTTTGCTCCAGTGGAGCCTTGGCTGCGGGAGGGGAAGAGAGAGACAGAGAGGAAGGGGGGGGGTGGAGAAGCAAATGGGCGCTTCTCCTGTGTGCCCTGGCCGGGAATCGAACCCGGGTCCCCCGCACGCCAGGCCGACGCTCTACCGCTGAGCCAACCGGCCAGGGCCGCCTTTATGAGGTTTTTAAAAAACAAACAAACAAACAAACAAAAAAAAAACCCATCCCAGCTCATTTATTTTCAGAATGAGTATTTTCTTTTGGAAGTGTAGGTAGTCCAGTGATAGAGTTTCTGGTCCTGGGAGAGCTGTGGGAAGACAGAGGGGAGAAGGCTGAGGGAAGGCAGTGACCCTGGAGACGGATGGGAGGTAAGTAAGGAATTCAGATCCACCACGCTGTGGCTCTCCCTCTAGGCTTTCCCACGGCTGCCCCTGAGACCAAACGCCATAGGTCTGGGTCTAAAGAATGGGAACCATGCCAGAGAACAGAGGACATGAGAAGGCATTCTACAGGAACAGCCAACAATTTTTTTTATTGACCAAAAAATCTTTATGGTATGAAGATACGATTGTATCTTTCCATTTCTTAAAACTAATAGGAGGAAAGAGTTAAGATGTTCTCATAGTGTTTGGTTGAAACACGTGTCTAACCAAACCCTGAAATAGTCACTGTCACTATGAATGTGTTCAGGCCACTTTGGAGAGAGCCCTCAATAAATCTCAACATAAACTGTAGAAAATTTCAGAGATTCTGTAGTCAGAGCAGATGTTTGTTTCACAGCTTCTGACACTATTACTGCTAGAAGGGAGATCAGACATCAATCAAGTGATACTTCTTCATTGCACACAGACGATATTAAGATACTGAGTACCGGGCTCATGAAATACACTCTTCAAGCCCCATTTAATTGTGGGGGGGGGGGCAATACTTGAATTAGTGGTGCAGCCGGTGCTTGAATCCAGATCCCATTGGTCATATGCTTGCCGTTTCCCGCATTCGTCTATTTGCACGAGATGAGTGACGCCTCACTCTGCCCCAAGCTCCTACAAAGAATGTTCCCCTCCCGCCCCGCCCCCCTAGATCTGTCTCGGTTTTGGTTCCTTGATCAACAGCCCTTCCGGCCTTCTTGCAAGTCAGTTAAACTTTTGTTAAGATCATCCTCTAGTGCCTTATAAGTAAATTTATAAGCCACTTTATGCTCTAGCATAAGGCCTGACGACTTAAATCACACATACAGACCTTCAACACAAATTAGGGAGTACTGAGATAAGCAGGCAAGTTGAAAATATTCCAAGCAGCAGCAGCCACATTTTTTTTTTCAAACTTGCTGGTTAGTAGACGGTTACCTTTATCATTATTGATTTTCAGTTTGAAAAATATAACCCGTGACCTTTTTGTCTGCAATTAGAGAGGGAAGAGCTAGAGAGAGGCCTTGGCTGACAAAGACCGTTCATAAATTCTCAATTCGACTCTCTCCAAAGGACGGGTGTCTATTCAGTTAGGCTCTTACGTGTTTTGAAAAGACTGACTTTTCAAAAAAAAAAAAAAAAAAAGACACGTCATCTCTCTATGTATGGATTACTCCACGAATGGTCCTACAGTAACATACCATGCCACTGACATGCTTAAAACTCTCCCGTAAACACACACACATAGATTATTCTTGAAAGAATGCAGACTTACTTTAAATCATTGTTAGAATTAGTGAGCTTTTGTTTTAAAGACCTAGAATTATACTTATTTAGTTAATACAGTATTATTGACTCTGTTTCCTCTACTGTACTTCACATCCCCACGAATGCTCTGTCACTGCCCATCTGTACCTCGCAATCCCTGCCCTCTTTCCACCCAGCCCCCCAACTCCCCTCTCCTCTGGCCACCCGTCAGTCTGTTCTAATTTTAAAAATAAATAAATAAAGTTAAAAAACCCCTAAGATTATAAATACATCGATTGAACATCGAAAGTGATATATGTAAACAGAATTCATATTCTCAGTTGTAATTTGGCAAATACATAGAGTTAGATTGTTACTATAGGTGACCTTCAGGTACTGAATTATAACGGAGAATTTACCTAGTATTCATATAAGTAAAATGATATGAAATTCTATTTATGTGTCTTTATTATATAAAATCATATGTCTTTTCTCCATCCTTTCCAGATCCAAGGTAACCTACCCGATGCTTTGGCAGACGTTCAGTGACCTCGTAGGCCCCTGGATGGAGGTTCCTGGGACTCAAGTAGCAGAAGCTAACCCCCCCTCCGGACTTGAGTCCAACAGTGAGGTGCTCAGTGTCGCCGCCCTGGCCAGCCTCTTGGTATACTGACCTAGCATACCTCACCTCAGTGCCTTGACCAGCGAGATGCCCCGAGCTGCGGGGCCGCCAGTCGGCCAGCTATGGGAAGTAATGGGGTGTGTCCCTGTGGAACCTGCAGAGAGAACAGCAGCTAAGCGGGGCCTCCTGTAACACACGGAGAACTGCCTGCCTCTTCCCTCTCCACGTGGTATCCATGCAGAATTCCCACAACACTTCCCGGCTCCGTAAGAGTAAATACACTCCTCCACGTTCCCCCAATCGTCACACCTTAGAGTACCAGATGACCAAATGCCGTCACATTTTCATTGAATAAATATTGGTGATAATTCACTTTGTGCCCAAGTGCAAAGATGAATAAATACGGCCCACGTCCTTAAGGATCTAAAAATCAAATGAAAGATTCCTACCCCTAAAAATAATTATCATGGGATTTATTCAGTGTTAAAAAAGGAAACAGACCAATGTGATATGTGAGAACGGACGAGGGCACCTGATCTGATTTCATTTTTCAAGGTAGGCATTCTGGATGAAATAACAAGGAGTCTGGTGAATGTGTCACATTCAGCCTCTTTCACGTTGGAAGGAAAGTTACTTTAAGGAAAACAGCATCGGGTATAAATCTCATTCTATATTAGAAGCAATCTGATATTGCTAGAAAAACGACGAAGCATGCAGCAATGGTGGGCAACAAAGTTAAAAAAAAAGTCAGAAGTGAAATAATGAGTAGTCTTCATGTCATGTTAAAGAACTTAAATTGGTGTTGTTGCATATGCTGGATGCATATTGGCACACTGTCATCTGTTGGTCCAAACAAGTCCCAGTGACAGGTAAAATACGGCTGTGGGTGGGTGGGTGGGAAGGCAGGGGCTGCAGAGATTTGAGGCCATTACTGAAATCAGCCACAAGCAGTAAGTGACTCAGAATTACATTGTAGGTTGTGGTTAGTAACCTCAGGGGAAGTTTAGAATAACGGTGTCTTACTTCTCACCTACTCAATCAGACTCTCTGAGGATAGGCTCAAGAAATATGTCTTGTGAAGAAAAGTTACCCAATCATATCTGAAGTGCAGTCTTGGTTGCAAAATACTACCTCCAATAGATCACGCTGATGATAAGAGTAGGGAATACATTTGAGTCAAGGGTTTCAATTTTTATTTATTTTAATTTTTGTATCTAACAGAAGTCAACTCCTCTTCCATCAAGCAAAAAAGACTCACCGGCAATGTATTGGGGAATCTTATATAACCCAAGGATGGTCTGAGAAACTAAGCCTTGGGGAAGTATAGAAATTTGGACATTTGTGAAGAACTCAACCATGAAAGTTAATGGATATAGTTTTCTAATATACAGTCATTCAAATGATTTAGGTACCAATTCTCTACATTTAACATTCAATGTTCTAGGAAAAGAAAATCTGATGGGCCAATCAGATGTCATGTGTTCACTCCTGGACCAATCATGGGAAGGGCCATTAAACGGAAGCATGGTTCCCCAGAGTCTAGCTCTGTGGGTGAGGGAGGAAGCCGTCAGAATAAAGCATCTGGTCAACCAAGCGTAATGTTGTGTATTGCCCCAGGGTTCAAAGAATGAAACTAGGAAGGTATGTTAGGGGATTTCTGCATTCATTCAGTTATAAGATTTTAAAGAACTAACCTGTGACATGGAAAGGAGATACAAAGTCTAAAAACCAAGTGTAACTTTCAAAAATAGGGAGGGTTTTAAGCTATTCTGAAGCACAGAATAAAAGCTTAGAAGTCAGACAATCAACTGATATTCGTAGAACTGCTTTTAGGGATGAGAGTCCTTATCAAATATATATTATATACATTCCAGGAATAGTACAATTAGAAAATAGAAAAACAATTTAACATTCAGAAACTGTTATCATTCCAAGGTAATTTTAGAGTTCCTTTTTTCAATTACTTAACTGATTACATAGTAGACGCACAGTGCATTTTTAATAAATATCAAATAAGTTAGCAAAATAGCATTATGAATTTAAATAGAAAACATAACCAACTAAGGACATACTTTCTTGAAGGGCTAAGTTACACTAAGTAGATTTCTGAAAGAGGTGGGAAGTCTGAAACGTTTTGATGTGTGATAAGGATTTAGATAAAATGTATATATCTGTTAACATTTAGTAAAAGTACTTTGCCTTGTGGTGGATGTTGAAGAAACAAATTAGAGTGAGATGTCAAGATTATTGCCAACTGTGGATATATTTTAAAGCACCGAACTCCACAGTTTAACCATCCCCCAGAGGTCCATATGGAGGCACTAAATTATGAAGTTCCTTGGAAAGATTGCAAAGCTTAAGAGAAGAATCTTTTATTTTTGACAATTTCTGTATTTGCATATTTGATGGCCATTTCATGAGTGGGAGCGGGGGATGGGGAGTGGGGGAGCGGGGGTGGGGCGAGCAAAGAAAACAGTCATTTCTGGTGTTTCATCAGAGTTGTCCAGAGCAAAGGCATAAAGAGGTCCCTAAAAAGAAAACGGAGAACTATATTGCCTTGATGTACTGACTTTTCACTTGGAAAGATCACACGGCTTCTTACAGATTTAACAACCTGACATACAGAGATCACTTCAACCTCCGCTGAAATACAGTCGGCCTAGGGGTGAACCGCACCTGTTATTAAACTGTCTCTGGCAGCAGCGCAAAATAGTTTAGTGCAGAAAATAAAAGAGAAGGTCAAACCTCATTAAAACTTCCAGGAGAAGTTACCGCAGGGCCAGCGAATCTTGGGAAAGAACGGGTTTCTAACCACAGTGAAACCTGCATTGTTCGAGAAAGGCAGTGACGTCCATTCTTTGAGTAACAAGGACGTAGGTCTGGAGGAGCCGGGCCAGTGACATGCAGACATCCATCCCTCCGTGCAAGCATCAACGCCTCCCTTCTGCGCACGGCACGTGTCCGGGGTGGGGTGCGAACCGGGAAAAGGGAACTCTTCTATCAGGAAAATGAGAAGTGGCGTAAAAATAATGTTGCTATTATTCAACCACGAATTCGAAAGAGTTTACGGTTAGTAGACTTAAATCACAAATGGTAAAAGTCTTGAGGTAGCGCATCAGCTCCACGAGGAATGTTCATTAAAACAATCCTTCCTATGGCTCTAAGTCTCACTGGTTAGGCTTACGGGAGCCGCACCACCACGGACGGAATAAAGCAGCTAAACACGACCCGTTGAGTAAGAGTGGGAAGCATTGCACCTCTTCAGTTTTTTACTTCATGGCCGGATTTCCTTTCTAACATCCAAAAATTCAGAAGTGATCAGTGAAAAGAATGCTTTTGTGTCATTATCTTGCTGGTATAAACATTGCGTTGTAAATTCACCTGGGAGGAAATGTTGGTTTTTTGTTTGTTTGTTTGTTTTGTTTTTTGTTTTTTTTAACAAAATACAAATATAGGTGCCTCGTAATGATAGGAATCCACCAGGAAGAGGGGAAATAAGAGAAGCATTGGTTCTGAGCAATCATGTCTAGATTACTAAATATCTGGATCACTCCGCTTTTGGGAAAGACTGAGCGAGACGCTCTAATGAGGAGTTCGGACTGGCTGCTGGCCAAGAAGTCAGTGGGCCGGTCCCTCTCGGAGTCCCTCGCTCACCTCATTAGGCTGGTGAGAAATAGAGCTGAGGCACTCTGTACTTCACTCCACAGACTGGTGACCCATCATCGTAGGGCTAATAGAGTGAAGAACACTAGCTCTGATTAGACTCAATTACACTTCAGGCTGGGGATGATAAGCTGTGGAAGAGGGTGCAAGCCCAAGTCTCTGGTTTTGTTTTTTTTTCTCTACAGGCCCCCAAAAAGTAAAAATAAGAAGATCATAAAGAAAAGATATCAAATCCTTGAATCATGTTTTCTGGAAAAACTCCCAGTGCAGACGCAGCGAGGTCTTTCTGCAAACCGTCTGTTTTCTAGTCAGAATTTGGCTACGGAGGCCCCGATGGAGACAGGGATCTCTCTTTGAAAATGACTCCCTCCGTGTGGTAACTCATCCGGTCCTCTCCTGTCCTCCAGGGACACTCACTTGTCCTTTCTGCAAACATTCTTCTTGCCAGTTATTTATTATTCTGTCTCAAAGCATGGTTCATCCCTCTGCGCATAACTGACTGGATGTCTGATGACCACTTGACTGAAATTCCACACGCAGAGACTGCAGTTAGGCAAGTCATCAGTGTCTGGTTATTACATCACGGACATAGCCATGTCCGTTCTATCCAAAGAAAGGAAAAACATGTTATCGGCACTGCAAGAGCACCTCTGTGTCGCTTTCTAGTCACCATATCTTAATGTCGAACGCTGAGTGTTAGTTTTGCTTATTTAAAATGTAAAATGAAATAACCGTTTACGTGATCTTCTGTGTGTGTCCGCTGTCACTCAGCGTTATGGTTTTGTTATCCGCCCCCACCAGTAACCACAGCTCCAGATCGGGCCTTCCTTTGCAGGGTGACGTTTAATAAGATGGATACATCTCAACTCGTTTTCTCCCCTGAAGTGGATGAACTTTTGACTATTACACAAATGCTCCCATACATACTCTTGTCTGAGTCCCACCATATTTCAGTGCTGTCCCATCTCTAGGAGTGAAATTTCTGAGAAAGAAGATATATTTAGATTCTGCTTTAACAGAAACTAACCAAGCATTTTCTAAGCTGTTTGTACTATTTCACATTTTTCCACAGTGTCTATTTGGTCATTATTTGGGGATTGATGCCTTTTTTTTTTTTGTATCACATTTTCATATCCTTTGGTTTATTTCAACTTTCTGAAAAATGTCTTTAACTTTTTCTTCCAGACTGTCTACTGACTTTTCTCCTACATTGTCAATGATTATATACATATATCAATATATATATTTATATATTATGATTTACGAGAGCTTTTATTACATTTTACTATTCCCCAAAGGTATCTAATTCTTATTTCATAGATGCAACATACTTTTATGTCTCCAGGGTAATAATGACGGTATTTATTTACCTTCGTTCCTGACATTGCTTTGCTTTTTCAGATTCATATTTCTATAGTCTTTATGTTTAGATAAGACCTAAGAAACCATCATTTCAAATCGGAAAACAAAGGGATCTCCAGGAATGCTAAAAAGAGAATTGCTAAGTTTGGATATTTGGAACCATAAGTGGTTTTTTTTTTGTTGTTTTTTTTTTTGCATTGGCAGATTTATTGAACCAATTAACAACATGAGCAATGAATATATAAAAGTATGTACATCTGATGGGTACTATTTCCATAATGGTAACATGTGAATTGTCTCTGTTTTGGAACCCTATTGTTTTTCATCGTCTTCCCCCAAATTGTGTCAATATATTTCATCCCATGGTTCTTCCCCTTTGTCATCCTCAGCATAAAGAACTTATTTTTAAAAACACTATACCTTAGTTATCATTTGAATGTGAGCTCAGGAGAACCGGCCAGTTTGCAATCACATAACAGAATTCTAACACTGCACTTTAATTATCTATTCCCATTCCTTGTCCTCCTGCGAGCCTGAGCTCGGAAAGGGAGCAGATCTAATTTATCTTCATCTTCACAGTGACTGCTCCATGCCTAGATTTTATTGAATTTTGATTTTTTTTTTACTTAATGTGCAAGGTTTTAGCCTTTTGTTAAAAATCTCTTCATTTGAAATGTGTGCCTTCTTTAATTCTGTCTCATATCTCATGTAGCCTCTTTGATTCATTAAAAACTTATAATTATCGTTCCCCACATAACCTAATGAGCAACATTTTTTAAGAGAGTCCTCTTGAGCTACGTATAGAATTTTCTCTAGAAATCATTTATTTCTCTAATAGCCGAGATGTAGCAAAAATCATAAAATAAGGGTCGAATATAAAAGCGGCAGTGTGTTCAAATGTGTTCAAACCAATTTATGAAATAAGCTTATGATGATAAATTTAACTGCTTTACAACTATCTATCGCTTCATGAACTTGAGGTGATTTGAAAGATCTCCCCCCCCCCCAATATTCTATGATTTGATGATTCTCTGATTTTTTTATTAGAAAAACTTTTTTTTAACATAATTACTCTGAAATGATGTGTTTATAGGCTGCTATTAATAATTATGGTAGCATTGTAAAATGATTTCAATATTTGTAAAAGACATTTACATTTGGGGGAGTCGCATATAAATATAGTTGACAATCATGCAGTCATGTGTCTCAAATTTTAGCAAAATTGGATTGTGCATCAGGGAACAACTGAAATAACTTGGATCAGTAGGCAATCTGACCCAACATTTACCAGGTCCAAGTGATAACGAAGAATTTTCCAGGAGGCACTTCATAGCCCTCATTATCAGTTTGACATGAGACATTAATGTCCAGATCGTGAGATTTTATGAGTTTGAAAAGCTGAATTTTTATCCAGGCACGATCTGTAAGAGGCCGGACATAATCCAAAGATCATATTTCATATTGGCAAGTAAAGCCATTAGACTAGAGTCCTGTGAGTCTTACCAACTTAATGCCAATGTAAATGATACAGTGTAAACTCTATTTCACTCTGTGTGCTAGAATCCATTAAGTTCAAGTGGGCAATAAAAACCTTCTTCCAAACTCATCTGTCCCTGTGAATAATGACTATAAAAGACTCTTTTTCCCCCCTAAAACAAATGCATCAAAAAGCAATAAGCAAGGTGATATTAAAAAGTAATAAATGTTTTCTTCTTAGGAGAAAAGGAACACTATGAATTCTACCAGATTCATATTACATAATACTCTAAGACCTAATAAGCTACAAATGTATCCCAGGCATTAGGTCAATTATATAACTTACAGACCATTTGAAAGATAGCAATTCTGCCAGTAATACAAAATATTTTAGCAGAATCATGCAGTACGCATAGCATTTCATTGTCTGCTCTCAACTATTCTTAATGATTGGTGTAGGACCCAAAAGTTTAGCTGCATGTGAGCAATAACATTTTTCATTATATCTCTGATGTATCTTAAGTGCCCGGGAGAGTTTCTAGCGCGTAGTAGGTGTTAGAAAATCTTTGTTGAAGAATGAATGAATATGAGAAAATACTTGCTCTGTAGTGTAGAGAAATGCATTCGACTTGAACTGTGTTCATATTTTATATGGTGGATAAAAGCAAAAGGCAAGTTAGCCTGTGGGCCAGTGGGTATCTTTTTTCCCATGAGAATCTCAGTGCATTTTTTTCCTTCTTTCTTTTTTACCTCTCAGCATTTTCCATAACAGATGTGCATTGCCTTGTTATGCTAAAAAAAATATTTTATGTATTTACTTACTGGGCCACATACAGGTATTTATAAATATCAACTGTGTTGCAAAAAGTAACAGTGAAGGAACTATTAATTTCCCCCTTAGCCATTCAGTTCCTCTGTTGTATTTCTAACTATCCGAGAGCCAAGTGTGAGGCCATATCTTAGATTTAGAACATTGGCAAAGATATATATTATATATAATTATATATATTATATATATAAAGATAAATATATATATATATTTAATGTGAGGTTGAATTGCTTATAGCCATGAGAACCACTAATCTAGAATTAAAATCAACGGATGATATCATATGACCTGGAGGGGCAATACGTTAAATTAAAATTTTAAAAAGCACCATATCCTGTAGTAAAAGTTTTTAGTGCTAAGAAAAAAAAGAAAAAGGAAACAGAGGGGAGGGAGTTTCACAATAAGATGGAAATAAAATCATGACATTACACTCCCAGGTGAATAAAAGAGAAATAAGACACTTCTGTTTTTGGAAGATGAGAATAGTGTGGTCCACCAAATTTTCTTGGGTTTCAATTTCTCTAAATATTTTCATTTTTTTTCCCCCTCTCATTCCTGCACGCATGCATTCAGTGTTCCCGGTGCTCTTGCTGTCTAGCCCAATGCCAGGTGCTGCAGAGAAAAAACCTGGATGAAACAGTCTCTGCCTCCCAGACCTTTCAGGTGAGAAGAAAAGGTAAACAACACCTCATTGAATGCAACATCCTGGGCGCCATGACAGAAGAGTTTCAGGTCCCTGCTGTGCGTGTTCATAAGACGAGGTCCTTAAGCCAGTTGGGTTCGGGAGTTGCCTGAAACTGACATGTTCTCGGTGTGGACAGCGCATGGCAGAGCGACGGGTGTCCCAGGCCCGACTCTGGGTACTCTGTGCTATCATCCCCGGCATCACTGTTTATCCTACGAGGCTGCAGGTGGCAGTGTGAGAAATTCGGCTGAATCTTTCTCATCCCCTGGGCGTTCCCTGAGAGTCTGTTTTCTATCAAAGTCGACCATTAGCTCTCTATCTTTTATTTGAGCTTTTGTCATCTACAGTGACATGTCCAAAGCTCCAGGTGACTTCGAATTGTACTTAGTGGTGGCGTCAAGTAATGGAAAAGGAAAGCACTCAAAAACCTCCTCTCCAAACCACCCACCTCCGTGATGCAGCTAGAATCGTTCTTCTTCTCACAAGCTTTCGTAGGGCATTGCCCCCCCCAAAGCTATTAGATTTGAAAATTCTACCTAAGTATGCAAATATAATATATTTCAAAACAGATTAAAATGTCCTAAAAAGGCCATATACCTTATATTTGAAGGAACTGGGGCTTTTATTTTGCATAATCAAATATTTACAAGGAAAATAAAAACATATCCCCTATACAGGTTGTTTAAGAGTGTAGACTGATTTAGAAATATATGGCTTCAGCAAAATACCCATTAGGAGGTCATTTAAATGCCAAGTATTACGGAACTGTCAGTTCAGGTATTACTTTCTGATAGATGTGATTATTGGTGGTTTTTCATTTGTGCGTGTACCTGGGCCTGACAGATCAAGAGAGCATTTCCAAAGATTTAGATGACTTCCTTTTGGACATAAGCTTTATGGCCTAAAATAAACACAGATAGAGAGCACTTGGACCAGAAAACAAATCGGAATCCACCATCGCACTTAGCCTGGACTTGCCCAAGGGCCACACTGAACGGAGTGTCTGTACACGAGATGATAACACCCAGTGGGGAGCGGAACTGTGAATTAGAAATGGTCATGGCTGGCGCGCTTTTGAGGGATGTTTCCTCTTCCGGAATTAGGTAGAACTTGGTATTGAAAAGTAGAAAAGAGATCGTTAAGAGTAGCTCAGAAATATCATTACTGGAACTCTTTGGAAATTAAAGCAAAAAATAGCAGTTTCCTCTGCAAATATATTGCAAAGTAAGTTTTCTTTCCTTTAAAAAGAATGAAATATCTACTATACAATCAGCTGCTCTGGGCTGCATATAATACCCCAGGCTGGACAGGCAGAGCAGGAAAAGAGAAGTGGGTTTGGGCTGTACCCTGCCCGGCCCCCGAAGGTTTGCGATGTGAAAGGGGAGAAGTCACACAAACTATCACAGCACCAGACGAGGTGAGAACTACCAGCAACTGTAGGCGAATTTCCCTGAGGGAGATGTAGAGTCCTCCCTCGCTGCTTCAGGTTCAAAGCCACCTCCTTCGCCCCTTTCCCTTATTGAACGACGTCCTTGCTTAATTACGAAACTTTGGTAATGCACTATGTATCTTTTTAGTCATGGGTATTTACACATCAGTAACATGATGTATTATTAAATGCTAGGAAGGTCCTCACATGCAAAATAATCTCATTACTTCAGCATTCTTAAATATATATATACACACACACGCATATATATTATATATATATACACACACACACATATATATATATATTCTTTTTTCCGAGAAGTCTATTCCATGATAAACCTACCCTGTCCCCAAGCCTGAAACCACACACTATTGCTGGCTCTGACTCTAATTATTTTATAGAACTTCTGTGAGGTCTGTGTTCCCTCCTCTAGACTGAGTTAAATTTCTACCTAGCTCACCTGACACCATGTATCTGTCCATAAAATGACACTTAGTCGCTACAATAGTTGCTTATGTATTTGTCTATGAAATACCCCTAGATAGCAAGCTACTTCTAGGCAGAGAATGTTTTCCGTTCATTGAAGAATCCTGAGTGCATAACACAGTTCCTGGCACATAGTAAGTGCTCAATAAATAGCTGTTGCTTGAAAGAACTTCGTTATATTTTCTTTAAGAACATGTTGACTATTCAAATACTCACATATACTATATTATACGTGTATTAAAATAAAGATAATGCCTGTGTTCAAAGACTCGGAGTATAAAAAAAAAAGAGATGTACTCATGATTTTCAATATAATGAAATCAGTGATATTGTGAGACGCCTTTAATATAAGGTTTTATTCGTTTTACAAGTTTAGGGGCCTGCGGTAGGAGCACAGCTTCGGCACGAATAAAAGAAACCGTCTTTATAGACAGTTCACCACTGCCTCAGAGCCTGCGCTTGTTCTGGATTTTCTGAAAAAAAGGAAAGTTGAGATTTTTGACTGGAGGGGATTTTAAAACCAAGAAAGCTGTTGAATTATTAATGAGCCAAACTGGGTCTTTTTCATTTTCTTTCCTAATCTAAGAAATCTTTGGGGTAGCTGTTTGAAGGATATATCTTTTTTCCCCCATGTCCTGCTTGAGGCATTCATAAATATACTTGAAAACACTATCCGCAGTATCGCCCAATCAGATGATCAAGGTCGCCTGGGAGACTGAATTAAACTTCTCGTGCACATTCTCTGTCGCCATTTCAGCACCTTGGTGACTGGCTGTGGAAGTGCCTGCTGTGAATGTCACCTCTGCTGGCTCTCTAACTGTCAGCCAGCTTAGGGCACGGCACACGTCAGAGAAGCAAGGCCCAAAATGAAGCCGCCTCTCCGCAGAGCAAAGGGGTTTTTCTCCATACTGTATTAATTCTTCAAGGCGGTGCATCAACGATTTATTTCACATCACGGTGTAATTAGTTCAGCTCTTGGGTTACATAGTCACTGGAAATAAAACCCCATCTCCCCGCTGTGCCGTTAACTGGAGGGGAAGCTCTGGCCCCAATGACACCGGACCATTTGGTTGACGGCACATGCAAATGAGGAAGACATCCTGGGCTTTAAATGCCCCTAAAAGCTGGACCCAACATCTACGGGAATGATTTGCAAAACTGTCCTGTCACAGAAATCACCGTGTGCGGTGATGCCGTTACAAACAGATGCCTGGCTGTATTCCAGAAGTAATTTTCTCTTCTCTTTCCAGATAAGAGAACAAATCATCTCCTAGTTTGAAATTAGGCACGAAGGACAGATTTAGGATTAATTTTTAAGTCTGATGAATTTTTGGTTTTTCCTCCCGCACAGGCTAAGTTTCCTCCATAGCCTTCTGGGGAACAGAAGGAGCCACGAGAGAGGAAATCGGGGACATTTTAAGACAAATGAGGGCCAAAAAGACTTCAGTAGTCCTACAATCTAGACCAGGCATGGCCAACATATTTATTTTTTAAAAAAATCCATCATAAAGATTTACAACTTTTGTACTCGTCTGTACTTCCATACGAACTGTTTGACGTTTAGCGGCGACGTGAAACCCACATTCTTTTAGGCAGAGTTTGCCAGTGCGCACCCGAGGTCAAACAGTTCGTCATTTTTGTGGTCAAGTGTGCTGAATCAAGTGGCACTGTATAGCACATAGACAATAGCTGCAGCTGATAACTGAAAACGTGTCCAGGCTGTTTGTAAAACGAAATAATTGTTTTATTTGTGAGATAACCCCCTCATGCTCATTCTATTAATTAAATATTGATTCGATTGAGATACAGTTTGGATATTTATATGGTATGTAATTATATTTTTATTAAGATATATTTTTATTAAAATAATATTGTATATTAAAATTTTTTCACTCACATTTATTCATAAACAAATTATATAATAAAATTTTGCTTACTTAAACGAATTGTTCTGGTATTGAACATTTTTTAATTTTAATATTTCCTCCGGCCCATGAAAAAAGTGTTCTTTCTAATCTGGCCTGGGGGCAAAATCTGTTGGCCACACCTAAAATGGACGAACTGAAGATTTTTCTAACCTGTTTCCTCAATTGCGAAATGTTATCTTTTCCAAACTGAGTGCCTTTAATTGAACCAGTTATACAAAAGGAAGGAAAGAAAGAGAGAAATACAAGTATCTTTTAAGAAAGAAATACAAGTATCCTTTTCCTTTGTAAAGTGCATGCCATCTCAGTTTCGAAAAGCATCCAGTGTGCAGTTAAGTGACACACAGTATCGGTTATCGCAGCAGATGAATCACGGCTACAAGCAGCGCGATTCTACTTCCCGGGTTCTGTTTTTGTTTTTGTTTTTGTTTTTTTTATGAAGTCTTTGGACCTGACCAAAACCAAACCATTGATTACACAGCCACATCCTCCCATTTCTTGCTGTTTTTCTTCTTCTTTTATGGAGGAGAAACTCCTTGGTTCAGCTCCGATTCTCTGACGGGCCTCCTAGGCTCTCCAGGGGACACCTGTCTGTTGTCAGGCTGAGCCTGACACCTTTCCTCAGGCTGAACACCCGATTACGTTGCTTCCTTCCTCCATTAGACACAACAGTATTAGATGGTTTGGTGGTGTTTGGAAGTCTATCTATCCCTACCTGCTTATATTTGGGGCTTTACGAGATACCTTGCTACTTAGGTTAGTTATAAATGCGTTCCATGGCTATTTTGTTTGGATTTCTAGTTTTCTAGCCACTGTTCTCTGGGGCTTCAGAGAGACTGGGAAACAATACTGTCCCCAAGAATTCTGTCATTGTATTTTTTAAGCAACTGTATAAATATAGATACTTTTATGTTCCTGCATTGGGATGGAAAAATCTCACAAGTTCAATGCCATAGAACTATGAAGACATGCCATTATAAAGTCACTGCTCTTTAAGATACAATATTGACTCCTTCTTCTCTTCCTCCAAATCACTGGTGGGAAAGCCCTGGTTTTGGGGGTCATGCTAAGAGCAGGGTGCTTAGGTGACTATACATCCTATATCTCTGCACAGGACATTCGGAGAGGAACCTTTTTTTTCTCTCTCCTAAATTGAATATGGTGTTTCCTCCCCAATGTCAGTGATAGTGTAAGAACAGGCAATTTAGCATAGCTACGTGGATACCTACTTCAGTACTTGTTACTGAATTTAGTCCACTATTTAGAAGAATACACACCACAGAAGTACCCAATACCTCAAGTTAATCCTTTTATACATATCACATTCTCTTTGGTGACCTTATCCTCTGTCTGTAGCACGCACTCGTCTTCAACATCTCCACAGACACTTCTGCAAGTAGAACTAGTTAGACACTAAGATAGTTATGTTTTATTTACATGTAGAGTTGTTCATGATAGCATCATTATCTCCATAAGGAAGTGTTACTGTTAGGGCAATAGGAGTGGACAATTGAGCTTGTGATTTTGACATCCTGTGCTTTGACTACCTTCACT
This sequence comes from Saccopteryx leptura, assembly GCF_036850995.1. Classification (NCBI taxonomy): domain Eukaryota; kingdom Metazoa; phylum Chordata; class Mammalia; order Chiroptera; family Emballonuridae; genus Saccopteryx; species Saccopteryx leptura. The sequence continues at coordinate 74,368,504 of NC_089513.1, forward strand.
GGTGAGGTTTATCTTATTCAAACAAATCCACAGTGACGCTGGCTTTTGCTGTTTTGTCTCTTTCCACCTAAGGGACCTTCCCCTTACTCCTTCATGGTTTCTCCTAAATTTACTAATGGTACTCTTCCATTTCGATAAGACTTTAGCCCTTTCCCGAAACCAGGCATTTTCCCTTCAATCAATGCAAACCTCTCAAAATATCCCATGCCTACATTATAACAGCATCTCAGGTTGGAGTAGCTGGTCTTGCATGCGTTCTATTTCAGCGTTCCTGAAGCTAGCAGAGCAATTCTTTGGGGGAAGGATGGCAGAAGGCCGAAGATAATTTAAACAATCCCCTGGTCTCTGTAGCGTTACCTAAATTCCATTGATTGTAGAAGCAAGTGTTTCAAAATTAGAAACGATTTCCCCCACCCTATCCCACCCCTTCCCAAAGGAAGATAATAGCGAGTTTTAGGAATTGGTTAGAGCATAAGTTCCTTTGTGAGATGGAAGCACCACACCGTGGCCTCATATAATAAAACACGTGGCCCACCGATGACGCGAGAACGTCACCCGCGATGGTCTTGGAAACAAGCCCCAGCGTTTTGTTTGCTCAGTCCGCGCTCATTCCTTTGCTGCGTTTCATTCAAGGCGACGTGAACCAAAGCAGAGTTCCACGGCTTTTAAAAATATGCAATAAAATGTATAATAACTCCTATATTTTTTTCATCTTGCACAAAACATGAATCTATGTCTTTCGAGTCCAAAAAAAAAATGTGTATTTCTTTCTGACATAAAAAAATAACTTTCAACCCATTTAAGTCAATAAGTACATTTAATCCATGCAGTAACTCTCAATTTCTTGAGATCTATTTTCTGTTTATTCCTTGAAGAATTTGAGGAATCTGTAATCAGTTTAACATCTCTGAAAACCTGTATTTCAGTCGCATCTCTGTGGGAAATTACTTAGGAATTGTTTGAAATTGCCTTAAGAGTCTCATCACACTGTTGGTTTACACTCCCCTGCTATTTATAGCCACATGCTTTAAAAAAAAACACGCACACACACAAGTGTGGAACCCCTTCGGGACTTCTCATTTCCAAACAGGTCTCCAAGGAGCAATAAAACGTTATGTGTTCGATACAAAACCCGTTAGTGGGCATACTAACAGACCCCTGCAGAGAAAGACATTTCTGCTCCTCCACTAAGCCAGTCCAGGCGAGACAATGCCCCCAAATGAGCACATGCAAAATTTCACCAGGAAAAGCCTTGTTTCATGTGGGTGCTTCAGTTGTCTATTGCAGAGTGACAAAGCATCCCCACCTTAACGGTGTAGGACAGGGGTGACTTACTCCTCACAAGCTGGGGTTGATCAGACTTAGCGAGGCAGCTTTTCTACTTCATTATGAAACAGTACGGGGCTAGTCTAGCGCACACATTTTCTTTCTTTCAATCATATTTATCAGAGTAAAAAAAATATCAGAACATTTTGAAAAATATATATATACATACGACATTGTTGACAAACTCTTTTGCAATCTAGATACTAGGGATATTTCTGATGTCTAGGTCCAATACCCTCAATTTTTAGTTATACAATAACTTTAAAATAAAACTAACCTGTACATGTCTCTATTTCTAAAACCATGCAAGTACACTCCTCAAAATAAATATTCATACTTTATCTTAAATCATAATTATTAAAATTATACTATTGCTGGAAAAAAAACCCTGAAATAATATATTCTTCTGAAGCTTGGTAGTATAGAAATACAATTCAATACACTTTTTCTTATCTTTTTTTTTTTTTTAATATAGAGAGAGAGACAGGTACAGAAAGACAGGAAGAGAGAGAAATAAGAAACATTAATTCTTCATTCTGGTGTCTTAGTTGTTCATTGATTGCTTTCTTACTTATTCAATACATATTCTAGAATATAATCAAATTGTAAATGTACAGAAATACAGTTACTCTAGAAAGAAATTATATATCGGATTCTATTGGTTACCTGCCAATAACAAGATCATTCAATGCAATGTATTATTTTTTAGGATTGATAGGAAAGTTATTCAGAACTACACTCATAGTTTCCAAGTTCATGACATTTTATATCATATGATCCACTAACAATTTAATAATGTCATTGGTATAGTATGCTAAAACTTGAAAATGAATATTTGCATATAAGAAAGTTATTTACGTCACGTAGGATATATTTAAGAGAACGTAATTAAGCATTAACATTTGTGTAAGTCATTTAGAGATTTTTGTCTAAATGTAATCAAATATCCAAACATGTCTAAATATTAAGACTAAGCATTCTGGTAATTGAACAAATATTGAATTTAATGTCAAAAGTTTTGTTTGTGTTCAAGTAAAGTCTGCATGCAAAATACTTACTTTCCTTGATAACTTTTTCTAAAACGATTTTCTAAACCACTATTTTTCTAATGACATCTGAACACTTTATGAATGTTTCTGTTCATCCCTTTGGAGGTCACTGGACCCTTTAGTTTTTGGGTTTTTTTGACTCCGTAGTATCTGAACTCTTGTACTGTGTTTGAGGAATTCCCCACTTCATAAATCGTAGTGGTAGGTAAAGCCACTATAATAGCTGAGGTCCACGATACTCACTCTTTCTCCCTCATGTGCAACAGGACAAGAGTACATCACCTCGAATGCATTGAGCCCAGACTTCGGAACAGAATTTGTGGTGCCGAGAACAAGGAGCTTGAGCCAGGCTCCGGCGGGAGGGAGGTCTGGCCCCTGGGCACAGTGGCGGTGCTGCTGCGTCTCATTCTGAGAATACTCCTGGCTGTGCCAATGTTGAGAACTACGCGCGTGGAAGGCAGCAGAATACGAACCATCAAAGTATGCCTCCTTGCTCGTGGTGCAGTAACGGACAGAGGCGTCAACACAGCACACAGTGTACAGATGATGTGTTATAACTCTGTGTCCCCGGAGCCTGAATCACTGTGTGATCCAGTGACCCCCCAATTCAGTCAATAAGATGGAAAAAAATAAACTTGGAACTTAAAAATTATATACAGAGGATTTCTATGTTATGCTAATAGACATTAGTGACAGACTAACACAGGAGCTAAAGCCAGTTCTTGAAGTTAACAATTGGAAAGAAGATGGAAAAAGTAGTCATTTCATAAGATTCAAAGTTATTTTGTAAGTAAACCAAGTCCCAGAGTCACACTTTAATAATCGCCTATTTATAATTTTTTTTTTTTTTTTTTTTTTTTGTACTGGGAGATGGGGTGGGGACAGACAGACAGGAAGGGAGAGAGATGAGAAGCATCAATTTTGTTGCAGCACCTTAGCTGTTCATTGATTGCTTCTCATATGTGCCTTGACAGGGGAGATACAGCAGAGCGAGTTACCCTTTGCTCAAGCCAGCGACCTTGGGGCTCAAGCCAGCGACCACGGAGTCATGTGTCTGACCCCACACTCAAGCCGGATGAGCCCGCAATCAAGCTGGCAACTTTGGGGTATCACACCTGGGTCCTCTGCATCCCAGGCCAATCCTCCATCCACTGCGCCACCACCTGGTCAGGCCAGTTTACAATTTTTTTAATTAAAACTTTAAATAAATATGTAATATTTATGTCTAGCGAAGTCTTAAATAAAAAGTTGAAAATGGAATCAACTTAGATTTTGAAAATGTAATGTTTTTAAGCTTGTTTTCCATTAAGTCTGTAGGGAATATACCATAAGATATTAATTGACATTTTGGACAGCAAAGTTGTTAAGAGTTCTAAACATTCCTGAAAAGATGACTACCCGAAACAAATTGTTATATGGAAAAAGGTAAAACTGCTGATATAAGACAAAGTCTAGAAATGACTCCGGAGTCTGTGTCTGAGAATGAAGTTCCAACAGGATGGAGTTTGCTCTAGGACCAGGATTTGCCGAAGGAATTTCTCCTGCTAGCGACCCATGGAGGGCTCTGTCACCCTCAGAAGCAGCAGGAAGCACGCCCTCAGCTGTTCCATTCACCTGCACCTCATCCAGGTCGATCAAACCTTGGGGCCAGGGTCAAGAATCCGTGCTTTGTCCAGCCACCTGCTCCCACTTAGTTCTAGCCTTGTCCTCTGCAAGACAGTGAGCCCAGGCTGTGGACACACATTCCATCGTTACACTCACAGGCCAACCTATAACCTGGGTATTATTATTCTCCCAAGTCTGTGAGTTGGAGACTGAGTCTTAAGCGACTCATCCAAGGTCACCAAGAAAGTGAATGACAAAAATGGTATTCAGGTCCCTGGCCGGATGGCTCAGTGGTAGAGTGTCGGCCTGGCGTGCAGGAGTCCCGGGTTTGATTCCCGGCCAGGGCACACAGGAGAAGCGCCCATCTGCTTCTCCACTCCTCCCCCTCTCCTTCTTCTCTGTCTCTCTCTTCCCCTCCTGCAGCCAAGGCTCCATTGGAGCAGGGTTGGCCTGGGCACTGAGGATGGCTCCATGGCCCCTGCCTCAGGTGCTAGAATGGCTTTGGTAGCAACAGAGCGTCACCCCAGATGGGAAGAGCATCGCCCCCTGGTGGGCATGCTGGGTGGATCCCAGTCGGGCGCATGCGGGAGTCTGTCTGACTGCCTCCCTGTTTCCAACTTCAGAAAAAAAAATGGTATTCAGAACTAATTCTAATATCCACTGTCTTTTATAAAAAAGGCAGCTAAGGGTCTGCTAGTAAATCTTCACAGTTCCCTCCCCCCCCCCAAAAAAAAAGCCTAATGAAAAAAGATTTTACTCGAGTTTATTCTGCTTAAGATGTGTGAGGTTGAGGCTGTTGTGGACATTATTATTAATCATTTTTATGGATCTTAAACTGGGTTAGATCTGGACAAAATTATTAAATAAAGTTTTATGTTTTCTTAGAAGTTTCTCTCGTCTCCTCGCCTATCCATTAGTGAGCCTGACTCCTGCGCAATGTGCGCGTGGTTGATTCTCATCCTTTGCTCTTCTTTTCAAATCATAGTCTCAACTCGAGAACGAGAAAGCAGTATCGGACAATACAAATGACTGATACAAGCTTATAGTCGTAACTTTGCAAGAAATATCTACATTTAAAAGCTTTAACAACTGCAAGGCAAAGGACAGATTTGTGGTGGACACACTCATTAAGTTTTTTGTTGTTGTTGTTTTGTTTTTCATTTTTCTGAAGCTGGAAACGGAGAGACAGTCAGACAGACTCCTGCATGCGCCCAACCGGGATCCACCCGGCACGCCCACCAGGGGCGACACTCTGCCCACCAGGGGGCGATGCTCTGCCCATCCTGGGCGTCGCCATGTTGCGACCAGAGCCACTCAAGCGCCTGAGGCAGAGGCCACAGAGCCATCCCCAGTGCCCGGGCCATCTTTGCTCCAGTGGAGCCTTGGCTGCAGGAGGGGAAGAGAGAGACAGAGAGGAAAGCACGGCGGAAGGGTGGAGAAGCAAATGGGCGCTTCTCCTGTGTGCCCTGGCCGGGTAAGTTTTTGGACAGGAAAAAATATTTCACAATGGATAATGGCAGACCCCTCAGAGAGATCAGAACTCATCCACTTCAATATAGCCAGCAACTTTTCTCCTAAATCAAACAATTAAATCTGGGTCACCCCTTTTCTCCCTTCAAGTTTCTGAGGGAAGCACACCACCCATTCTGAAAGTATTTCAAATGCAATGTAGCTGATTCAAAAACTAACTTGAAATACCACCAAAATAGTAACTAAGCTGAGTATACCAGACACATGTAAATAGGTTTTCCTCATATTTATGTCCATAAGAAAATCCAGTTTTAGCATTTACATCTGTCTGAACAATAGAACAGTCTCTCTAGTAACAATAGAATATGTAACTTAATACAATATACAGTGTGTCCGTAAAGTCATGGTGCACTTTTAACCGGTCACAGGAAAGCAACAAAAGACAATAGAAATGTGAAATCTGCACCAAATAAAAGGAAAACTCTCCCAGTTTCATATCTATTCAGTGCAGTTCGATGTGGGCTCACACACAGATTTTTTAGGGCTCCTTAGGTAGCTATCCCGTATAGCCTCTACAGACTCGTCACTGACTGATGGCCTACCAGAACGGGGTTTCTCCACCAAACTGCTGGTTTCCTTCAACTGCTTATCCCACCGAGTAATGTTATTCCTATGTGGTGGCGCTTCGTTATAAATGCACCGATATTCACGTTGCACTTTGGTCAAGGATTCGAATTTAGTGAGCCACAGAACACACTGAACTTTCCTCTGTACCGTCCACATCTCCACTGGCATGGCCATGGGATGCTCTGCTGTATACACGATGTTACATCATCAACTGCGCATGCACACATGCTGCCACATCATCCTACAGAAACAAGGAGGGTTTTCCTTTTATTTGGTGCAGATTTTACATTCCTATCATCTCTTATTGCTTTCCTGTGACTGGTCAAAAGTGCACCATGACTTTACGAACACACTGTACATAACACAACCCTTCCAAATTTACATAATAGAGCAATAAGAAAGAAAAATCACTTGAGTTAAGTAGATAGTTTCTAATATGAAATTCACATAGAACTTTAAGAGTGTTCAACATCCTCTAAATCAGGGTTTGGGAACCTATGGCTCGCGAGCCAGATGTGGCTCTTTTGATGGCTGCATCTGGCACGCAGACAAATCTTTAATAAAAAAAATAATAATGTTAAAAATATAAAACATTCTCATGTATTACAATCCATTCATTCCTACCGCTCATGTTCATGGTTGCGGGTGGCTGGAGCCAATCACAGCTGTCCTCCGGGACAACACCAAATTTTTATTGGATAATGCGTAATGTCCACAGGTCGTTGTATGGCTCTCAAGGAATTACATTTTAAAATAAGTGGCATTCATGGCTCTCTCAGTCAAAAGGGTTTTCTAACCCTGCTCTAAATTATTCTGTCAGCCCTCAGAGTGTTACAGGCAAGCATGGAGGATACAAAATAACATGCCGGTGTGATACTACATACGTGTTCAGGTGACCGTTGGTAACAGAAAAAGATCTTTACTATCTGAGTTAAAACAGTGATTAAGTTCAAATGTTGGATATGATGCTAAAGGGATGGAGATATGATATTGACAGGGTAAACGTGCTGTGATTAATTAAAGAAACAGTATCTATAAATATGTTGAAGTAATTTTTCTTACAAGTAATGTTGTCTCTTAGAAGGACATCTTGATGGTGGTTTAAGAGCAAAGCAATACAGTTTTCATCATTTTTTGTTAGAAATTCTCAGCCAATTCCCTGGTTGTTTCCCTTAAAGTCAATTCCTCCAATGCAATTCCATTAATTTGACTCGACTCTTGTACTATAGGGCTGTAAGGAGCAGCCCAAAAGAAGTATTAGTTCTTGGTCAGTTTTATCTTATCTAGATCAGTGACATTTTATTTCAGCTGACTGGCTTTTTTTTTTTTTTTTTTAAAGCAAGATAGACAGACAGGGACAGACATACAGGGACAGACAGGGACAGAGATGAGAAGCATCAATTCTTTGCGGTGGCACCTCAGCTGTTCGTTGGTTGTGTCCTCCTACGTGCATGGACGGTGAGGATGGGGGACTCCAGCCAAGCCAGTGAGCCCTTGCTCAAACCAGCGACCTTGGGCTCAAGCCAGTGACCTTGGACTTCAAGCCAGCAACCTTGGGCTCAAGTCAGCAATCATAGGGTCATGTCTATGATCCCACGCTCAAGCCAGTGACCCTGCACTCGAGTTGAATAAGCCTGTGCTCCAGCCAGGGACCTGAGATTTTGAACCTGGGTCCTCTGCACCCCAGGCTCACGCTCTGTCCACTATACCACCACCTGGTCAAAGCACTGATTCGCCTTCTATGGACCACAACAGCTAATGTGATAGTTCTGACCAGCCGATTTTATCTATCCAGCTCACCTGACATTTTATCTGATGTAGTAATAAGAAGTAAGTCAACATGTTCCATTGCTCTTACTTATATCTGCATAGCCTTTTCATTCCGAAACCAATCTGAGGGACCAAAAATGGTGTCTGAGATCATCTTACCTATCTATCACCCGGCGGTATGAAACGGCACAGAGAGCCCTCGCCCACGCCAGGCCTCCCACGGGGCTTCCTGAGGACCCACCCACGAGCCCATGCTCTCTGCCAACACTCAGCTTCCCTGAATCCCAGGCAGCAGATGCCGCAGCCCGCCCGGCGTCTTACGCCCATGACTGCGGGGAGAAGATTACAGGCGCACCGCTATACGCCGTCTCACCAGTAATTAAACCCTCCTAAAATATGAGTAGTGCATTTTTAATCATTTCTCCGGAGCTTTCACGGCAACATATGCTCTTTCGAGCAAGAGCTCATCTTTCATCAACACCTCAATCCCCAGCAAGGCTCAGTGGCTTTTTCTTTTTTTCTTTTTTTTGCAGTTGGAGGCCCTGCACATTGTCCCATCCATCATCCCAGCCCAGCAACAGTAGGAGCAGAGGCATTTACTTGTCACCGTGTCATTCAGGAAGGAACGGGGTTTTCAGAGAGCGTCCCCTCGGTTAGCACATCAGAGTTGTAAGGTGTGTGGGGCAGGTGCATGTGTGTGCACACCAAGTCATGGCTTGAAATTCACGCCGACAAAAAGATCTTGGGCGGACTGCAAAGCAGCTTGATGCAATGGAAATGGAAGTCATTTCCAAGTTTCACTGACAAAGCTCATTCCTTATTCTTCCGCATTCTATTCTTCTCTTGCTTAGGACTTCTTTATGGGCCTGGGAACTCTGGGCTAATGTCTATGGTTTATATGCAGAAAGGAGAATGGTCTGGCAGACAACTAGTTATATTGCCAAGACGAAGGTGACCGCACTGGTGATTCGACCTCAGACTTCACAGACTTCCAGAACTGTGAGAAATTTCTATTGATTATAATAAGCTACTTGGTCTGTGAAAAAAAATTTTTTTTCTTATAGCAACCCAAAGACACACGTTGGTCATAATTTCTCACTCTCTCTCTCTCTCTAATATCAAATTAACTCAAATAAGTGTTTGGCAAACGCGAGGTTAACCATTAAATTAATGATTGAGTTCTCTGAAAAACATTTCCAATGCTGAAGGTCTATGGTTTTTGGCTGGGTGTTAACTGTTTTGTCTCCCAGATGGAGAGAAGGTTGTCATTTGATTTAAGAGTGTTTAAATGTTTGGTCTATTTTTGAAAAACATATTGGGGAAATGCTCCTCAATACAAAGACTAATTCCTTACATTTTCGACGTAGGAGGATAGCATTGTCATACTGGGTTTTTATTAGAAAACATACCAGTGTGGGGTAGTTCTATTATAACAAAAAAGATCAGGCCCTGGCCGTTTGGCTCAGGGGTAGAGCATCAGCCTGGCGTGCGGGGGACCCGGGTTCGATTCCCGGCCAGGGCACATAGGAGAAGTGCCCATTTGCTTCTCCACCCCCCCCTCCTTCCTCTCTGTCTCTCTCTTCCCTTCCCGCAGCCAAGGCTCCACTGGAGCAAAGATGGCCCGGGCGCTGGGGATGGCTCCTTGGCCTCTGCCCCAGGCGGCAGAGCCACGCCCCGGAGGGGCAGAGCATCGCCCCCTGGTGGGCAGAGCGTCGCCCCTGGTGGGCGTGCCGGGTGGATCCCGGTCGGGCGCATGCAGGAGTCTGTCTGACTGTCTCTCCCCATTTCCAGCTTCAGAAAAAATACAAAAATTTTAAAAAATAAATAAATAAATAAAAGATCAGTGACAGAGAGTCAGATAGAGACATGCTTACTTAAAAACAACACCCAACCAAAACTTTCCTGCCTCCTCAGAAAAAACACCCAATTTTCCTGACATCCTGTATTCCTGCTTAACTGAAACTCCAGAATTCAGTGTCTTACCAAATGGAATGTTTTCTTCGTTAGGAAAATATTAGCACATTCACTTTCAAGATCCTTCACATAACCTTGGTGTGGACTCGACAATATTCTTGATTTTTCCAGGGCCAGGCTACAAATGGGGACTTCACTAATTTATTCCACAGCCTTCTACTGACCCTGTCTATGTCACTCATTGGAGATGTCGGTGAGTAATTGACTTTCTCAAAAATAGCCAGATCAGTATGGGATAAGACAGGAATGATAGAGATGTTAATTGGGACGAGACTACTTTCTGTTTAGAATCCACAAGGACATATTCCACTCGCGGGAGAAGAAAAGCATCGACAGGGGAGTGACGTCAGTTACGTGACTGGATAGGACGTCCCCTGTGCATGTTGCCACTTTGGCAACGATAATGGCCTCCACCCCAGGGAACAGAGCCCTTGCAGGAACTGGGGGATCCAGGAAGGGGAGTGTGAGACCCGGGTGCGGTCCAGGACCAGGAGGGTCACCTTGGATTCCACAGGCAGCTGGCTCACTGGCCGCTGTCCAGCCCACAGACCAGAGCCAACTTCCTTCCCCTCAGGATGACTCCCTACCCCAAGGAATGGTTCAGTCCCGTCCTCAGCACCACATGCCTGGGGTCCCGGGGGCAGGCGTGCTCACGTGCCCTGGGTAACAGGCGCCCAGAGCACAGACCCGTCTGTGGACCCTGACCCGGCGCATGAACTGTCTTCCGCCCTCTCGGTCAGACTGCAGATTCTGAAAGGGCCCTGTGACTGGGCTCCTGTCCCAGCCCGTCAACAGTCTGGTTGGCATAGGGACCTTGCCAGGGAGAGTACCATCTGTGCCCTCTACAAGGCTCCTGCCTCTGCACAGCCACAGTCTCCGGGCTTGTCACCAGTCCTGAGCGGCCAGGTTCCGGAGAGTGACACTCTCGTCTGCACCTCTGGGGATCCTCTACACCCTGCACAGGGTCCGCGTGGGGGACACTCACATCTTGCCTCAGGAATCCTATACAGCATCTGCACCACAACAGAAACAACCAGTAAAACGACAGGGCTCCCTAGGGGATGGGAGGACATATGTCCTAACCATGTATCAGAAAAGGGGCTGACAGAAAAAAAAAAATCTAATTTAAAAAATGGTAAAGGACCTGAAAGACATTTTTCCCAGGAAGACGTAAAAATGACCAGCGGGTCATGAAAAGATGCTCAACGTCACTGATCATCAGAAAGATACAAATCAAAACCACGGTGAGGTTCACGTCACAGCCACGAGAGTGAATAGCACTAAGAAGAGAAGGATAACACACGGTATGAAAAACTGAAGTGTGGAGGATCCTCAAAAAAAGAAAAGTAGAGGTAACGTTTGGTCCAGTAAGCCCACTTCTGTGCATGTGTCTGAAGGAAATCAAATCACTGTCCCAAAGAGATTTCTGCCCACTCACATGCACGGCAGCGTTATTCACGAGACGTGGAAACACTGTAAGCGTCCATCAGTGGATGAGTGGGTAACGAAAATGTGATATTTATATATAAAAGGGAATATTGCATCTAGTATATATAAGTACATATGAATATATATATATACAATGAAATATTATTCAGTCACCAAAAAGAAAATCCTGCCATCTGAGACAACATGGACAGAGCTTGAGGATATTATGCTACGTGAAACGTGTCAAATAGAGAAAGAAAAACACTGTCTGATCTCACTGATATGGGGAATGTAAAACACACAAAGAAACAAACAAACTGAACAACCACTGAACTTACAGGATCAGAATCAGAAGAGAATGGTGTTTGCCTGACACTTTGGGGAGACGTTGTCAAAGGGTACGAACCTCTAATTAGAAAGTGAGTAAGGTTTGGGACTCAGATATTCAGCATGGCGTCTGTACTGGACCATATACTTGAGAGTTGCCGAGACAATACATCTTTGTTCTCTCTCTCACACACACACACATGCGCGTGCACACACGTGTGCACATAATTACGGAGGAGTTAACTAACCCCACGGCAGTTATAATTTCACAACAGACACACGCATCAAAACAACACATGGTACACTGTACGCTCACACAACATCAGCTGTCTCGCAGTTGAGCGGGGGTGGGGGTGGGAGAAGTACTTTTTAAAGAGCACTGATGTTTAGTCTGAGGGCTCCAGCTTGGACCAGTGGGGGCTGATGCTCAGTAGATGGAAGCTGGAAAGACAGAGTGTGGGGGGGCCTTCTGCGGAGTGCTGTGGGAGGGAGGGAGGGAGGGGGGGCTCTCCTTCAGTGACCGCCTAGAACTACTGAGCCTCTTAACTCTGCTGGTGCTCTCGGTCCAAGAACATCACGGAGTCAGTAACGGGCATCGTGAGCTGACAGCGGCTGTTGGGCGTGAACAAAAGGCAGAAGCTGGAAGGCTGAAAGCAATTCTGTTGCATTTTTTGGGATTTCTGTGTTGATAAGAATCGCTTCTAGGTGGCATTTCCTCTGTCCTTCATTAACCTTGACCTCCCTGCCTTCTCCTTTGCCCTCATTACCATTGCAACTAAATCCTGGCTTCCGCTTGATGTACCTTGGTTGAAAGGAAACAATAAATAACTCCGTGGTTACGCTGCCCCGGAATCCTCCAACTGTTCCTTTAGCTTGCCTTCCCTCTTCTCAATTCTCGGTCTACTTTGTTTAAAGATTACATCTTTGAGCCCTTACTGTACTCGTTCCCTGATTTCGTTTCTTTATTTCGACAGCATTTAACACTTGTTATAAGAACCAGAGTGTGCATTATTTTTGCCTCTTCTTCTTGGGATTACATTTTTTTTTTTGTAGCCTGAATTTCTCATCTATCTTTTCAGGCCGTACAAGTTTTTGTCATCTTTCTTATGTTGATATATATGCGTAACCACTATGTTAGTCTTCTGAATTCTGCTCTTGTTTAAGGTGATGTGTTCTAAGCTTCCTAGTAAGTTCTCTATGGGGAAAAAAAGGGGGGGGGGATTCTTTTATCTCCATGTTCTCAATATGGTGGGAAGCCTGAAACTTGTGTAAAATCGACCTTTTCTAAAGTCCAGGGGCATAAACCATTTTTCTGAGGACCCGACCCTGTGATATTTCCCCTTTGAGAGGCGTTTCTGTGTTACACGCTAGGTGTCATTCCATCTATATCGGGACGTTCTAGCACAGTGGCTGGCCACTCCCAAGCCTGAGGCTACTTCCTGAGGCCTGAACCTCCTGAATCGTGAGCCCGCGCTCACCTTGCACAGAGTGGGTCACCCTTCCTCAGCACGGTCCCCTACCGTATCCCTCGTGGGCTTTACAAGTTCCGTAGTGAAAAGCTCAGGGGCTTTCACTGGTTTTGTCACCACTCTGATTATTAGCACAACCCAGGAGCTCTCGGCGTCTCCTGTTTCCCCGGGTATCTCGGCATGCTTGTTTGCTCTCATCCACAGGACTTTCCAGTTACGGTTCCTGGTGGGAAGAAGGAGCTCTTGGTGGTTAGAACAACTGCGTTTTCTTTCTCTGCCTTTACCCCAGACAGGAGGGAGAACATCTAGAGCATGTGTAGTTCCCTCTGCCTCTGTTCACACAGTTTGCCGTTGGCCCTGGCTGGTTAGCTCAGTCAGTTAGGGCGTCACCCCAGAACGACAAGGTTGCGGGTTCGACCCCCAGTCAGGGTACACACGGGAAGCAGCCAATGAGTGCCCGACTGAGTGGAACAACAAGTGAATACTTCCCTTCCTCCTCCCCGCTCTCTCTCTTCCTTCACTCTCTCTAAAAAGCAATCAATGAAATAAAACACAAAAGTAAGCCCTGGCCAGATGCTCAGTTGGATAGAGCGTTGTCTGGAAGGGCAGAAGGTTGCCAGGTCAGTCTCCTGTCAGGCACATACAGGAACAGATTGTGATGTTCTTGTCTCTCTCTCTCTCTCTCTCTCTCTCTCTCTCCTTGCCTCTCTCTAATTAAAAAAAGATGGTTTGCCATTGATGCTAAACTTGCGTGAGTCTTAGGGAGAGGTTTCTGGATTGGGTAGCCACCATCATTCACAACTGCAGCTTTGGAAAGGACAGGCATCATTTTTTGTGAAAACGATGAATGGTTCATAGGACTCAATATCTCACCCACTGCCTTCCGTGATTTGCTTGAAACAGCATTTAGGATTGTTTCATGTCCTGGGGGCTTCCCGTCATACTCACCCCTGAACACCAGCTTAATTTAATGTCTCAACATGTTACTTTCACTTTGTAGAAATATTGAGACTTGAATATCTTTTGGTTTCAGTTGAAATTTATTTTTTAAAAATGATCTTAAGTGGTTTACCAGGATTTTCTGTGTTTTCATATCACATACAGGCAATCCTCTGATTGTACAGGCCTCTGTCAGCCTATAGGCAATTTTATCTTTTTCAAATGTAAAAGAAATGACTTCTTGATGGGATAGTGAAGCTTGGCTTCATCCCACATATCACCGTAGGGCCCACCACAGCCCCAGGCCTCCTGCAAGGCAGTCTGCAAAGCCACACGGGATCACTCTAAGACAGGAGACCCCAGATTGAAGAACTATTTTAAGTTGATATTTTAAGCCACTGCTAATTTTCCAGTGACGTGAAGTACTGTGAGCTCCATTAATCTACATATATAATTGTTTATTTAAAAACATACAAGCAGAAAACCTTCAGATGGTTTCATTTCTATGTTCTGATAAGAGGTCTACTCTAGTATATATGCTAAGTGTTTTTATGTGAACAATAATATTTTCAACAATTTCTGTTTAGACCGATGGCTTGTACTATTCCGGTTCCTTCTGTCCTTTTTAATGAGTCCTGGATGATTGCTGTGTGGTGTCAGAAGTGACGTTTTGCTAAGGTTTCCCTTGAATGTCATGAATTCTGTTGTTTATGATCCAGGACATTTTATGAAACGTTGACGATTTTAATAACTGTGCACGATGAAAGTGTACATAACACGGCCAGTGTGTCCTCTGTGAAAACAAAGTTACATCAGAATCTTGTACTGACAACTGTTTCCTACTTTAAAAGCAAAAAGAAATAAAAATTAAATTTAAAGAGTTTGTAGCATAAAAAACAGTAGGCAATGTACAGTTTTCATGATGTGACTATGTGAGTGTTGGTCCCCCCAAAAATACATTATTGTCCCAGACAAATGTTGCCATTTGTAAACAAACACGCTAGACATCAAACTCTAAGGTCAACTTTGACTGGTAGAATTTTAATCAGAAATGGCTCAAATCCCAAACACCCCAAATACCAAGTGTGGAAAAAAAACACAACAATATAAACTGGGGGCTTTGGAACACAAGGAAATTTTTCTTTCACTGACTCCTTAAAAAAAGACTTGCCCTGGCTGGTTGGCTCAGTAGTAGAGCGTCGGCCTGGTGTGCAGGGGTCCCGCGTTCGATTCCTGGCCAGGGCACACAGGAGAGGCGCCCATCTGCTTCTCTACCCCTCCCCCCCTTCCTCTCTGTCTCTCTCTTCCCCTCCCGCAGCCAAGGCTCCATTGGAGCAGAGATGGCCCGGGCGCTGGGGATGGCTCCTTGGCCTCTGACCCAGGCGCTAGAGTGGCTCTGGTCGCGACAGAGCGACCCCTCGGATGGGGCAGAGCATCACCCCCTGGTGGGCAGAGCATCGCCCCTGGTGGGCGAGCCGGGTGGATCCCGGTGGGGCGCATGCGGGAGTCTGTCTGACTGTCTCTCCCCGTTTCCAGCTTCAGAAGAATACAAAAAAAAAAAGACTTCTTAAAAGAGATGATAAGAATCGTATTTACTTTAAACTGTCTATATATATAGTTTGTCCACAGTAACTTCCATCTATAATAGCTTATCTTCAGCTCCTTGGAAGGAAACCGGAAGCGGAAACGATGAGCTGATTAGGACGTTTACCATACAAACTTAACAAATGCTTGTTATTAGCAAGTATACAGTCAAAGGCAAAACAAGGAGTGGTTTACTAACATCTCCATTTTTGATGCTAGAGTATGAAAGCCGGTGAAAATAATGTAGTTAAACTTGGTTTTTGGACGACTGCAGGGAAGACTTGATGCTGTCGGGCTGTGGTTGCTTACTCTCTAAGGTACTAATTTTGAAAATATTATTTTCTTTTCCTTCTTTCTTTCTTTTTTTGAACAGCAAAAGCTTTATTTACTAGAGCGCATCCCAGATGAGGTTCTGTGGTCCGCAGAACGGGCCAGAGAAAATATTCTTTAATGTAGCAAAAAGTATATGTATGTGAAATGTTGTAGACTCTTGTTTCTAAGTAAATATTCTCCAGTGTTCCTGAGAGCAGTGGTGCCCTTCAATCTTCTTGACTGAGTAACACTAGAAAAAATACATTTTACATCATGGTGTGTGTGTGTGTGTGTGTATGTGTTTATATATAAATAAGGGTGTGTTCACATATACACACAGCATTACTAGGTGAAATAAACTTGTATATAATTTATTACAATGCTATTTTATCTGTTCTATTATTTTCATTAATCATAATATTGTTTAATTATTTTCCATTAGGAAGAATTAAGAATCATTAAGATTTCACAGCTCCTCAAATTAATTTTATTGAGTTTACTGTTTAAAAACTTTTCCTTTGGCCCTGGGTGGTTGGCTCATCGGTAGAGCGTCAGCCAGGCATGTAGACATCCTGGGTTCAATTCCTGGTCAGGACACACAGGAGAAGCGACCATCTGCTTCTCCACCCCTCTCCCTTCTCTCTTTCTTTCTCTCTCTCTTCCACTCCTGCAGCCATGGCTCAGTTGGTTCAAGCTAATTGGCCCCAGGCATTGAGAATGACGCTGTAGAGTCTCTGTCTCAGGCACCAAAAATAGCTCAGTTGTGAGCATGGGCCCAGATGGGTAGAGCAACGGCCCCAGACAGAGGTTGCCAGGTGGATCCCAGTTGGGGTGCATGCAGGAGTTCATCTCTCCATCAGAAGAAGAAGAAGAAGTAGAGAAGAAGAAGGAGGAAGAGGAGGAGGAGGAGGAGGAAGAAGAAGAGCCTAAACCTGAGATGTTTAGTTTAATGCTTTAGAGCGCATGCCTCACACAGCAAGGAACACTCAATAGCAATAAAGAATAAATGAGTGGAAGGGGTTTAAAATTCCTCAGTGGCAGTCACCGCCCTGCCTTCCTCTCTAAGATTACAGCCCATCCCGCACCCTGCGCCCCTGCCCCCTGCCTTGGGACTTGTGCG
The DNA here is from genome assembly GCF_036850995.1 of Saccopteryx leptura. Lineage (NCBI taxonomy): Eukaryota > Metazoa > Chordata > Mammalia > Chiroptera > Emballonuridae > Saccopteryx > Saccopteryx leptura. The sequence goes on from NC_089513.1 coordinate 74,385,504, forward strand.
TGTTTCCCAAACTCCCTAAGATTCACTGCCACCCAAACTCTTAGGTTGCAATTCTGCAGGGAGATCTCACATGTTCCTCCTATTCCTCTTAAGAAATTTTTATAAAAAGTGCCCGTGCCTTGCAGCCGAAACAGGCAGAATGGTGTTTGAGGAGCAGCTCTGCCTGGTCCTATTTGTTCATCTCTGAGATGGCTCCCTCGTTTATAAATCTATACCACTAATAATTCACATTAACATCTAGATTAAATTATAAGGTGACTGCGAAGCACTCAACTTCAAGAGAAGACAATAAATGTGAAACGCTGTTGATGCTGACGGCTATCTCGCAATAAACAGCGTTTCCTCTGCGGAGGATTCTGTGTTCTGCTGACTCTCTTCTTGCCTCGCTATCTTTCTCTGTTTATTTTAGTTTTATCAACTCAACCAGTTTAAACAACGGCCATGCCTGGCCTGTGGGGGCGGAGTGGATAAAGTGTCGACCTGGAACGCTGAGGTCGCCGGTTCGAAACCCTGCACTTGCCGGGTCAGGGCACATATGGGAGTTGATACTTCCTGCTCCTCCCCCCTCTTCTCTCCCTCTCTCTCTCTCTTTCTAAAAATGAGTAAATAAAAAATATATAAAAAAAAAAAGAACAATGGCCATGATCCCGCTGACAGAAATCCTGTGCTCTGATCAGAATAATTTCTCTGTCAAGTGGACAATCAGGCCAGAAACAACAACAACCAAACTTTGCTAATAATGCTAATTAAAATGGTGATCTGACTAGATGCATTTTTCTCAACAGCTCCACATGATGCCTGCATGTGGACACATGATTACCAGGAGGTAATCATGTTGAAATGCCAGAAGGGCTCATAGCATGTCATACTCATTCAACAATTATTTCCCATGCCTCAAAACCAGGAATTCCACGGTCTATCCACTGGCCATAATTTTAAAAAGTGGGCATTTAGTGGAAAATAAGAGGAAAAGGATAGCTCATGAACAGCTGCTCAGCTACAGATGAGACATCGTGGCATTATTACCCCTGACAGATCCCGGGACCACGTTCTCGTGTTTAAGCTTGGTGTTTGGGAGATGGTGCGCAGTCTTCCGCCTCTGGCTGTGACCGCGTAGTAGATGTCAGACCTCCATTTCCTCAACAAAAACGACAACTGCCACAGAAGGAATTAAGAATTAATAAAAAAATGTTTTTGCCCTGGCCGGTTGGCTCAGCGGTAGAGCGTCAGCCTGGTGTGCAGGAGTCCCGGGTTCGATTCCCGGCCAGGGCACACAGGAGAAGCGCCCATCTGCTTCTCCACCCCTCCCCCTCTCCTTCCTCTCTGTCTCTCTCTTCCCCTCCCGCAGCCGAGGCTCCACTGGAGCAAAGATGGCCCGGGTGCTGAGGATGGTTCTGTGGCCTCTGCCTCAGGCGCTAGAATGACTCTGGATGCAACAGAGCGACGCCCCAGATGGGCAGAGCATCGCCCCCTGGTGGGCATGCTGGGTGGATCCTGGTCGGGCACATGCGGGAGTCTGACTGCCTCCCCGTTTCCGGCTTCGGAAAAATGGAAAAAAAAAAAGTTTTTTCAGGCAGTAGAGAGGGAGCAGGGTCCTTTTGTACTCGGAGCGAGTTCTGAGTTAGGCCAAACGAAACAGGAGGCCTGAGTTGTTCAGACAAGCACTAATCCTTTTTTTTTTATTCAATGTATTGGGGTGACATTGGTTAATAAAATCATATAGCTTTCAGATGTTCGCTTCTATGACACACCCCCTGTATATTGTATCGTGTGTTCCCACCCGAGTCACGTCTCCTTCCATCACGGTTTATCCGCCTCTGCGCTCCTGCACCTCCCCCACCTCTGGGTCTCCGAGTTTGGGTTCTTCTCTTTGCTAATCCCTTCTCCTTTTTCACCCAGCCAAACGCTGATCTTCGATAACCGAGTTTGCCTGGCTCCGAGCAGATAAAGGGAACGGGTGGGTGATGCAGGCCGGCCTGTTAGACAACGCCTTAACGCGGAGGGCAGGGGGACCGCGACCGGCAGAAACACTACAACGTGTCCTTGCCGCTGTCAAGTTGCCTTCCTTCCTGTCGGTATTCGCAGGATACCCAGATATATTAAAACGCTGCTTTCTAAAATGGAAACAACTCAGACCATGAAGGAAGACACAGAGGTCACGCCTTCTACGGCCACCACCGCTTTCTAGCACTTGTCTTTGGAAATATTTCTGTAAAAATCTTGGTATTCATATTTTTTTAAAAAATTAAAGTATAGTTGGCATACGATATTATATTAGTTTCAAGTGTGTCACATAGTAATTCTTCAATGTGAAGTGAGTGCCACAATAAGTCAGTACCGTCTGTCACCTTACACACTTCCTACGATACTATTGACTCTATTCCTTACACTGTGCCTTATACCCTGACTTGTTTTATGACTGGCTCTTTCATCTCCTTGCTCCTCCCCGCCTCACCGACCTCCTGCTCCGCCCCCGGGACAGCCACCAGTCTGTTCTCTGTTACCAATGAGTCTGTTTCTGTTTCATTTTCTTTTCCCTTGTTTTCTTTTAGATTCTATACATAAGTGAAATCATACAGTATTGGTCTTTCCCTGGCTTCTTTCACTTAGCATAATCCCCAGTTTTTGAAGGGCGATTACAAATAAACCCACTGTGGCCCCGGCCGGTTGGCTCAGGAACGAACTCCAGTCATTTAATCCTAATAGGCTAATGACAAAAAATAGCCTTGATGTAGAGCGTTCTCACTAGGAATCAGGCATTGCACTTAAAACAGGTTATAATTAATTGAAAGGCATGTTTAATTGAAACGTCAGAGCGGTGATCAGAGATGGATTTTCTTTCTCACTGTCTCCAGCTTAGAGATTAGCAAATGGTTGACAGAAACCGAGTGAATTAGGAGCTCAGGTACTAACCAGAGTCCCAGGCAGTCTCCTAAACAGCCCTGTGAGGACCACCCGGTGTCGGTTGGCACTGTGGTTTCAAACACGTAATCACTGTCCCTTCCGTTTCTGTCAAGCTTATCTACACACTGGTCCGAGTCCCACACGATGTAACCATTCAAAGCATTTCCTAAAAGAGGAAGTCCCAAATCGCTTCTCTTTTTTTTTTTCTGTCACGCATCTATTACATCTAAGAACTACAACTGAAGACAGAGGCGACCGATGTAAGTTCAACACATCTTGTTTTCTAACCAACTAATCTCTATCTCAAAACCATAGTCTGTTCATCCTGCCTGCTATTAGCCGATTAGAAAAGGACATCTGGGATGAAAGGGGACCTCTCAGGACAAAAGCAGCGTGTTCAAACAGCCACATGACTTGAGCTTTTCTGTGGCTTTCATATAACTCTGCCTTCAGGAACGTTTGACTTTATATACAGTATTTACGTCCCAGTCTTTATGTAATGAAATATTTAAGGGACACTGGGGAACAAAATAAACTTATGAAGAAAAAAATATTGGTGGCTAAATTCACCAATATTTGAGGGTTTCAAAACCAAGACTGGTAAAAAAACAAAAAACAAACAAACAAAAAAACAGATGAACTGAACATATCACATTCAACAATTTTTTTTTTTTTTTTTTTTGTATTTTTCTGAAGCTGGAAATGGGGAGAGACAGTCAGACAGACTCCCGCATGCGCCCGACTGGGATCCACCCGGCACGCCCACCAGGGGCGACGCTCTGCCACGACCAGAGCCACTCTAGCACCTGGGGCAGAGGCCAAGGAGCCATCCCCAGTGCCCGGGCCATCTTTGCTCCAATGGAGCCTTGGCTGCGGGAGGGAAAGAGAGAGACAGAGAGGAAGGGGGGTGTGTGGAGAAGCAAATGGGCGCTTCTCCTATGTGTCCTGGCCAGGAATCAAACCCGGGTCCCCTGCACGCCAGGCCGACGCTCTACCGCTGAGCCAACTGGCCAGGGCTCAAGAATTTTTATGTGTGAGGACTTCAAACAGATTCAGTGTAGGCATCATGAGGGCTGCTTTATTTAACACTGATGGAATACTAAAAGTTTTTATTTAAGGCTAGGGTAGGGCCCAGGATGTTTTGAAATATTTTATGATAATAATGGACTATATATGCAAAATAGGTATTTACTTAGTACTTAAAAATAAAGTCCACAAATTCTATTAGATTAAATAAAACTTCAAGCGTTGGTATTTTTCACTTAGACCTAAGGAAGATGAGACAGGTGCATTACAACATTGGGACCGTTTCTAAATGTTAGTCTAGGGATGTTTTCACTCAAGCAGTATTATTATTACTATGTAAATGGGTAATATTTGAAATGCATTGTGTTGTGTTAGCTATTCTCATCATTTATTTTGATCAATATGTGTTGTTCTACGCATATATATATATATCTTAATACAGCATAATTTGTGTAGTATGTTGGTCAAGAAGTGGTATTCTAGCTGCTTTTACTCTCAAATATATCCATTTGCCAGCTAAAATCCCATGGTTCAGATCTATTGTTACCTCACTTGCAAAAACCCAACCCTATTCTCACTTTTCCTTCTACATGCATCTAGAAAATTCTAGCTCAGATTCGCCCCAATTGCCTGCTCATTCCACGCTTCCACCAAAACAGCTGGATGACGCTGGAACGAATCTCTAAACCAATGAACTTGTCTCATGGTTAAAATAACATGAATCAAATATTCCTGGCCCTGGCTGGTTGGCTCAACGGTAGAGCATAGGCCCGGTGTGTGGAAGTCACAGGTTCGATTCCCGGCCAGGGCACACAGGAGAAGTGCCCATCTGCTTCTCCACCCTTCCCCCTCTCTCTTCTCTCTACCTCTCTCTTCCCCTCCTGCAGCCAAGGCTCCATTGGAGCAAAGTTGGCCTGGACGCTGAGGATGGCTCCATGGCCTCTGCCTCAGGTGCTAGAATGGGTCTGGTTACAACAGAGCAACATCCTAGATGGGCAGAGCATCGCCCCCTGGTGGGCATGCTGGGTGGATCCTGGTCGGGCGCATGCGGGAGTCTGTCTCTGCCTCCCCACTTCTCACTTCAGAGAAATAAAAAAAAAAACACAAAAATGAATATATATGTTCCTGCAGGGATGAGCTGATGTCTCTGCTGCCCAGTAAATCCAACTCCCTCTCATTTTCTCCAGGTTCCCGGGTGCACATGTATCTCCACTCTTCTGTGTCTCCAATGCCCCGTGTTGCGCTTCCAATGTAGCAAAACTTTTCCGCATCCCTTTTGTGAAATCCGACGGTCACTGCTAATGTCTTGTCTCTGTGTCCCTCAGGAACATTTCATCTAGACAAAGACACTGTCAGGTAACTAGAGTTTGCATCACTGTGTAGAGGAGAAAGCTACAATTCTAAGAGATCAAGGAACTGTCCGTAAGGAGGCGTGGACAGCATGGAATGCCAGCTTGGGTCTGTCTCCCTCAAAACCCACACTGTCCCTACCCTCGGCCATGCTGCTTGGGTTATATTCTTGATTACATCAGTATCAGTGGCCACTTAATGGCTTCCACCTTCTTGGGTGTAAACTGGACTGAAGACTCTTTAGAAGAAAACAGAAAGAGTGGGGGAGGCGAAGCAGGGCCTGGGGGTGGTGGTACATAGTGACGGACGAAGACTTGCCTTGGAGGGTGGCCAACACACAACACCGTGCACAGAGATGTGCTGCAGAATCGGGCGCCTGAAACCTGTATGATCATGTGAACCAGTGTCACCCTAATAAATTCAATAAAAAAAAAAAGAATATGGAAGAAGAGGCAGGCTGCCATTCCTAATAGTAGGTTATAATAAAGACTGTGGCGCCTGACCAGGCGGTGGCACAGTGGATAGAGCGTCGGTCTGGGATGCAGAGGACCCGGGTTCAAGACCCCGAGGTCGCCAGCTTGAGTGCGGGCTCATCTGGCTTGAGCAAGAAGCTCACCAGCTTGGACCCAAGGTCGCTGGCTGTAGCAGGGGGCTACTCGGTCTGCTGAGGGTCCGTGGTCAGGGCACATGTGGGAGAGCAATCAATGAACAACTAAGGTGTTGCAACAAAAAACTGATGATTGATGCTTCTCATCTCTCTCCATTCCTGTCTGTTCCTGTCTATCCCTCTCTCTGACTCTCTCTCTGTCCCTGAAAGAAAAAAAAAAAAAAGACTGTGGCTTTTGTCTTGGGTGTTCTCTTCCACTCCATGCTTCTGGACAAAGCCAGCTGCCCATTGTGAGGCAGCCCAGTAGAGATGAGTGATTTTAGAAGAGGTTCTATTTTGAGACTTGTCAACAGACAAGCGTACAAGCTCAGAACCCCTCCAAGGTAAGCCTGAAAATGACTGCATTCCTAGCCAGAGTCTTGACGGAGGCCTCTTGATCGGATCAATCTAGCTCAACTGCTCCCAAATTCCTGACCCACTGAAACTGTGAGACAGTACATGTGCTATTTCTAGCTCCTAAGTTTGAGAGAATTTGATATGCAGCAATAAATAACACTTGACTGAAAATACATATCAAATAAATGAATAAATGAAAAGATGGATGGAAGGATAGATGGATGGGTAGATAGATGGATGGATGAATACCAGGGCTTGCTTTGAGCACTGTATCTCTGTCTAATTCTGATATTCATTACAAGAGAAAAAGAAGCAATTCATCAAAGAATCGCAATTAGGGAATAGCATTATCTCATGTTATGATTTAATTGTCTACAAATACAATAAAAGTAATTGCACAGAGAATAGGATTAGATTCAAAAACAAGGAAAGGTTTTCAACAGAAATGATTATAAACCAGTTTCTCAGGAAAGGGTTTCAAATGCGGACAGCCACTCATCTCTCTAGGATGGCTTAAGCCTGGTGCCTGCGGGCCAGCTGAGACGGGAGGCCTCCTGCCCTTTGATATTATGATAATGAGACTTATCGAGTCCCCCACGGGATGTATGTCCTGTCCTGGGTACTCCTTGAAAGCTAGTTTCAACATGATCCTTTGATTTGATACAGAGGAAACTCCATACATATTAATTTAAGAAAAGAAATCTTTCCAACTCGTTTAATTTGTGACCTCTTGCTTTTCTGAACTTACAGCGCAAATTGTACAACTCATTTGGCAATCACTCATGCACTGGCTTGTGACATTTTCTGAACTGTGGTTTTATTGATATTTCATTCCTCATGTGAGGGAACCTTCCTGACTCATTATTTCTTACTGTGGATCTCTGCGATTTAACCATACCGAGCCAGGCAGTCAAAGTTACAGACTTCCGATTTAAGGACCACACAAACCATCCATGCTGCTCTCACACGTTAGCCCTGAGGGGCATCTGCACAATATGCCGTTGAGGCCAAGGTCTCCTATGTGCATTTTCTTCTATTCTTTCTGTTGCATCCCCTATAGAATCCTAGGTCACACCTCATTCTTAGAAGATTTTGGATCGGGGTTGACGGTCACAATTCTCCATGAGTTTAATACCCACGCAGTTGGGAAATATAAATAAAAACAAAATGGTCCCTCAATCCAGAAAGCATCTTTACAAAGGAAGCAAACAAACAGATAAAACCGATTTTATTGAGTAAATACTAAACCAGAGCGTGATGGGCACTGTGGGGAATACTAGATCCAACCAACCGATTACATACACCTTCTCAAGATAACAATGAGTAGTCCTCAAGGAAGAGGGCTGGAAAGCACCATTTGTCACCCACAGTTCATCATAAATTCACCTGGCAACGGGGTGACAATCTGTGCTTAGCTAGCTGACTTTATCCAGAGGAAAAACAAACTTCTCCTATCTTTATGACAGGCCATATACTTCGACAACTTGAGGCAAGATACCCATGAAGTTAAGGCCTTACTGGCCCACAGATGTTTACATTTCGAAGAGATGGCTCTCAGGCCCTTGAAAAAGATACTCCTGGGCCATAAACCTGGCAGGGAGGTTTATGCGATGTCTATAAAAAGACTTATATACATTTCAAAGAGACAGGGAAAGAATTCAGTTACAACATTTCTGAAGTACATACGCGAAGGAAAGGGAGAGAGAAGAGGCCTCTCCCCTTATTCTCAACTGGGAGAATCAAGCCTCTTATTTTCCATGTTGATCTGTCCTTTCTAAGCAGATAATCTTGTCAACACCTGGGATTCCCTGTCCAACACTTCAGCCATCCATTCCTGGAGTTCTGGCTTACATTGTGTTCTTTTTTGTGTTTTGTTTTGTATTTTTCTGAAGTGAGAAGAGGGGAGGCAGAGAGACAGACTCCCACATGCGCCCAACCAGGATCCACCGGCATGCTCACCAGGGGGCGATGCTCTGCCCATCTGGGGCATTGCTCCGCTGCAACCGGAGCCATTCTAGCACCTGAGGTGGAGGCCACAGAGCCATCCTCAGCACCCAGGCCAACTTTGCTCTAATGGAGCCTTGGCTGTGGGAGGGGAAGAGAGAGATATAGAAGAAGGAGAGGGGGAAGAGTGGAGAAGCAGATGGGCGCCTCTCTTGTGTGTCCTGGCCAGGAATCAAACCCAGAACTTCCACATGCTGGGCCAACACTCTACCACTGAGCCAACCAGCCAGGGCCCATCATGTTCTCACCTAACAGCAAACCCTTTACAATCTCATTACTAAGCAATCCTTCCCCCCAATAATCGTCTTTGATTTTCAACCCATTCCCTCAGAGCATCTCCACTGCGAAGTGTCTTTGTCTCCGCCAGCTCCCACAGTCCACTGATCTTATTGTATACGTCTCACTAGCCTCCACCCCCATTAGGCTCCCAACTCCCCAATTATCCAGCTATGATTCCATGGCTTTCCATTCAAACCATTCCAATGCCTACAGTCTTAACTGCTCTATTCCCCCCTCTTCTGTACAGATAGAGGTCAGTGCTCAGGAAGTCCCCCTCCTGTTCTCACACACATCTCCATGGCAGTTGAGTGCGGCAGGAGAGGGACACATAACCCCACAAGTGGGTCTCACTTTACAAATCCGTGGTTCTCACCCTCGACAGGACCTCTGGCACTGCGCCTCGTGATGCTACTACTACACCTCCAATCCATTTGGTCTCCTTCTTCCTAGGCCAGTGTTTCGCCAGTCTCCTTGTCTTCATTTTTTTTTTTCCTATTTCACTTAGAAAATATAAGTGAGCATCAGCCAACCACCAAATGTTCCCACACCTGCGAGCAAACCTACATCTCTACAGATGTCTTCTGTCGATTCCCTGGTTACTACAAAAGAGCATGTGTGTTCCTTTCTAGGGTCAGCATCTCCGTTTGTCCAGTGAATCTCTCTCCTCTTGTCTACTCAATAATATCAACCCACACCAACCACACCCCACTCTGTATTTCTGTCATCATTTAAACTTGCTAGAGTAAATGGCTATCTTAACAATTAGAGCAATAGACAAAACACACACACACACACACACACAAAACCACCACCAAACCCTAACTTTATAGCACTTTCGCCTGAGTCACTCTCCAGGAAGCTAAACCCTCTGACTTATTATCTATTCTTGTACCCTCTTGTTCCTCTTCTCTTTCTCTTCACCAACTAGGTTTTCCCCTCACCATACCAAACAGTGCTTGTCAAGGTTCTTAATGACCTTTACAGAAATCTCCCTTTCGGCAATAGTTTCCAGAATGATCGCCCTTGGGATCATGCCTTTGATTAAAATCTTCCAATGTCTCACCATCCTGCTCAAAAGAAAAGCGCAAGACCTGGCCACCACCGCCCGGGCCCTGCATCCCAGATGTCCCCTGCATATACAGGTCGACCAGAATCCCAGCACTTTTCTCTCTGCTTCTCCCGCTCCAATTTTCTCTCACATCATTCCATCCACAAGAACATCTAAAGATATTTTTTCCACACATACTCAGGATCAGGACTTCTGCAGGTATATTCTTTCTGCCTAGCACATAATTCTCCTACATATCTAAATCATTCATTACTGTATTTCTTTACGGCCACTGCTTAAATTTGACCTAATGTCTTCCTGAGTATTCTAAATAAAATTTGAAAGGAAAATCTTCTCTCCTCCCCCTCTGTATTACTGTGCCCCTTGACCCTGCACTATCACCACCTGAGGTGCTGGCGTGTCTGTCCCCTGCTGGGGGCCAACTATGTTCACCCACGTCAGGACAGAAGTAGTATTGCTCACAGGTGTTCCTCTTCCTCATCCTGTCCTCCTAGATAACTTCCCAGCACAGAGTGGATACTCAACAATTGTTTGATGAGTCAGTTGCTATTAACTACTTCATGATAGCACCTTGCACTCTACATTATATTTACTGTTCTTCCCTTAGCAATCAAATAGCACAAAACTGTTATTGTTAGGAATCTCCAGACTTTTTCATAGTCACAGGGACCACCCACTCAGAATACATGAGCTTATGGAAGGCACGGTTGTTACCTTACGTTTTTCATTATGTCTCACACTATTGGTCACTAGTTTTTATTCAACAAATGCACAATAGGCTGTGATAATTGTTTTTAATTGCTTAATTAGCTTTTTATCCCCTTAAGTCAGTGAAAACATACCTAAAATATTAGATCATTCTTTAAAGCATCGTTTTCTATATTTCTCAGAAATCAAGTACTACAATAGCTCTCAAGGTATTCCTGAGCTGATCAATTTCTTTCCCAATAGGTCTCTTTCCTCTTCAAAACTACCTCCCACGATTTTTTTAAAAGTTTATTTATTAATTAGAGAGAGGAAAAGTGAGAGTGAGAGAGAGAGAAAGGGAGAGGGAAAGAAACATCAATCTGTTTTTGTATGTGCCCTGACCAGGGATCGAACTCACAACTTACGCATATCGGGTCAACACACTAACCAACCAACCTATCCAGCCAGGGCTTTCCCATAATTTGTAACATTCTGATTGGATTCCAGGGAAGCTCCTCTCCTCAGTGCCACCCACTGCACCGCACCATCTACTGCCCAGCTCCACAGAGAACACTTCCCTTGTCCAGGCCCAAGTCCTCCGCCTGCTCTGAGGTCTAGGCTAACTTCAAATACTGCTGAGATTATACCAGTCCACACCCACCTTACCCGTCTTCATGTTACAGTCACTCTCACACTCTGCGTGCCTGCGGCAATAAGACACAGTCACTCTCACACTCAGCGTGCCTGCGGCAATAAGACACACTCTCACACTTAGCGTGCCTGCGGCAATAAGACACAGTCACTCTCACACTTAGTGTGCCTGCGGCAATAAGACACAGTCACTCTCACACTCAGCGTGCCTGCGGCAATAAGACACAATTACTCTTATAGTTAGTGCACCTGCGGCAACAAGACACAGTCACTCTCACACTTAGTGTGCCTGCAGAAATAAGACACAATTACTCTTATAGTTAGTGTGCCTGTGGCAACAAGACACAGTCACTCTCACACTTAGTGTGCCTGCAGCAATAAGACACAATTACTCTTATAGTTAGTGTGCCTGCGGCAACAAGACAGAGTCACTCTCACACTTAGTGTGCCTGAAGAAATAAGACACAATTACTCTTATAGTCAGTGTGCCTGCAGCAATAATACTTGCCTTTGTTTATTTTTTCCGCAATTGTAATATTCCATGTGTAAATATTAACTCCCCACCAGGAGAGTCACCATGTTGTACATTCCCACTGAACCTAGCATCAGGCTAAACACATTATAAGTACTTAATAAGTTGACTAATTTATCACTGAAATGCTGTAGCTAAATTATAAAAATTGGTCAAATGGTAATTTAAAGGGACTCTTAATTCCATCAGTGTATAAAATAGTTTTCATTGGGACTTTTCATGCTGATTCAAAATTTTGACTAGAGCAACAAATAGGGGGGACAAATGGGAATTTAGTGTCTCCTCCTTCCAAATTAAACCAGATTCTTCCCCTAGGATAATTTATAAACTTATCTCCTTGTTTGACTTTGTATTTTTATTTCTAAGAATCAAAGATATGTACTAAACTCAAAGTTAGAAAAAAATACAAAAGTTGATTACCAAGTTAACATCTCTTAGTTATATTTACAATTTTATGATAAATATAGTAATCCTAAAATAATAATATAAAGTCATTTCTTGGGATAAAATACAGTAAAGCATAAATACTTTATGGCTCTTAAACAGAATCATAAAAGTTCTTTAATAGCTGGCTTGCTATTTTCTCAGATATAAATTGCTTGTGTGGGTCTGATTAAAGTTTGGCTAATTTCAGAGAGTGATCATGACATTGACCTAAATTAGAGTAGACTCTAGTTAAGATGTTACCAGGGATGCAGAAAGCAAGTCCCAAGGGGAAAACGAGCAGAAGCCATCCACTTTTCCCTATCATCATATAGTCCTGACTCCTGACTCCGAAGAAAACCAGCTATCAGGACTTCCACCTTGACAGTGAGTGGCGAATGCCAGGAGTTACAGTGTTAGCTATTCTGGAATGTTTTCCCCTTGATAGTTTCACCTTACAGAACCTGGTAAAACCAAACTTGGTAAGCCCAAGGGAACGAAAGTGTAACACGTTCTGCTGGCTGTCATTCTTTCCAAACTGATTAAATCTGCAGTGTACTGCTTCGGGGTGAGTTTGATTATTCCATTTAAGTAATTAATTGACTTTTATTTACTTAATTGTGTTTACATAGATTCTAGTGTTGCCCCAATGCATCCCCCTCCTCTGCATTCCCCTCCACATCTTCCCTTCCCCCTCCCAATAGCTCCCTCCCCCCTTCCCTTCAGGTTTAGTTCCGTTCCTCAGTTCACATTGTTCCTTGGATTCCTCAAATGAGTGAGGTCATATGATATTTTTCTTTCTCTGCCTGGCTTATTTCACTTAACATAATAGTTTCCAGTTCCCTCCATGTTGTCGCAAAAGGTAGTATTTCCTTCTTTTTCATGGCCCCATAGTATTCCATTGTGTATATGTATCAATGCTTTTTTTTTTTTTTTTTTTTTTACAGAGACAGAGAGAGATCAGAGAGAGAGGGATAGATAGGGACAGACAGACAGGAACGGAGAGAGATGAGAAGAATCAATCATCAGTTTTTCTTTGCGACACCTTAGTTGTTCATTGATTGCTTTCTCATTCGTGCCTTGACTGCGGGCCTTCAGCAGACTGAGTAACCCCTTGCTCAAGCCAGTGACCTTGGGTCCAAGCTGGTGAGCCTTGCTCAAACCAGATGAGCCTGCACTCAAGCTGGTGACCTCGCGGTCTCGAACTTGGGTCCTCCACATCCCAGTCCGACACTCTATCCACTGCACCACCATCTGGTCAGGCTGTACCACAGATTTTTAATCCACTTGTCCACTGATGAACACTTGGGCTGTTTCCAGATTTTTGCTATTGTGAACAATGCTGCCATAAACAGCTACCTGCAAAAAAATAAAACTAGACCACCAACTTACACCATTCACAAAAAATAAACTCAAAATGGATAAAAGACTGGAGTAAGTGTGGAAACCATAAGCATCTTAGAAGAAAACATAGGCAGTAAGCTCACTGACATCTCTCGCAGCAATATATTTGCTGATTTATCTCCATGGGCAAGTGAAATAAAAGACAGGATAAACAAATGGGACTATATCAAACTAAAAAGCTTTTGTACAGCTTAAGACAACATGAACAAAATAAAAAGACACACAATGGGAGAACATATTCGACAATACATCTGATAAGGGGTTAATAACCAAAAATTTATAAAGAACTTGTAAAACTCAACACCAGGAAGACAAACAATCCAATAAAAAAAAATGGGCAAAAGAAATGAATAGACACCTCTCCAAAGAGGACATACAGATGGCTAATAGGCATATGAAAAAATGCTCAACATCACTAATCTTTAGAGAAATGCAAATTGACTTCTTGATGTCCACTCTTCTTCCACAATACAGAGACGATTTCACTTTTTGTCATATCCTCCCACTGAAGGGGTGACACGTGTCTCAGAGATGCTTGGCCTGGAGGACGATGCCACACCTCCCAGTTCTTTCCCAGGCTGGGAGTACACGTGAGGATGAGGACTCACATGGCTGCCTCTGAAATACTCAGGTCTACAGGGGTCCTGGCTGCCTTCTAGGCTGGGAGGTCAGCCACATGCTGTGCTGACAATCCTATCATGGTCTGTGGTCCTCTTCCTTAATTTGGATCAAAAGCGACTAAGTACCTAAATCAGATGAGCTCTTCTGCCTTCTACCAACACCAAGACCACGGGGCTCCAAGAACAAGTCTGTGGAGCGAGTGTAGTAAGTTCAGTGTAGTAATTTAGTGTGTGCGCGCTCTCTCTCTCTCTCCCTCTCCCTCTCTCTCTCTCTCTCTCCTCCTCCTCCTCCTCCTCCTCTTCTCTCTCCTCCTCCTCCTCCTCCTCCTCCTCTTCTCTCTCCCCTTTCATTACAGCTCACAACGGCAAAGAGCCTCTCCATCACAGTGGTCCTTTGTGTCTTCCTTCGTCGTCTCCCCTGGGCTGAAACATGGAGTTTCCTGGAGAAAAAGCTGACTGCCTGGAACCCACCTTTTCCTTAGGGGATGTAGGCAATGCTACGGTTCTCATGGTCACGGCCATGTTGTAATCTCTCTCTCTCTATCTCTCTCTATCTCTATAGCTAGATGTATATCTATCTATAGATTAATATTTTTTAACCAAAACTAAGCAATATGCATCAGTTCAAGCTGGCAAAAAACAAAAAACAAAAAAAACTCACAACACTCTGTGACATTTTGAAAGGATTTAAAATGCCTAAAATTTTTTTTTCTTTTTTCCCAAAGTAGAAGCTTATCTCTGCTTGGCTGAAAGAAGATAAGAACCCACAAGAATGGCTGCACAGGAGCAAACCGGGCCACAGCAGAATGGTCACATCGAACTGGAAGGTGTCTCTGATAGGTTCCCATCAATACAGACGCCATCGGGCAGGCCCTGGACCCGCCCTCCGATGCCGGAAACACACGTTTTCTCCCTATTCTTGTTGCTGCCTCAGCTTCTCTGATGGGCACTTACATAAAGACTTTGAAGAACGGAGCCACTTGGAAGTGTCTGTATGCAGCTTCTTGGAGGAATGAGAGGGTGGGAAGACCTTCCGCATTCATGAGAAGGCTCATTCTAGAACCACTCTTGCCAAGAACACAGCTCCAATGGGAAGCCTGCCCACTTGCGTTAGACATTGACAGAAAAGATGAATACAATGGCCCTCCTGCTTCCCTGCTCAAAGCGCGTCACAGGCTAGGACATCGGGCCTCAGCAGTGAGCGCAGGGCAGGAAGTCAGGTGCTGTGGCTTTGCACCTGTCTGAATCAGCGCTCGGGCAGGCCCGGTCAACGATGCTCCCGCCCGCCTGCCCTGCTCCCCTCGCTGCTGGACAAAGTGCAGTCGTTCAAGTGCTTGAGAGGATGGTCCGAGGTGCAATGGCAGCAAACATCTCCTCCCTCTCATCTGCGCTCCAGAACCGAGCACAAGAAGCCACTCAGAAAACAGCTCACGGAACAAACTATTTACCCTCCAGTTTCCAAGTCTGTGAATAACCTTGTCAAGACTAACTTTCCCTATCATGTGGACAAAAAAATTAATGGGTACTTCTGTGGAGTCGTGTCAGGAACTAAAAAGGGTAATGCCTATCGGCACCCTTTGACAGAGAGAGAGAGAGAGTCAGAGAGAGGGACAGATAGGGACAGACAGACAGGAAGGGAGAAAGATGAGAAGCATCAATTCTTCATTGCGGCACCTCAGTTGCTCAATGATTGCTTTATCATATGTGCCTTGATGGGGGGGGGTACAGCAGAGCAAGTGACCCCTTGCTCAAGCCAACGACCTTGGGCTTCAAGCCAGTGATCTCTGGGCTGAAGCCAACAACCATGGGGTCATGTCCATGATCCCACGCTCAAGCCGGCAACTGTACTCAAGTCAGCAACCTTGGGGTTTTAAACCTGGGTCCTCCATATCCCAGTCTGACATTCTATCCACTGCACTACCACCTGGTCAGGAGAACCCTAAAGCTTAGAGAGAGAATCACACCGGTGAGACCAAAGCAGGTTTACAGCAATGAGTCTATGAAACACAGTTGATTCCTGTATCGTTATTTATTAATTATTATAGTATTTTCCATGTGAATAACTGTAAACTTACTTTTGCCAAAGCCTGAATACTTAAAAGATATCTTCATATTGCAAGTCTTTTGAAAATTAATATTAATATTGATTCTCTGTGTCCCATGGTAATCATAAAATTGCTTGAAGTTAAATATCTGTTAGGCAATTTCCTTTCCAACAAACCCTCTGAACTGATAATCTGGGCTCTCCTTTTGTAGCTGGAAATAAATCATTCTGTAATTTCTGGGTGTTCATTAATTATTGGATTTCTATATCTGATCGTTATTTCCTTTTTCCCCCTCACTCAAAAACAGTCAAGTATTAGGATCCTTTGTTGTAAAGTAATGTTCCTGGAACTTACTTCCGTGGGTTTATGTAGAGACACCAAGTCCAAATGAATTTTTGAGGAGTTTTATTAATATGCCGGCCACATATGACTAACACGAGGTATAGCTGACCCAAATCGTGCATGCAGAATATAGCCCTGAGGCTAGTTATATACACTTGATCACATACCGGATGGCGGGACAAGGAGGGGGAGGGCGTGACACAATCATTAGCAAGCTTACAACATTTGTCTAGAGGATTTATAAAAAACATTCCTACATATTAAAAACTTATAAGGTAACACAATAGCAAAGTATGTCATTTTACACATCAAAAGACATCCCACCCTGGCTGATTGGCTCAGTGGTAGAGCGTCGGCCTGGCGTGCAGAAGTCCCAGGTTCGATTCCCGGCCAGGGCACACAGGAGAAGTGCCCATCTGCTTCTCCACCCCTCCCCCTCTCCTTCCTCTCTGTCTCTCTCTTCCCCTCCTGCAGCCAAGGCTCCATTGGAGCAAAGATGGCCCGGGCGCTGGGGATGGCTCCTTGGCCTCTGCCCCAGGTGCTAGAGTGGCTCTGGTTGCCGCAGAGCAACACCCTGGAGGGGCAGAGCATCTCCCCCTGGTGGGCAGAGCGTTGCCCCCTGGTGGGCGTGCCAGGTGGATCCCGGTCGGGCGCATGCGGGAGTCTGTCTGACTGTCTCTCCCTGTTTCCAGCTTCAGAAAAATACAAAAAAAAAAAAAAAAAAATAGACATTCCTAAATCTTTTAGTGCCCACCTGCCCTCCCTTTGTTTTAGAGGTACATACATCAATCACGCAGTTTCAGGATGGGAGGGGGCTTACATGATGTTAGAGGTTAAGCATTTGTAAATCGCTCATTAAGGAGAAAGAAAGGACAGGAAAGGGTTTCTTAAATCTTTCTTCCCTTCCCTCGCAACTGGCTAGCTGTTTGCCTTCTTCCTCACAGGTGTAGGGAAGGGAGGGGGGGGGTCTAGATCTCCTTCCTCCTTCCATTGAAAACCTAGTACAAAACCTCTCCATTCACAATCTGACAGCCTCGCCTAAGCAGGAATGCCATCGGCCATCTTGAGCTGGTGTAAATCACACACAAGTCTAAGAATCATATTTACAAAATCTCTCTGAATGCTTGACCTAAATGATAAATGCCCTTTAAGCCTCTTAGTAACAGGGGTTTTCTTATCTCAGTACATAGTACGTCCTTGTAAGCCAGGAAACTCCCGTAGTCCTCTCTCCTTTCTCCACAGGAAGGAGGGGGCAAGAAACCTGACCCTGCCTTCTAAAATATTAATATTAATTTTTTAATTATTTGGTACCTTTTCACACATTGAACACTGACTTTTTTTTTAACAATGGAAGGATACCTCACAGCTGTGAGTCACAGCTATTAATCATTTATCATGTGTTATTGAAGAAAAATATTGAACTCCTATGACAAATGATGATTAGATTTCAGGAATTAAGTTAGTTAGGTCTATCAGTCTTGGAAGGGAGGGGCTGTCTAATTAAATGTCTCCATAGTAATGGATCTAAAATGTAGGTAAAAAACCAGAGCACAGTAAATCACCCAAATCTGTCTCGAGGTCCTTCTCCCTAGACTTGGTTGGGGACGTGGGACCAGAAGCAGGAAACTTTTTCATTAGGGGCGACGAGCATTTTAGCTAGCGTCGCCTGTCCGTCAAAAGCACCATTCCCGTCTCTAACATGGGGAGTCTTTGCTTGCTTAAATTGAAGTGGGGAGAAGAAGATGAGGACAGTCGTTTAAATCTTCTCATTGTTGCCTGACCTGTGGTGGCGCAGGAGATAAAGCGTTGACCTGGAACGCTGAGATCGTTGGTTCAAAGCCCCAGGCTTGCCTGGTCAAGGCACATATGGGAGTTGATGTTTCCTGCTCCTCCCTCTGTCTGTCTGTCTGTCTGTCTGTCTCCTTTCTAAAAATAAATAAAATTTAAAAAAATCTTATCATTGTTATCCTTTGAAACACATGGTCTATGTCAAGATTCCTTGTCTTCTTATCTAAGAACCCCGGATTACTAAATCAAAGCTTAGTGAAGGAAAAACTTTTTTTTCTCTGCTTTCTGCCAATAAATTGTCCCCTTTAAGGGGAGATGTCAAACAACCTCGTTGCTTCCTGAAGAGGAGGAAGGCCAACATAAATAAGAGACACTGAATAAATGAATACTTCTAAAATATTATCTAGCCGTATCTGAAACTGACACTGGAAAGAATCAAAAGTTAGTGAAGTTTTACCCTCAAAAAATGCTTACTGAATTGACTTAAAAGCCGTGCCATAGACATTTTAGAGTAAAATCTATTTTCCAAGATTCTTCCTGGTTGATATCACACTGCATTGACGTGCTTGCTCTCTCTTCTAAATTTATTAAATACGAGTCAATACAAAGGTTCTTATAACAAGTATGGATTTCGCTCACCAAATAATGAGGTCGGGAGGAAAGTGATCCATTGCTGAGTATATGCTGCTACTGCTAAGGCTGCAGGTGCCTAATATTTTTCCTGTAAGGAAGATTTACTTCTACTCACCGAGCACAAGTATCTCATGCACAAGAACCTGGAAAGCGTTTTCCCCAAACCTTTGTATGTTCTGACTGTGGCTTGTTTACCATTACTCGCTTCTGTAAAAAATACAAATCATAACTAAGCAGAGACTCAAGTATAAGGAGTTTTCTGCATTAATTACATCACAATGCGTGAGCTCTATCAGAGCAAATACATATACGTATCTTTGCTTCTGAGACTTTCGTTTAAACTTGAGTTCTTCTCCAAGTCACTAATGTATCCAGATGGAAAATGCCGCATGCACATTGTTGTCTATCAAAGTATAGTTACCATTTCACCTTGAAAGTATCGCCTTATATAGTATAACTTAGTTTCTCTGGCTGCTGTCACAGAATGTCACAAACTGGGTGGCCTCCAACGCCAGAAAGGTTTCATCCCACAGTACTGGAGCATAAAAGTTGTGTCTCACCTCTGCTGGAAGTTCCTTAGCATATTCAAGGAGATGATTGTGGCCCCACCCCCCTTTAGGGACAGAGAAACCTTGGTTTCATGCCAATTGTCTTTCTTTTTAAAGTAGCTAAAGTTGAATGTGGAAACAAGGGAGAAGAAAGTTACTCCTGTGCTGGTGAGGAGATTCTGTTGTCTGAATGTTTGTGCTTTTCCAAAATTCAAGTTGAAACCATAATACCCAATATGAAGGCATTAAGAGGTCTTAGAAGGTTTGAGGAGGGGCTGCAGCCCTCTTTAATGGGATTAGTGTTTGGCAGACCCCACAGAGCTCCCTGGCTTTTCCACCATGTGAGGACACACCCAGAAGTCTGCAATGCAGAAGGGACCCATCCCTGGTCCATGCTGGCACTCTGGTCTTTTACGCTTCACAGTTCTGGAGGCTGGAAGGTCGAAACCGACATGTTGGCAGGGCTGGGATTGGTTCCACACCGCCACCTGGTCTGTATGTGGGCTCTTACACTGCCATGTTGGACAATGGCTTATTCTAAGGACCCCGTCTTAAAGATATAATTATGTCTACAATGACATCATTCTATTTGATATTTGACCCTATTTCCCAATAAGGTCATATCTGGAGGTGCTGGGGGTTAAGAATATCAAACATTAATTTGGGGGGGGGAGGCAGAGATTACACAATTTAACCCACGACGTGGACTGACTTCCTCACTATTGTTAGCCACGCGTCTTCATTCTTTATCACGTGGGCTTGGCATAGAGCTAGCAGACAATTATCAATAACTTTGTAACACTTTAAAGACAGCATTTTCAAAGTTGCAAAACCTCTATTTATGAAATACCTTGCTACCCTGAGCACATGGCTAAACCTCCCACACTATGTGTCTAGAGCTTATAAACTCTTTTTATGAGATTGATTTAACATGGGTGGCATTATTAAGCATAAATTTCTTTATCTTTAAAATGGCAAAATGATGAAGAGTAATTAAGCATGATTAATATGATCTAGAAGATCCACTTGTGTGTCCTATAATAAGAAAGGTTTTAGAAATATCAACTATGGGGAAAAAGAAAGAAAAAAGATTAAAGTAAAATTAAAGAATATTTGATAATAGAACACTGCCTCACATTTTTTAAAAAATGTTTTTACTGATCCTACTTTGCCCCAACATAAAAAAAAAAAAATAGGAGAGAGAGAAAAAGCAAACAATAAAGGAAATGGAGCGAGTTTTAAAATAGACGGCTCTGGGCAAGAACCGATGGGTGTTCTTTGACCTGTTTTTTATTTGTACGATGTTGAAACATGAAATGATGTCCAAATAAAAAATCTTACCAAAATTGAAAGGGAAATCTTCACAATTCCCCGTAGAGTTTGCCCATAAAGTACCTGAATGCATTTATAATCTCCTAAATCCAAAATATACGCATTTTGAGTTCTATTTTTCTACACAGTGTTTTATTTCCAGGGATATATATATTGTGAAGCCTAATTTGGAAAAGTTAAGACGAATCATCATTTTAGAAGAGCAGACACCAATCCCATATGATTTTCTCAGGACGGCAACTAATTATGAAGTTTCAGTCTTTTTCTTTTTTCTAGTTAAAAGTTCCCATAATTAGTCTTAAATTATAACGGATTCCCATTTCAAGCGATGTCTATAGGTTTGATAAAAGTCAGGTTATTCTATAACTTAATTATCAAGCAGGAATTAATTATTGGTAAATCCTCTCTGAAAAGGGAAAATTTCAATTTCTAGTATCTCTAAAGATAACTTTCCTTATCACAGAGTCACATGCTTTCTTTACCTCTTAAGTTGAAAACAGTGCAGTTTTAAGGGTTTATGAGAAAGCTACATGGAGCATGCTTTTAAGCCTCTATTTCTTTTTAGTACGCATTTTGAAATGATAAGCTTTGAATTGAAGTCCTCCCCCAGGAAACAGAGGTATTTGTAACCAGAAGGAAGCCGTTACTTGTACTCAAAAAGCACTGGAATCAAAATTAAATTATAACTTAGCATGCATACAAGCACTTTTAAAATGTAAAGTATTAACATTCCTCTATCTGCTCTCATTGGATATCAAACCAAAAAGAATCAATAAGCCCTAAAATTATTCTAGAAGATACTTTCCAAAAAAAATGTACCAATGTACTTACAAGATTTTAAAAGCATGTGTGTCCATTCTGGGTTGCAAAAAAAGGAAAATCTCACTTAAAAATGTAATGTCAAACTGAAAGTCAATGTTTTTTTGTTTACGATAGTGAAAAATGGTAAATACACAATATTAAACCTACATAATTGATCTTCTAATGTTACGTAATACTTTTCTTATATTAATACCATTAATATTTCCTTATCCTCTCAAAAGAATTGAACTTTCTATGAAGATTAATGCAGCATTCACCTCACTGCACACTAATGTGGAAGACATTATTTCTTTGAGCTCCAGGAATTCCCGGTGGCCAAGGGCATTAAATCTTAACATCCACACACTGCCCGTTCCGTTCTCCAGACATGCTTACCCTGCATGTTCCCGAAATTCCATGGTGACCTTCTAATGTGACTTTGTTGATGGAAACCACAGCATATTTGAAATTGAAGAAAAATTTACCATAGCCACTACATAAAATTATTGCAATTTTATTATCTTTTAATATTTCATTACAAGTTTGCACAGGAAGAACTCAGCTTCGTTTCGGAAATCACAAAGCTACAGAATGAGTTTTACTACTTGCTGTTTTTACGTCTATTTCTTACCTCTCTTAGCTCTTGTGTCTATCCCCACCTGATAGTATTTGCCGACAATTTCTGTGCTAATCTGTTCCTGAGAAAAGCTTAATAGTTATCAGTTAATACTATTTAGACTTAATTCTTAACAGCACAGCAGACTTAGGTATGAGTGAAAATGTGTCTAGACTCTACAGACCTTGTATTTATTTTCTAGATTTTTTATTTATTCATTTGAGAGAAGAGAGAGAGAGAGAGAGAGAGAAGGGAGACACAAAGGGGGAGGAGCAGGAAGCATCAACTCTCATATGTGCCTTGACCCAGTAAGCCCAGGGTTTTGAACTGGCGACCTTAGCTTTCCAGGTCGACACTTTATCCACTGCGCCACTACAGGTCAGGCTAGACCTTGTATTTTTTAACCAAAGTAATTCTCAGTGAGCTATCTCATCCTAACTTTTGGTTCCACTCAAATGAAAACAGTACTCAACAAGCAAAGTGAATATGATCCCTCCAAAAACTCAGATATATACTCCACTAAATATGTATGTGTTTGCATTTTCTTTTTTCTCTTTTCCAGTTTTCTATAACTAGGAGTAGGAGTGCAGAGCCAGAGAAGGGTAAGAGATTCACCAGGCCGAGGGGAAAGCCTTGATTCACTGTACGTTTGGAGGCTGGAGAGAACCGTCAAAAATTTTACAATTATAATTATTATAAGTTTTTATAATTGTACTTATTAAATAAATCTTATATTTTTTAGCTTTTTGGTTTATAATAGAAACCTCATCATAACCTCTAACTATGTACTTAGAAATAGGAACTCCACTCTATAGAATCAGAAACCTACAGAAAAAAAACTAATTTATGAAAACCTTTCAATGGATGAAAAAGATAATCGAGGTCTTGTCTAGATCACCCTTCCTGGTTATCTCAGTCTTTGTTTTTTAGATAGTTTACAGCTCAAGTTAAATATAGAATTTATGACAAGGCAACGGATGCTTTCTATAGAAATCATTTTTATCAGTAAAATTTCATTGTTACCCTAAATTCATCTTGCATTTCTTTTAGATTTTCTCTGTATCAGTTGTAATGTCTTACTGGTTTCCTCGTTACTTATTTGATGTGAAGTAATTTGACGTGTAGTACTTTCAAAAATAGATTGCATAAAATTTCTGAATATAACCCACCAAGATGCCCAATGGATTCACGTAATAGGAGCTACAAGTAACGAGCTTGTCAGAGAAGAGTTTGTCGGGGGCAGTGAGAGCACAGGCATTTATTTTCTCGGTTCTCAGGGGTGAGACTCAAGAGCTAAAAGACCTGGGATAGTTCTCCAGTTTTCGGTGGTGTGTTTTCCTTTCTTTCCTTTTCCCGTCTGTTGACATTGGGCTTGTCCATTAGGTTGCTGTTTGCTCACTCGTCTGTGATGTCATATCGGTGGCAACCATGACTGGAAATTTGGTTTTCCGGTCTGACCATTTGGTGACCAACAACTGATGGGACAGATTAATGATTAGAGAGATTTATAAGCTATTGGGAGAGAGCCAGCAGAGAAGCTGGTTGGTTAACAGCCTTTCACTTGTTGTTGGTATGTTTGATTAATCTGAGGTCAAACCACTAAAAAGTTTGCACCAACCAGGAAGAAAACAGCTCTTGGGTACCCAGACTGTGCTCTTGTGTTCTAGAATCACGGAAGTGAGGGTATAAGCTCTCTGTGCATCAAAAAGTCCAGGTGCTTAGAAACCACAGGGCTGTTCTCTCTTGTATGTGAATTTGAAATACATTTCCATCCCTAGATGGTATTAATAATTTAGATTAATAATGTCTCTTAAACTGTTGATTGGTTTTTAGTAATAAGTACTTCTGTTAATTAAATATTGCTAAAATTCACAGAAAGTAAAACGGATTCAATTTCTTATATTTTAAATGTACCAGACTTAAAAAAGGAAACCCTCATAGAAATGAACAACAGGGTGGTGGGGGTAGAAGAGGGAAAAGAGGGGATATATGGATAAACGGTGATAGGAGATGTGACTTGGGTGGTAAACACATAATACAGTATATAGAGGATGTACCAGCAAAGTGTACACCCGAAATCTATATAATTTTATTAACCAACGTCATCTTAATAAATGTAATAAAAATTTTAAAATAAAAACTTTTCTCCTCTTAAAAATGAAAAAATAGCCTGACCAGGCAGTGGCGCAGGGGATAGAGCATCGGACTGTGAGGCAGAGGTCCCAGGTTCGAAACCCCGAGGTCGCCGGCTTGAGTGTGGGGTCACTGGCTTGAGCATGGGTTCATAGACATGACCCAAATGGTTGCTGGCTTCAGCCCAAGGTCACTGGCTTGTGCAAGGGGTCACTCACTCTGCTGTACAACCCCCCTGCCCCAGTCAAGGCACATATGAGAAAGTAATAAATGAACAACTAAGGAGTCACAACGAAGAATTGATGCTTCTCATCTCTCTGCCTTCCTGTTTGTCCCTATCTGCCCCTCTCTGTCTCTGTCACAATAAATAAATAAATAAATAAATAAATATTACATCAACTAACTCAGAAACCTTTTACACAAGACTGAAGAAACTGATGAGGAACAATTTATTTTGGTTTTATATTTGGAATAGATTTGTTCATGAAGGAATGTGTTCATTTTCTATTTCATGGTTATACAAGGAAACTTTTTCTCAAGCTATCTGACCCAGAACAACACTCTAAATTCTGCATTTGTACATGGAAATGAAGTATTTTAAAATGACATCAGATTCTCACTGACCCCTGCTATTTCTGAAAATCATACTGAGTCTCTTTATTTTATGGCGATATACTTATTTTCTTTTTCTTTTCTATTTTTTAATTCTGTGAAAGGAGGGGGAGGCAGAGAGACAGACTCCAACATGTGTCCTGATTAGGATCCACCTGGCAAGCCCACTAGGGGGCGATGCTCTGCCCATCTAGGATGTTGCTCCATTGCTCCGCAACCAAGCTCTTCTTAGCACCTGAGGCAGAGGCCATGGAGTTATCCTCAGCACCTGGGCCAACTTGCTCCAATTGGGCCATGGCTACGGGAGGGAAAAAAAGAGAGAGAGAGAGAAACGAGAAGGGGAGGGATGGAGAAGCAGATGGCACTTCTCCTGTGTGCCCTGACCAGAATAAAACCTTGGACATCCACATACCAGGCCGACACTCGACCACTAAGCAAACTGGCCAGGGCCAATATATTTATTTTGAAAGACTCAAAAAGAAACTGTTCTCCCTTTGCCAGAATATAATCAGACAAATGGGTTATGCCACCAAGGCCTTCCCTGGCATTATAGTATTTCTGAGACTATTTTGCATGTGCATTAATTCAGCAAGTACCAGTTCACAGAAGATCGCCCCTCTATTTAACACACTGACTTTGATTTAAAACATCCTACAGTGGAACTTGATGTTAAACCAACATCAACTAATAAAAACCCAAGCCAGGAAAATATAAACAAGTCACATGTAATTTTTTATATATCTACTTAAGGAATTATTTAACTGACATTAAATATCAATTTAACATGACCTATTTTATCAGAACAGGAAGATCCTATGTACTAGAATAAAAATGTAGAGAAACCATAATTTTTATATGAACAACTTGTTGAACCCCAAAGAAAAAGAAAGAACCACAAAGAATAAGCAACTCTAGAAGAGACCAGATCAGCATCGTTCATTATTGTCAGATAACACGCAAGAGAAGAACGAGGTGAAGACTGAATAAACTTCATGCTACACAGACATCTTTAAAAATAGTATAAAAAATGGTAACAGCTAACGTACCATATGGTTATATACTAGCTGTAATGAAGACAGAGGCTTTAGTATTTATTCTTTTTACTAATATTATTTACAGAGGAGGAGGCTGAACTGAAGTCATGTAAGTTATCCCAAGTTTCACATTTAATTAGAAGCAGAGTTGGTGGTTTGTCTGAGTAAACTCAATCCAGTCATTCAATTTTGCTGAGCAGCTAGTGTATATCTGCAAAGCGAGCATTAACAATATTGTTGCTCAATAAGAAAGCATATAGCCTGAATGTATATAAAAATTGTTCCACACATGCGTACACACACACACACACACACACACACACACACACACTTAGCAGTGCCTCCCCAGCCGTGGATGTGCTCCAGAGTATAATGACCTGGGTTGCACTCAGGCATGGAGAGCATTAAGGTACAAAAACATTAAGAGTGCCAAAACATGACAGAGATAGCAGTCATTCACTGATTTCTTAAATGTAGAGGGCCAAACGCACTTACTGATTCCAAACAGCAAGGAAACACTTTTCCAGGAATGCCTGATCTGCTTGGAATGCATAGTGAGAATCAGCCCGTCCACAAGCACACAGATGTCAACAGGAACATGAGTCCGCTGTGCCGCTGCTGTCGCCAAACTGATGCGCTCTTCCCAAAAGCTCTTGCAGAGAAAGAGGAAACTTGATTCCAGGAGCTTTCTGAAAGTTCCATCGCTTTGTAGACCACATCAAAGGATACATCTTCAAACCACTCACTTCAAAACCCGCTGCCTGCTGTGACCGCCAGTCCTAAACTGTTTTATTATACTCCTTACTCAGTCCTAATCAAGGCCTACAAGGAAAGACCCACCCCAAACCAGACGTCAGAACCTCACGAGCAAGACCTCACACCTCCCGGAACCACGAGAGACCATCGCGGCGGTCCTCGCTCCGACCGGGGTAAGAACACGCTCAGCGTCACCCTAAGTACAGGTTGATTGGGAAATATTTTGAAGAATCAGGATTCAACAGCAGGTTTATCAAATTCACTGAGCAATAAGTAGATCTTTAAATTATCTCGTATTTCTAAATTACACGTGAACTATAGGATTCCTATGTCAAAATAAGATATATTTGCAAGACTCACACCTCTCTAGCCCCTCCTCCTCCTCTCTATCTCTCTCTTCCCCTCCTGTATCCAAGGCTCCACTGGAGCAAAGTTGGCCCGGGCGCTGAGGACGGCTCCATGGCCTCCACTTCAGGTGCTAGAATGGCTCCAGTTGCAACAGAGCGACGCCCCAAATGGGCAGAACATCGCCCCCTGGTGGGCATGCGGGGTGGATCCCGGTTGGGCACATGCGGGTATCTGTCTGACTGCCTCCCCATTTCCAGCTTCAGAAAAATACAAAAAGAAAAGAAAAAAGAAGAGCAACCACCTAAAGGACCCAGCGTGGGGGTGGGGGGGGGTAGGGGGGTGGTGTGTGAAAGAGTGGGAGTGGGATGGGACTGAAGAGCCAGGCGGAGTGGTTGAAAGGAGGGCGGGTCCATGACTGTGACAAGTGCCAGCATTCCGGAGTTGGGGCTGGAGGGGCACCGGGGAGAGAAGACACAGACTCTGGGACCAGCCGGCTCTGCGCGATGTAACCAGGGACCAGAGCCCTGTGCGGGGTACCGCTTCGCCCCCTCCACGCACGCGCTCCAAGTCATCACCTTGAGCGCGTCTGTCATTTTCAGTCAGAGTCAATGGAATATTTCAAAAAAGATGTCTAGAACTTTTTAGGTGCTTTAAAATGCAAATAATTTACTTGTGATTGCTATCTGCCAACAATTTCATGTTTGAGTACAAAATAAAGAGAATGACTATTTGTTTCAATATTGGTCTGTAGCTATTCTGTTTTTTGTGTTTTTTTTCCCCCTTATTTTACAGGAGGAATATAGGGCCATGTTAATTTTATTTCCCTTTAAATGGCAGTAATATATGAATTGCATTATTTCACTTATGGAAGGAAACAATGTATCCTTACTACTCAGATTTTGCATTTTATTTTCTTCTTAAAGGAAAAAAAAAAGCTGCTTTATTTTATACAATCAGTTCCATAGTTTATCTAATCCATCACTAATAATTCTTTCTTTCATATCAGAAATAAATTTGGGGAAAAGTCAAATTACTTTTACATGCCACTTAGAACATGAGAGCAATACTTAAAATAGGTTTTACAGTATATAAGATTTATAAAGGATTTATAAAGTCTTTCATTTTATTAGAAGATGTCTATATCCTCAACATGGCACAATATTTTTTTTCTCAAATAATACGGGGCCACTGAGGTAAAATAGAAATATAAAGGCGCAAAATAATACACAGTTAGGTTTGGCTAGAGTCAGAACTGCTCAGTGATAAATCACCACGATGCACAAATGTAAATAGATGTCTTTTTGTGCCACACATAAATGTTAAAGCAGTTACTCCTCTGAATTTATCTCTACAATAAGTGACATGGATGTCCACTGCAGAGTTTTTACTAGCTCTCCCTACACTCTTACCTAACACGATTCTGAAGGGTTTGTATGGCTCTCAGTACTTGGGCCTGATTCAGGATAAACATGCATTTGGACTGCTCAGAAGCCAACGAACACCCAAAATCCAGCACTGAAGATGCATTCAAAATGTGAAAGGCATCTTCTCTCCTTGACAAACCTAATGAATTCCCTCCTTTTCCATGGCGACACCGGGAGAGCCAGCAGCAGCCTGACAGTCACTCTTCAAATCTCCTTTTGTTTCAAAGCCTTTCCCACTGAATGGGTCACGCGTCTGCATAAATGTTGCCCTATTCTTTCCAAGTGGAGCCGCTTTTCAAATATCCCCTTTGACCTTTTGCTAAATTTAGTTCCTCATTATCTTATGCGCACCATGGCGATACTCTCCTGAAGGTCTTCCTTCATCAAAGCTTACCACCTCCAATACACTCTCAACATCGCTCTGGGGCAGACATTGTTGCCTTTTTAATAATCACCATATCATTTTTCCTCCCTGATTAAAACCCCTCGGTGACTAGTTCTCAGAGGATAAGCCCAACGTCACATCCACGAGGTCCTGACTCAGCTGGGCCCTGCTTCCCTCTTGCCTGGACCGGTTCGCAGGTGGAGAGGTCAGTTCCGGCACTGGGCTCTGCGCACGCCCTCTGGTGGGGACGCAGGGTCCTACAGCTCCTGTTCCTCCCGTGCTGTGGCCTCCCCGGAACATACACTTTTCTGCGACAGCAGATACTATGCATCTATTCAGTTTTGGATTGCCATGATATTGGCCCAGGGTCATCTAAAAATAGTCAAGAAGTGAATGATTTATTCATCAAATACATGAATAACAAATTCTCTGGGATATTTTACATTCAATCAGGAAAGCTGTTCCAACTTTGTCGAGTTCTTCAGTTGGTGCCAAACACCTGGTTGAGACCAAGCTGGAGGGCTGACCAGGGGCCATACCTGTGCCTCTGGATGCTGCAATGAATGCTCTTCGGAAGCTCCCAGCCCCGGGATGCCACAAGACTGTTCGCCGGAAAATAAAGCAAGCACACAATAGACTTGACTTTCAGAGAACTTTAGAGAACACTCCTCAAAAAACACACCCATGATCATGTGGGTGTATATTAGTGTCCTTAATCTATGTTTTACATAAGAAAACTTTAATGCAATTTCTGAAATTCAGAATGGGATGGGATAGGCTGTAAGGAGCAATTAAAGCTTTCCAACACAACAGTAACCTATGCATCTGAAACTTCTTGGATTTAAGTTAGATTCTGACTGAATAAATTATACTTGTTCTGCTTATTAGGTTTATTAGTTCTTTCTCCTCCCCTTAAACTGAGTATCTTGTGGGAAATAAGAGATTTCTTTTAAAAGTACATATGATTATTAGTATCTGAATTTCTACATATATGCCTTCTCCACGAGTCAGGACACAGGGAACAGCTGGGTAGATTAGAGTTAAAAATGAGGGTAAAATATATAGATATTATAAGACAAATATTTGGCAAATGAGCACTTTCTTTAAGCTAAAAATAGAATACCCTCTCTCCACATACAGCCACTGCGCAGTGCTAGTTATAAATTACTATTCTGAAGACCTATTTAAGACCACTAACTCATTTTTATAAGTTAGACGTAATATCCCAGCACCCCTACATCTTCAACACAATTTTTAATATGAGCTATTTGGTTAAAATAATTGTTTATATTTATGGGTTTCAAACTAAATATTGAGTTCAAAGGATGTGTGGTTGTTTTAGTTCTCAGCAATATGCCTGATGGTAATATTTTACACCCAGAATGAAAAATACTGTGTATTTAAAATTTTATGTACAATGTCACTAAAAAAAGATGGCTACAGTATAACCTTGTGAAACTATGATGATTTAGAATCAGCATTTTACAAGTGAAATAGAACTTAGATATATATCATCTAGTATTACATTTTCTCCATCATGTGTGAGGAAGAGATGAGACCCACTGAAATTAAGTACACTGCCCCAAAATCATACTGCTGACTAAAAATATGGCAGGCAGTGGGCCCACAGTCCCCTCACTTTGGTTGCCCGGAACAAGAAACACTTAATTTTACCCTCTGAGCTCTCATGCGTTCAACAGCCATTTTTACTGGGGAGTTACTTCTGGTAAGTGTGTGTGGGCGTTACAGAATTTAGCAAGTTTAAAACATAGCCGGAGAGGACTGGTCAGGTCCATTTAGGGGGTGGTTATAATGCTGCAATTTGAACAGGGATATTTAAATATGCAGAACTATTAAAAATTCTTTAATGTAATGAATTATTAACAGAGGCGTGGAGTAATAGGGGATTGGCAAATGAGAATAAAAGAAAAATCTAAAAATCTGGGAATAGTCTCACGAAAGGGCAACCCCTTCGTCTATCGCGGAGCCGAAGACCCACACCTTACTGGAAATGGCGCATCTCACCTCCCCGGATGGGATGGGAAGTGTGGTGAGTGCCTGGCTGGTGAGACGCCCTGGAAATCTGCCCTCCGGGGTGTGGAGGGGGACCACCCACGGAGACTGCGCAGCCTCAGAACTCACAGTGGTGCTGGAGTGCCTCTGGGTGCCCGCCCACGGAGACTGCGCAGCCTCAGAACTCACAGTGGTGCTGGAGTGCCTCTGGGTGCCCGGGCTGCTGTCACCGGCTGTGGGAAAGAGTCCAGTGCCTTCTGTGCACAGCTGGGGCCCAGGAGGCCTGGCAGGCTGCCCCGGTGCAAGGTCAGGACCACGGCTTCCCGCACCACCAGCCCCCTCCCCCCACCGGGGGCCTCCCTGGGGGCTCATGTGCCTGGCACCAGCACCGACTTGCTGGGGCAGAGAGAGGGAGACAGCACTGGGGAGGAGTGGGGAGTAGCCAACCCTGCAAATCACTGCAGATACAAGTTTGCTTTTTCAGGTGTAAAGACTGTCAAATGATCTAATATTAATATTTTATTGAGTTATGTACTGATAACTGTAATAAAACATCTGAATCCAGAAAAAAAGAAATTGTCAGCACTAAGCCTTGTAGTTCCCAGAAATAATTTTTTTACAATTAAATTTCTTTTTATACTTTTTTATAGACAAACATGATTGAAATATGAGTCATGAGGTACTAGAACAAAAATATGGTACAATAAAATTTTGCAGAGCAAAAAGAAAATGTCTATCAGTTCAAGGCATAAAAAGAACAATATAACATTTCTTCTAAACAGTTCATGTATTTTTTTAAATGAGTGACGATGGGAATCAATTTATTACAGTATTTATAGTCCACTAGATATCTTTGAAATAACTATTTTATTTTAATGTCTTATAACACACAAAATGTGTGCTATATTGTGTTTTTTTATAGTATGGTGAAAACAGTTGATCAATTTACAATAAACAAGAAAATATGTAGATTTCAACTTTCTTTTAAAGGGCATAAGCAAAATTTAGGAGACTACTGTCATAGACTATGTGAACTAATAAAGATGCATTAGCAGGTATTCGTATAAAGGATTAAACTAAATGATGATCTATAGTAATTCATAGAGAGCTACACTGAATTGGGGACCTAATTATGTCATCTATTTGCTTAACGTAAACGGCTGAAAACAAGGTTCAATATTTTGCATGCCTTATAGTTTTGAATAAGACAACGAATTACACTTTTACAATACAAACACATGCAGCAATTGAAAAAATAAACTTGAACGGATGAGATTACAAAACAGTTGAATGAAGCACTCTTCCCCAGTTTCCTAGACATTCTTGCTGATGTGCAAAACTGCGGCGCACATGTGCTGACTCTGCTTGTTCATCAATCATCAGAAAAGAGACATTGAAAAGTATGATTCAGGCCCTGGTCAGCTGGCTTGGTGGTAAAGCATTGGCCTGGCATGTGGATGTCCTGGGTTGATTCCCAGTCAGGGCACACGGGAGAAGCAACCATCTGCTTCTCCACTCTACCCCTACCCCCTTCCTCTTTCTTTCTTTCTCTCCTCCCCTCCCCCCCATCCCACAGTCATGGATTGATTGGCTTAAGCAAGTTGGCCCAGGTGCTGAGGAAGGCTCCTTGACCTCCTCCTCAGGTGCTAAAAATAGCTCAATTGCCAAGCAATGGAACAACACTGAAGATGGGCAAAGCATCACCCCATAGGGGTGGATCCCAGTTGGGGTACATGCAGGAGTCTGTCTTTCTGCCTCCCCATCTCTCAATTAATAAAAAAAATATATAGTTCATGTACAACACCCACTTCAATCAAAGTCATTTAATGGTTATCAACCATGAATAAAATTAACATTCTGAGATTATTATTTTTAATGTCTATAACAGTAATGTTCTATAGGTGACAGGCATTTTTGATCTGGATTGAAAATGATGCATTTGCTCTGGTTGTCACCTAGACTAAGAGTCTGCAAATAGGACAGACTAACCTTAGGGGGAAAAAAAGTATATTATTTTTCAAAGAACATAGTTAGAATCTAACATGAGATGAATTTTATTTTCACCAAGCTACGGGTTTTCAGGACAATAAAAAACAAACAAAAACTAGACAAAGAATTTTGTTCAGAACAACAATACTTAAAATCTTTTTCTCTCAAATAAATGTTATAAGCCACCATACATTTAGAATATATTGAAATCAGACCTTGAAAAATTCACTATTGACTATTTGGATTTCTAACCTCTGACCTGAACTAAGAAAACTTTCTACAGGCTACCTTTAAATCAAACCTGACTCTTTTGAAGAATTCTGGAGCTAACATTTTATAGTTCACAAAATAATAAGCATTGTTTGGGATCTGTGTGTTTTTGTGAAGAAAAGAGAGAATACACAGATTTTAAATATACAAATAGCAGATTTCTGAATTCTCTATATAATCTTATATATGTCAAGTGATGAAAAAAAAATAATAAAACCAGGCTGAGTGTTGAAACCTTGTTTGTTTCACATAGAAAGGCCTATTTAAATGTGAAACTCATTGCCCGCCTCACCGCGGACCCGTCTGTGACTCACAGAGCTGCCGGGCTTATTATCTCGACCAGACACAGGCGCCCAGAATGAACCACTGAGCTCATTAGACCACACAAAGCCGGGAATATCTCTCAACAATTCATACCAACAAATTACTGAGACTCCAGAAAACTTGCTGTCTACAAATTTAGTAAGTGGAATAAAGAGTGATCACGAGGCATAAAATAATCAGAGCAAAGCCGCAGCTTAACAGATGTTGAACTTCTAGAAGTCAGATAACTGTCAAGAGGAAAGATAGTGAGCTACTTAATTTTTCTCCCTATTAAAGTGAGAATGAAAAGAACTGTTAGAATAGCATAGAGAAATATGTGTGAACAGGAGAGAATAGTCTCTTCAAGGTGTGTGTGGGTGTGGGTGTGTGAGGGAGGGAGAGAGGGAGGGAGGGAGGGAGGGAGAGAGAGAGAGAGAGAGAGAGAGAGAGAAAGAGAAGAGAGAGAAGAAAAAAAAATGGTGAGAACGTTTAAAAACCCTCGGACACTTGTGAAGTAAGCTTCCATGAGCATACACGTGGACTTGCATGGCATTTAATTTAATTCCCTTTCTCAGTCTTTATTTTGAAAATGGAAGGCACTTAGTATCAGACCAAAATCATGTGAAGATAGAATCCCATTTTCTTCCCATATTCCCTTTGAGAGATAGTACTTAATTATTTCAGTCTTACTTTTTCTGTGTTTGTGTGTGCATGCATGTGTGTGTATTTCCCCGAAGGAGAAAAGTGAAGCCATTCTCCCACTTCCATGCTTTCTTCTTCTTCTTCTTCTTCTTCTTTTTTTTTTTTTGTATTTTTCCGATGAGAGAAGTGGGGGGAAACAGAGAGACAGACTCCCACATGTGCCCAACCAGGATCCACCCGGCATACCCACCAGGGGGCAATGCTCTGCTCATCTGGGGCATTGCTTCATTGCAGCTGGAGCCATTCTAGCACCTGAGGTGGAGGCCATGGAGCCATCCTCAGTGCCCGGGCTAACTTTGCTCCAATGGAGCCTTGGCTGCGGGAGGGAAGAGACAGACAGAGAAGAAGGAGAGGGGGAGGGTTGGAGAAGCAGATGGGCACTTCTCCTGTGTGCCCTGCCCAGGAATTGAACCTGGGACCTCCACATGCCAGGCCGATGCTCTACCACTGAGCCAACCAGCCAGGGCTTGCCATGGTTTCTTTAAGTACATTCTCTGCCATCACTCAAAAGAACAGGACACTCTGCATACCCCACTGTTCTTCTCAGGGACCATGAAGGCAGGTCTGTGGACCGTCTACAAGAGTCGTCTGAAGACACTCAAAAAAAAAAAAAATGACGTGATCATAATTATGAGCAAAATTCACAGCTGTCAGACAAAGATGTGGAAAATATTTCTTTTAAAAAAATTATATAACAATGATTTATTTGATTGAATTTAACTTAAGTTCATATAAGATAATTTTCAGCAAAAAAAAATGTATATGCACACACACATCTTGGGTGGTATTTTAGTGGCGTTTCTCAATATTTTTGATAGGTAATATCCCTTACAGTTAGGAATCACAGGTTTATGATAGGTAATATCCCTTACAGTTAGGAATCACAGGTTTATGATTAGCAGGTCAGGGTTCCAGTCTTCTTTCTGTTACTGGGTGTTCATATTCATTTTTAGAAGTCTCTACTCCAGGTTGTAGGTCACCTTCTCTTGAGATAAAATAATTTAAATGCTTAACCTTCCCGTCGCTTTTGACTTTAAAAGAACATATTGTTATAAAAATGAATCACTAGCTACTAGTAAAACAGGCTGGAATAAACAGCTGCACCATAGTACAGCTGAATGATTCGAAGCATATTACTGAACTTTGTGATTCTTAACTCCCTCTTCCAAAATATCATGTTGGGACAGTAGTCATTCTTATTTCACTCCACTCCAACACACATGAGAACAGTAAAATGATCTCACTGTTGAACACATTCATTGAGCTTGGATTTTTCAACCACTCTCTGAAGGACAGCGAGGACAATCGTAATGGGGGGATGCACGTTTGTGATGGATGGTTCTTTTCATGCTCATCCATTTATTCGCTGAGGTATAATTTGTGGGCGATAAAATGTACCTTTGCTAGGTGTTCACTTGCATGACCTGTGACAATTGTACCCATCTATGTAACAAACACAGATTAAGATTAAGGACAGCTCAATCATCCCAGAAAGTTTGCCCATGTCTCCTTCTCTCCACTTTCCCCACCACAGAGTCAACAATTTTCTGACTTCCATGACCATAGACCAGGGGTCTCCAAACTATGGCCCGCAGGCCACATGTGGCCCCCTGAGGCCATTTATCTGGCCCCCGCCGCCCTTCTGGAAGGGGCAGCTCTTTCATTGGTGGTCAGTGAGAGGAGCACTGTATGTTGCAGCACTGCAAAGCGCGGCATTGCTCATGTACAGTACTACTTCCGGTGATGCAGGACGCACGCGTCATGGCTCTGGAAGCGCGTCATATCACTTGTTACGGCTAGCAGTGACAAATATGGAACTAGACATTGACCATCTCATTAGCCAAAAGCAGGCCCATAGTTCCCATTGAAATACTGGTCAGTTTGTTGATTTAAATTTACTTGTTCTTTATTTTAAATATTGTATTTGTTCCTGTTTTGTTTTTTTACTTTAAAATAAGATATGTGCGGTGTGCATAGAAATTTGTTCATAGTTTTTTTTATAGTCCGGCCCTCCAATGGTCTGAGGGACAGTGAACTGGCCCCCTGTGTAAAAAGTTTGGGGACCCCTGCCATAGACTATTCTTTATTTACTCATGAACTATATTGATAGTTTGCCTTGCCCAAGAGCATTCCATTATATGAATATGCCACACTTTGTTTAATATTCTCCTGTCGATGGACATTTAAGTAGTTTATAGATTGGGAATATTAAAAACAAAATTGTTCTAAACTGTCATATACAAATCTTTACGTAGATGAAAGCTTTGCTTCTTCCTGTCAGATCATTGCGCATTTTATTTATTGTTCTTGCTGTAGTGCGTTGGCCTCGACTTCTAGTACACTATGAACAGAAGTGCAAGAGTGTGCATCTTAGCCTCACTTCTGATCACTGTGAAAGAGTGTGCAGTGCCTCCCTATGAAGTCTGTTTCCACGCTATTAAGCATCTTCAGGCGATTGGCAGTACCTTTTATCAGCATGAAGATATCTCAGTCAATATGTTCTTCAATAAAATGAAATAAAACTTCAAATGAAACAAAAGTTTGCTAAATTTTATTGAAGTTTCACTTGACTTATTGAAATATTCACATTGTTATTCCTTTTCTCTATTCCTTGGATCAATTATCACTGGGGAACAATTTTTTTTTCATTTTCTGTTGCATGAGGTTTTAGAACTGTTTCTATGTATCTCTGCATCGCTGATTCTAAATCTGAAATCTGTTGGTGCATGCTCTAGTTTTTACGCAATTTTAATTTATTTTTGTTACAGTTAATGGCATGCATTGGTTTTTAAATTGGAGTTAAAGGGCAACGACTCTTGGATTGAACATAACCACAAGGCAATTAATGTTTTACAAATTAACTTTTTTATATTAATGTTTTACAAATCACTTTTACATAATTGTACTTGTTTTTAAATGTAAAAAATTATTATCTGATAAAAATACACTCTTATATTGTTTTAAGATTGAATCATGAAAAAAAAAGAAAAGATTGAATCATGGCTTCTTCGAGTAGGTGTAAATGTAAGAATAGTCCTGACACCTTCTGTTATATATGTGGCTATTACACACTTCAACATCAAAGGCACAATATTTCATCATTTGTGACACATGCATATATTGCCTATTTTCAAGTTCCCTTTGGCGATCAAGACAAGAATTGGGCTTCTCATATTGTGTGTCATAATTATGAGGAAATGCTTCATGATTGGACAAAAGGAAAATGCAAAGGAATGCCTTTTGGTATTCCCATGGTTAGGTGTGAACCTAAGGACCACAGCAGTGACTGTTATTTCTGTCTGATCCATACAAAGGGCATCAGCAAGAAAAAACTGTGTATGATCACATATCCTAATATTACTTCAGCAATACGACCTATCCCACACTCTGAGACACTCCCAGTTCCAGTTTTCAATGGTTTTATTTCTTCTAAGGACCAAGAAAGTGAACACGGTGATCAAGTGTATTTTGATAAGATGCATGAGGAAATGGTTGTAGAATCTGAAGGGTCTTCTTCTGATGCCAAGCAGTCATTAACCCCTCAGCAGTTTAGCCAACCCGAATTGAATGACTTAGTAAGAGATTTGGGCCTATCAAAGAAAGCAGCTGGGTTATTAGCCTCCAGACTTCAAGAAAAGAATGTACTTCACCAGTCAGCTAAAGTATCCTTTCAGGAAACATAAACAAATTTTTGTGGACTTTTTTTCAGAAGACAAACACTTTGTTTACTGTCATGATATCAGTAGTCTTCTCAGCCAGCTAGGTGTTACCACTTACAGTCCAACAGAATGGCGGCTATTTCTTGACAGCTCTAAACAGAGTCTGAAATGTGTTCTCCTACACAACGGTAATGTTTATGCAGCGGTTCCAATTGGTTATTCAACTCATCTGTGAGAAGATTATAATGACATAAAAATTGTCCTCGACTTACTGAAGTATGAGGAGCATAACTGAATCATTTGTGTGGATCTTAAAATGGTAAATTTCCTGCTAGGATAAATAACAGAGAGGTTTCACAAAGTATCCTTGCTTTCTGTGTTTCTGACAGCCGAGCTTGGGAGAAACACTGTACACAGAAGGAGTGGTCGAAACATGAAGCTCTGGAAGTAGGGATGCAAAATATTGTGAATGAACCTGTAGGTAATTGAGACAGGATCATTTTCCCCCCACTTCACATCAAACTTGGCTTAATGAAGCAGTTTGTTCAGGCTTTGAATAGAGAAAGTGAATGTTTTCAACATAGTATTTCTGTTTTTCCTGTCTTGTCTTTCGAGAAGATAAAAGCAGGTACATTCGATGGACCTCAAATTCGAACCCTCATACATGACAAAGAATTTGCCAGGAAGATGAATAAGGAGGAGAAAGCAGCATGGCAGTCTTTTGTGGCAGTTACAAAGAAATTCCTTGGCAACAAAAAAGCAGAAAACTATGAACTTCTGGTTCAAAGGATGCTGTTGGTTTTCCGCAACATTGGATGTAACATGAGCATTAAGATTCACTTCCTGAACAGTCATCTTGATCAGTTTCCCGAAAATCTTGGAGCTGGACTACTGCTGGAGCATCAAACGAGATTGTCCTCAACAAAGTACACAAACGCAAGAGCTACAAATGCAAATTTTTGCCTGAATAGAATTTAAATAAGTTTTGCGCAAATTTTATGATTTAGATAAGTATTTTAATATGTCCTATTAAGACCATATTAGACAAATTCTGATGCAATCTTATCTTTTAATGTATTAGTGTTACTGCATTATATAAATTATTATATTTTCACGAAGATGATGCCCAAGAAGACATTCTACTTCATTATGTTAAACTAAATGTTGAAAATTTTACAATAAGATGAAAACTTAAAATCTTGAATTGCAAAAAAAACCTGTAGGTTACAGAGAACAACTAATGTCAGATGTGAGATCAGCACACTTGAATGAGGTAAGAACAAGTGTTTTTGTGGAGGCAACAAGAATTTTTTTCCCCAGTGTTATGACAATTTATTTGTTCATGTCAAGTAAAACTTGCATCCCTGGTACAAACTTACCTTCTGAGATATTGTTGGATTCACTGTGATAAGCCTGATTTAAGGAGTTCTCTATCAGTGTTCACGGAAGGTTATGGGGCATTAATTCCCATCCTAGTCATATCTTTGTCTGACTTTGGTACTAGGCTTATAATGTCCTCATAAAACAAACAGAGGAGGACCATTGCCTCTTTGTTTTCTGAAATAATGTGTTTAGTTTACACCATTTTATGAGTTTAATTATCATTGTGGGTTGAATGATGTCCCTGGACAATTATATGTTGAAATTCTACCTTGCAATAACTCAGATATTATTAATCAAGGATTAAGTAGCACCAAAGTAGAGTGGCCCTTAAGTCAGTATGATGGTACCCTTATAAGAAGGAGACACTGGGCAAAGGCACACGCGCGCGTGCACACACACACACCGCATATACACATACCACCACCTGGGGATTAAACCGGAGGTTGAGGTGATGCTTCTTCTAGCCAGGGACAGCAGATATTGCCAGCAAAGGACTGGAAGTTAGGTGAGTGGTGTGAAACAGATCCTTCCCCAAGCATCCCTCAGAAGCAACCAACCCAGATGTCACCCTGATCTTGGACTTCTAGTTTCTAGAACGATGAGACAATAAAAGTCTGTTGTTTCAGTCAACAAGTTCACGGCTCTTTGTTATGGCGATCCTAGGAAATGAAGACACCAGGTTACATCTCTGACTCCATCGCATAATCTCCTTCACATCCTTCACTTTGTGACAAGCTTGCTGGCCTCCTTGTCGGTCCAAGACACATAAAAGCATGCTTCCGCCTCAGAATGTTTGCATTTGCTCCGTTCCTGTCCACACCATTCTTTCCACTGATGCATGACTAGCTCACCCCCTCAGCATTCCAGGTCCTTACTTGATATCTCATTATCATTTGAGTCTGACCGGACCAACCAAATGCAACCCCATCACAAACACATTTATCACAAATGTATGCTGGTTTAACATTGCGGGCTAAAATAGCACTGTATGTGTAATTCCACATTTAAAACCTTGTAGGAAATTCAAAAGAATGTATACAAATAGGTGACCTGGGAAGGAGGAAAATGCGGAGGGCTAGGATGTAAAATAGTAGACTCTTATCTTGCTTATGGTTGACGATTTCACTAGTGTACGCACACGTCAAGCTTTATCCGATTTTATACTTCAGCCACACACAGTTTATTGTATGCCTATTACATCTGAAGAATATGTGGATTAAAAAGCTTTGGTACAGCCCTGGCCGGTTGGCTCAGCGGTAGAGCGTCGGCCTAGCGTGCGGAGGACCCGGGTTCGATTCCCGGCCAGGGCACACAGGAGAAGCGCCCATTTGCTTCTCCACCCCTCCGCCGCACTTTCCTCTCTGTCTCTCTCTTCCCCTCCCGCAGCCAAGGCTCCATTGGAGCAAGGATGGCCCGGGCGCTGGGGATGGCTCTGTGGCCTCTGCCTCAGGCGCTAGAGTGGCTCTGGTCGCAACATGGCGACGCCCAGGATGGGCAGAGCATCGCCCCCTGGTGGGCAGAGCGTCGCCCCTGGTGGGCGTGCCGGGTGGATCCCGGTCGGGCGCATGCGGGAGTCTGTCTGACTGTCTCTCCCTGTTTCCAGCTTCAGAAAAATGAAAGAAAAAAAACAAAAAAAACAAAAAACAAAAACAAAAACAAAAAAAAGCTTTGGTACATATATACTATGGAATACTACTCAGCCATAAGAAATGACGACATCGGATCATTTACAATAACATGGATGGACCTTGATAACATTATACTGAGCGAAATAAGTAAATCAGAAAAAACTAAGAACTGTATGAATCCATACATAGATGGGACATAAAAATGAGACTCAGAGACATGGACAAGAATGTGATGGTGGGAGGGTAGGGGATTGGGGAGGGGGCAAGGAAGGAGAGAGAGGGGGTGGGGAGAGGGGAGGGGCACAAAGAAAACCAGATAGAAGGCGACGGAAGACAATTTGACCCTGGGTGAGGGGTATGCAACATAATCAAATGTCAAAATAATCTGGAGATGTTTTCTCAGAACATATGTACCCTGATTTATCGATGTCACTGCATTAAAATTAATAAAAATAAGATTAAAAATATATAGCAGGAAGGTCAAGTGGAGAAGGAAATATTGGGCCCAGTTGATTATTGGTAGTTTGGGAGATACTGTGGTTTCTAAAAAACATGTAGATGGAAATCACAGGAAAGTTTCAAAGAAAATTGGAAGACGACGTTACATTTTTTAAATATTTTAAAAAATAATGAGTTATAAACTTTTGAAGCCTGACTACATCTTATTTTATACTTCCTACTCACAGCACATGTCATGTGAATGTTTTTTTTTCTGCTCAGTAACATAGAGAAGAAATTTCTTTTCACTTGAGTTTTATCTTTCCAATCAAAATGTAGCATTTTCAGAAACGAAAGGAAAAAGGCAACTGGATAGATTTAGGGCAATTTTAAGAATTATTATTTTTTTCGTATTTTTCCGAAGTTAGAAACGGGGAGGCAGTCAGACAGACTCCCACATGCGCCCGACTGGGATCCACCCGGCACGCCCACCAGGGGGCGATGCTCTGCCCATCTGGGGTCTCGCTCTGCTGCAACCAGAGCCATTCTAGCACCTGAGGCAGAGGCCACAGAGCCATCCTCAGCGCCCGGGCAAACCTTGCTCCAATGGAGCCTTGGCTGCGGGAGGGGAAGAGAGAGACAGAGAGGAAGGAGAGGGGGAGGGGTGGAGAAGCAGATGGGCGCTTCTCCTGTGTGCCCTGGCTGGGAATCGAACCCAGGACTCCTGCATGCCAGACCAACGCTCTACCACTGAGCCAACCGGCCAGGGCCAAGAATTATTTTTAAGTTAAGAGAGGCAATTCAACAGGTTAGAAATGTGCTGGGGCACATAATGTTTCTGTGCAAAGGACTGGGCCACAGACTGCTGAGAAAAAATGTTGAAGAAAAGGAAAAAGGTACTGTACAGGATAGTAATGCCTCCAGGTTCAGAAAACCTAGTATCTCTAACCTTGCTCAGATACTCTGAGTTATAGCTTTATTAAGAAATTTATGGCAAATAATTAACTTGTTAAAATTTATTATGCAATATAATCTTGTTGGTTATTGCTTTGTAAGTTCAAGGTATCATTTTCAGGAGGAACGAAATGTCAAAAAATAGATTCTCATTTCTTCTTAGTTTATATTTTGAGAAGATACGTCCCATCTCTCATTGCTACGGGGACGTTCTCCAGGCGTTTTTTAGCAAAAAAACACTTCCATCTCGATGGAATTATTAAGTCCTGACAGCTACACATGAAGGTAAAATAATGGTATCTGGCACCTGAGAGCTCCTTAATCTTCTTTCATCAACAGAGCCATAATAATCAAAAATGTCAAGTGGAAATGATGACAAGTTATAGACATCTGTCACTAGTAATCACAAAAATTTAGCCCGAATTACTCAATGTATGCATCATTTCCATGCCTATGATAGAAAGAATAATTATTTGCCAAGCTTAGCAAAGCGTGTGTCATTTTATAGTAATTGTAGGTAGATAATAAAAAGGACACTAATAGATAGAATCCCAGGTGTCTCTCAATATAGTTAAAATTATGTGGTACTTATTTGTTGATGGTGCCTGACAATATGGGGAAACTGGACGATCAACTTTGATGGGCCCTGGAGGTGGGGCTCTTGGTCCTTGGGCTCCAGGCGTATGAATAGGAGAGCAAAACAAAATGGCGACTTATACAAATTCATGAATCCCAGTGGAGGTTCTTGGGCTCCAGGCGTATGAATAGGAGAGCAAAACAAAATGCTGACTTATACAAATTCATGAATCCCAGTGGAGGTTCTTGGGCTCCAGGCGTATGAATAGGAGAGTAAAGCAAAATGGTGACTTATACAAATTCATGAATCCCAGTGGAGGTTCTTGGGCTCCAGGCGTATGAATAGGAGAGTAAAGCAAAATGGCGACTTATACAAATTCATGAATCCCAGTGGAGGTTCTTGGGCTCCAGGCGTATGAATAGGAGAGCAAAACAAAATGGCAACTTATACAAATTCATGAATCCCAGTGGAGGTTCTTGGGCTCCAGGCGTATGAATAGGAGAGCAAAACAAAATGGCGACTTATACAAATTCATGAATCCCAGTGGAGGTTCTTGGGCTCCAGGCGTATGAATAGGAGAGCAAAACAAAATGGCGACTTATACAAATTCATGAAACCCAGTAGAGCTTTGTGAGACTGTTTGCACACGATTTTGTCATTTTTCCAGTTCCTTCGTTCTTCTGCTACTGCGATTCACGACATCTTTGTGAAATTTTAGTCTAATGTTGCACTGCTCATGTTGAAGTTGTGACTTATTTTATATATTGAAGTTTTCACATCCAGCCAATTTTTAAAGTTTTAAAACAATCCTAACAGTTTTTTGTTTCTATTATATTATATGAGAATAATACGTTTTATTTCTTCATTTCCAATTTTAAAACTTGCATTTTCTTCTTCTGTTGTGCTAGTTTAGATATTCTGCACTAGTTTAATTTGAAAAAGTGTTAGATGATCATCCTTGTTTTTACTTATTTCTAATATAAAAAAAAAATGCTTCCAATAACTCCCCATCAAGTGGCACACATGTGATACGTTTTCTAGAATCTCATTGTTCCAATTTACATGTCTGTCGACTGTTAGTTCATTAATAGATGTATTGTTCTTATGATAAGTGATCAGCTGAATTCCCCAGGGCCTGAGTGAACTCGAATGCAGGTCTGTCTCCAGTTTGGTCTCGGATAAAACTGTGGCCCCGAGGGACATCTCAGTTGCCCCTATTAGGAGACCCTAAGCAGAAGACGCAGCTATCCTGTGCTTGTACTGCTGACCCCCAAAACGATAAGGTAATAAATTCCGGGTCAGCTCCTTGCCTACCTGTAATATTGGTAAGCAGCAAAGGTAACTGATGTTGCGTGCGCTCTGGCGGGCGTGACTTGACTCAATTTCTCAGTGACCACGTGTGACAGGAGAGCGTGGGCTACCTGTCCATGAATACCTCCTCTGCGTGGGCACCGAGGGAGACCCCAGATCCTCGAGGGACAAATGAATGAAACAATTCAGTGAACCCAGTGAAGATTAGAAACCGCACAAGACCAAATATCTCTCAGTCAAGGCTGTGGATGTTGTAGAAAAATGTATCTGAATCCAGAAAAAAATCAAGGAAGTGTAAGGACAAACCATGAAAGATCAATGACCCAAATAAACTGGAAAAAGTTATGATGCCCTTTAGGGTCCAAAGTTACATTCCCCCCTACCCATTCATGGTTATCATAAGTAAATTGATTTCAGACACAGAAAAATGAAGACATTTCTGAACATAAGACTTATAATTCCATTTGAAAGTGGGTATTCCAAAACTTGACTCATCATTGATAGCATAAACTTTGTCATTATTAATTAATCTTTATCATTTAATTCAATTTTAAGAACAATTTTTTGTGTGAAATTAAACTCATGAAATCATCTATTATTGGTTTCTTTTTATTAATAATATAGTTAGCATTACTATCTCTAATATTATAATTATTATTATTATTAAAGCCTTTGAATCCTCAT
Organism: Saccopteryx leptura; assembly: GCF_036850995.1. Taxonomy (NCBI): domain Eukaryota; kingdom Metazoa; phylum Chordata; class Mammalia; order Chiroptera; family Emballonuridae; genus Saccopteryx; species Saccopteryx leptura. The sequence goes on from NC_089513.1 coordinate 74,430,164, forward strand.
TTCTATCTTCAACTCTGTAATATCCCCCGGAACCAATTCAATTTGACAATATCTCTTTTTCTCTTTCCGGTTCGGAAATAGAAATTCTGGTATTAATTACCTTTTCACTCTTGAATGAGCAGTATCCGTTTCACAAAGGCCTCAGTTTCATCAGTGTCTAGAAGAGGAGTATTCCAGCCTCAACTGGATATGTTTTCCTGTAGCTGACAGTTTATTTTCTAAGAAAAACATTGAAGCAATAAAACATACGCTTCCTTCATTAGAGATACATAATGTGACTTTCCTTTTGGATTGCAACCCTTTTGCTCTATTAATAAACCCCTAGGCGATTTTATATTCAAGGTTTATTGCTTGACTTTAGGCAAGTTGTCAGAATATAATTTTATAATGAACACTTCCTGCCTTTTCTGACTTCCTGTGCTTAAGAAGACACCTCTGTGTCTGAACTTTCGTCTTGTAAGAGAGGTGTGGGAAAGTCTCTTTCTCTCTCTCGACAAGTGAGGGGTTGCGGCTTTTACGTCTTTGTTCAAATCCTATCTTTCGTTGAAAGAATAAACTTTAAACATAGGAAACTACTGTTGTTTCCTTTGTGTCAATGTATACGGCAGATAACTGGTAGGTTTTGAAAGACTGCTTTCCATATTAAGAGTTCAAGAAAATAAATTAAGCTGAATGGGTAATAATGTAACTGAGAGTTCTTATCTGAATAAGCATTATTAACCCAAGATTTGGGCAGGGTGCAGGTGTCTTTGCATCCTATACATACACTCTCAACGTTTCCCTTTTGGACTCAAGCACTGTAATTGGAAGAACTATTTTTCAACCATACTTCTTTGAGTAGTTTTTCTTCTGTTCTGGAGTCATTGTGATTTAAACTACGATATGGTCTAAATGAAAGAGTAGTTGGAAGCCCATGCAGTCTCTTGCTGCCTCATTTTTAGCTAAGCTTTTTCCCTTGATCACAACATCGTAGAAGCCAAGAGGTCAGATTTTGCCTACAGACATGTGTCCTAACATTGGCTGCACATGGAAATCAGCTTGGAACATTAAAAATATACCTATTCTCTTTTAACTAGTTTGAGGTATGACGTGAAAACTGGAATTGTTACAAGTTCGCCAGGTAGTCCAGAGTGTTGCCAAGGCTGGGGACTGCAGGCTTACAGTAGCACAATGTTCATATGCAACTTTCCTAATAATAAATAGCCTGGGCATTCAAAGAACTTCAAGGGTATGAAGTTCTGTTGGTTTGTTGTGCTCTGTAATTCTTGGCATGATGCAATGGCCTTGTATCTTTACAATAAAGAGAGGGAAATAAAAAAATGTATACATTCACACTCACACACACACACAGTTTAACAGTTGTAAGGTAGGGTCAGGTGAACTCTTCACATGGGGGTTAGAGAGTGTTTCAGGCTTTGCGAGCTATGTAGTCTCTGCCACAATTAGTGAACACTGTCCTCGTGGCCTGAGAGCAGCCACAGATGCTAAATGTGCCCCAGGAAATTTCATTCTCAAACATATGCCACTGGCCAGACCTGGAATGCCAACTACAGTTTGTCAACCGATGTTCTAAATTGTTATTCATCTTTTGAAAACAAACAAACAAACAAACAAACCCCTCAACTTGACAGATAAATTGAGAATTGCTTTATTGCCTACATCCTTGTCAGTCTCTTATATGGTCCACTAGGTTTTCTTATTTCTGAAAACAAACTATTATAATAGATACTTAATGTCTTCATATTCCTTTGAGTTGGGTCTTCCTTTGATTCTATTGGCCTTTAAGAAAACATTAGAAAATTCTGGCTGTCAACTGAGGAAGGTAAAATTATATTTCCACCATCACTATCCATCTATATATTATATTTCAATTAGGCCTAATAAAATACAATCCTTTTATTCCTAAATTCCCCAGGTTTAGGAAATAAAGGGAATTAAATGCCATGTTACACTCAGTAGCTAAAAAAAACAAAAAACAAAAGAAAGTATAATTTGGGTCTTTTTTGAAAACTTCCTTCTCACTAGTTGACACGTTTAATGTTTTTTCTGCCTTTCTGAATACATGACCTATAGCTATAACAACTTTTCCAATGTCCTTACCTTCTAATTCTACCTGTTTCAAGTTGTTTTCTGAACCCAAGAGGGGAGAAAGAGACAAAATTACTTGTTCTCACCCTCTAAAACCTGAGCAGTAGACACTGAACTATATCAGGGTTTCTGCATGCCACTGACGTACTAGAATTATTGTAGAAGAAAGTTGAAGATGATGAAATAGGACACAGCAATGAAAGTATTAAAGGGATGGAAAAGCTTATGAAGATTTAAGTAACGCCCATTAACAAAAATAATAAATGTGGCACTCTAATAAATAACAAATCTGTTCTCCTAGATTACTTTTTTACAATAAGCTGACCTCACATAAAGAAGCTGTCATTTCAGCCTGACCGGGTGGTGGGGCAGTGGATAGAGCATCGGACTGGGATGCGGAAGACCCAGGTTCGAGAACCCGAGGTCGCCAGCTTGAGCACAGGCTCATCTGGTTTGAGCAAAAGCTCACAAGCTTGATCCCAAGGTCGCTGGCTGGAGCAAGATGTTACTCGGTCTGCTGAAGGCCTGCGGTCAAGGCACATATGAGACGGTAATCAATGAACAATTAAGGTGTTGCAATGCGCAACAAAAAACTAATGATTGATGCTTCTCATCTCTCTCCGTTCCTGTTTGTCTGTCCCTTTCTATCCTTCTCTCTGACTCTCTCTCTGTCTCTGAAAAAAAAAAAAATAGAAGCTGTCACCTCAATAGCAATTTTCTTTTTCTCACAACACTAATCTTTATTATATGCGGCTTAAGTGTCTGTTTGTCACCAATAGCTTATTGGTTGCTTGCGTAACTGTACTAGCCAATGGGGTGAAGTTGCCACGGAATTCAAATAGTCCTGCCTTCTGGCATGCCACCTCACAAATTGAGGTTAAAGATTGGAGCAATTATTATGCTGTTAAGAAATCTTAACACCAGAAGGGGTCTTTGCAATGGTACAAGACTAGAGATTCTCGGCCTGACCTGTGGTGGCGCAGTGGATAAAGCGTCGACCTGGAAATGCTGAGGTCGCTGGTTCGAAACCCTGGGCTTGCCTGGTCAAGGCACATATGGGAGTTGATGCTTCCAGCTCCTCCCCCCCCCTCTCTGTCTCTCCTCTCTCTCTCTCTCTGTCTCTCCCTCTCCTCTCTAAAATGAATAAATTAAAAAAAAAAATTAAAAAAAAAAAAAAAAGACTAGAGATTCTCCAGTTGAAAAATAATGTCATAATAGCTAAGTCTTTGGCTCCTCTAAAGGTGAAATACATGTCATTCCAAGAATTGATTTGGCTCCATCTCAAACAGGGTTGCCGTTTCAATTGAGACGTAGACAATTTCCTGTAAAACTTGCCTTTGCTATGACCATCAATAAGTCTCAGGGCCAAACGCTTAAGCGTGTTGGCATTTTTTTACCTGAGCCTGCATTTGGACACGGTCAACTTTATGTTGCCTGTTCAAGAGTTCGTGAAAGAATGGACGTAAAATTAAAAATAATTGATGGTCCTCTGCAAGGCGAGTTTAAAAATGATGGAAAGATCTACACAAGAAATGTTGTGTACAAAGAGATCTTTGACATGTGAATTAACATTTTATTATTTAAATCACCTTTATTTATTGAGCTAGCGGTGGCTCTTAAGAAATGTACTGCCAGTGGTTTCCTTCATTGCACACTACTTTAAGCAATTAAGCAAGCAGAAGGGGGAAACCTCGTGGGGCAGTAAGCAAAGGGGCGTCCTCGCCGCCTGCCCTGGGTAATTCAGTTTGAATTAGCAGACACCTTTGCACAAATCATTTTAATTACAATTTATAATATCTAGAACAGCGGTCATTTCGTATGACCGCCGGGCTTTCTAGTGGTATATATCACATCTCCAGATGAACTAAAATGGAGGGAGCCCAGTGGATCCATAATTAACCTTAGGAGTGTTGATTCAGATACTAGAAAGTAAATAGCCAGACAAGTTATTGATTTATTCACACACATATTCATCCAGCCAACATTAATCATTTACGTACTGGGTCCCGAATGAAAATTTTACGGGAGCCAACGGGACTGAGCACAGGCATAACTGACGGTGTGACATCTAGGCTACGTACGACCCAAATGCATTTCTAGGTGAGAAATCAGTGGCACAATGGTTAGGGAAGGTAGAAAGGGCGGTAGAAGATGAAATTGGAAAGAAATTTGTAGACAGATCTTGAAAGGCCTTTTCTACATCAAGCTAAGGATTTTGGATTTTTTTTTTTTTTCTTGTAAGTTATGGACCGATTTTTAAGTACGGCTATGACATGTGCGACTCTGTTCTTTATACGCATGCGCGACTCTGTTCTTTATACGCATGCGCGACTCTGTTCTTTATAAGCATCACTTCCATGTCTCTGGAAGTCAATCTATTCGCTTGGAACAAATATCAATCAAGCGAGCTGTTCGACATCATGCAGACAACCTCACCGGCTGATTGACTGCGTCCCACGCACTCTCAGCCTGTTGTTTTGACATGCGTATTCATAACCTCTGAATAAAAACGGTATTTTTAGCATGCTTGATTTAGTCCATAATTCTTCATGGCAGTTATCTCTAAGAGTTAATTCTAGCACAGAATTACGAGTCCACATATCACGTATAGATACGATTTTGATGAAGTATGGTGCATCTGCTAGAAAATAAGAACAAACACGACAAAAAAAAAAAAAAAGTGGTGCAGTTAAAACCGTCAGACACTATAATGACATGTCGAGCTAAGTAGGAAGGTAAGGCTGACGGAGCAGGAGTTCGAGGCTGTACTTTATGTCGCCGTTCAGCCGATCAAATCTGGAACTTCCCGCCAAGTAGTCAGTAGGTCATTTATTTATTGTTATCCCGTAGAATGCGTCGCATTTTTTTTAAAACGGACCCACGTGCTCTTGGCATTATTTACGGCGAGAAGTCAGTGTGAGCGGGTTATTATGTTGAACATCAGGAGTAAGGAAAAGCATTACAGAGGAGATTTAAATCAAACGACAGGGAGAGGTGGGCCTGACGCCCATTTCTGGTCTACTCGAAGGCCGAGTTACAGGCATAAAGAACAGAAACCAAGTTCTCAACACCCCGAGCGGGGAGAACGGAAGAGTCTGAGGGTTTATTGACTTCATGGTATCAACAGGACAGCGGGCAGCGAATGAACAGATGGGCAGGACGCAGACAGGAGAAGGGCTTCACAGAAAAATTTGGAGAGCCGGTGTCGTCACCGTTCTCTCTTCTGCCTCCTCCCTTTTCTTATTAGTTCACATACGAAGGGGCAAAAGGTTGTACCTGCCATTTCTCCGGTGAGGTATCGGTGCACAAACCAAACGTTGAAATAGGAATTATTTTAGGGAACAGTTTTTCTGCTATTTCAAACAACGTTGGCTTCTAAAAAAAAATGGGAGGGAGCTCTACCTAATCATGTGGGTCACTAAACAAACAAAATATGACAGAAATAAGGCAGATGGGTGTCAGAGAAGCAAATATTAAATTGTCCACGCAAGCACACACACGAGCCTGAATAAACCTAAATGTACTTAAGACATGGAGAACTAAAGGGACCATAAGTCTCTCATATGCATTCAGCTTCCTCTTATGACTGGTCCCAGTCCCTTAATACTGTAAAATGCCTCCTCTAATAGACTTTATAATTAGAGTGGCATGATCGTCTCAGTTTATGGCTGTTAGCTGGCATAATGCTGGCCTTCTGCTTCCCTCTAAAAATATCTCAGCTTGGACGATGTATATTGTATGCTCATCTACTTATATTGTATAACATCTTCTCTAGTATTTTTTTTTTTCTTGGCCATCCACTGGCCTTTGCTTTTCCTTAGGGCTCTATACATCATCCGGCCTTGGAGAATTAGCATTTTGAGATCCTTTACGTTCAGTTAGTTGATTCAAGTAACAGTTCTTCTTTTGGGACGGGGGGCGGGGGCAGGTTGGCTGGTGAAGAGGGCATACATACATTGAAAGCATATCCTTGGCAGTGGCGTGCGTGTAATACCAGAATCCATCTGTGGATTTCACAGTGCTAACTGACAGGTGCTCTAACTCGTAAAACGTTCAGGGTCCACACAAACGATGAGAGCGCCAGATGGGACCTGATCAGCGAGAAACCCCAAATGCTTTCCCCGTCTGTCCCTCTAGAAAATTACCAAAAATATTGATTGTGAAACGTTATCTGTTATGGTGAGGGAAAGTACATGAATTGGAAAGAATCTGAAAGAAAAAAAGAAACACCCAAAGCACAGCCTAATTTAAACTTCCCAGAATGTGTCATCCATGCCTCTGGCCTTATGACGTCACATCACCGAAGTCACAGAAGACACGTCACACGTGGCCTCCTGACTTTGTCCTATTAGCAGATGAGGATATACTACTTCCACTGTCTCTGCTTTTCTTCCCCATGCGCCCCCAAGATTCATTTCACCAGTTAAAGCAATCAACACTATTTTCATTGTTTTGATTATAGGCATTACAGTTCCAAGTCGCATAATGCAATTTTTTACATAACTCAACATAGTATCTAAAATTTGTATTTTTAACACCTATTTGCAATGCGTTCTTTAGTGAAAGTCCTCTGTCTACATTACCCATCTTTTCTTGCATGCTGCCTTCTTTTTTCATTGGACATCCCAAAATATTCATCACTGTTATTTTACATACCCGCTCTGACAATTACGAAGCCTGCATCCTCTCTGAGTTCACTTTTGATGCTTACTTTGGGCCTTCTTCATCTTCTTTTTGCTTTTCAGCATGGCTTGAAGTTTATTCTATTGAAAGGTGAATGCGATATGTCAGGAAATGTAAGTGAAGCTGTTTCGTGTGAAGTTTGCTAAATTAGCTGGCAGGGGGGGGGCAGCTGTAGGTATTAGGGCTTCATCGTTTTTTAGGGTCCTTATCATTCTCTTCCTGGTTGTCCTTGGATTTTTGTAAGAACCTTAAATAGAAGTCGGGCCTTGCAGCTCTTTCTGCTGTAATCTGTTGTTATACCAGAGTCCTGTTCATGTGGGCAAGTATTCCGTAATCTTCATTTTGGTCATTCTGTTGGTCTGTGTCCTTGTGTTTTTTACCTTTAGAGAATTTCTTTGTTTTTTTCATACCTTAGGAGAGAGACAGGAAGCCTAAAGGAGACCAGAGTCAGGGAAATGTTCTTTCTCTAGAAAATCTAAATTTTTAAAGTATTTCTAATTTTGTTTATCCTTTGTTTGTTATTGAACCTATATTAAAGTAATTTCCCATGTTTACGATAGCACAGTTGTTATGAAAAATGATTTAACATCACAAAGTTCAACAGAAAATTAGAAACTTCTATTACCACTAATAAAACCTCTTGTCCTGTATGCAAAGACCTCAGTGATTAATTCTGTTAACACTGATATCCTCTGTCATCTCAAAAAATTATTCAAGTTGAACTGACCTCACAAACAGTCCAAAAGATAAGAAGTACTTATCAAAGAAGGGAAATTGTGTTTAAATATAAATAGTTTTGAAAATTAATAATCATAGTAAACAATACTGTCATGCAAAAGTGATAAATTTATGCTAATATTTTGGATTTATTAATAGATAACCTTCAAGTGCTTGAAAATAGGTGATATGTCATGGGAATTAATTAACTATAATACACGGACTCTAGATAAGCCTTCTAAGCGAAAATATGCCTCAAAGAGTAAACCGAGATGTCAATCTAAATTTGACTCCATCACAGCTTTAATTTTCCTTGTAAGTGAACTTCCTATCAGCAGAGATAAGAGAAAGTGGAAGTGTTATTCACTAGTGGTGTTTGTTCTTCATAAAATTAAGTAAACCTTTGGTTGTCATATTTGCCTGGTAGGGTTTTCTCTATTTAAATCTTTTATTTCAGGTTACAAATTTTTGAAATAAAGTCATTATGGTCCAGCCTTAAGTAGCAGGATATTCAATATACTCTTCACTCTGGCAACAATTATTTATCATGGGAGTCATCCCATGTCCCAGACAGTCCTCCCCACAATGAGGAGTTAAAATCGAATAAGACAAATCCATTGAGCTTTACTAAACACACAGAACAAAAATTCTTTGAACATATTTTTCATTATTACATAATGTTCAGAAAGCTTGCAATATTTCAATTAGAAATTACATGGGATATACTCTCACACTACAGTACAATAGTACTGGATATTTATGAAACCATTTGAACAAATTCTACCACCATTCCACAAGAACCAACACTAAAATCACCTGGAAATTAAAAAAAAAAAATCACAAACGTCTGTTGAGTCAATGAAAAAATATAAACTATCAGAGCAAACAACTTATTAAATAATAGAATGGAAAATGAATGCTGTGTTCAACAACTTGTAGGCTAAGTTATTTCCTGCCCCAAGTGGTGATCCATAAACATTAGTGCTGTTTTAGAAAAAGAATAGAGAGGAAGAAATAAAAGAGCATCAAGGAGCATAACGGATTAAAAATAAACTAAGTCAATTATCTAAGAAAAGAATAGACAAAAAGCAGTAGGCAGCAAGTGGAGAAAAAGAACGCTAAATCATTATTAGGCAAATTAGAAATTGAAGAAACTGTAGGACTGCTATGACTTAGTTACCTGACAAAAACCAATAAACTTTGAAAAGTCCTCAGGTTTTCAATAAAAATCCGAAGGAAAGCATATCAATAAATTTAAAAATAACTATAGCAATGCACTTGGCTTAAATGCACAAGTATTTGTGTGTAATACATGTGGTGTATTTTGAAGAAATGTCCTCTAATTTTTGGTGGGATCATGTTCGCTTTTTTTTTTTCTGAAAAGGGAGCTTAAAATCTGGTAGCAAGAAGCTTAGAAATATTGTCTTTGAATTAAAAAATATAATTTAAAGAAATGTATCAAAAAAGGCACAAATGCAGTCATTAATTTTATGTGATTATGGCATTTTATAGAAAATATACTATAATTAACAGCATACATATTAAACAATAGGTATAATATCGATAAATAGTAAACTTGACATTAGAAATAATGTTCATAGCCAACATTTTTTGTGAATTTTACACAGAAAATAATTTACCATTGTAAATGCCAATTTTATGCAATAAAAGCGGAAATATATGAAAATGGTTTGTAGCCAAGTTTGAGGGAATATTTTGATAACAAAAGTCTGTTTTGTTTATGTCTAAAATCATGGAATAAAAATACCTGCCAGAATTATATGATGAGTTTTAAATAGTGAAGTTAACACATCATTTAGTGAAATCTGACATCCAGTAGAAGTTGTATTCTCTTCAGCCATCCCTGTGCATTCCAACTAATACATTTACTTAGATATAAAGTTCATGACTCAAATTTCGTATGCCAATGACAGAAATAATCCCACCAACATAATTTTTCATTTGAAGGAAGTAATTTAGATGTTGGTTGATACTCAATATTTAAGTCTATTAATAAATAAAGGTTTGATGTCTTACTCTGAAATGTTAATCTAAATATAATATTTGAAACTAAATTGTTACAAACACACATACACACAATAGTTTAGATAGTAGCCCAGGTCTACAATTTCCCTTTAGAATAAGAAATGTACTTTATTGCAGTATGGCTTTATTACTTGATGTTTGTGCATCAAAGTCATATTTGGAGCCACTTAATCATTTACCAATTATTCTGAGTTATTCAACTCCTCATTGCACTGGAGGTCTTTTAAAACAAAGTAGTAATTGTAACCTAGGACCCAAGTGTACATTTCAGCACACAGACTTTATTTGCACGCCCCCAAAATATGGTGATCATCACAGTGTCACTTAATTATTATAGTTACCCCTTGAGATTTTAATTTTAAAATGTAAAGTTTAAAGAGTATTTCAAAAGCCACTAGTTGGCCTGACCTGTGGTGGCGCAGTGGATAAAGCGTCGACCTGGAAATGCTGAGGTCGCCGGTTCGAAACCCTGGGCTTGCCTGGTCAAGGCACATATGGGAGTTGATGCTTCCAGCTTCTCCCCCCCTTCTCTCTCTCTCTCTCTCTCTCTCTCTCTCTCTATCTCTCTCTCTCCCTCTCCTCTCTAAAAAAAATGAATAAAAAAAATAATAATAATAAAAAAAAGAAAAGAAAAAAAAGAAAAAAAAAAAAGAAAAAGAATAGAAAAAAAAAAAAAAGCCACTAGTTATTAACACGTACCAGTAAACACACACACACACACACACACATACACTCACACTCATGGGCTCCCAATTCTGCTTGGTTCTTTTAAACATTTTTAACCTGATGTCATAATGCTTGTTGGAACTAGAGACACTGGCCATAGAGTGGTAATAAGCATTCTCCGGGGAGATACTGGGGGGACTTGGCACAGAGGCAGGGAGGTGGCGGCATGGAGCCAGCCTGAGACCTCAACCTACCTCCAGTGACTGTCATGGATAATCATAGAACTTCCTTTGTTATGCTGTTCAAATCAAGCGCTAATATATAGTTTCAACATATGGAATTCTCCAAAGCATTTTAACCACCCCTGTTTCATCATATGAGCACAAAATAATCTATATTGAGTTTGTTTTACTTACTTTTTTTTTAGTTTTTTTTTATTGAATGTATTGGGGTGACACTGGTTAACGTAATTATCCAGGCTTCAGGTGCCCAATTCTACAGTGCATCTCTGTACCCCAGATTGTGTGTCCCCACCCTCTCCCCCCAATCAAGCCTCCCTCCCAGAGGCGGATTTAACAGCGGGTCCACCGGACGCACGCCCTGGGCCCTGGCTTCTGAAGGGCCCCACAACACCCCAACTCTACGCTTTCTTCTAATGACACCAAGTTTGGTTCCATATGTGCAGTTTTAACATTAATAGTACAAAATATTTTTTATTTATTTAAAAATATGGTTAACATGTATTTTTATTTACCCCATCTCTCTTTTTTTTTTAAGGGGCCCAATATTTTCTTCTGCACCTGGGGCCTGAACTGACCTTAATCCACCTCTGCTCCCTCCATCATCATGTATCTACCTACCCCTTCCTGTATTACCCCTCCCCGGCGGTCACCCCACTGGTGTCCGGGTCCATTAGTGTTTTTTCTCTTTATTGTCCTTTGTTGCTCAGCGCCTCTACTCCATCAGCAGCGCCCCTCCCCTGACAGCTGTCAGCCTGCTCTTTCTCTAGGAGTCTGTCTCTATTTTTTTTTTTTTTGTATTTTTCTGAAGCTGGAAATGGGGAGAGACAGTCAGACAGACTCCCGCATGCGCCCGACCGGGATCCACCCGGCACGCCCACCAGGGGCGACGCTCTGCCCACCAGGGGGCGACGCTCTGCCCACCAGGGGGCGGTGCTCTGCCGCGACCAGAGCCACTCTAGCGCCTGGGGCAGAGGCCAAGGAGCCATCCCCAGCGCCCGGGCCATCTTTGCTCCAATGGAGCCTTGCCTGCGGGAGGGGAAGAGAGAGACAGAGAGGAAGGGGGGGGGTGGAGAAGCAAATGGGCGCTTCTCCTATCTGCCCTGGCTGGGAATCGAACCCAGGTCCCCCGCACGCCAGGCCAACGCTCTACCGCTGAGCCAACCAGCCAGGGCGAGTCTGTCTCTATTTTTGCTTCGTTGGTTTCTTTAGTTTATTAGCTTCCACATATGAATGAAATCATATGATCCTTGTCTTTCTCAGACGGGCTTGCTTCCCTTAGCACAATGCCCTCTAGATCCATGCATGCTGCTGCAAAGGGTAAGATTTCCTTCCATTTTTATTTTTTTTTACAGCTAAATAGTTTTTCATTGTATAAATGTGCCACAGTATTTTTTTTAATCCACTCATCTACTGATGGGCACTTCAGTTTGTTTTATTGAGTTGTATATCCATACACAATAAATATTGTAATGTATCTTTCTTGCTTAAAAGCATATATAAATGCCCTTATACTGCTTTTTTAAAATAATAGGATATTAAAATAAGATAGGCTGGCACAGCTAATGAGTTTATAACTTAGAAATAGGTAAATATAACTAGCCCACGTCTTTCTGTTTATCACTCAGAAGAATAAACCACATTAAATATGAGAAGCACACTGGAATTATTAAAGCTTTACAAAGAGAATTTCCTCCTGCTTTGTTATTCTCTAAGTAATTTAAATAAGCTTCTGAGCCCGTTATACCAATATTGATATTGTGTGGCTCACAGAAACACCTGCTGTCAAGCAAGTTTATGGAGCTGAGTGTGGCATTACTGTCCGGCATTTTAACGTGACTTTATGTCAGTATCTTAAGTAACAGCTTTCCTCCTCCATAATCCCTAGTACTATAAATCTTTCTGCTTAGAAATAATAAAACAAGCTAAATAAGTTGTGAAATACATGCCGTGTATCTATGAAAAAAGCAGCTCATAAAAAAAGCTCAAGTACTTAAAATGACAGAAAATGAGTTGTGTGAGTCTCCTCACCTCAAGTTTAATGTTAAAAAAGATCACTTTTACTCAACTTGAACATGGCATTGATACGTGAGAAATGATCATTGCTCCATTTGTCTTTATGAGTATAAAATATTTTGGATATTACAAAATACCTCAGTGGATATATAAAGTATTCCTCAAAGTCTAAAATATCTCCAAACTTTCACATGTGATGGGCATACTGACTTGCTAGTCATTTTTTCTATTTGATATTCACTGCTACTTCACCGCAAACATTGCAGTCCAACTATGGCTTGTATATATATACATTGTTATAAATTTTGACAACTACAACTTCTGTGTCATTAGTAAAACATTACAGGTGGTTTAGATGTGATTACAGAAGTCACACCTTCGATACTAAGTCTCTTTCTGCTCTGTAGATTTCATTATTTAGTAAGAATGTTGCAGACATAAGAATTTGTATTCTAGGATCACAGAAAAAAAAAGTGTGTCTTCAAGTTAAAGCTAACTAGTCCAGGTCCTCTGCTATTGGATACTAACTCTGTCTCCAGCCTCTGCCACTTCCTCTATTTTGATGGTTGGCCTCACGAGTACTTTGTCTCACATCCATTTACCAGGTGACCCTCCCAGCATCCCTGAATCTCAGCCTCTTGGCTATTTTCACTTTCTTCTCCTTTCAGAACAGTCGGCCAAATTTTGTGCATCACTGAAGGAAGTCTTATGAGTTTCTCTGTGGGTTTCTCTTCCTGCTCTCTGCAAGTGGTCTTTGCACAAGATCGTATCAAAGGAGCCTGCTTAGCATAATAATCTGCTAAATCATTTCCCCTAACTTCTATACAGTTTCTTGTACCGTGACCTTGAGGCTTCATCAAAGCACTAAGCTTGGGTAGCCACCTGAGTTGATTTAGCTTCTGGAAAAGATTCACTCTACAGAAGAATACCGAATAGTTATTCACGGCATTACTATGCTCATTTTTTTTGTTATAAACCCATCCCAAAACACATGTAAAGTGGGATTTGGCCCCAAAGTGGCCAAAAGACTTGTTCAAAGCATGAAGCTCTCTTAAAACAACAACAGAGTCATAATTATGAGGTTTTTCTCGATGGGTAAAAATAGTAACATTACTGGATTGGACTTGTTACATAAACAGAGGGCAATGTGAACAGGAGAAAGTAACACTATTTTGTAATTACTTAATCACCTACTTGAAAACAAGTGTGTGTTTTTACTGAGTGGCAGAGACTGGATTGCGTATGTTAACTTCAGAGTGAAAGAAGGTGCGAGTATGAGTTCGGAAGACAGTCTAATTTTAGAGAAAAAGAAATCTGTGCACTATGACTTATAATTTCCCAAGGGAGAAGCCTGCACACAGGGGGCTGTTTATTTGGGAGGCCAGTGGAGGAACCGCGGGAACAGAGAGAGAAACACTGGCACTTAGAAACGGAGTCGTATAGGCAAAGGCGGGCTCCAACCCTGGCCCGCCGCAGACACTGGCCGAGTCTCAGGGAAAGCAGGACCTGGGAGTGAGCGCTGTGTTTGGAAGTCGGGCCATTTCAGTGTCAAAAGATGGTGCATGTGGCCCTGGCCGGTTGGCTCAGCGGTAGAGCATCGGTCTGGCGTGCGGAGGACCCGGGTTCGATTCCCGGCCAGGGCACACAGGAGAAGCGCCCATTTGCTTCTCCACCCCTCCGCCGCACCTTCCTCTCTGTCTCTCTCTTCCCCTCCCGCAGCCAAGGCTCCATTGGAGCAGAGATGGCCCGGGCGCTGGGGATGGCTCTGTGGCCTCTGCCTCAGGCGCTAGAGTGGCTCTGGTCGCAACATGGCGATGCCCAGGATGGGCAGAGCATCGCCCCCTGGTGGGCAGAGCGTCGCCCCCTGGCGGGCGTGCCGGGTGGATCCCGGTCGGGCGCATGCGGGAGTCTGTCTGACTGTCTCTCCCTGTTTCCAGCTTCAGAAAAATGCAAAAAAAAAAAAAAAAAAAAAAAAAAAAGATGGTGCATGTTTGAATACTACTTGGTTGAATGTCTAGAGTTTCTCTACACTTATTAATTTTAACTTGTTCAGGGTTCCCCCAGAAGAGTCAATGTTAGAATAACTTTCCCTCTAGAGTTTTTGATTATTGTGAAACTTCATAGAGAACTTGTGAGGTCTTCCAGGAGTTAGTACAAGGTTTGAAATAGATACAACTATGACAAACAGATTTTCTAAAAGGCCCCCGAGTCGGTCAAAAGTCCCTGTGTATAAAAGTATGTGTCTTGGAATCCCTGGCCATTCTGAGCATAAGAAAGGGCTCCGGTTCAGGGGCTGGACCTTGAAAATACAAAGTGAACTTGTTAATTAACTGGGAAGGGGGTGTTCTCAGGAAGGTTCAAAGCGAAATCTGACCAATGTCTTCCCACAATTGTTCGTCAATCCAATGAGACACGCAACCATTAGTCTGCAGGGCAGCTTAGACTGGATTGGGCACATCTGGGGTACATGGGTTCATTCTTGCTCTATGGTGACCCCTCCTTACACATTAACCAGATACAAAAAAAATTGATGATAAAACAAAACTCCTTCAGATAAGGTCTTGTACAAACCAAAGGTAACCACAGAGAAATAGTCAACTCTAAGGCAAAGATATTTTACAAATAGCGCCCCTACATTGCACACTTCTTCGTTTAGGACAAGCGAGAACTTAGTTGATCTTACAGAGACCCCCGCATTCACTCTGCCTCCTCCTGTCCTCCTTACGGCCAATGCAGTGGCCCCAGAATCTCCCACATTACTTCTCTTTCCCACTATTTCCTTCTCTTTCACCTTCTGATATTCACTGTCCTTCATCCTCATAGCCCTCCTCGTCCCCACTCCCACTGCTGCATGAAAACACCAATGATGGATCAATACGTGAACAATCACTGTTCAGATCCTGTGATTTTCAACCCATGTGCCACGAGAATTTCTAAAAAGTGCCATACTTGACTACTTAGTCGGGGACAATGGCCTCTTTCCCCTTACATTGTCAAAAAAAAAAAAATGTCCAGTGAGAATGAATTAAAATTTACCAATTTTTGCCCTGGCCGGTTGGCTCAGTGGTAGAGAGTCGGCCTGGCGTGCAGGAGTCCCGGGTTTGATTCCCGGCCAGGGCACACAGGAGAAGCGCCCATCTGCTTCTCCACCCTTCCCCCTCTCCTTCCTCTCAGTCTCTCTCTTCCCCTCCCACAGCCAAGGCTCCATTGGAGCAAAGATGGCCCTGGGCGCTGGGGATGGCTCCTTGGCCTCTGCCTCAGGCTAGAGTGGCTCTGGTCGCAACAGAGCGACGCCCCGGAGGGGCAGAGCATCGCCCCCTGGTGGGCAGAGCATTGCCCCCTGGTGGGCGTGCCGGGTGGATCCCGGTCGGGCGCATGCGGGAGTCTGTCTCCCCGTTTCCAGCTTCAGAAAAATACAAAAAAAAAAAAAATTTACCAATTTTTTGTCAGATCGGCAAAAAATAATTTTTTTGCTGTCTCAGAATTTTAGTAATTAGTTTATAATGTGCCACGAGATGAAAAAGGTTGAAAATTGCTGCTTTTAGGTTATGCTGCCTATTTTTGACAGTTATTGCTTGCTATCCAAAATCTGCAAAGGTAGATTTAAATTTTTTCTCTTCCTATTTGATCCAAATTTCAATTCAGTTGCAGCATTTTTTTAAAATGACTACAGGTCATTTTTCAAGTGACTAGGGGTCACGCCTCCTAATATCATTAAAATTTTTTTCTTAATTAATTTTAATAGGGTGACATTGATAAATCAGGGTACATATGTTCAGAGAAAACATCTCTAGGATATTTTGACATTTGATTATTCTGCATTCCCATCACCCAAAGTCCAATTGTCTTCCATCACCTTCTAACTGGTTTTCTGTGTGCCCCTCCCCTCCCCCAACCCCCTCCCTCTCCTTGCCCCAACCACGTAACCCCCACACTCTTGTCCATGTCTCTGAGTCTCATTTTTATGTCCCACCTATGTATGGAATCATACAGTTCTTAGTTTTTTCTGATTTACTTATTTCGCTCAGTATAATGTTATCAAGGTCCATCCATGTTGTTGTAAATGATCCGATGTCATCATTTCTTATGGCTGAGTAGTATTCCATAGTATATATGTACCAAAGCTTTTTAATCCACTCGTCCACTGATGGACACTTGGGCTGTTTCCAGATCTTCGCTATTGTGAACAATGCTGCCATAAACATGGGGGTGCATTTCTTCTTTTGAAACAGTGCTATGGTGTTCTTGGGGTATATTCCTAATAGTGGGATAGCTGGGTCAGAAAACAGTTCGATTTTTAATTTCTTGAGGAATCTCCATACTGTTTTCCACAGTGGCTGCACGAGTCTGCATTCCCACCAGCAGTGCAGGAGGGTTCCATTTTCTCCACATCCTCGCCAGCACTTATTCTGTGTTGTTTTGTTGATGAGCGCCATTCTGACTGGTGTGAGGTGATATCTCCTTGTGGTTTTAATTTGCATTTCTCTAATGATTAGTGATGTTGAGCATTTTTTCATATGCCTATTGGCCATCTGTATGTCCTCTTTGGAGAAGTGTCTATTCATTTCTTTCGCCCATTTTTTGATTGGATTGTTTGTCTTCCTGGTATTGAGTTTTACAAGTTCTTTATAAATTTTGGTTATTAACCCCTTATCAGACATATTGTCAAATATATTCTCCCATTGTGTAGTTTGTCTTTTTATTCTGTTCTTATTGTCTTTAGCTGTGCAGAAGCTTTTTAGTTTGATATAGTCCCATTTGTTTATCCTGTCTTTTATTTCACTTGCCCGTGGAGATAAATCGGCAAATATATTGCTGCGAGAGATGTCGGAGAGTTTACTGCCTATGTTTTCTTCTAAGATGCTTATGGTTTCATGGCTTACCGTGAACTTAAAATCATTTAAGTCTTTTATCCATTTTGAGTTTATTTTTGTGAATGGTGTAAGTTGGTGGTCTAGTTTCATTTTTTTGCAGGTAGCTGTCCAATTTTCCCAACACCATTTGTTGAAGAGGCTGTCTTTACTCCAATGTATGCTCTTACCTCCTTTGTCAAATATCAATTGTCCATAGAGGCATGGGTTTATTTCTGGGTTCTCTGTTCTGTTCCATTGATCTATATGCCTGTTCTTATGCCAGTACCAGGCTGTTTTGAGTACAACAGCCTTGTAGTATAACTTGATATCAGGAAGTGTGACACCACCCACTTTATTCTTCCTTTTCAAGATTGCTGAGGCTATTCGTGTTCTCTTTTGGTTCCATATAAATTTTTGGAATATGTGTTCTATATCTTTGAAGTATGTCATTGGTATTTTAATCGGTATTGCATTAAATTTATAAATTGCTTTGGGTAATATAGATATTTTAATGATGTTTATTCTTCCTAACCATGAGCACGGTATATGCTTCCACTTGTTTGTATCTTCCCTGATTTCTTTTATCAATGTTTTATAATTTTCCGAGTACAAGTCTTTAACCTCCCTGGTTAAATTTATTCCTAGGTACTTTATTTTTTTGGTTGCAATGGTAAAGGAGATTGATTCCTTAATTTCTCTTTCTGAGAGTTCATTGTTAGTGTATAAAAATGCCTCTGATTTCTAAGTATTAATTTTATATCCTGCCACCTTGCTGAATTCATTTATCAGGTCTAGTAGTTTTTTGACTGAGATTTTAGGGTTTTCTATATACAGTATCATATCATCTGCAAATAATGATAGTTTTACTTCTTCTTTTCCAATTTGGATGCCTTTTATTTCTTTTTCTTGTCTGATTGCTGTGGCTAGGACTTCCAGAACTATGTTAAATAAGAGTGGTGAAAGGGGGCACCCCTGCCTTGTTCCTGATCTTAAGGGGATTGCTTTTCATTTTTGCCCATTGAGTATGATGTTGGCTGTGGGTTTGTCATAGATGGCCTTTATCATGTTGAGGTATGTTCCCTGTATTCCCACTTTGCTGAGAGTTTTGATCATGAATGGGTGCTAGATTTTATTTAATGCTTTTTCTGCATCTATTGAAATTATCATGTGGTTTTTCTCCTTCTTTTTGTTTATGTAATGAATCAACATTGATTGATTTGCGAATATTGTACCAGCTTTGCCTCCCAAGAATAAATCCCACTTGATCATGGTGTATGATTTTTTTCATATATTGCTGGATCCGGTTTGCTAATATTTTGTTGAGGATTTTAGCATCTAAATTCATCAGGGATATTGGCCTATAATTTTCTTTAATTTAAAAATTTTTTATTCTTTTTCATTTTTCATATTCTGTCAGATTTTTGCTGCTTTCAGAAAGAGACATTTCAGAGACAAGACCCTTACTTCACCATCTCAATGGAAACTCCCCATATTCTTATTTACTGACTGTAAGAATAAAATTTGCCCTCTGCACAAAGTGTGGTGTAAAGCCACAGTCCATTTTGTGAATTTGTGCTAGCTGAAAGCCACTCAAAATCACATTTTTTTATAGTGTTGATTTTTTGCTTAATTTACAAAACAGGTATTTTCTGTGAGGTACTGGGCATAGATATGGTACGTTTAAAAGCATAAAAAACATAAAATATAATATCTACTTTCATTATCCTTTGAGGCTTTCTACAATCTAATGCCACCTTATATTACAAAAATGCTTACAAAATATTCTCAGGAAGTTTTAATATGGTTTAAGTCGTATTATTTCACAGGCCAGTCCATTGTAAACATGAAGAATAAAACGAAATATGAATTAAATGAAGATTAAATATGTGTCACAACATTTGCTAAGGGGAATAAAAAATATGCTATGTGTCATTTTAAGACACTTAAGCTAGTTCAATTATTTTGTGCAATGCAGAACACATGCATAACAATGAGATGCATGGCCGTTTGTCTTGTTAAAAATGACAGATCCACCAAAGCCATGCGATGCAAAATACCTGATACAGAACCTTTCAAACATATTCAAAGAGAAACAGAACTACAGGCAATGTATGGAAGTCAAGACCCCCGTCCACAAAATAATTAGTGGTCATTTTATTATTTTATAAAAGGAAATGTTGTACCTCACTGAGAAAAACCTTGATATGTAGTTACCGGGGTGCAAGATAACTCATTACAAAACAATAAATGAAAGATTTTCAGGCCATGTACAGAGGGGGTGGAAGGGACGTGTTCAGGGAAGGAAAGCATAATTATGCTTAGTCATCACTTCTAACTTGAGATTAGACAGAGGACAGAGAGGGCAGCGAGTGAGAGGAAATCCAGGAAGCACACGGAAAGAATGTCTGTCCTGGACTACGAAGAGAATTTGATACTGGCTCAAAGAGCAGACCACCCAGTTTAAAGGATGCCATACAATATCCGCCAGAAAACTAGCCCTCTCTCTTTAGATTGAACGTAATTGAGAAGACGGGATCTCACGGAACCAGTAATAGTTGTAGTTGGGTATAATGAAGATAACGATTTCAATAGAAATTCATGTTTTTCTTAAGTCAGTAAATAATATACCACTTCACAAAAATTAGGGGATATTTCAAAATGAATATGAAGCGATAAAATATCCCCTAATTTTTGTGAGCAGTATGGTATCCAACGGAAATAAAATGGGAAGTGAAAATGTGTTTAGAGCAGGGGTCGGGAACCTTTTTGGCAGAGAGAGCCATGAACACCACATATTTTAAAATGTAATTCCATGAGAGCCATACAATGACCTGTGTATGTTATGTATTATCCAATAAAAATTCGGTGTTGTCCCAGAGGACAGCTGTGATTGGCTCCAGCCACCCGCAACCATGAACATGAGTGGTAGGAAATGAATGACTTGTAATACATGAGAATGTTTTATATTTTTAACACTGTTATTATTTTTTTAATTAAAGATTTATCTGTGAGCCAGATGCAGCCATCAAAAGAGCCACATTTGGCTTGTGAGCCATAGTTTCCCTACCCCTGGTTTAGAATATAAGATGATGAAGCTACAATTCTTCTTGAAGGAGAAATTTAAGAGAACTCACCTCCATACCCTACTTTCTTTATTGTGCATGGATATATGCTTATAATATGCCTAAATTTGTTATATTTTATTTACATGTTAGACATGAAATGTAAACAAACTGAGTTAAGTTAAATTAACTTTTGTATCACCAGTAAAGGAAGGGAACTAGTAAGGGCAGTAGATAATATAAATCTAAATATATATTTAGGCCCTGGCTGATTGGCTCAGTGGCAGAGTGTCAGTCAGCCTGGCGTGTGGATGTCCCTTGTTCGATTCCCGGTCAGGGCATAGGAGCAGTGATCGTCTGCTACTCCACCTCTCCCCTCTCCCTTCCTGCTCTTTTTTTCTTTCTCTTTCCCTCTGGCAGCCATGATTGATTAGAGTGAGTTGGCCACAAGTGCTGAGGATGACTCCATGGCCTCCACCTCAGGTGCTAGAATGGCTCCAGTTACAATGGAGCAAGGGCCCCAGATGGGCAGAGCATCACCCCCTGGTGGGCATGCCCGGTGGATCCCGGTCGGGTCGGGCACATGCGGTAATCTGTCTCTCTGCCTCCCCTCCTCTCACTAAATATTTTAAAGTAACATATATTTTAAAGTGAAAGGGTTTTGAGCTAATTAATAATTCATGGCTAGGCCCTAAACAAATAAGGGGGGGGAGAATCTACACTGTATTCCACAATTTATTAAAAAAAATGCTTCCTCTAATATCAAAATAATAAAATTAATGGAAATGGAGCGAGGAAGAACACGCAAGCAGGGGGTCCGCGCCTTGAAGATCTGACCCAGAAAATCCTGGCAGCAGCCAAAGGCGCAGCCTCGGAACCCTGGGGAGTCGGGTTCTTAATGCAGGCTGACAGGACGGCGGGTGCAGGTATTGAGGATCAGCGCCGAGATCCAGGATCTTCGGTGACAGCCAGAACACTGAAGTCACGCAGCATGAAAGAAAGAGCTCAGAGCCGCTCATGAAACCAGGCCAGGCGCCTGGAAAGTGAGCGTGAGTCCCAAAGTAGGGAGTTCTAGCGCCGGCCGGGAGCAGACAGCAGGCGAGTAAGGCCCTTCGAGGCACATCCAGGCTTAACCTAAAGAAAGGAGGTTGACACATTGTGATGGCTGATGGTAACCACTGCACTCTTCGCGGGGAACCCTCGTCCTGCAAACACGGGGAAGTCTTGCCTTATAAAAACAATGCTTCAGTCACCTTCTTCTGCAGTAGTCACAGAACTGTGAAAAATGTGGGGAGGAAGTCGGTGACAAGCCTCACATACATTAATCAGATTTCTTTTCGGGTATCAGCTTATTCGAACACTTTCTTTATGACCCAACTTCAGAGGGCCAGAAATGCTGGTTCTTCAGTCGTTATTGATTTTTAGCGTCTTTAGAAAACCATTTTAGCATGTCAAGATAATCCTTCAAGAGGGGTTGGGAAAAAATTAAATTTAGAATGAGAGACCAATGGAAACATGAAATTAGGTGACCTGAGAAAATCAGGATGATGAACTACTGAGTAATTATGTTATGTAGTAAAAGTGTCTAATTAAAATGTTTAAGATCAAATGTGCCCACGTGCATGTCCCAACATTTCCAATTAAACACCTCGGCTAAGTTTTGACCTTACAGCTGTAGTTACATTAAAGATGTATTTATTTTAAGATTATAAAATAGCCTATTGATTTTTTACAAAAAGTTGCATAATTAATCCCAACTAATTGCAATTGACAATACCAAACTGGCCATTCCAATTTCACCTGCAATTTTGAGGATTATTTTACTAAATTATAGTGTTTTTAGGGGGCTTGCTAACTTTATTTATTTATTAATTAAATTAAATTGAGGTCTAATCGACATTATCACATTGTTAGTTTGAAGTGTACAACACAATGATGTATCTCTTGCCACGTTAAGGGGTTAGTTCACATTTAGGGGTATTTTCTCTATCATTTTAAATTAAATTTGTTGGGGTGACAATTGTTTCTTTGCTTTGACCATCTGACATCACAAATATTTTCAGAAGTCTGGCTAATAAATGATTTCACAATATCGTGTTCTGAGGTTATTTTCCCCCCCTCTGACTACTTTTAATTTTGTATTCAACAGAAACGACGCATAATCATGTATACTCTTTTACTTGCTGCGCCTGTGATCATTATTAACACTCCCTTAGAGAACTTTCCATTAATATGTGTTACATTTTATTCATTGACACCATCTTGGGGATAACAAAAAGCAACCACACTGAATGATGTTTCTGAAGGCACCCACAGGATCCAACTGCAATGAGAATTGAAAAAAACTGTTTCCAAGGCCACAACTTAAGAGTTTAGTTTGGTACCTAGATGTGATAGGCAACTTTTTCTGCCACAGAGTTGGTAGCGCTGGGAGTTATTCCATCTCTACTGCTCATGCCAAGTGTATATTAGGTTCTTAAATATGTGGAACACAAAAGTAATTGTAAACTAAATAATCTTTTTTTTTTTTTTGTATTTTTCTGAAGCTGGAAACGGGGAGAGACAGTCAGACAGACTCCCACATGCACCCGACCGGGATCTACCCGGCACGCCCACCAGGGGGTGACGCTCTGCCCACCAGGGGGTGATGCTCTGCCCCTCTGGGGCATCGCTCTGCTGCAACCAGAGCCACTCTAGCACCTGGGGCAGAGGCCAAGAAGCCATCCTCAGAGCCCGGGCCATCTTTGCTCCAATGGAGCCTTGGCTGCGGGAGGGGAAGAGAGAGACAGAGAGGAAGGAGAGGGGGAGGGGTGGAGAAGCAGATGGGCGCTTCTCCTGTGTGCCCTGGCTGGGAATCGAACCCGGGACTTCTGCACGCCAGGCCAACGTTCTACCACTGAGCCAACCGGCCAGGGCCAATAATCTTTTTTATTTTCAGAGTTCTTCTTTATCATTGTGGGCTCCCACACACACTGATCTCCAGTCACAGACAGTCACAGATAGTTTTGAAACAATATTATAAAAATAATAATTTTTTTTAAAAAAGTGAAGTTATAATTTTGAGTATAGATCAAAGGAAATAAGTCTCAAGAGCAGCATTTTGGTGGCGGCAATAGTACTTCATGGAAATAATGATATTTTGGTACGTTTTGTGCAGTCTTAAATTCTGACCAATTTGGATTTTTTTTTTTTTTGCTAGTTCAAATGTAATGCATTTTTCTTAACATAAGGCAAAATCATCCAGCATTAGCTCCAGTAATGAACTGTTTGCCTGTCAATGACATATGTTGTTGAAATCCTAAAAATAAACTTGAAACTACCATCAGGATTTTTAGCAATGCTCTTGGGAGATGTGCAGGACATAGAAAACTCACACCCTCGTATCAAACAGTGCTAACAGGTTTGACTGCAGGAAGGACACTTGGTCGTCTTAGCCAGAGCTAATTTCTTTCTGGCACCAGCGGAAGCTTAGTTAGAGAGGGGCTGCACAGAGCAAGAGGCAAAGGAGACATGAACTGCTATGGGCTACTTGGTAGGTAATAATATTCAGCTCATCTGGATGGGGTTTTGCTCTTTATGCATAGTTAGACATGGCATGATTTTCAGAGGATCCTTTTATACAAATAAACAAGTAATTATCCAGTGACAGCCAAAGGCAGCTCCCCTACGGCGAAGCTGTATAACTGGGGGTATGGGGACTGCAGGGCTTTTGCCAGAAGTCATGATCGAAACTTTAAATTCAAGTTTATCATCACAGAGAAAATACTAGATTGATGTCTTTCTCTCGCACTCACATTTAAATACTAATATTATTATGCTTTTCTCTTTTATAGTAATCAACAATAAAAATCTTTATTTTATTTTATTTATTTATTTATTTTTTTTGTATTTTTCTGAAGCTGGAAACGGGGAGAGACAGTCAGACAGACTCCCGCATGCGCCCGACCGAGATCCACCCGGCATGCCCACCAAGGGGCAATGCTCTGCCCACCAGGGGGCAATGCTCTGCCCCTCTGGGGCGTTGCTCTGTTGCGACCAGAGCCACTCTAGTGCCTGGGGCAGTGGCCAAGGAGCCATCCCCAGTGTCCGGGCCATTTTTGCTCCAATGGAGCCTCGGCTGCAGGAGGGGAAGAGAGAGACAGAGAGGAAGGAGAGGGGGAGGGGTGGAGAAGCAGATGGGTGCTTCTCCTGTGTGCCCTGGCCGGGAATCGAACCTGGGACCTCTGCACGCCAGGCCGACGCTCTACCACTGAGCCAACCGGCCAGGGCGAAAATCTTTTTTTTTTTTTAATGAGAGGAATGAAGACAAAGAGACAGACGCCTGCATACGCCCTAACCAGAATTCACCCAGGAAGCCCCCTACAGGGCCCTGATGCTCTGCCCATCTGGGGCCATGCTTGCTACTGAGCTATTTTTAGCACCTGAGGCAGCAACTCCACAGAGCCATCCTTAGCACCCAGTGCAAACTCGCTTGAACCAATTGAGCCATGGCTGTGGGAGGGGAAGAGAGAGAGAGAGAGGAGGGGGAAGGGTGGGGAAGCAGATGGGCGCTTCTGTCTGCCCTGACTAGAAATCAAACCCAGGATATTCACACTCGAGGCCAACGCTCTACCAGTGAGCCAACTTGCCAGACCCAAAAATCATTTTTCTTAATCCTTGGTTATTCTCCTGTCTCACTGCCATGACTATTAATCTTCAATTCAAGGTCCAATTACAATGGCCTATGTCTACAATTTGACATATTTGGAAAGCAATGTGTGTGCATATGAGTGTGTGGATATGTGTGTGAACATTTGTGAGTGTGTGAGTGTATGTGTCCATCTGCACATGAATCGAGAAAGAAAAAAGAAAAAGAGAAAATGGGAAAGATAAAACAAAAGCAAATAGAACGAAACGCTAACTTCGGGCAAGTCTGGTTGAAGGCTATGTAGAATTCTTTATGCTATTCTAAAAACTTTTCTCTAGCCTCAAAATTATTACATCAAAAGGAAAAAGTTAAAAGAAGAAAAACAAAGGCCTGCTTCCTAAAATTCCCAGACTCGGTTGAGCCACCCTACGGGGGAGATAAAAGAAGACACATTTCCATGACAATTTCAAAATACGACAAACCTGAGTCCTGAGAAAGGAGACTTCGTAGATAATAAGTTTCTTTCTGGAACACAGCAGAAGTAAGTCTATGAACACCAGAATCTGCTACTTTGCACCAACTATTTACTAATAGCTGGTTCTCAGCTCCGAGAGGCGGACGTGAGGAGCGGAACGCGGCTCCCCGATGCTCTGATCTGTGAAGTGCGACAGTGGAAGCAGGGCCGTAAATCCCCGACCGGTAATGAACGACGGAAAATGAATTCCTGCGCTTTTCTCCTGGACAACAAAATATATTCCTTTCCTGTAGCAGCGCCTTGTAAAACAAGCTTAGTGTCCTAATTAGATCCACATAATAGTAAGTGTGGGAAATATATCACCAGGAAGTCAACATCAATTTACATCCCTACTGTATTATTGCCAATAGAGTCAGGTATAATTTATGGGTAAGTAACTGGACAGTGTGACCTATACACTCTCGCTTTATTGTATTTCAGCCAGATTGATTTTTTTTTTAAATCTACATTCTAGAAAAGCAGAGAATGTGTGTGGTGTTTTTTTTTGTTTGTTTTTTTTTTTGTTCATTCCTTGGCATTATACATAGTTAAATTTGTCATTTGTCATGCGGTAGAGTAGTCGTAATCCTGCTGATAACAGAAAATCAAATAAATTCAAAATGGGTCCTCAGAATCGATGTGTGTTTACAAACACCCCGACAAAACCTTAGAATTTGTTTATCAGCATGGACGAGCCCATCATACAAACAGGAGTTTGTCAGTCACGCATTCTTTCATCTAGTCAGTCAACAAACATTTATTTACCATCTCTTATATGCCAGAGCTTCTTGTAGGCACCAAGAATTTGATAATAAACAAAACAGAAAATAAAATAAAACACAATAAAATCCCTGCCTTTCCTTGACCTTACATTTGAATAGGGGAAAAATAAGAATAAATAAACGATTAAATACAATCTAGTCTACGTACGATGATGAGTGTGACAGGTTGACAACCTTCAGCTGCATAAGGGGACCGAATCTGTAACAAGTGAAGGGCTGCTATTTTAAAGGAGCGGCTATAAGACTATACTTTCCGGGATCATTTCTATAGTTTGTTAAAGGAGCGGCTGGGAACGTCCTAACTGATGAAGTGAGATTTCACTGTCACCGAAAGAGTGACCCATGAAGAAGTCTAGCGGGAGCCTTCCAGTGCAGAACACGCACCAGAATCCTGCCAGGCAGCCGAGCGGGAGGCCTAGGAGGGGAGAGAGGAGGTAAGAGGATTGCCGAGACCCCAAAGGTACAGAGGAGGGGAGAGACTGTGTGGTGATTCCAAGAGCTTCGGTTTCAACCCTGAATGAAACGGGAAAGCCCATGGAAGGTTTTGAGCAAAGAAGTGACCTTACTCTGCCTGCTAAGTTGAGTACAGTTCACGGTCGACTCAGGTGGAAGGGAGAAGAAGACCATCTGAGAGACCGGTTGCCATGGAGAAGCCAGAGAGTAGGGGACCGGATCAGCCAAATGCCCAACTATTACAGACAAGGCTGGCAACACGAACTCTGACCCCATCCATCCATCTGGAAAATCAGTGAATTAGATTCGATGACCTCGTTAAGTTGTTTCGAGTCGTAGCATCCCATAAGCCCCTGAGTGCTCTAAAGTGGAAGTCACAAGACACTCAGAGTAAAAAATAAGTTCAATAAGAAAAGCCATCTACTATTATGTATATAAAAATGCCCAGTCCTCCTCCCTTTTAACATTTGTATTTGTCTCTGCAGAACAGCGGTGAAGTTAAAAGTGTATCTGTCACCATCACAACAGCAGATAGAGGGCTCACAGAATTAGGATAATCGGAAGAGGATTTATAAATGATGTCTGAAATGTAGTATTATATAATGTAAAATGTAATTACACTCTGCTATGGAGTAGTCCCCATGGGAGGCTTGCTTTTCTATACAGTCATCCACACAGACTGACCTGCAGAATGAGAATTATATGCAGGGGGTTGAATAATCTGATGTTGGGAATGTCACCATGTATTTCTGATTTAATTGGCCTCCAAGGTGATATTGACATCCAGGCATTGGAGAGTAATTCTAACGTACAATGAAGCAGTTAAAACTGCTGCTTTAGTGTATGCAATTTTAGAGATATTTAATATATCACATGGACCATAGCTCCCTTTACCAACAAATTTTACACTTAACTATATGGAAATAACAAGGTTATTGAGTCTCTTGGGTGCTACTGTTTCACACGATGCCATTTTCATAAGTCCATACAATTTCCTTAAAGTGATGTGAGTGAGGGAATTAAATAAAGAAATTTAAAGTGTATTGTTTTTCTACCTATAAGTTCTCAGCTTCAGCCTCAGCTGAAGACATCACAGAACAACCAAACGCTTCCATCTCCACGAGGAATCACTTTTAGAATCTTCGTGACTGCAACCAGAACAGAACGGACTGAGCTGTGTTGTTTCAGCTCCTTAGAAACTGGGTGCCGGGCTATAGACAGGGATGTGATATCCATGCCTTTGGCCCATCGTCACATAACTGCCTTTTCATACACAGATGACAAAACTGTTACCATGTATCTGGCTTCACACTGAACACGAGAGGACAAGTATCAATCTGTCCACATTTTATTGTATATTCTCATTCCATTCCATCATCTACTTCTCCCATTGGCTAACTAGAAGAGATGACTGGAGAAATGTACCTGACCTGTACTAAAAATGTGCTGTTGGAATTGGTGACCGTGAGCTTGAGACACTGGGCGTGAGGGAAGTTGATCCTGTGGACTGCTAAGTGACCCTTCTATACTAATTTGGTAAACTTACAAAGAAATGTTTCCTATTTAGTCAACTAACTTTCTTTCTGAGTAACTCTTTAATGTTGACTTGTGTCTCGTTTATTCACACAGGAAATGACGGGCTGCATAAGCCCTGAGGGTCTGGTAGTTGCTACATCTACCAGTTGCTATAAGTAGGCAAGTGTTTTCTACCATTTTTACCATGATGATCATCACTAGCAGACTAACTTTTCTATTTCTCAAATATCCTCTCCAAATTTTCCTCACTTTCTTTATATTTTTACAAGTTGAGATGATTTATTTATTCAACAAAATTTTGGAAACATAGGTGTTAGACATTGGACTGATCTCAGAGTTACCTACCCTAAGCCAAGCTGGCCATAATTTTTTTTTTTTTTTTTTGAGAGACAATGTTCACCAAAGTTCATCTCTAGTTCAATGTATCTCCATCAGGTAGAGAACTGCCTTTCATTGTGGATGATGGTCTTACAAGAACCTTGTTCCATATTGAAAAGTGGCTTAACGCTTTGTGTGTAGAACTTGGGGCCTGTTGTTCCACTTGGTGACAGGTCGGAAGAAAAATTTTTAAGAGAAAAAGGGAGAGAGACAGAGAGAGAGAGACATCAAATATTTTTTGTTCCACTTATCCATGATGTCATCCGTTGATTGTTATATGTGCCCTGAGCAGGGATTGAACCCACTGCCTCAACATGTTGAGGCAATGATCTAACCAACTGAGCTACCTGGCCAGGGCCTGAGGAAGTATTTCTGAAGAGGAGTATTTCCTGTGACTCTGCCTATCCACCTCATTTTGAAAATGATGCTCATTCCCTCTTTTCTACTTTCCCCAAGAAGTACAATGTTGTGAAAATTCACACTCATAGTTCTTCCTTATCACTGCACGTAGAATCCAAGAGGTTTAAAAATGATCTCAGAGAGTATTTACAAAACACAGCAGGCACAATAAACAAGTGTACAGATGATGTACTACAGAGTGGTATAACGGAAACCCCAGTAAATTCAATTAAAAATAAAAATAATGAAATAAAAAAATACCCAGAGACATGATGTAGACAAGGGGCCAGAAGCACTGATGGTATTATTTATTATTCATGATAGAATTCGATATTGCCGTAGGAGTAGTAACCACTGTTTATTTTGTAAAAACAGAGTTTTGTACATTAGTTACAGAATATAATTTATTTTAATCCTTCAACTATCCTTGGGAGATAATTAAGCATTGTGACAGAGAAAGAAACTAAACCAGGGACAGGCTTTGTAATTTGCTCTAATTCTTACAGCTCGTCCCAGGACAGAACGCCTGGCTGCGGTCGCTGACATGGACCATAGATAATGGCATGCCTAACAGAACACCCTGCGCTCAGTAGGACTTGTATGGTGGCAGACCAGAGACAACATCTCATGAATCTCAACACCGCATGCCGCACAACGAGCCAATGAAGACCGATCTTTAGAACTGGTTGGAAGAAATAACTCACTAAATGACAATGTGACTTTTGTTTCAAGGAAAATACAATGAAATGCTAGGTGGGTGTTCTTTTCATGTATCTTCATCGTGGGCAGGTTAGTCGACTTGGACAGCGGGTACAACTTTGCAATTAATTGGACGGTTTTCTCTACCGTATCTTTCAGAGACCGCAAATGTGTCCTCGGTGTTTTTTTTTTTTATTACTCAATTATTTCAGTAGTCGATTCCTGATGAGTTAAAAGCATGTGTGATGGTCCTCGACCTTAAAACTTTTCGTGTGGTTTTATTTCCTGCCTTCGATGAGTTCAGAAGCATAGAAACAGCTTCATTAACATGCAAAGTATTTCTCTTCCACACTCCAAATGCTTCTCCTCTGCCTTTGCCCTTCTCACCGGCCAAGTTTAAAACGACACAGGATTGAATAGAACCAACTATTTCCTCTCTGCACATTGGTTTTATTTATTTGCTCCATCTGAGATACGTGGCTGTGCATCATGTGCACTGTGACCCTCACCTGGACCCGTTCCAGAGAGGAACCGATGTTTCCCACCATTTGGGAAGCAGTATCTTAGAGCCTGAAGTTAATTTTAAGAACCATTAAACCCATTAAAGTAAAATACTTCAAGCATTTACCTTAACTATTTTCTGCCTTCCCCACCCATCATCTGCATGTTTTTCTTCTTCATGTAAAGTGGGGAAAGTACTTAGTAATCTACCTCTGGAATATTCGAGAACTCTCCCATGGTGCCGTCTTCCTTCCCGACGTTCCCATATCAGTAAAGAATCACAATGTAAGCATGCATTCTAGACAGCCGTCCTTATTGTGCGGGGTTCTGTGAGGCTGTATTCAAACTTCTAAACAGGCCAGCCTTCTAAAGAGAAAATTGCATGGTTTTTGCTTTGTCATCTTTTCTCTGACCAAAAAATCATTCTGCCTGTGTGAAGTTTTTATTCATGCACTGACAATAGTATGTCACACTGTTGAACGTTTTCTTTCAAGCTGAGAATTTTGAATAGTATTTACTTATTAGAAAGAGAGACGTTAGCGCGCATAAATGTTGCCTCAGTCATTACTTATCTGATTTCCCAGCACTTCAGGAAGACAGGAACTCTTCAGTGGCTTAGCACATGAATCAACACTTTTTTCTGAAATCATGAAAATGCCTCAGATTACTCACAAATTTAAAAAATATGTTCCATTTTCAATGTTTAGTTTTTGGGGTTTTTTTTTACATGAAGGCAGTTCTTTTTTTTTTTTTTTCTTAAGTGAGAAGCTGGGTGGCAGAGACACAGACTCCTGCATATGCCCCAACCAGGATCCACCTGGCCAGCCCCCTACCCAGTGATGCTCTGCCCATCTGGGGCAGCTACTCTGTTGCTCGGCAACCAAGCTATTTAAGCAACTGGAGGCAGGCCAGGAAGCCATCCTCAGCACCCAGGGCCAACTTGCTCCAACTGAGCCATGGTTATGGGAGGGAAGAGAGAGACAGAGAGAGACTGAAAGAGAAGGGGGAGGTTGGAGAAGCAGATGGGCGTTTCTCCTGTGTGCCTTGACTGGGAATCTAACCTGGGACTTCCACATACCAGGTCAGCGCTCTACCACTGAGCCAACCGACCTGGCCAGTTCATTTTGTTATTGTAGTAATTACCATAGTTATGTCATCTACTCACATAAAATAGGATAATAATTGTCATCTGATTTATATTTTAATCAGCGAAGTTTCCCACCTCCTGTATCACACCAGAGGAATCGGTGCTGTCTTGATAGTGCTAAGATTCCATCACCTCATTTCTGCGCAGACTTTAGTAGCTTCATATCCGTGGTCTCACTGCCCACATTTCTTCACTTTCAAGAATCTCTTAGCTCAAACCGTGCCCCATAAGATCTCAGCACAAGCTGAATTAGATGTGCACGAACATCCAGGTTCCACTTCAGGGAATGACGCTTCTTCCCTGAGGAATGCACAGTTCTCCAACGGAGGAGTGACGGGCAGGGAAAAGAGAATGCCAGAAAACTCTCTGCCCTACGTGTTGCCATGAACAGCTCTACTGGGCAAAGTGTGTCCGCACGTAGAAAATTCTGTAACACATTCTTTTTGCAGGATGATCTGTAACAACCATGCTAAGAGGTTACTTCTGACATGTAACAGATGAGTCACCGGCTAACTTAGCTAGGAGATGCATCCTGACTTGCAGCCAGCTTCCGGTCCCGGATCACAAGTTTTGTGCTAAATTAGGACACACGAGTGCTCTGTGCTATACCCAACCTTGGTGCACAGGTCAATGTTATTTATAGGCAGAGTTAGCAAATAATCAATAAGGCATAATTTGGAGATCACCTGAAAACTTGCTTCATGATAACTCCATTGTTAATGTTCGGGTTAATAGTAAGATAACTAACATTTGTTGAGGGCATAGGATAAAGGATTATACATTTAATACTTATAAAAATACATGAGGTGGGTAATATTATCATTATCTCAATAAAATTGAACTTTAGAGTAGCTAAATGCTAAGACATGACACATCTTAGAAAAATAAGACAGTAAAATTCAATAATTTATCTTGATGCAAAGCCAATGTTCAAATCTATGGCCTTCTAATAACAGAAGCTGATTATCGATCACTGTAATAGTTTATATTTCTTTCTAAAACAATTATGATTTTAAGATATAATGAAAAATATCCTAATTAGCATTTGTCTACACCTTTAGATTGAACCTGTGACATTGAACCTGTGAAATGCTTTGTGACATTTTTGGTTTCTATTAATTTTTACATATTCACAATTTTAACAGTGACATGCTATAAAATTTCAGGTATTTAGATCTTCGTTATTTCTGATGTTGTCTAAATATTTATAATCAATTTCAATAATATGAACTTGGTTTTAAAGAACATAATCTGGAAAACCACGGTCTTTTTGATTTATTGGAATTTCTTCAAAATTTTGTGCATGAACAATCAATGGATATAAATTTACATGACACCGAAAGCAGAAAGACTTTCTTTTGTTCAGGGCAATTCTCTATTAACTAATTTATCTGTCTCCTATTTTATCTTAATTTTTATTGAATTTCTTGGGTGACATTGGGTAATAAAATTATATAGGTTTCGGCTGTACAATTCTGTAACACATCATCTGTCTATTGCATTGTGCGTTCAGCACCCCAAGTTAAGTCTCCTTCCATCACCATTTACCCCCCTTTACCATCTTCTACCTCCCCCACCTCCCTTCCCCCCGTGTAATCCCCACACTGCTGTCTGGGTCTATGAGGTTTTTTCTTTGCTAATCCCCTCCTCTTTTTCACCCAGCCCCCCTCTGCCCTCCCCCCTCCTCTCTGACAGTGGTCAGTCTGATCTTCGTACCTTATATCTTTATTTTTGTTTTCTCAACACAGCTAATTCTTTGAAACCAATAATACACTCCTATCATTTATACATCAATAAATTATTGCATTTTTTTTTCTAATATAGTAAAGCCTATTTTTAAAACAGATTTCCATGAATATTATGGGTTTTTTTATTATAAACTATTTGGTGCCATTCAAATCAGTTGTCTTCAAAGTCAGTTTTCCCTATTATTAATAATCTTACTTCTTTATTTACCTTTTTAAGATAAACTTTCCCTAGCTGTTAATTTCAATATGTATTACATGATGTTGTTGATAGGAATGCTGTGATTAATATCATCCTGAAGTACGGAAGTATGTTTTAAATTCAGTTGGGGAGATGTTTTACATTAAAATAAAATTAATTACAAAGTAAGATATAGTTCATATAATTAGTCAAAAATACTTAGTATAAAGAATAATCTTTATATTCTTTGCATCAAACCCATTGTTTAGATTGACCAAAATTTACATTTGTTTTGACTCTGCACCAAACAATATGCTTACACAATACAATGAAATACATATTTGTGTAGTTTTATTTTTTCTTTTCTTTAACAAGGTGAAACATGCACACTTTAGTCTAGAATATTCTTTTATTTTTTGCTTAATGCTGTATATATATATGGTCCACCTATTTTTAGTACCTATAAACTATTCTATTCTATAATATGGGCATATTTTAATCTCTCAAAAGTTAACAGATACTTCAATGATATAAGCATTTTGGATATAAATCCTAATATTATAAATGTCAGCTACATTTCCAATGAGTGGGCTTGATTAATGAAAATGTATATGAAGTCTTGTTTTTAAATAATACCACCAGACTGCTTCCCCCCTTCCAAAAATAGCATTTTGCAATTCAGAACCCAGTCAGCACTATGGTGCAGTTACAGCCCTTGCCAGAAACACATAATGGAATTACATTCTCACCCGTGAACAAAATATTATTCATAGGAGCTCGTAGCCTGAAAAATAGAGGACTGAAATACATATTTTAAAATAGAAGTCCCTTGTAATTTGGACCAAGATGTACATGGTGAAAGTTGTGTTTGTCCACATCCGTTCTGAGTAACCCAAGGAAACCCATGTGGCCCTTGAAGCATTTCTCCCTCAAGAGGGTGCTGTAGTATCAGAGCCCACTGAGCCTTTAGAGTTTATTCCATCTCACACCCAGTCGCCCCAGAGTAATCCCAAAATTATAGTCAGACTCCCAGCTCTCTACTCTAGAGGGACAGTTCCTCCACTCTGGAAATGTCTGGTGCGTGAAGATCTGTTTTAGGCTGGCTTAGACGGGGCTCTAAAGAGGATGAAGATGAATATTCATGAAAAACAATAAAGCAGCCGTTCCTAAGGCTCAGCCAGCTGTGGTCAGGCATCAGCCCAGAACTGCCAACGGGGATGTCGGCAGCCTGGCCACCCTGGTCCTCCGACCACCGATTTATCTCCCATGGATCCCCTTGGTCTTCTTTGGGTCAGGGTTCTTAGAAGACCGGATAACTACATCCTAGAAGGCATCCTTTTTGAGGCTCATTCATTTTTTTTTTTTAATTTTTTTTTTTTTTTAAATTTTAGAGAGGAGAGAGAGACAGAGAGGGAGAAAGAGAGGAGAGACAGAGAGAGAAGGGGGGAGGAGCTGGAAGCATCAACTCCCATATGTGCCTTGACCAGGCAAGCCCAGGGTTTCGAACCGGCGACCTCAGCATTTCCAGGTCGACGCTTTTTCCACTGCGCCACCACAGGTCAGGCCTCATTCATTTTTTTATTGGCAGCAACTTGGACTCACGAAGGAGAAAAGGAAACAGGCTGAAGGATGCTGGGGCGCGCAGCATGCTGCTGCAATCTGAAGGATGAGACGCCAGGGTGAGGAGCTAGTCCAGGCTGGCTTTGGCCAGCTGACCTGACCCCCCCTCCCCTGGGGGCTGCTGGGGAACCACGTGCACTTGCGCTGAGAGCTCAGCCCATTTCTGCATTTTCATGTGCGCGCACCGACCGTTTCATCTGCTCCTGGGTGCGTATATGCTGGGCAGGAAAAGGAAACGGAACCTCTATCAAATACACAGGTTGCTTTGTTTTCCAAAATGTCTTGATTGAAATTATTTTACACACGCTTCCGCGCTAGACAAGACTGAATCTGAAATGGAAGGCTGCCCGGTAGGAGAGCTCAAATGTGCACCGGGGCTCCGGTTCCGTGTTATTGACCGTCATTTCTAAAACGAATGGCGCCTGCTATTATTTTCTCTGTGAAGCAGCCAATCTGTCAGAGAAGACACACAGACTGAAACAAATGTCTGACAAAGGAGACGGAGAGATAGTCAAAAAAAAAAAAGAAAGAAAAGAAACTACACTTTATACAGACAAAGAATACTATTCTCTCCCTCAGTGCCTTCTCCTGGGCCTGTTTTCAGCAGAGGGAATGTCTGCGGGAGGAGCTCTCCCGCCTTCTCTCACTAATCTCTCTATAATAGCGCCTCCCTGAGTGGAGAGCTCTGAAAAGGACATGTCCAGGCCATCATTTCCTCCCCCCTTGGCAAAGCAAGGCTGTCTTCTGCGTGTTTACACATGATTCACCGTTCCTACTCACACGGCGTGCAGGGACGGGTGTGACTGTCCACTTGGGACGAAGTCGTCATAAATTCTAGGTGAAGCAGTCACAAAATCTAGAACCCATTTCGACAACTGATCACTGCCGGTCTATTTCCCCCATTTGCTCACCTTGGAATTGGTTCTGTCCTTAGAAAGAAAGAGCAGGTATTTCTTCTTTAACTTTTATTAAACCTATTTTTATTTCCAGTTGAATCAAGAAGTAACTGGCATACATTATTGTATACGTTTAAGGCAGGGGTCTCAAACTCAACTCAGCATGTGGGCCGCAGAGCAAGATCACAGCCGTTAGGCGGGCCGCACTAGGTCTACAAAAGGCAACTATTACGCAACACTTTTCAGTGTCACAAAACAACCAGAAACTGTAGTTCGCATCACAACTGCTGTTAACTAAGCTAATATCTAGCTAGGATGCTAGAGAAATGAAAAATACAAGTAGGCCCCTAGGCTTACTTAATTTTATCCAAAATATTTTGAACTTCGTGGATTAGTCTGCGGGCCACACAAAATTGTTCGGCGGGCCGCATGCGGCCCGCGGGCCGCGAGTTTAAGACCCCTGGTTTAAGGTATATAGCATGAAGGGGCACTTCTTACCTAGTTTGTGAAATGATTACAATAGTGTCAGCTAACAGCCATTGTCTCATGTAGAGACAATAAAAAGAATGAGAGGGAAAAGGGGGGAAATCATTTTTTTGATGAGAAGTCTTCGGATTTACTCTCTTAACAAACTCCTATAGATCACATAGCAGTTGTTAACTAAAGAAGCATGTTGTCCTTATAACTAGATGTTTGTACCATGTAACCATTTTCCTCTGATCCTCTCTCCCCTATCTGCCTTTGATAACCACAAATCTGATCATTTTCTAAGGGTTTTTTTGTTTTTTTTTTTTTCAGATTTCACATGTGAGATATCATATATTAATACTTCTTGGTCTGGCATTTCACTTAGCATAATATCTTCCAGATCCATCCATACTGTCACAATAGGATTTCCGCATTTTTATAGCTGAAGATATTCCTCTCTGGGTGTGTGTGTGTGTGTGTGTGTGTGTGTGTGTACACCTCACCCAAGGTTACAACATCTTCTAGTGGTGGCAGACCCTCTGAGGGGAATGGCACATTTCTGCAGTAGTCTGTGAAGTGTCATTTGCTTCATCAAGAGATCTTCCACTGGCCCTGGCCGGATGGCTCAGTGGTAGAGTGTCGGCCTGGCGTGCAGGAGTTCTGGGTTCGATTCCCGGCCAGGGCACACAGGAGAAGCGCCCATCTGCTTCTCCACCCCTCCCCCTCTCCTTCCTCTCTGTCTCTCTCTTCCCCTCCTGCAGCCAAGGCTCCACGGGAGCAAAGTTGGCCCTGGGCGCTGGGGATGGCTCTGTGGCCTCTGCCTCAGGCGCTAGAGTGCCTCTGGTTACAACAGAGCAATGGCCCAGATGTGCAGAGCATCGCCCCCTTGTGGGCATGCCTGGTGGATCCCGGTCAGGCACATGCGGGAGTCTGTCTGACTGCCTCCCCGTTTCCAACTTCAGAAAAATACAGAAAAAAAAAAAAAAAAGAAAGAAAAAAAAAGAGATCTTCCACTTACTTCTGTGCACCCTTTAGTCCCATGGTCATTTACAGTAACCCCAGTTCTGTCCACTACCAGTTCTAGGAGCTGTATTACCAAGTCCTAGATACAGTATAAAAGGGTACCACTAGTCCACCGAGTGAGCTACAGCTGAAGTCCCTCTGAAACAATTATTGTTACCTCTATTCAAAACATTTCCTTATACAACAAACACAGTTTTCACCCTGTATGATTACTCACCCAACCAGTTGTACCTAGAGGAGTTAGGGATTCCCCCATAAGAAATTAACCTCTGGGGTCACCCCTGGTTGTCAGTATTAAACTTCCACAGAAAACAGCATTTGTTTCAAGTTTCAGACACATCCCTAGAAAACAGCAACAGAAATTCTTACTTGGAGCAAGAGGCTGTTAGTTCTTTGTCCCCAAACTCCTGTTGGCCCACTGGGATCATTGGCTTAACCAAAATTTTCCCATGGCAACCTCACCATCCGGGTATCAATAACCTGTATTGCCTACACTTACAGTACAGATACAACTCACAAATCCTCAGAACCATCTGGAAACCATAATTCTCCAGTGTCGCCATCGCATTCATTTCAGCGTCCACACCAATGTCTAAATCCACCTTAGGAAGGTTCTTCCAGAGAAAGATCATCTACCTGCCCTGTGTCCCAAGAAGTACCAGACCCTCTTGTGGCGGTTAAACAAACACAGATCACAGCTGTGCCGTGCCATGGTGGACTGTCTGTGTCATAAACATCTCCTTTCTGAATTGTCTAATCTGCTCTGAGATTCTAATGCCATCCTAAGAAATGAGCATATCAAGGTTATTTCAGGTCACTGTTGATGGAGAAATCTGCCAAGATTCTCAGTGAAATCTTTCTTAAATTTCCCAGATGTCTTAGGTAGTTTCAGGATTTAACCTCCAGTTCCAAAATCTAACCCTTAGGCTGGAAATCAACATAAGACCTCAAATGCCTTCGTCATCATGTTCTCCCATCTTAGATTTCAATATTATTTTTAAAATATAATTCTTAGAATTTTATTTCATAATCTAAAGCACTTGATATGATCTTACAGTACTAGGAGTTTATAAATTCACTCGAGTATGATGAAAAAAAAAACCTCCAAAAATATAGCAAAATACTTGAAAGATACCCATATATTAGTTTAACTGTTTAACTTTTTTTAAAAATCACCTTCTATGCCAATATGCATCAATTTCATTATTTTGCACAGCATGTTAAATCACTTGCACATATTTCACATATTAAAAATCAATTTCTAGAAAAACCTGTCCATTGCAACACTTCACACAGAATCAGATAAACGGAAAATTCATTGAGCATGACTTTATAATTAGCAATATTTACAACTGACTTTGAAATCTACAGAGAACACTTAAAAGTTGCTAAACAATACCACATTTTTCCATGTTAACTATCTACTGAAAATGGTGCAATGTTCTGAAATCAGATGAAGTGGGGGCATCCTGGAAGTCACTTATTATTCATAGAGAAATGTGATTGGCATGCGCTCTCTGAGACACACCTGTTCAAATATACACAGATGATGCTAATTAGCCTGGTGAATTATACTTGCTGAGGACAATGTTCTGAGTAAAGTCGAAGCTAAAGCTAGTCTTTAAAGACAAAAGAGAAATGATTTTACATTTAGAATTAGCAAGAAAAATTATCTTTCAATCTAAGAGAGTCGGTAATGGTTTTTTACAATGTTACAGTTACTGCAGAATGGAAAACACTTGAACTAGATGTCTGGAGAGTCATATATGCATAGACATGACCAGGCTCCTGGGCGTCTGATGTAGGCAGCTGAAGAAATAAGATTCCTTGATATGTCCCATAAGAGACACAGACAAGGTATGGATTGTTGGCAGTGGCCATGTCACCTTTAATCACCTTCCATTGGCTCCATCTCAGTTGCATGGCTGCTCCTGAATGCGTGGAATCTGAGCAATGGAGTTACCTGGGTGCCCAGGAAGAAGAGGTATGTTGAAAGAAGATATAAATGATCTATTCCATAGACACTTCCTCTACCATTTCTTTGTGTTTTTTACTCTCTGAAGGAAAAAATAACCTTCATTATCGTGGCTCGTACACAGTTTAGAGAAAATATATGTTCAGGGCCTTGTCTATTTATTCCACAGAATAGGGGTTTCATAAAATTCCAAGTAAAATGTAAAGTCTTAACCACCTTCCACGGCAAAGGAGAGAGGTAAGACACTCGCATCGGTATGTCTTGTACAGGCTGACGCTGTGTGTGAATACCTCATTCTGCCGACTCTGGGGTCACAGAAATGAATGAAGAAGACACTGAGGTGCTGAGATGGTAAGTTTAGCTTCTAGAGAACCAGAGAATTGTAGGAAGTAAGAGTCAATATGGTTAGTGTGATGGCAACGTAGCTGAACCACAGAGACAGGTATTATTACACCAACCAGGCTCACACGTTCCCTGTTTCGGCGTGTGCCTTAAAGAACAAATATAGAAACAGCTTAGTCCTCTAGATGATTAAAAGAAATACCAGAAGTTTACTGAATTCTCTATCAAATCAGATTCGTAGAGAATCAGTAGAGAGAATTTGGCTTTTGACCACGAGATTATGTTTATACTATATATATATAAGATATACATATTTTTTAATTTATTGATTTTAGAGAGAGAGGAATGGAGGGTGAGACAGAAACATCTGTTCCTCTATGTGCCCTGACCAGGGATCGAACCAGCAACCTTTGCGTATTGGGACAAAGCGCTAACCAACAGAGTTATCAGGCTGTAGCTGATTGTGTTTAAGTTTTTTAGACACAAATCTTAGCTTTTGGATTCTTAGTTAGCGGAGCAACTGTTCAGTGAAGGGAATGTCCTACCTCCTTTCTGAGTTCAGGGGGTGGGCAGACAAACAAGAAACCGCTGCTGGCCGTATCCTGCTCCCTTCCTTTGAGAGTGAAGGTGCCTTAGTTTTTACTCTGCGTAGCCTGTGGTCCTCCAGGTAAGAAACACCGCTTGAAAGCTATCTTTGCTATAGAAGAGAATGTCTAGTAGATAAATTTCAGGAATTATGGGGGGGGGGGGGACCTGACCGGTGGAACAGCTGTGTTGGTGTCCACGGTGGCAGAACAGAGGTGTTCAAATATCACATTGTTCCGAATTATTGCATTGTGGAGGGTGGGAAGGTACACAGTACAAAACCAAGGCCTGGAGCTGGATGCTATACTAAAAGCGAAATATAAGCCAGTAACTCTATCCTTAGAAACCTGTGAAAGCTTGAAGACGATGCTGAACAAAGTACTCCTAACAGGGGCAGTAATTTGCCACCACCAGAATGGATGGTTTTGGGCTTAGGAATGGTTTATGCTGGTAGATAGATCTTCCTCCACGGTCTGACCTCATCCTTTCCTTCTGAAATCTGTTCCTCTGTTCATCCAGTGGTCC
The DNA here is from genome assembly GCF_036850995.1 of Saccopteryx leptura. Lineage (NCBI taxonomy): Eukaryota > Metazoa > Chordata > Mammalia > Chiroptera > Emballonuridae > Saccopteryx > Saccopteryx leptura. The sequence goes on from NC_089513.1 coordinate 74,470,930, forward strand.
AAATTCCCCTCCCATGGGGTCCTGTTCCTCCACTCATCCAGTGGTCCAACTTCCCCTTCCATGGGGTCCTGTTCCTCCACTCATCCAGTGGTCCAACTTCCCCTCCCATGGGGTCCTGTTCCTCCACTCATCCAGTGGTCCAACTTCCCCTCCCATGGGGTCCTGTTCCTCCACTCATCCAGTGGTCCAACTTCCCCTCCCATGGGGTCCTGTTCCTCCACTCATCCAGTGGTCCAACTTCCCCTCCCATGGGGTCCTGTTCCTCCGTTCATCCAGTGGTCCAACTTCCCCTCCCATGGGGTCCTGTTCCTCCACTCATCCAGTGGTCCAACTTCCCCTCCCATGGGGTCCTGTTCCTCCGTTCATCCAGTGGTCCAACTTCCCCTCCCATGGGGTCCTGTTCCTCCGTTCATCCAGTGGTCCAATTTCCCCTCCCATGGGGTCCTGTTCCTCTACTCATCCAGTGGTCCAATTTCCCCTCCCATGGGGTCCTGTTCCTCCGTTCATCCAGTGGTCCAACTTCCCCTCCCATGGGGTCCTGTTCCTCCATTCGTCCAGTGGTCCAACTTCCCCTCCCATGGGGTCCTGTTCCTCCATTCGTCCAGTGGTCCAACTTCCCCTCCCATGGGGTCCTGTTCCTCCACTCATCCAGTGGTCCAACTTCCCCTCCCATGGGGTCCTGTTCCTCCACTCATCCAGTGGTCCAACTTCCCCTCCCATGGGGTCCTGTTCCTCCACTCATCCAGTGGTCCAACTTCCCCTCCCATGGGGTCCTGTTCCTCCACTCATCCAGTGGTCCAACTTCCCCTCCCATGGGGTCCTGTTCCTCCACTCATCCAGTGGTCCAACTTCCCCTCCCATGGGGTCCTGTTCCTCCGTTCATCCAGTGGTCCAACTTCCCCTCCCATGGGGTCCTGTTCCTCCACTCATTCAGTGGTCCAACTTCCCCTCCTTGGGGTCCTGTTCCTCTGTTCATCAAGCGGTCCAACTTCCCCTTCCCTGGGGACTACCCTGTATCCCACACATTCAATCAGATAGCTCTCTCCTCTTGGACACCATGGTTTTTTGTGGCTGAGGCCATGACCAAAACAAGGCATATTACCATTATTTTTCACACCCCTAGCAGGGATCAAATGGCTTTTCTTCAACTATCTTAAGTTCTAACACTGATATGTTCCTGGAAGACTACATTTTGCCATCATTCAGAGAATAAAACTAAGTAGAGCCTGAAGATTCTGAGAAGCCCCATTTGAGTTCTGAGACTTAACCATGCCTGGCTAATGTGAATCAATACATTTGTTTTGTTTGTTTATAGGTAGTTTGAGTTTCTCTCATCTGCAATAAAAGTAATCACAATAATCCTGGCTAATTCTCACATCTTGTGTGATGGAAGTCCGGATATATAAGGGTTCAGATGGCATGTAACAATTCTTCAATATCCCCTAAGAAATTTCTCAGCTAGAGATCAGTTGCCACAGAGAGAAGATGCCTGAAGCTGTTGTTTCAGACGTGGGACAAACTCCTGGTGCGTCATGTCCAATGTCTCAGACAACCTTCATTGACTCACTACAGTAGGGTGCTGGGAAGCACAACATTCTAGCTTGTAACCTGAGCAAGTGAAAAAGTTGAGCTTGTCATCCTCACTGAGGTGACCTGGTGGTCAATGGCTGCGATGGAAAACAGAAGGAAGCGGATGTGTTCGTAAAGCTCCACACCCTGCAAGCATACCTGGGCCACACCTGTCAGCAGCCAGCCGGCTGATCACCATGCAGCATGAATACGTTTCTCACTTGAGTTCGCAGCCGTGAGGAGGAAATGACAGGCACTTTCATGCCTGTTTCTTACTGGGGTTTATTAAATCTTAATGCCGCAGTGGAGACTGAGGGCTGACAGCCATGTTGAGGTTTTCCTGAACAGTTACTTCCCAAACCAGAGCCTTTATGAGCGCTTTGAAATACTAGAGTAACCCGAAGGATAAAAATCAAACTGTCTGGTACCATACGAAGACCTCATTATCCCTCCGACTGTATCTTTTGGTGATGGGCATCTCTGTACTCCCTGACGAGAAGACACAGGCATCACCCTCAGCTACACACAAGATGAAAACTCAGCACTTCTAGTATTAGAGCAGAGAGCATAGGGTACTTAAAAAAATTCTTTAATTTTCTTTTTCTTTCTTTCTTTTAACTCCTGGCAGCAGCAACAGTGGAAAATACAGGTCTAGGAATTCCACACCAACTCTTGCAACAGTGTGCTAAGCGTTGAACACTGAAGGAGCCATTGTGTTGTAAGAACTTGAGGCCAGAAATACAGAGTGACAATCCTAAACTACCGCCCTTCCTGAAGAGTATAGGCAAAGACAAAAGTGAGGTGGTTACCACAGGGAGGGGAGTAAAGAGGAACAAACATATGGGGACGGAAAATGATTTGGCTTTGGGTGATGGGCACACAAGGCCATCAACAGTTCCGACACTATCAAGATGTTTACCTGAAACAGATGTGTTCTTATTGGCCAATGTCACCCCAACAAATTTAATTTCTAACTGAAATAAAAAGAATATGTGTGTGGAAGCCCAGTAGCAGGTAGGAAGCATAGGATATTTTTATTGTTTGGTTCACACCACTAATGAGAGCAGAGGGCGAGGCTAGCTGTTTCTAAGCACATAGACTATATGCAGGGTATGATGTCTTTGCGTACAGAGAAGAGCCTAAAGTCACGAGATAATAGAAAATTGTCAGAAGTGTTTACCTATCTAGTAAAAATACACTGGATGTTTATTATTTTTTCAGGTGGCGTTCCAGGTTCCAGAGAGACATAGTTGCTGTTCTCTAACATATTCTATTAATTCCATTTGTATGGGATGGTAGAAGCTCAGGTTGTGAAAGAGAGTGCAATACTTTAAGGACAGATGTGAAAGGGGCACAAAGAGAAACAAAATCTCCCACATGCATCACCCAGATCTTTGTTAGCAGATTATAGTCAGGCACAGTTTATTGTGGGGGGTAAGCACGTAACAGATGATCATACCAGATTTTCATGAGTAGACAACAGTCTCACTCAACACTGAGGATTAATGTCACAAGCAGATGGTAAAGTTTGAAAGTAGGTGACTGTGTGGAAACAGTAGATGTCAGGACATCAACATCTAAGAAAGGAGCAGGGTACCCAGGAATGGGACACTGTCTCAAATGTGTAGGGAAGAAATTTAGGAGGTTTTCCAAGTAACTTCCCAACTCTGCATAATGGCCTATTGTTCCTGCTTTCTCTTATCTCTCGTTGGTCAATCCCTTGTAACAACAAGAAAGCAACAACCAAAGAGAAGTGTTCTTGACATTTGAAAGACTTTATTGCCCATGACGCATAAGTACATCAGTAGATAAGCTAATCATCTAGTTTCTATTCATTCTGAAACGTTGGTAAAGCACCTAATAGATGTGAGATGATGAGCTAGATGCCACAGGTGTGATTAAAAACAAACTATCCAATGGGTGAGTAATTCCTGAAAGCCCCCTCCACTCATACTTTTTAAGGTAGTTCCTGAAAACTCCTCGGGGCCTCTGGACATCTGCTTTTATGTCCCAGATATTTCTCAAGATTTCCCTAACTCAAAACCCAATAGAAAGAAGAAAAACCTCAGGAAGAGCAAAATCAAATACACCAAGACATCAAAGCAAATGAAAGAGAAATAAACCATCAACTATATGTGTTATTTATGGGCTGTGATAGATAGACATTCATCATTCCATGGTATCTAGATCTTTTAAGACCATGACCCCAAACAGTAGCTTGCCAAATTGCTTGGACAAAAGACATGATGATGATGAAGAGGGTTATAAGAAAAAATGCTAACTACTTAGCCACAGAGAAAGATATAAATAAATGCTTGGAGAGGCTAAGTTATACTTACCCAACAGCAATGTTGATAGGACGATCTAAGTTTTAGATTCTTTAAAGGTACTGAAGTCAGCTGTTGATGTTGATGTTCAGCTTAGTGAATTACCAATAAGAATACCAGTCACAGCTATTGCCTGAAATTCTTTTTTTTTTATAAAAGGTAAGGTCTCCTGATAGTTTTAAATTTCAAAGAATTTTTCAAAACCAATTTTGTTTCCACATTGTCATATCTGAAAACAGAAATCCTAATTAAGCTCCCTATGAGTTTGAGGGCGTGTCTCTTTTTTAAATTGTTTGTCTTGTTTTATAAGAAGTCTTTTGCACTTTTTTCCCCCATGACTGGATATCCTTTCTTATAGATATGTAAATAATAGATGTGTATCAAAAAGACTACAAATTCCATAAGGGAATATGCAATAGAAAAATATGACCCAATTTATTTATACCCACAATTCTCAGTCCTGATCCCCAGAGAAAACCACAATATTCCATCCAGTTTTTGGATATCTGCACTTTTATATTTTCTTCAACAATATACCTAGGAAATTATTTCATGTCAGGCTTTAATAAGTCTCTTAAATTTGGATAAAATAAGTCATATATTCAGCCATGGGAAATAATGAGATAGAACAGTACAGAACAAAAATATATAGTTCTTCTAATTGATAGTACGCTCTTGTTAATCAACTGGTTGCCCTGCTTTCCTGCTTATTTGATGTTCTGTGTATCAGTCATGTGATTTGAATGCATAATTTTCTCCAAAGGACTTTGGGGGGGGCATCTACTTGTTTTTACTTGTATTATTAAAATTGGTTGATTCAGAGCAGAAGCATTGGCAGAGCTCTGAATCTGGATTACTGAACAGATGACTCATGGATGCCAGAAAAGAAGGAACAGATGGATGACCATGATGCTTGAAGTCAGATGCTTACATGACCTGCGTTTATCTACTCAAGCCACCGAAGAACCTCTCGCTTTGGTAAAATGCTTAGGACAGTTCGTTTTTATGCGCCAAGAAATGGCACCTCTAGCCACTTCACTCCATAGACGGTTTCACCACCCATCTGATCTAACCATTTGTATATTGCTCAGCCCAACATTTTCTTTACCCAATTTTAGCTGATTTCCTTTCCTTTTCTTCTCTTACCACATTACTTTAGAGGAATAGATGAGTGGCAGACTTCAGTGGACATATCTTGATGTATACACTTAATCTGGGGCATTAAAACAATTTGGAAATTGACACCATCCAAACACTTATGTCCCATTAATTGCTTTATATATTCCTATTATGATTTCACACTGGCCCCCTGGGTAGTGATATAAGGAAGAGCTCATTATGTTATGGGGGGGGGGAAACCCTACACATTTATTAGATTTATACTTAATGGGTCAAACTCCGTTGCAGTGCTGTCCCCAATTAATATTATTTTACCTCCCTGAGTTGCAATTATGCGCTGCATAATGGGCGATCAGAATTCAGTACAATGGAAGAGTCAGGAAGGTCACGGCTGAACAAGTGGAAGGCAGCGAGTAATGGCTGTGAGGTCTAGAGGGATATTTAATATAGACTCCATTATTTTCCTAATGTATGTATTCTTCTTCTTATCTAGAAATTAGGACATTATTAATGTTCGCTGACATCATGCTTCTTTTATCATATGAAAAGCCCAGGACCCGTGCACGACAGACTGAATGCATAGAAGCACCCGGTTCCTATGCTCTCATAGAAACTTTGGGTAATGGAAAGTTACATCTGCGCTGGAGGAAGGTAATGGATCCTCACGTCCTCACAGCGCTGCGCGCCCTCCTTGCTAATCTGCTTCACTAGGGCCCATTTATATATATATAATTAAAGGTGTAACTTTCAGTTGATACACAGAAAAGTGCCCGAAGGAACAGAGAGTCACATTTCTCGTTTGTACTTTGGTTCAGGGATCCAACTCCAAGAACTCCTGTCCCTTTCAGGAGGCACATGACAGTGGGTGGGGGACCCTGGAAGCCCCCGATCTCCAAGGCACTGCTTCTCTCTCTCCGGCGGCTGAGAGACGACACTCTGAGCAAACACGTTGGGACCCCTACATAGAAACAATTAGAGAGCATATTATTTACTCATTGGACAATAACTCATTCAGATAGAGAGACTTTATCAGGATATAATACTGCCAAAAATAAATCTAACCCTATGAGGCACAGGATGGAGGAAGAATTTCTAGAAAACATTCCAGAAGAATCTCCTATAGAATCTTAGGCAAGAAGAAGCCCCTCTTTCTCAAGGTTCTTCTATTTAGAACTACTGCTGTCCTCCACATGGACTTTTTAATCTACTGTATCCTCACCTAGTCTGCATCCAGTTAGAAAATAAACCGGCAACTTTAGATTTAGTGACGTAACATGGCAGAAGTGTTATTGGACCTCTCTTCCTTACCTGGCAATCTCTTTTACCTTTTCCTTATCCAGAAATTTAGTGCTTGCATGTCTAGATCTTTGTGTCTCCCTGACATTCCTGTGTTGAAACCCTAATGCCCAGTGTGAGGGCCAGCAGACTGGGGAGGTGACGAACACCCTCATGCACTAGCAGACAGGTCCTTCTCTTCTCCCCAAGGGAGATCCTGGGCAGGGGGCCCTCATCTGACCACCCTGGCACTCTGGTCTCAGACTTCTAGCCGCCAGAACTGGGAGCAGTAACTTTCTGTTGTTTATAAGCTGCCTGCTCGGTGACATTTCGTTAGGGCCACCTGAAATGACAAAGACAGTTCCTGTGGACCACAACTCAGCCATTAAAACCAGGCCCCTGAGCCAGAGCCCCCTGAGCCACAGCCTGGCCGGCACCCTGTCATCTTCCACTCTGGAGCGTTAAATCTTGCTCCCTGGACCTCTAGTCACAGACAGCCTTGTAATGACTGAAAAGGTTGTCTCCAACCATGATGCTATTTTTTTAAATCAGATATAAAGAGGATCATGGTAGACATTACCGACCGTATTACACAGCTTCAGGTTTCTCTGATTAGCCAAAATGCACCTGAACTTGCTATGCCCATTTGGGTACTATTCCCGGCCTGGAAGTCTCTGCTGACCCTCAGGCACCTGCAGCTAATTAATTTATTTGCACCCTCCCCTACCTAGGACGCCCAGCGTGTCTTATCTGGGCACCCTCCCAGGATAACAATGGTAGTATGTATATTCCTAATATTGAGATGGACATTAATGCTTATTTTCATTTAGCAGGTCTTTTAGCAAGTATATATATGTCACGTGCTTAGGATTTCCCCCAGAGCAGACCATTAATGAGATCCTGAACTCACTGTGCATATCTGATCCATTTCAGTGGTTATTGACTTGAGCTGGCATCAGTTTCTTGTCAAATAGAAAAGCCCAGAATGGCCAAAGGCTGTTGTCAGGGTGCTATATAATGTATCATCCACACTGGGGTCCTTATGAGGGTGAAATCACGTGGGGACAAATGTTAAGTTTACAAGAAGTCTGGAACACCAGGCATAAAGCCAGGAGAAATGGGTTTACAAGCAGTCTAGCCATTAGGTCCCTGGTACCAGAACCAAGGAATTCATTCTTGCATACATTTATTTATTGCTTCGTTGAATAACTACAGTATGCTAAGCAATTGGCTAGGCCCTCGGGATATGTAGAAATTAAGGAAGACATAAATTTGGCCTTCATGGACCTTGTAATCTAACAGTGAAAACAAGTAAACAATTATGAGTATAATGAGGGCTGCAAAACCGATCGAGAAAAAATATGACAGAACATATAACTAGAGACCTAGCCCAGCCTTTGGACATGAGAAAGAGAGTCTAGGGAAATGGTATAAAAAAAGGTAGAACCTGAGAAGGAAGTAAGATGTAGCCAGGGAGCAGGTAAGAAAAAGAAGATGTACATAAAAGAGAGAAAAAAGGATGTAAAATGACCAAGATGGCCATAGCATTCCCCACAGCTGGACTCAACTTTAGATAGGCTTCTTTCGGACTCTAGACCACTGACCAAAGAGAACTGCAAATTATTCCTCTATCCCTCTGACATGTAAATCTGCTCTTGCCTGCTTTTTCACAAATCAGGGACATTTTTCTCAGGCATCTGAGAGCCATTCCCTTGAAATGTAACCAAAGGAGACAGCACCCCTATCTTCTGGTCTCTGTGGGAGGGTAGGTGCTTAACTGAGATAACGACTAATTAGCAAATATAGATATGGCCTTAAAAGTAGGGACTACCTCCCACCTGACTTCCTCTACAACTTTGCCATTAGGCACCCCAGATTTTGAAATCCTCTTGCCTTCCCTTTCAGCAGAGTTCAGCTCAGTCTCACGTCCTAATTGCAGTCATCTTGGATGAAGTCTGTAAAGCCAGTAACCAAGGCTGCCATCAAAGCCGCCTGGCCAATGCAGGTTCAAGTTTGATTCGGACAGACGGTAAAGAAGCAACTGAGCAGAAAACTGGTGGTCCACTTTCCTTTAATCCAGCTCGCACCTGGCAGGCAAGAAAATACACACACTGGGCTCCAAAACCCACTCATTCAGTGCTCACAAAGCTACTGACTCATCCGAGTTTCCCTAGAATCAAAGGCTTCTACCTCACCAGTCTTATTCACCTCTGTTCCCCATCTCCTTCTCCTCTATGAACTGGCTTCTCCTTCCCCATTCTGCCATTTTGGCTGCCTCCTCCACATGGCTTCCCTGCCCTGCTCCAGCTTGGGCTCCTCCTCCCTATAAGAACATGGCCAGTCTCCCCAAATGGCCTCCTAGCTCCACCTTTTAAAACCTTTTGGCGTGAAATCCCTCCCCCAACACACATTAACACAACCACGCCCCTTCCCAAGCAAGAAGGGCATTAATATTATCACCTAGGCTACGGCCATCCATGTGGGCAGCACCATCTTTAACAAAGTGAGCATAATATATCTTATCTGCCCAACAAAGTCTTTCTTGCCTGTTTCCCTCCACCCATTGCAGTGCTCATTTTACAAAAGAGCTAAAAATGGACAATATGGCAGTCAGGAACAGAAGGATGACCCGTATGGCCAGAATATAGAGAAGTAAAAGCAGTTGCTAGAGGTCTTTTTGTTTTGTTTTGTTTTTTTATGTGATGAAAGAAGGCAGGGCAACTTCCATTTAGTGAGACCCTATAGAGCAGTGGTCCCCAACCCCTGGGCCATGGACCGGTACCCGTCCGTGGGCCATTTGATACTGGTCCGCAGAGAAAGAATAAATAACTTACATTATTTCCGTTTTATTTATATTTAAGTCTGAACGATGTTTTATTTTTAAAAAATGACCAGATTGCCTCTGTTACATCTGTCTAAGACTCACTCTTGACGCTTGTCTCGGTCACGTGATACATTTATCCGTCCCACCCTAAAGGCCGGTCCGTGAAAATATTTTCTGATATTAAACTAGTCCATGGCCCAAAAAAAGGCTGTGGACCACTGCTGTAGAGAAAATGAGCCCTTGTGAATTTCTTTTTTAAAATCAAACTTAAAGCCCTAAACATCTGGTCCTGATGAGTTCTCTCTTTAATGGCCACCTCCTCTAAACTGTTGCTTAAGTTTTGACAACTTGCTCAAGAACATAATTAAATTCTGTGTAGCATATGCTATGCTTGCTCATCGCTGTATATTGGAAGGTAAAAGAAAATTTAAAGAAATACTGACTCCTGAAATTTTACATTAGGGGGAGGCATTTCTATAACCATACTCAGAATGAACTGCAATGAGGGACCAAAAAAGACAGAAATTGGCACGTGGAGACAGTCCATTTCAATATTTTGTAATTCACACCAGTCCTCCTTTGAAGTCTTTTCAGTTATTAACTTCATTTACAAGCTCTTCATATTTATGTACTTTTGCGTATTTTGTCTTTTTATAGTTGTGCAATTGGCTCAACCTAATAGAAGCTAGTAGGAGATTTCTTAGAGAAAATGATCTCTCATGACATTTATTCACTAATAAGGGAGCTCTAGTTCAAATTGTTGCTTCTTTTGCCATATTCTTCTTTCTCTGTTCTAAATTTTCAAATTTGACCCACTTTTTAAAAAACTATCCATTTATTGAACATGTAAAACTTGATAAATCAGAAATAAAAAGGGATCATAAGAGACAACTATAAAAAAATTATATGCCAACAAACTGGACAAACTAGAATAAATTCCTGTAAACCTTCAACCTATCAAGACAATTTAAATCATGAAAAAAATAGGAAACCTAAAATGTCCAGTAACAACTCAGGAGGTTGAAATAGGAATCAACACCCCCCCCCCCCAACAATTAAAGAAGAATTAACACCAGTCCTTCTCAAACTCTTTCAAAAATTTCAAGAGGATAGAACACTCCGAACTCAGTTCATGAGGTCAGAATTATCCTGATATTGAAGTCAGATAAACACATTACAGGGAAACTACACACATACATCCTTGATAAATAGAGATGTAATATTCTCAATCAAATATTAGCAGACTGATTTAGTCAGTACATTAAAAGGATCACACACAATGATCAAGTGGGATTTATCCCTAAGATGCAAAGATGGCTCACTATATATTAATCAATGAGTGTCATACACCAAAAATGACACGGTCATCCCAATAGATGCAGAGAAAGCATGTGACAATTTATAACATCTATTCACAACTGTTGGGCAAACAAGTGTGCTAGACTTGCTGGCCTTGTACTTTGCCTGATTGGTGCTTGCTCTCCGGGCACAGATTGTAGATTGTGGATTGCCTGCTACCATTGGGATGGGCCATTCTTGCTATTGTTTGTGGGAGAAGGGGTTCCTCCCCTCCACTCCCCCAGGCCTGTTTTGCTCCTGAGTCCCGAGAGAGAAAGGGAAGTGGTTTTCCCTGCCTAATTGCTTGTCCACCAATGTTGTAGTAATATAAGGTTATAGTAATTAAATATATAGAAATACAAAAATATGGAAGATATATAAAAGTAATTAAAAGGATATTAAAAATAATTATTAAAGTCAAAGTTATGCCAATTGGATAGGAATTAATACAGTGGCTTAGTGCCATAACTCTGTAATGTGATAAACAGATTCTGACTTACAAGCAGGGCCCAGTTAGTATGTGTGTGAAGTTATACATAGATAAGAAGTAACTTGGTGTCATAACTCTGTAATGTGATAAACAGACTCTGACTTTCAAGCAGAGCCCAGTTAGTATGTGTGTGTGAAGTTATACATAGATAAGAAGTGGCTTGCTGTTATTTATATTAACTTGGAAATTAATGAAAATAAGAACATCTTAAAAAGTGGTTTAATGTATTTTCCTATTCCTGGAATATGTCAGTAAATAATAACTCTTTATTATTATATTATTATAACCAAACATTTTATCTATTTGCAGATCTTTTTTTTTTTTTTTTTCTTAAGTTAGAAGTGGGGAGGCAGTCAGACAGACTCCCACATGTGCCGGACCGGGATCCACCCAGCATGCCCACCAGGGGGCGATGCTCTGCCCATCTGGGACTTTGCTCCATTGCAATCACAGCCATTTTAGTACTTGAGGTGGAGGCCATGGAGCCATCCTCAGCGCCTGGGCAAACTTTGTTCACACCATTTGAGCCATGCTGCAGGAGGGGAAGAGAAAGATGAAGGAAGAGAGAGAGAAAGGAGGAAGGCGAGGAGTGGAGAAGCAGATGGTTGCCTCTCTTGTGTGCCCTGACTGGGAATTGAACCCAGGACTTCCACATGCTGGGCCAATGCTCTACCACTAAGCCAACCAGCCAGGGCCCTGCAAACCTTTCTTAATGGACATTTTTAATATTTTACTGAATATCTGGAAAGTCAGTAAAGATAGAGAGAAAGGACACAGAGAAAGCTTTTAAAATGTAAGAGAAGTTCAAAAGCACATCCGATAACTGTTGTAGGTCCACAATATAGATGAAATAAATGGCTTCTTAAAAAACTACTTTTGTTAAAGGTTGATGTATAGTTATTATAAATTCCAAATTTAAGATACATTTAAGGATCCTAGTGAAGTTGTACAGATTAGATTCTATTCTTGCAATCATAACAATAGAATAATTCAAATGATCCTTAATGTTAGACGCTCCCTTCTAATATAAATGTTGACACTTCAAAGTCATTAATTTTTAGAAAAGGCTGCTTTCAGAGTAGCTACAGTCCCCAGTGCCTTTTATATGGTTTCTAGGTGCTGGAATATACATTACACCGAATGCCTCAGGATCAGGTGACTAGCTAGATTCTTGCAGCTATCAAACGTTTTACGTTCTGTCCTGGGCAGGTAAGCTCAGTTGGTTAGAGCTTCATCCCGATACACCAAAGTTGCAAGTTCAGTCCCCAGTCAGGGCACATACAAGAACCAACCAATGAATGCAAAAATAAGTGGAACAAATCTATTTTTCTCTCCCTTCCTCTGTCCTCTCTCTCTAAAATCAATAAATAAAAATGTATTTTAAAAAATTTTTACTTTATAAAGTCATATGACCTGAGACTGACATATTCCAGGAATAGGAAAATAGTAAAGAAAACTCTCATTGCTTTTGAAAATGACACATTCAAATGATAATTCTAGCACAATCAGGTGAACTATAATGACCTTACTCACAGTTTGACAGAGGACAAGACTGGCTTAATGGAACATTTATTTCTCGTTTATATTAAAATGTACAAGCACAACCAAGGATTATTTTGTCCAGTAAATAATGCACCCTCCAAGAAAGGAGACCAAATAGCTACAGCTTAAAAAAGTTAATCTTATTTTCAAAATAAAGAATGACACAAAATATTCATACTGCTCATGGGAAAAAAGAAAAAGTATTTCAAAAGAAATCTGAGTGAATTCTAAGCTACTAAGCAAATGTTGGGTCCCAGCTGACACAACATTCTTCAATACTGTCCTCGTGAAGATAAAGAAATGTATATTGGCCAGACGTCACTTTTTTTTTTTTTTGAGACCAACGTGGATGATTGCTGCACTCCGGGATGTATCGTATTTTGTGGTATTCTTGAAGTCTTTCTCGCAAAGATCCACTTCATTCCGTCTGTCTGAGCATAGTCACCCTCTTACAGCAGAAACGAATTATCAGAAGCCGAAGAGTAAAACTTGGTAAGAAACAAAATAAATACCCTCACCATTCACCATGCCATCTCAAAACAGATTCAGCCTCACTTTCTAAAAAAAAACTGATGCTGTCCTGATAACGAGAGGATTTTGATTTTTTTCCCCCCTTTTTTTTGTGAGTTTTTGTCACTCAGAAAACAAAGGCATGGTGTTGGGCAGATAAAATATATTATGCTCGTTTTGTTCAAGATGGTGCTGCCCATGTAGATGCTCATCATCCAAGTGATGATATTAGTTGCCCTTCTTGCTTGGGAGGGGCGTGATTATACTAATGTGTGTTGGGGGAGGGCTTTTGTTCCAATAGGTTTTAAAAGGGGGAAAGAGTGATTACGTTCAAGGAAGAGCCCATGGAGGCGGGGCAGGGAAGCCATGTGGAGGAGGCAGCCAGAATGGCGGATTAGGAGAAGGAATGGGGAACAGAGGTGAATAAGGCTGGTGAGGTAGAAACCTTTGATTCTAGGAAACTCGGATCAGTCAGTGGCTTTGGGAGCCCTGAATGGAAAGGAAAGTATTTCTTGCTGTGTGTATTTATCGTCCACCGGGTGCAAGTCTAGAATAAAGGACAATGGAACACCAGCTTTTGGCTCAACTGTTTCATTACCATCGGTCCGAATCAAACCTGAACCTGAGTTGGCCAGGCAGCTTTGATGCCAGCCGCGGATACGGGCTATACACCTGGTGTCTAGTACGAAAGGTTAACCTGAGCTTTAGAATTAGAAATCAGCTGACAACTGAGTCAGCGCGTCTCCACAGTGGCCTGCAGCACCCACGAGTGCCCATGCAGCCCTCGGGCAGTTTCCTAGAGAAATGTCCCACCCAGCAAGGCGCCTTCCGTGAATAGCTTTTCCTCGCACCTTCAAGGACAACTTTCCAGAACGTTCTACCATATGTCACTGGAGCCATTCCTCTGCTGTTCATAGGGAGCAGAACTCTCACCCAAAAGCTCTGTGTCAACCCTGGGGGCATGGTTCTTCAGGGGGCGCTCCATCTCACCCCAAGAGGTAGTGGCTGCTCTCTCTGCTACACCTGTGTTTCTTAGAATTCTCTTAAATCTTTATTGGATAAGACCCTGTCATTCCGGCCTCCTGGATATGCAGTAGTTCTTATATTAAACCTGGGCTCTGTCCGACCTTGTGCTACATTATTTAAGGATTGCGTACACGTGGCCTCCACACACTGAGGTTTAGAGCACTCCCCTCCCCCAATTACGCCACTGGCATCAGTAACTGGACTTAAAGGCACTTGAAAAACAGCAAGTCCAAAAAAAAAAACCCACTCTGAACTCCCTTCTTTTTCTTAAAAGCAGGAGGTGAAATTCCCATGTGAAAGATGTTGCCTGACCTGTGGTGGCGCAGTGGGTAGAGCATCGACCTGGAGCCCTGAGGTCGCCAGTTCAAAGCCCCGGGCTTGTCTGGTCAAGGCACATACAAGAAACCACTACTATGAGCTGATGCTTCCTACTCTTACCCACCTCCATTTCTCTGTCTCTATCTCCTCTCTCTAAAATCAATAAATAAAATCTTAAAAAAGAAAGACAGAGACGTGTGCCTAATAATAGAAGGAAAGTAACACCTTTATCGTCAGTGAGAAGTTGAGACAGAGGGAATTTTATAATAACAGACCTTGTGAAAGTAATTTGCACCTTATTAAGACTTCCCCACATAGATTAGTTACTTTTACACGATTGCTTCTCTTTGTTCAATCTAATATAAAAGCAAGTAGGTTTCACCATTTCTTGTGTCCTCATCCCTTATAAAGGGATGTCACACAAAACTTGCATTAAATAAATGTGTATGCCTTTCTCTTGTTGATGAGTTTTATGTCAATTCAATGTGCAGGTCCAGTCAGAAAGAACAAAAAAAAATTCTAGGAAGGGAAAGTAAAGATTTGCCTCCACTACAGAACTGTTAGTTCCCTTTCTCTCTTTGGGTTGCCAATATCATGACATCAATTGCATGTTGGTTGGAGGCAAAATTAATTTACTAAATATTGGACATTTTACAGTTAAGCAGAATGGCAGGATCTGTCAAAAGGAATTAAGCTTCCTTTCCCAATAAATGGACAGATTAATTGTAAGGAGAATGTGAAGGTCACTTGAACTTGAACAACCACTTGAAGAAACTACGGGAAGAATCTGACACCTCTTTTTTTTATATCACTAACTTCTTTCTTCCCTTTTTATACTCATTCATAGCGCCCTTATGAGCCGATCATTAATTAGTGTAGGTACGAGGGGAATCAGAGTAAAAGGAAACTCAAGGAGTTATGATACAAAAAACGAAGTAAAAAATGTAAATGTCATATAATATCAATATATTCATTAGAATAAGAGAGGTATATAACAAGATTATAAGCGAGAATAGGGAAACACATAGAAAGGTCCTTATCCTCACTCTATGTGAAAGACCACTGGGGGAAGTGAGAAAGTGTTTTCCCTAAGAAATCCTCCTAGAGAGGGAATGTTGGTAAGATTATTTTAAAAATTATTTTTGGAATAAGAGTATATAACCATACTAAAAGGTAAAACATTAAGAAGCATGTTGTAGGCAGAGTATGTATAAAAGCTTGAAGAAATCAGAGAAGCACAGAAAATTCCAGTAGCATAAGTAGTTCCTGACGGCTAGACCAAATAATGCAAGAAGGGGGAAGGGGGCGGACGACGCAGTGGAAGATGAAGAGTGGGCGTGGTTACCTGGCCCCACCCGCGTGCCACTCTACGCTGCCCTAGACTTGCTGGGCCTCTATAATAGCATGACCCGGGGTGAGGAACACCGAGGAGATCAGAAGAGCCAATGAGATTATCAGACTTAAGACTCTCAGAAGATTATACCAACAATAAAGAGAAATGCTTGGAGGGTCACACAGAGTGGGCTGGAAGTCAAAGGAGATGGAAGATACAGTACAGCAAGAGTCTACAACAAAGGAGAGGGGACAAAAGAGGGAGATTGAAGAGATGTTTAGGAAATAGAAACAGATCTCTTAGTGAATAACCGGATGGAGGAATGATGGAAGGAGGAACGGGTTAGTGATGTCTGCCCTGGTTCTGGTTGGGCAGTAGGTGAAATGATGTGCACCGGGAGGAAAATTATAGAAAGAAAAACAATTATTGGTAACAGTGGTGGGAAAAGTTCAATTTTGAACTTGTATATCTGAGTACAAGATTATCTGTTATCATTAATAGGCATTTAGATAGTTTTATTTAACACTCAAGAGAATGACTTCCATGGGTGTGTTTGATATGCATGAACTCACCACCGTATATTTTATGTAACGAGAATCAAGAAAAGTTGGGTTCATCATAATTTAAAAACCTGGGGTGGGAGGAAGCTGCATCAGTAGATCATTGTCACAATCGTGCTGCTCCTGGATACGTACGTCAGTGGCATGCGACCGTGAGCATTTATGGTTGGCTCTTGCGTCTCTGGGTCAGCTGAGCTTTAGCTGAGACAGACTGCACACCGCTGGGATCGGCCCCAGCATGCTGACACAGGTCCGGGCTGCTTTAGCTGTCTCAGCCTCCTGAGGTCACTGGCTCACTGAGGCGAGGGTGGCTCACTGCAAAAGGGAGAAAGGCCGAGGGAAACCCAGACCCGGACCCGGACCCGGACACGCAGGGACGTTTCAAGCCTCTGCTCACATCGTATTTCTTAGCGTCGCAATGGCCAAAGCAAGTCGTACGGCCCAGCTGTAAACCAGGGATGAGACAAGGAGGGGCAGTATGAACTGAAGATGGTTTTCACTGGGGAAAAACCAGATAATTCATCGTGGGTGATCTCTGAATTCCGTGAGTCACTTCTACGGGGCCTGGGAAGCAAGGGAGTTGGATGGGTTTGAACGGGTAGTCAAGCCTATAGAGGAAACACGTGCTGTTCCAGAGAAAACCTTCTAGAAAAATTTCTGGAAAATTTGGGGGACTGTGAGGTGGGGACATGAGAATGTATTGGTGCACGTTAAGGCAAACACTAAGTGTATCCCGGAATCCTCCTGACCTTGGTAAATATTTATCAATTTGAACTCTTACCACTGTTGATGTTTTCTTAACTACTGTTCTTTTGGCACTTTGCAGATACTAATTTGTATTATTTGTGGTTTTATGTCAATATTCTCCTGTTCCAACTATTTTATAGGCCTCTTGATAGCTGAGACGGAGTTTTACAGCTACTTGTAAACCCATCGGTAACTTAGGTCTTTATTCTTAATGATGTTTAGTCCCATCGCATTAAAATGTAATGTGATATTGTAAACAGAGTGGGTACCACAATGCCTGGCACAAAACACTTGACCAACGGTTCTTTCATTTCTGCCTTCATGTGCCTATAAATATCAACCCAAAGAATAAATGGAGGACGGGGTGAGCAATCAAACAATGGTGATTTGCTTTTCTTATGAATGAAAACGTTTGGTGGCTAGAGAGGTTACTGAACCTAGAAAGAATTCTTCACTGAAACAGAAGTCCAGAAAAATCCAGTTGCATAAAACTGTGTCCGATTTCTGTTTCATTCACTTACGCATTTTTGTCTGATTGTTGTTATTCAGCAGCTGGACCCTACCACCCTCTTCTTCATCCACAGAGAAGCCCCCTTATGACTTGCACATGTTGTAGAAAAGATTTGCCCACTGCCCCCCCCCCCCACCAGTGCCTCAGGAATGATGCACGTTTTCCAAATATGTGACACCCCATTGTCAATAAACTCCCAGTGCAGGTCCCGGACCTGATATCTCAGTTCCCGTCCTACAGACATTGTTAAAGAGATCATGTTGCATCTTCTATATGATTTAAGTAAATTTGCAATTGGTATGTAATCACTTACTTCAAGTATATGAGAGACACTTCCCATGTCCTGGTCCAATGTAGGCATTCAATCAATTCTTGTTGGCTAGCTAATGAAAAGCTGGTTATTATAACCTGTGTGGCTTGATACAGCTAGTTCCCATACTCACATTTCCTTACATTTTGTGCTTAGACAGTGAAAGAGTTCTGGGAGCCTGACCTGTGGTGGCGCAGTGGATAAAGCGTCAACCTGGAATGCTGAGGTTGCCGGTTCAATACCCTCAGCTTGCCTGGTCAAGGCCCATATGGGAGTAGATGCTTCCTGCTCCTCCCCCCTTTTCTCTCTCTCTCCCCTCTGTCTAAAATAAATAAATAAAATCTTTAAAAAAAAAAAAGGAGTTCTGGGCCCTGGCCGGTTGGCTCAGCGGTAGAGTGTCAGCCTGGCGTGCGGGGGACCCGGGTTCGATTCCCAGCCAGGGCACATAGGAGAAGCGCCCATTTGCTTCTCCACCCCCACCCCTCCTTCCTCTCTGTCTCTTTCTTCCCCTCCTGCAGCCAAGGCTCCATTGGAGCAAAGATGGCCCGGGCGCTGGGGATGGCTCCTTGGCCTCTGCCCCAGGTGCTAGAGTGGCTCTGGTCGCGGCAGAGCGAGGTCCCGGACGGGCAGAGCATCGCCCCCTGGTGGGCAGAGCGTCGCCCCTGGTGGGCGTGCCGGGTGGATCCCGGTCAGGCACATGCGGGAGTCTCTCTGACTGTCTCTCCCCGTCTCCAGCTTCAGGAAAAAAAAAAAAAGGAGTTCTGGGAAAATACTGTCAGGATTAATAAAAGATTCTCACTTGGTGATTAAATCAATTTTGTGGGACAACTGTTCTGCCTTATTAATTGGGTCTCCATTGGATCAGCTCCGGTACTTAACAATGATGAAGGTCAGCAGCCCGAATCTGTGTGTGTATTGATGACATCACACACGTGCCTAACCATTCCTGTTAATACATGCACACGCACATATGCATGTATGTGTATGTGCTCCTGTACATCTTGACATACGGAGCAGCAGGAAATGGTCTCTGATTGTTGAGTTGAATCAGATTTTTTTGTTGTTGCCTTAATGATCTTTTTCTAATAATCCACTAAACATCTCCATATTAACTAAGAACTGAAACAAAGATGATATCTAACATTTTGAAGCAAAAATATGTGATTATAAAGAAATATGGTACAAAATGCCATATTAATTACTTAAATTTAATTTTTTTGTATGTACCAAAATGTGAATAATTCATGTGAAATTTGAAAAATGAAAAAAGTAAATGAGGCTAAAATGAAACACAAAGAACCTAATCTGTGCTTGTAAAGCATCTCATCTTAACTATATGTAGACTATCCGCAAGAAAGGAACTCATTCTACCTGATAAAAAAGAGATTCCAACATTGGTGTATCGTTTCTTTTTTCTAATTTTTATTCTATTTTATTTATTTATTTTATAGGAGAATGAAGAACATGAAGTGATTGAGTAATTCCATGATTTTGCTCACTTAGGCATACAGAACCAGGAGTGGCTCAGGGCACAGTTGAAGCCGTGGGAAATTCAGTGCTCCACCTCTTCCCGCGTCTGAGTTCCTGCGGTCAGAGAATTACAGCCAGAACAGAAGTAACGAGCAGTAAAATACTTGAAAGAAGAACCAGCCTATGTTCTAATTTTCTGGGATGTTAGGAAAGGAAGTTATGATACTAAGAAAAATATATTTGACTTCATAGTTGAGAAGACAGTAACCCCAAAGGGGAAAATGGGTTGTTTTTTTTACTCTAAGAAGAAAACAGTAAGTTAAATCTCTATGACAAAGGAGATTTATGGAGAAAACATCCTGAATGGAAGTAACTGATCCTTTTTGGGCGAACACTGGCCATCTCCATTGTCACGCTACCCCCATTCCCAGTGCTCCACCATTGAAATGGGCTTTGCACCCGACTTCTAGAACACTGCCACTTCCGGTCTCTCCAACAAGTTCCCTGCATCTGGACTCTGTTATCCATGGTCACTCAATTCCCTGGCTGATAAGCTCGGTGTGCCTGCCTACATTCCCTCACCCTTCCTACAGCGGAATCCCCCAAATGATCCACCCTAAACAGGATCATTCACTCCTCCATTCCAAACCACTGCAAAGGTCAGACACTTGTCATGAACAGGGTTGACTATGGAGTCCTCTCTCCCCCCATCTCCTTTACACAAATTCCGCTAAAAGTACCGATTCTTGATTTTTTTTCCAAAAAAAAAAAAATGTCAAATGCAAATTAAGCAAAGATGGGAGTCTTTTTCCTTTGAAATATTTATAAAAATGTTGAACAGTAAAGACTCATTACAAAATTTCCTTATTCACCCATCATATATTTTGGTTATATTTGATCAAATGTAAATAGATTTTTAAAAACTCTCAATAGGAGTCACGTTTTTTTATTTACCATGAGCAGAAAAATAACCATAAATTTCCTAGTTAAATAATTTATAAAATTCAAGCTATATAACTAATGATGCACCGTGCTCCTCTGGCCCACCGAATAGTAGTATTAAATGCAAAAATAAATTACATTAAAATTATTTTGTTTGGCACAATTTTTCTCAGTGAATTTATACTGACACCTCATCTATGCTATGTGTTCTCCTAAGTGCGGTCACAAGCCTGGATTTTGGTCAAAAGTTTATCTCCTACTCTTAGTTTACAGTTTTGAATTTTGTTGCCTCTTCTTGACAGGAGGAGAGGCACCGACTTATCTCTGGTCTCGCAAAACTTTCTGATTTTTCACAAGTTTCTCACAGGTAAACACGGGTGGTTCTACAATGACCCCGAAAGGCTCTTTCTCTGCTCAGGTATGTGATTCATCTCTGTCTGAATATATACACTACTTGTAGGTGACAATAGTTTCTCCTACTCTTTACCACTTAATGATGCATTAATCACTTTCTATGTTAAAGATGAATCCTGTTGTTTAGAAATATAAAATTAATACACACACACACACACACACACACACACACACACGCAAAGGACCAACTGAAATTCTCTGGAAGAAAAGTGTGGACCTTGGAGCCAGAATTCCATGCTTCAAACCTGACTTTGGTCCCCAACAAGCTGTGTGACTTTGGACCAATTCCGAAATGCCCTATGCCTCAGCCCTCTCCTTTCTAAAAATGAGAACAGTCATATATGACACTTCTCAAAGTGTTGGGAGAATATCAGGATGGAATATAATAATGCTTCATATAAATCACTGTTACCATTTTATACTAACATTACAGACTTTATTCCATGCTGTTTTTCTATTGCATTTTAAATCAAGCACAGTTTTAAAGCCCCTGTTACATATTGCAGTTTACATATAATAAAAACAAAATTTGGGTTGTATGTTGATATACCACAGAAATAATAGGTATTATTATTATTTTTAATTTATTGGAATGACATGGCTCACCAACCATACAGGTTTCGAGTGTACATCTCAGTTTAGCACCATCTACACACAGAGCCATGCACCCCCCACCCCAAGCAAGGTCTCTGCCCCATCTGCCCCCCCCCCGTCTCCTCCCCCTGCCCCCTGGTTGCACCCTGCTGTTGTATCTCTGTGTTATGTATTTATGTTTTTCGGCTAATCCCTTTACCTTCTTTCACCTAGAATATCTGAAACAATTGTAGGCTGTCAAACATTTGTATAATACTTTGTGCCATGTCTCTTGGACATGTGCCTTCACATTGACCTGATTAGAGAGCTAACAAAAAAATGTCCCTTTTTATTCATCATCAATGTTAATTATAATTTGTATAATCAGAATTGCATCTTAATATATCGCTTCTGGTATTCAAAGCAATCATTCTAGGCAGAGCCTACTGACTTCTCAATAACAATCTAAATAAAACCTATGGCTTGGCACTAGCAAGCATATTTTTTTTTTCAGTTTATGTGAATTCATCTATTTTCCCTTACATTGCTTTTGATCAGGATGAAAGTTTCAGGTATAATCTATTTATCACTTAAAATAATTGCACAGTCTATGTTTTTGTAAGTCAAGATTTTACGAATATGATGCTTATTTTAAAAACTATTTTTAAAGAAGAATTCTGGCCTTTTCTCCCCTCTAACCAAATTCCTCAAAATGTCAGAACACATAATAAATAAAAATAACATAGTGACATGCGGAACAGCAGGAAAGGCAGGTGTTAGGAAATTCCCCTTTGATCAGTTCCCTGACCAGAGAAAGCACAATGGATGAAATTGATGGAGGAACAAAGTCAGAGAACTCTAGAGCCTAAAACGCACATAAATAAAATACACATAAAAAATTGCCACGAAGGTAATCGCACTTGCAGAAATTATCCAAGTTCAGATTCACTGAATCTGAGTGCAGAGGCTCCTGAGGCTTTAGTGTAAGGAGGTCAAGAACCATGAGGATGATGTCTACTAGCTCCCGAGAGGAACATCCCTCCTGCTACCCCCTGCCCACCACCACCACGATAATATCTTTACAAAGAGCAGAACCCTGTGGAGCTGGCATCCCGGTGGCCTGCTCTGGTTGGAGACAACAGCAGAACATTGCTCTCGAGGATCCACAAAGACATCTGTAAGGGAGAAAATAATCAAAGGAAGCTGACCTACTTTTTCCAGGGCAAGGTGATGAGGGTTGTTCTCTGAGAGGGAGACATTTCAGGAGGTATCCAGAGCTGCCGCTACCTACGTACAATCCAGACGTGACCTCTGTCCCTTTCCGCTGTACCCACTGTCACCAGTAACCTCCACGTGACCCGACCTCATAGTCAATTATTCACCTTCTCAGTGTGGTTTGAATAAATTAATCACAACCGCTGCTTCCTGCTGGAAACATTTCCTTCACTTGACTCCTGAGACACCCAACTTTTCTGACTGACGCTACAGTGTCCTTTCTTGGAACCTTTTTTTCCTTTCTATGACTACAATCACTTCCTAGTAAGTCCATCTCATGACTTTAAACACCAGCTGAATAATACTGGCCTCCAGACCTATGTCCACTCGAGCCTTTGTCCTCAATTCCAGACTTGCACACCTGACAGTCCCCGGGATACCTACTCTCGGATATCTAATCAGCATCACACTTAGGATGCACAAGACCAAAATATTAATTGTCCCTTAGAAACCTCTTCCTACCTGAGGATGTTTCTATTTTTTTTGTAAATCATCCCAATCTTAACATAAATTGCTTAAGCAGAAACCTTGGGATCAGAGACTCCTCTTCCTCTTTCACACTCCCACCCAACCAATTAGAGGGGTCTTCAAACTTTTTATAAAAACCGCCCACTTTTGCAGTGCTGGTCAACCTGGTCCCTACAGCGCAACTAAACAGCGCTGTGATTGGCCCATCATGAAAGCTGGACCGCCCACTAGTGGGCGGTAGGGACCAGGTTGACCAGCACTGCAAAAGTGGGCGGTTTTTATAAAAAGTTTGACGACCCCGAAAATTTCTCCCAGTTCTGTTATCCCTGTGTCATTAAATCAACAGATGTAGATGTAAACAATTAACAAATATCAACACTATTAAAAAGCAGATAATATTCAGTAGTTAATATAATAAGTGACTACAACAAGGATTAGCACAAAGAAAGCATATATACATTAGAAATCATTATTCTTAAAAGAAGGATCATTAGGAAAAAAAAGTAAAAAATGAAATAAATGAGTTTTCTTTTCTATGGCCAGCATTTAGCATTGTAGTTTTGATCAATGCACTTTTTTGAACTTTTATTTAATATAATAAAACACCAATGAATCATGTAATATTGCATATAAACATTTGAAAGTTGACTTTTTTCTTTTAATTCAGTGAGATGAGGGGAGGCAAAGAGACAGAGACAGACTCCCACCTGTGTCCTGACCGGAATTCACCTGGCAAGCCCACTAGAGGGTGATGTTCTGCCCATCTGGGGCATTACTCCATTGCTCAGCAACTGAGCTCCTCTTAGCACCTGAGATGGAGGCCACAGAGCCATCCTCAGTGCCCGGGGCCAACTTGCTCCAATCGAGCCATGGCGGCAGGAAGGAATGAAAGAGAGAGAGAGAGAGAGAGAGAGAGAAAGAAAAGAGGGGAGGGGTGGAGAAACAGATTGGCACTTCTCCTGTGTGCCATGACCAGGAATCAAACCCAGGACAGCCATATGCCAGGCCAACGCTGTACCACTGAGCCAACCAGCCAGGGCAAAAGTTGACTTTTAATACTATATGTTGCAAGGGCTTTATATTGATTTATATAGATGAATTTTATTTAACTTCTGCATTGAAGTTGTCTATGGTAATTAACCCCACAGAAGTTATATTTACTTGTCTCTACTTTTTCTACTCTGGGACACAAGGACAGAAGTTTTACTCATTACCTTGGCCATAAATGCAAGAGTTTCTCTCTTATAAAAAAACAGACTTTTTTTTTTTTTGAGACATCTAAGTTTCCATTTTATTTTCCTTTTACTAGACATGGGTGATTCATATCTGAAGGGCTTGTGCCAAGTGATTCTCATTCACGCACTGCACTGAGTTTCCCGTTCCTTCTGGAAGCTGGTACTTGATGTCATCAGACAATCATTCCTGCAAATCTGAGGAAGAAAAGTGTTTTACTACTAGAATATGTATACCACTGATTATTAGGAAGACTGAACAACTTTTTAAATCTTTGGTTTTCTTTTCATGTATCCTGTGGAGCATTTATACTTATAAAAAAAATCCTCCTCTAATCCCTTTACAATAGACACTTTCAAGAAAAAAAAAATAGAGGTATGTTCCTATATTTTTACCTGTGGTTTAATACTCTACCACTTGAAAACTGAAATAACCTTAAAAAAAATCACCTATTCCTCTTTTAGGAATATACCCTAAAAACACCATAGCACTGTTCCGAAAGGAGAAATGTACCCCCATGTTTATGGCAGCATTGTTCACAATAGTGAAGATCTGGAAACAGCCCAAGTGTCCGTCAGTGGACGAGTGAATTAAAAAGCTATGGTACATATATACTATGGAATACTACTCATCCATAAGAAATGATAACATCGGATCATTTACAATAACATGGATGGAACTTGATAACATTATACGAAGTGAAATAAGTAAATCAGAAAAAACTAAGAACTATATGAATTTATACATAGATGGGACATAAAAATGAGACTCAGAGACATGGACAAGAATGTGATGGTAACGGGGGGTGGGGAGGGGGCGAGGAAGCAGAGAGGATGGGGGGAGGGGAAGGGCACAAAAAAAACAGATAGAAGGTGACAGAAGACAATTTGACTTTGGGTGAGGGGTATGCAACATAATCAAATGTCAAAATAATCTGGAGATGTTTTCTCTGAACATATGTACCCTGATTTATCAATGTCACTACATTAAAATTAATAAAAATAAGATAAAAAGAACTGAAAAATAAAAATAAAAAAATCACCTATTCTGAGCCTCAATGGTCTCATCTGTAAAATGGGGCCAGTAAGGATGCTGTGATGATTAAATGTGCACCTTGCCTTACTTAACCCAATTTATAATTTTGTAAATTACTCATACTCATTCATATGGTCCCATCATATTAATTTGTAACTGCTGAAAGCATTTTATTACAGGAATATCCATGGCCTATTTCTTCCTTCTGCTCTTGAGGGGAAGAAATCAGAGAAATCTTTAAGAAATAGCATTTGATCAAAACTTTGAAGGATATATAGGCTTTTACCGCAGAGATACCAGAGGAAAAAATAACTATGCCCTGGAAGGCATTTTCTTTCACTAGGGGAATTTAACCTCAACAGTTTCTGCTCTTGCAAAACTAATTTATCTTTTAATCTTTTTGACTGAAAACATTAACTTAAGGTTGTTTTCAAATTTCTGGTTCATTTAAAGTTACACATGGTTAGAACAACAATTACAATGGCCATATTTTCTTCCAGATACACCCCTAATTAAACATTTTTTTTCTTTTAAAAAAGCCTTGCATGTTAATGGCTTTGCTTTGTGGAGAAATGAATTTTAATGAAACAGTCCAGTGAAGCTCCAATGATGAGGACTTCTGTCAGCTTTGGTTTGGTTGAAAGCGGTTTTAGGAAGGATTGTTGTAGCGCCTCTTCTCTGGAATTCTAGAGTGTGCTTAGAAAATTAAATTGTCTGGGGGTTTTTCTTAAAAAAAAAAAAAAGAGAGAGAGAGAGAATGCTATTTCAAAAATATTTTTGCATCTTTTGTCACTCCAAACATAATTTTATATACTTGTGGCCTTTTGGACTGAGATTTTAAAAATCATGTTTTCTACACCTCAAATATTTCCCCTTAGAATACAGCAGGTATTTATTTGAAGCCAAGTAAATTTGAAAATGTTAGAAATCACAAATCAACCACAAATTTGTTAAGTTATTAATTTCAATGTCTCATCAAATGTTTTTTTAAATTCTTATTAATGAAATTATTAATGTATATCATTATCATCTTATATATCAAAAAGATCATCTATCATTAATACTAAAATTTATGTAATGTTCAAATTAATCTAAAGTACAATGGACTACTTCCTCGAATTGTTTAGGATGCAATATGCTTTTTTCCTAGAGATGTTTCCTTTTATAAATACATTAATGCTTATTGAAATAATTCTTAGAACATAAACACTCTTTCAGGGAAATAGATGAAAACTTTAAAAATAATGTAGCATTTTAGTTAAAATATTTTGATTTAAACACTTAATGTTTTGTTTCCATTTTTTTCCTTTGCTTATTTGTCAAATGAGTCACATGATATTAGTCTAGATCTGACAGATGAAATCATGAGATTATACTGGGTACATCAATATTCTTATTCAGAATATTATCAATTTGACCACAAAATCCCTTTTTCATTTTCCTCTTAGTCTCATAGACGTGATATAATTTGTTAATTGATCAAGGAGCCAAGAAGATGTTACTGGTTCAAAGCACTTAAGAAGGTAGGGTGTTTATGGGCAATACAAAAGGGGAATTATTAGGATAAGATTGCTGGATTACCCAGAAAACTAACGTAAAACAGGGCATAAATATTTGGAGATATCTGTAACACTAGGCAGAAAGTATTTGAGTCTCTACTGGACAAAAACCTACATGTTCACAAGTAACTTCACAAGATATGGGACTTCTGATCAAGTAACAAAGGAATGAATTTAGCAACTTTCCCCAGACATTTCCTGTAGAGTCTTTGTCCTTTCATGATATGAAAGGCATGCTGTCCACCTTTTTCGTCTTATTTTCAAGATGGCAATAACTCTTTTACACGGACAACTCTTATACAGCCCAAGTCAGTTGCAAAACTTAGAGTTCTGTTGACAAATCAATGGCATTTTCATTCCCATACTGCTTTTTCTCTTTCATTTTTTTTTTCTTAAAGATCAGGAATCTCTCAAAACAATGAAGAAAATATAACTGCCATTTTTTTCCCTGCATTTCGGAACGCAACCGAGAACATTTTTTCCACTTTAGGAATACCAGTCTTTTCTTATTTTCTTACTCTATAATTTCTCTGTGGCAACAGCAGAGCAGCAAGAATCATCCTATTGATTCCAAATCATTAAGCCAAGAGTTTTGTGTTTGACTGTTTCTTTGGTTTGGTTCAATGTTTTGCGTTTTAACCAGAGAAAGCAATAACATACCTATTTAAAATTAAAGAACACATCATATTCCTTCTCTCTTATTCCTTTTAAAAGTTTCTGCTTGGGTTGAACCCAATAGAATTACATTTGCAGTCATTAACACAGGACCATCATGTGGAACCTTGATAGAAATTAGAGGTTGTGCTTCTAAAGTAAGCGATTAGCTCAGTCTGTCTATTTTTTTTTAATTGATAATAGCAGTCTCTGCAATATCTCCTACCTATATAATGTCTCATGTCTTTCCATTTCGGAAATATCAGAAGTGTTTCTCATTTCATTATAAAAAGAAGAGATTCACGGTAATCTGATTACTTAATTAAAAGTAATTGAATGTGCTGGATTAACGGGGTGTTGAAAGGAGACTGGAGGAGTTACCTGGCAATTGATCAAGGTGCTTTGTCTCCGAAGACAATAGTCACATAAAAATAGCTCATAAATCTGCAAGGCCAATTACGTTAGCAGTGGTGAGAACATTTTCACAAAAGAAAATTAAATTAATGAGAAAGGGATTTTTAATGATACTGAAACACAGTATTCCTGAGCTTGTCCTCTTAGGTAACCTAACGTGGATCATACGAATATTTTATCGCTTGCGGTTAGAGAGTGCGAGAAGAGCTTTCCTCAGATCATTGCCATAGTATTTGAAAAACTAAAAAAATTTAGTCGTGAGATCAACACTATAAAATATACCCAAAATAGCTGTAGACACTTCGCAGTGACATGTCTTTAATATAAATAACACTTGTGTGCTAACTTATTCATCCTATTAAATAAATAAGAGTTTTTATAGTCATTGCAAATTATTTTGCTTTCAGAGTCTCTGGCAGTCTTCGGAGGCACCAGGTGGACACACCTAATAACCAGATTTATGCTGACTTCCTTCCTATGATCAACAAACCAGTTTGATCTAAAAGCAGACATTCAATAGATATCCAAAATGTGACCTGCTGTCATTTGACAGCGTGATCATACAACTCTAGGGTATAATGTACTCCTTTGAAGACGGGTATATAGTTTTCCTTTGAACCAAAAAGTATAAAGCTCCACACAATAAGAAATATCTTGCATGGAGAGACAGATAAAACCCTCTTCACAGTATTAGGTATTTAGAATCAATATCTTTAAAAGGACATTTTTTTAAGGGCCATTAGTGCCCTTGATCAATGGAACTAGGTCTTCTATGACACTGTCTGGATCACAAGAAATAATGAGTCAGATAATGATGTACATAAATAAATGTTCTCCAAAAAATATATAATTAATGGACCTGACGCTATTGGAATTAGAGATGATTCTTTTCAGAAACATGTGCCACGTTACCTAACTCTATCTCTCTATATCTATCTATCATCTATCTATCTATCTATCTATCTATCTATCTATCTATCTATCTATCTATCTATCTATCATCTCTCTATCCATCCAAATAAAGCTGAAAATGGGTCCATAACTGTTAACATTTTGATGTGTCTTATATCACCTGATTTCAGAACTACTCTATGACATTTGCACAGAAATAATGCAATAGATATCACTTACAATCATGCCAGAGATAGTCATAACATGCCTCAGTTACATGAAGTTCTATATAAATTTATGACATAGAACGAAAAGGGCAGCAAGGACTTGTACATCAATTCCAAAGTGCAACAACCCAGAAACGTCTCCCGATCGCAGTGTGGAAAAGTACAATGGAAGTCCTTTCCAACAACATTGTTGGAACACCAGATAAACACTTGCCATGTGATTGTTGAGCTATTTAACTTAAATAACTTCCTAAAATAATTAATAAAATTAATACGAGTGTCAGGATATATTGCATTACACAAAAGGGATGTAGGACTTAGGCCAATTCATAGATTATCTAGTCCCAGCATCAACCAACTGAAGTTCAAAACCTGACAGGTACCACTTTTTAAGCTTGACTCCATAAGGAAAAAATAATAAATATTTCCACGAAGAACATGTAGGATTTCTTGCAAAAGGTAGTATATAAGAGTAGCTAGACTATTAATATATATAAAAAAAGAATGCTTTTATATACAAAAACAGAAAACCTTCAGTAAGGTTATAGAAAAATTATACTGATGGAGAAATGTCTTTGAGACATTGCCTTCCGCACCTGTCTCCATCCCTGGAGCAGAGTAGGCATGCAAGAAGGGCACTGAATAGAGACTAAAGCTTGCAGCAGCAAAGCTACGCCAGTTTCTAGTTTGAAGGAAGCATTGCCAAGCATTGGGAGCTCCTGCGTTGCAATCTCTACAGCCAAACTGCAATGAGGAAATGGCCCTAAGGACAGTCTTCCTCCATCTCCTTTGGCGCAGAAGGTGACCAAGGAAACCAGTGACCCTCCTCTGTGTAGAAAAGTAACAAGGGCAAGTGATGAAGAAAAATACAAGTTTATTAATACAACAAAAGGGTCAAGAGTATTTATCTTTCTGATTGCACGGTTTGCATTCTGTTATCTCCCTCTATATTATTCTGATTTTAATTTTCTTGCCCTTAATTCATTCCACACAGCCAATCGACTTAATTACAGTTCTGAAAGATGCGTCCTTTTAATGCTTTTCTTTGCATATTTCACTTCTCTCCATTTTAGCTACCTCCGGAATTTTACTGGGATGGCAAAGAGTATATAGCCCTTGGTTGAGACCCTGTTCCATTCCGATGGTGGTAGAAACGTGCAGCGTTCTTTTCTTGTTTTTAAAGCTGATAGTGTTTTGAGAGCAAAAGAAATATTAGTCAAGACAAGCAATAAAAATTTTATATGATTTAAGAGCACAACGCCTTCTCCACAGAATTACTATGGTCGGCAGCAAATTCCACATCAACTATGAAATATAAAAGTAGAGAGGCCTATTATTATGTACTGTTATACTCGCACCGCTTCCAAATAGAACATGCATTAATTCAGACATCTGACATTGCTTGACATCAACACAGCATGACCCAGCTTCTGAATTCCTTGCCTCTGTTTCTTTTAACCAAAGCAGAAATATATTTTCTGTGTCTTCTCAGATGTTAATAACCAGAAACTCAAGACTGAAAAGATGCTCTTTTCCAAGTGGTTAATTATCATACACAAGAATGAATAATGAATGGGCCCAGGTACTATTTTGTAACACTTCAATCATAATGTTTACAAGATAAAACATATTTTCCACAGTCTACGTGTTCCTACTGTACCTACAAGGCTTCTATATTTTCAAGGAGAGTGTTTTTTAGATGTAAGAAATTCAAGAAAATACGCAGTAAGTTTGTGTTTGATATAAAAGCAAGCACTTTTCAACAACATTATTTTATTTGCTGTATCCAGAAATTCGACTCAGGTAAAATAGCTGTCCATGCCTATCTAACATTTTAAGTGTTCCATAAAAATTCATTGTTTGAAAATGCCTTCTAATAATTCAAGTTGTTTGAAAATTTTAAAATACATATCTTATTGCCTATAGTAAAATGGGCACTTTTAATAAAAACTGAGCCTAAAATTTATGTAAATGTAGAAAAGAGTTAAAAGCCATTAATTAACAAAACCTGATTTCTTGCCATAATTTTCTTATGTGCCAAGCATGAAGCCAGTTTAAAGGTATTTCTATATCCGAGGTCAGAGGGCAAATCATATTTTAAAGGAAAAGAATCTTGACTAATAATTCACAACTTTTTTTTTCCCAAATGATATCTGAAAGACAAAACAAGTCCTGTTTCATTAAAATATGCATATGCAAATCATTGTTCTCTAATGGGTCACCTTATGTAATTTTTTTTTTTTTTGGAAGGCTCGTGTCACTGGGATTTTGAGCAGAAGTGGCATGTTTTGCCCCAAGCTAGTCACTCACAGATCTGAAACAAGCAGATGCTCGTTCTGATGGACACTTGCAACTATAATTCATGTAGGTCTTTGTTGATCAGACATGGGATCCTGAGAAAGGACTGACATTTAATTAGTAAACCGGTGACAGGACAAAAATTGTTTTCTGTAGTATCGGCATCGCCGTTTGGAATATGCTGGGATAGACCTGTGCCCGAGGTCTGCCATCAGCAAAGCTGTCGGTGAGCTAGTTCGGAAACGGCTACCCACAAGGTTCTGAGATGCTCCGCTGCGAAGCTTACCTCTGTTCACACAGTTCCCCTAAACGCTTCCCCCTGACGTGCCAGCCCAGACCTTTCCCGCTGTTTCGTAATTCCTCAAACACTGTATGTCAACATATTAGATTTCTATTATGTAAATAAAGTGCTGTGAATGACAATAAATGAGAATGCATTCCAATGATTAGAGTCCACTTTCTGTATGATGTAGTGAATAATTTGCTCAACTATTAGGGAAAAATGGCCAAGCAGCTTTATTACTCTGGGTGGGAAATATTAATAGAGAGTGTAATGGATAGAGACAGTCTGACCAATTACTCCTTCTGTTCCACAGTTTGTCAGTATATTATATTGTGTGGTCACCCCCCAAGTCCCATCTCCTTCCCTCACCACTAGCCCCTCTCCCTCTGGGGATCACCACACTGGGTTGTTTTATTTATTTATTTATTTATTTATTTATTTATTTATTTATTTATTTTTGTATTTTTCCAAAGTTAGAAGTGGGGAGGCAGTCAGACAGACTCCTGCATGTGCCCAACTGGGATCCACCCGGCATGCCCACCAGGGGTTGACGCTCTGCCCATCTGGGGCATCGCTCTGCCGCAATCAGAGCCATTCTAGTGCCTGAGGCAGAGGCCATGGAGCCATCCTGAGCCCCCGGGCCAACTTTGCTCCAAAGGAGCCTTGGCTGCAGGAGTGGAACAGAGAGTCAGAGAGGAAGGAGGGGAGGAAGGGTAGAGAAGCAGATGGGTGCTTCTCCTGTGTGCCCTGACCAGGAATTCAGCCCGGGACTTCCACACACCAGGCCAATGCTCTACCTCTGAGCCAACCATCCATGGCTGAGTGCTTTGTTCTTTGCTTAACCCCTTTACTTTTTTTTTTTTTGTATTTTTCTTAAGTTGGAAATGGGGAGGCAGTCAGACAGACTCCCGCATGCGCCTGACCAGGATCCACCCGGCATGCCCACCAGGGGGTGATGCTCTGCCCATCTGGGGCGTCGCTCTGCCGCAATCAGAGCCATTCTAGCACCTGAGGCAGAGGCTACAGAGCCATCCTCAGCGCCCGGGCCATCTTTGCTCCAATGGAGCCTTGGCTGTGGGAGGGGAAGAGAGAGACAGAGAGGAAGGAGAGGGGGAGGGGTGGAGAAGCAGATGGGTGCTTCTCCTGTGTGCCCTGGCCGGGAATCAAACCCGGGACTTCTGCACGCCAGGCCGATGCTCTACCACTGAGCCAACCGGCCAGGGCCCCCCTTTACTTTTTTCACCCAGCCTCTCAAGCCCCTCCCCTCTGACAGCTGTTAGTCTGTCTGTGTCTCTATCTGTGAGTCTGTCTCTATTTTGTTTGTTCATTAGATTTGACATATAAATGAACTAACACGGCACTACTTGTTTTTCTCTGAATGGCTAATTTCACTGAACATAACATTGTCCTGGTCCATCCATGCGTCACAAATGGTAAGATTTCCTTTTTTTTTTATGTCCAAGTAGCATTCCATTCTGTAAATGTACCACAGCTTGTTTACCCACTTATCTACTGATGGGCATTCGAACTAATTCAAATGCCTGGCTACTGTAAATAACGTTGCAACGAACACAGGGGTGCATTTATTCTTCTGAATTAGTGTTTCCTGTGTCTTCAGATATATTCCCAGAAGTGGAACCACTGCGTCCTAAGGCAGTTCCATTTTTAATTGTTTCAGGTAACACCATACTGTTTCCCATGGTCAACCTGATTAAAGATTTCATGACCTTTGAAACGTTAATCTCATTAGTCTTCTCAAGAGTGTGATGTAGTCAAAAACAGTCACTCAGTTTAAATCGAGAACCCCATTTCCTCAGGTCACTTTGGCCATCCACTGAAGACTCTTCCCTGAACTCTCGCCTGGGTCGATTGTGTTGTGTGTACTTGGACAGGGGCACACGGAGACTCTCCTTTCCCTGGGCTCCCAGGAGTCCCTCACTGGGCACTGCCCACAGACTGCAGATAAAATATGAGAACGGCTCTGGATTGTCCCATTGGATTATCATAAATTTGGGCCAAGTTTGTTATGTTAGAGCCGAGCCAGCGTAAGTGGGAATAGATACAGCTAAACTGTTTACCTATAGTAAGCTACATGACTTAAACAGATCTTTAATATGTATTATTATAATTCTCAGAAAAACAAAAAGGTTTTCAGAGTCACTGCAATGAGGTGAGTTAAAGGTGACCATAGGAATCTTCTCCCGAGATAGCAACCATGAAGCAGATAATAACTATAAAGTCTGGACAAAATATTTACAAATCGAGAACAACAAAATACCACAGCAGCCACCTGCAGGCACGAGAGGATGAGCAGGTATAGGCGGAAATGGAGAGCTGCTGAGACCCGGATGAAGAGAACAGAGCTTGAGAATTTCATGTTTTTACCACATTTAGCTGAGTGGTAGTCCTCCCCCCCTCCCCCACTGGCATCATGTGGTTTGGCTAAAATTCTGGTGGAAAGTCAAGGTCATTCTGGCTAACAGAATTAGAGGACAATGTCAAGACACCACAGCCACTAGAAAGGGAAGATGGGAACCCTTGGAAAAGGACAGCAGACAAGGAAGGCTCAGTTAGGGTAACGGCCAAATATCAGAGGGACCTTCCTGCCACATACAGGGCAGATGCCAAGCAGGCAACTTAGAGACTAGTTTTGTTAGTTAGAGTTCAATGCTGCTTTTATAAGTTATTCTTTGGCAGAGTCTAACTTAATTCAAATTTTCTACAATGTAGAAGAATCACAATGTCCAAGACAACTTTTAAAATGACATATCACGGAAAGAAACCAGAAAGCGTGACCCATTCTTAAGAGGAAAAAACAAATCAATGCACTAGAGACCAACCCCGGAGGAAACAAATAATAGAATTACACAGAAAAGAATTTAAGACATAATTATAACCGCTTGAGGAAGGCGGACTGATGGAGTAACAGGAAGGGCAAGATACAGGGATACATAATAAATGGATTATGATAAAAAATGTTAACTGTGAAATCAAGATTATGTTCACTCCAAATTTGATTCAACTTTTATGTACGTTTAAAATGTTTTCAGAATAAAAAAAGATGAAAAAGAATAAATACTTTATAAGAATGAAAAGTATTATAACCCTGATGAGAAACAGTATTGGTCTATGTTCCTGAAATAAAGTATCTTTTTCTCAACTTGCTATCTGCATACAAACGTCTCCGCTCATTTGGCCTAGTCAATTCTATCTGCTAATGTGGAGAAGGATATGTAAATATAATAACTAAATTTATGTTTATGTGTGAGCAATTGACTATCAGGGAAAAGAAAAGCTATGTGGTTGAGTCCGTACAAGCTTTGAAAGTTAAAAATATATTGTTTCACACAGCTGTTCATCCTTTCTGAACTGACACTCTGAAGTCAGTTTCCTCTGAGCTTACATTAGCTGATAAATGTAATTTTACAGATCCACTATAATTATTGCCTCTATATTTCCCAAGAATGAGTCACCACGTCCCGTAATGCTTTCTCTTCCATTCTTCCCTTCATCCCAATCCATCAAAAGTGAGAATTATGGGCAACTGCGCGTCCCAGGGGTTTTCAACACTCTGCTTAACACCAGCACGTTTCTTCCTGAAGTGATTGATTAGTAATCCGCCCACACATCTCGGCTTCCGAGGCAGCTACGGGCACCACCGTCTTCGCCTGAGTTTCTAACAAAACGAAGCCTAAAATGGAAGTTTAAATACAAGCAATTCACTGGGGAATATAATCCGAGATGTAGGAATGTGAGGGAGTGAAACAGGTGAGCAAATCTGAAATGTCACCCAACCGGTCGACAGAGGAGAAAGGTAAACGGTAAACGGAACGGACAGTTTGGTAGACTGTGCTAAGTGCTATGGAATAAAGACGAGGCAAGAAAGCGGGGACAGACATAGAAAGGGGGGAGTAAATTTTATTTATTTATTATTATTATTATTATTTTGTATTTTTCTGAAGTGAGAAGTGGGGAGGCAGGCAGACTCCCGCATGTGCCCAACTGGGATCCACCCACCATGCCCACCAGGGGGCGATGTTCTGCTCATCTGGGGTGTTGCTCTGTTGCAGCCGGAGCCATTCTAGCACCTGAGGCAGAGGCCATGGAGCCATTCTCAGCACCCAGGCCAACTTTGCTCCAGTGGAGCCTTGGCTGTGGGAGAGGAAGAGAGAGAGAGAGAGAGGAAGGAGAAGGGGAGGGGTGGAGAAGCAGATGGACGCTTCTCCTGTGTGCCCTGGCCGGGAATTGAACCTAGGACTTCCACACGCCAGGCAGACCACTGAGCCAACCGGCTAGGGCCAGAGTGAGTCAATTTTAAATAGAACAATCAGGGAGATAAAAATGGGAAAATGGGACCAAATCATGGAGGGCTTTGTGATACATTTTAAAGAAATGTGGCTCTAAGTGTGACAAGAGGCTCGTGGAGGAGTCTTGGAGATGTAGCATGTCCCATTGTCTGCTGTCTGGAGGACAGACTGGCTCTGGGGGAAGGGCAGGAGCAGGGAATACGCTGAGGTCATCACACTCATCTGGTGAGAGAAGAGGTCTGGGGCCAAGATGGCAGTGGTGGAGACAGTCAGAAGTCATCCAATAATGGACATATGTGAAAGGAAGACCCAACATGATTTGCTGCCAGATTTTATGTGGGGGGGGGGCAAAGATTATGAACTTGATCAATTGGAAGGACTGAAATGGGAAAGCAGACATACTGTACATATTTCTTATGTTTCATTTCCTCCCTGCAGCACTGGCGTGACCACCACCACGTTCTCAATGAGGAAACAGGCTCACGAGAAGCGGAATGCCCAAGACCTAGTCACAAACACAGGAGCTGGCACCTGAAATGTGTCTACCTGTCCCCGAGCCCGATGCTGTTCTCTCTGACACTACACTTCCTTTTTATAAATCATTTCTGGGAAGGCGACAAAGTGACTATTCTGGGTCTTTAAGCATCGAATTCGAGTCCCGTCCATCCCGCTTGCTTAAACAGCGGATTTGGGAAGATATGGAATTTCCAAGTATGAACGAAGAGACCTCATGTATGGCGGGGGGCGGGGGGGCTGGGGGGGGGGCGGGAGGCCTCACAGTTATTTTGAAGGTATGAGAACTGAACCACGAGACTCTGAGAGTTGTGAATTAAACCACCATCTTCACAGCCCAAGCAGCCCTAACACCCGAGCATCTCCATGGTGATTGGAGCCCGAGAAACTGGGGCGTGGTCAAGTCGCATTATCCGTCACCAGAAGAAAAGGAGGCCTCTTACACTTTCCTCTTTAAGCAACAAATGCTATTCTCTATCAGAGGACGACCTGTTAATGAGCAATCGCCTTGAAGGACAGGAGAATAACGTTGGGAGTGCCAACACTCGATTGATGCGTTCTGCAGGAGGATAGGAAAGAGTCAACCCCACTGTCTGAAAAGCAGACCTGTGGCGGTCCTACGGTCTGCCTCTCTCATAAAATTCGTTCACATACAGCATTCCCACTAACCCCCAGAGCAACTCTCACCTCAGGTCGCCACCCCTAAGAATGAAGAATGACAGGAAAAACTGCCTAGCTGCACCACACTGACAGTGTGCAGAGATGAAAAATGGTAGGTGCCTTTACTTGGGGTAAAAACTAAGAAGTTCTAGGAAACCGCAATAACTGCACAGACTGGATAGAGAGTAAGACAAGAATGTAAATATAAAAATAAAATAATGACTGGTATCTAACTGGATGAAATGACGCCACCTGACATTGAACTCCATTAAGAGTTGAAAGGGCACCCTCTGATCAGTGTGTTTTAAATAGAAAATCTATACCTCAATGATCTAGTAATTGATTTTCAGATTTATCTCCACTGAATCTTTAAAACACAAATGTCGAAGTCTATGAAAATATATCCTGTACCGTGAGATCTTTGTTAAGGTGAAAACTTAACTCCAATGCACATGGAAAGCTTCCACCTTTGGTAGCATTTTGAGTCTAAATCTATACAATATTGCTACTTAGCCTCACTTGTACTTGTGGAAAAGGGAATTATTAATTATATTAAAATAGGACAAAATACAGACTGTTGTAACTTGGTAAAATTTTGAAATGTCCAAGTCGTGAATTTAATACACATGTTGTGTATGCTATACATAGATGATTTATAAGACTCAAAAGATTTTATAAAAATAATATGAACTTTACAGTAAAAATATTTAACAAATATTTTTTCTCTAACACAGTGTATGAACAAAGTACTACAACATGTGTAAAAAACCAAAAGGATCTTTTCCCTAAGTATCTGATGGTGTAAAATGAAGTCAGGTACATAAATAATTAAAATTGTGGGGTTAGATTGACACGGGCCATTAGAGAAATGGAGATAAACCACTCAAGGATTTCAGAGGACAGTCTACTTCCGGTTCCAAAGAAAACAGGCACCGACCTATAGCTAAAGACCTGCTATCCAGGGGCTAGAAGCAAATTAAGTAATTAAGTAACATAGAAAGCAAAATCGAGGCAATGTAAAATCCTTCATTGACGACTCATTCGAGATACCAAGGAGAAATCATGGTAAAATCACATTTCCTCCCCTCCCTAAAACGAAGTCCAAGTAAATAACATAGCTTATACCTTAAAATCCAGTGTCTTTGTTACCGTTAGCCATTCTGGTGCATACCAAGGTTCTTGTTCTTGAGGTTAAAAATATGGCAAGTCCAAGGAAAACTAGAACTTGATTTCTTCAAAAAGATGTTAACCTACCTTTATTCATTCATTCATTCATTCATTCATTTGTAATTTCTGTCCTAAGATGTTGTTGGAAGGCTGCGTAGTTGCATGATTTCCTAAGTTTTGTAGCATAGCTATGTGTGTGTGCTTTCATTCATGGATTTAATGAATCCAAAGCCAATGCTATCTTTCTCAAGTGTTCGTTAACTCCTCAGCACCATTCAGAAGACCATCAGACTTAGACACCTCAGGTTAAGCACGGGTTCCCCCTTACGAGCCTGCACCCGCCACTCTAAGCCACCTGAAACACACCTGACCCTTGTTCTTAAGTGGTAAACTCACCACGTCCAGGATCGATGGTGGTAAGTTTTCTTAAGCAAAACCTAATCCAAAAATCTATGTCTTTTTTCCATCATCAGAGATGACACTTCCGTATACCTGATACTAGGTAATAGTTATTCTCCAGTTCTGACTTTCCGCTTAAGTTCAGCAACAAAAAGCCCTTCATCACGGGGCTGTGTGCCCTCCTGTCTCAGGAATCAGGAGGAGCTGGAGGATTCAGGAGAAGGCTGAGTGGATGCAACAATAGCTGTGACCCCACACTAATGAGCTGAGCCAGCAGCCCGGAGACAGCTCAGGTGGGCTAGCAGCTGCCTCCTTCTCCACGCTGCCTTCCAAATCCTGCACAGAATCTTCACTGATGACCCGCCCTACCCAGAAATACAAGGAGGAGGAAATTCTAGCTGAGTTGACATATTACAGAGATACCACATATCACAAACCATTTTCTTACGCTGAAGTTCAAATGCCTTAGCATATTATAGAAGACTTTTTCAAAATTCACTGGCCTTGTTTCCTCCCACGGTTCTGCCCCTTTCAAACTATACCCTGTACCCACGCTCACATATTTTTTTTGGTAAGTATAAAATATTACATAATTAAAATGTTAGGCTTTGTGGGTCATATATGGTCTCTGTCACATTTAGTTTTAGTTCGTTAACAACCTGGAGCCCATTTAGAGCTCAGGCCCTATAAAAATAGGTGACAGGCCAGGTCTGGTTTGTGGGCGGCTGCAGGTTGCAATCTTACAATACAGTAATTAAAATTGGGTGCACTGTCCTCAAATCAGCATGCTTCCAGCAAGTAAATACATTCCTCAACTTCCTGTGCCTATAAAACTCCAGCTCATCCTACATTTCTAAGATAAAATGTGCTTACTCCCAATTTCCTGAGCAGTAAGTTACTTTCACTTCCTCTCCCCCATAGAGTTCTATATATAACTTTATATAAGAATGCCTTATAATTATTTCCCATGATGTCTCCCTTCCCAACTAAACCCTGGGTTCTGTAAGATCAGTGCTGACGTTTTCTGTATTTCGATTTGCCAGGGGTGAGGACCATGGCGGACGCCAAGTGGGCTCCCACTCGAAACAACGTGAACTGTGTGTCCACCCTGACTCTTTCCACAAAGAATTGGAGGTAACTTACAGCAAAAGTATGAAAAACAAGGACACGAGAGCTAGAAATGTAAGCGCAGAACAATGTTACAGGAGGCTACTGTAATACTCAAACCACATATCAAGGTAGCTGCTGTGGTGAGTTTCCTATTTGGATCTATGTTATTTGGGGAGGGAGACAAGAGAAACACAATATGGTCTATGGCTCTGTTCATCAAACAGAAGCAAGCAGCATCATATTTGCTCCAAAGAAACATTTAATGACTCACTAAGGAATTCTATACCAATCCCAAGAAGAGCTTTCTATAAGAGCTTCTAGCCAATGATGGGAAGAACCATGCCGTCTGCACTTCTACTGCCAATGCAGCCATGGATTGTATGTATATGGTCAACGTTGGGGTCTAAGGAGGATGACCACCTCCAGGTGACGAGTGTGTGAACATACCCTGCCGACTGAGTCTAATCCAAGGAAAAACGACCTACCGGCTGCTTCGAAGGAAAAAAAATAATGGAAGAATAGAAAAGAGGACTCCTGTTTTACACGCTGCCCCAAAGAAGAATGAGTAACAAAGAAAGTGGCAGGGTTTTGACAAATTATTACCCTAGCTGTTTAAGTAAGGAGGAGAGGAAGAAAATTGGCTAATACTGCTACTTCCATACTGAGTGGTGGTGGAGGTTTTCTTGAGGAAAACGTAAGGAGGAGGTAACCGGGGTTCACGCAGCCAGCGGTTGCTACAGGAAGTACCACCCACGAGCAGAAGTTGGAATGAAAAGAACTGTTCCGGGACCTAAGCTAACATGGTTGGGACATGAAGCCCCCTAGTGGTCATACTGATGCAAGAACACCTGAGTCTTAAATCACCACTAGTCTAAAAATATATATATATACATTTATTTATAAATATAAACATATATATTTATATAAAATATATATATAAAGTATAATATATATATCTATCTTTTCTAAATATGACCTTTTTCAGTTGGAGTTTGGGTAGAAAGCAGGGAAGAACCAATTTTCCACGGTGTTTTTATGAGACAAAAAAAAAAAGTGACATTCAATGGCGCTTCTACATTTCTGATTTACCAATTCAACGATAAATAGAAAAAAAAATGCATGAACTGTCCGTGACAACCTATTTCACATCTCTCATCCACATCTGTCCCTTGACAGCATGTCCTGCTGCCAGCCCAGCCTCTGCGACGGCCTCTGTCAGCTTCGCAGGCAGTGTGGCTTCTATCGACGCGATACCGGTCCTGTCCACGCCTCTTGGCTCTCCAGTTCTGCATGCCTGGCTCTCCTGCCGCGGTTACTTTCGCCATTCTGGTTTAGAGATAAAATGGTCAGATTTTTTTTTAATTTTTTTTTACACGCTGTAAAAATAAGAGTGCATGTTTCCTTTTTCTGCACTCGTCAGATCTATCAGATATAAGTGAGGTCTTCCTAACGTAAGTGAGGTCGGCCGCTGCTGGCTGTTCAGGGGAGATGGCAGGGATGACATTTAACACCAGAAGTTTTCCTGGGGCCTCAACGTCCTAACAGAGCTCAGACAGTCGAGAGGTCAATGTCTCTGCCTCTGCCCTAGCTGGGGCGGCATGCGAAGATTTCAGTGGTTTATTTTGTAGCCTCTTAAACGGACCGGGAGGGCCTTCTTCCTGAGCCTGCCCCGGGGCGTCCGCTCCGCCTCCAGGGCCTCCTGCGTCCTCTTCTGCCTGGAGTTCCAGCCTGTGTGGAAAAACTAGTCCTTGTCCAACTTCGTTTGTGAGGCTTCCTGACCTTAGGTGAAACATTTTTTTTTTTTTTTAAACTTGTGACAGTGGCAGGAATCATAGAAATGAAATGCAACAGCCAATAAGAGTTGGGAGATTTGAGATATATTCCGGGTTCTACTACGTATACGACCTTACATGCACATGGTGTCTTGCATGTAGTAGTAACTATCCAGCTTGACATCTGGTTCTATTTTGAGCTTCAAAAGAGATCCTAGGCTTTGAATTTATAACATGAAGGCAACTCTTGGAAAATTTGCAAGTGGTTTACGAGTAAAGGCTTGATCTTACAATTAAACGTTTCCTTAAAGTCATTGTTTTTGTATAATACTGCAGTGTCCACCCCCGAGTGGCAATGAGGTCACACAGGTGACGCGCTCGGCACAGAATCAGGCGTTTCGGAGGAACCCAATGCTGTCAAAAAGACGTGTCCTGACTACTTTCGGTCATGTGTGTCCCTTTGTTCAGTCTTGTTCATCTCTGGGTTTGACTTTGAATAGTGCCCACTGCTGTGTCTTCAAATTCACCATTCCTTTTCTTCTGCTGCGTCTAACCTGCTTCAAACCCATTCAGGGTATTTTAAATTAGAAGTGATTTGTTCATCCCTAGAAATTCTATTTGCCTTGTAAAAATGTTGTGCATTTCCTCCCTCGTTGTATTCCTGTGTTTCTTCGCATTCTAGAACACATGCAACATATCCACTGATGTCTTCACGTTCTTGTCCACAACCTCCACCACCTTGCTCACCTCGGGGTCCGTTTCCATTGACTGACTTTTATCTGATGGGTGGGTTCTATTTTGCTGCTTCTTCCCACATCTGGTAGTATTTTATTTGCATGCCAGATGTTGCAAATCTAACATTGTCGGGCACTCAATGCTGTAGTCTTTGCAATTTTGCGGGATTTTATTTTGGACCACAGCTATGTTACTGGGAGCCGATCCGGTCCTTTTCGGGCATGATGTGGAGCCTGAGTAGGGAAGGTCCAGGGAGATCTTATTCTAGGGCTTCCTTCGCCCCACTCGTAGGGCAACAGTCTTCCAAGGATTGGACGCAAAGCCCTGGTGTTCTTTAGTGTTTACACACTGGCTGGTGGGCAAACAAACTAGCCCCAGGTTTATGAGAGCCTTGGGGACTGGTCCGCCTACTGCTCTCTGCCAGGTCCTCACCCAGCCTTGGCTGGTGTCCACTCACACCAGAGCCCTCAGCCTGAGCCCAGGGGACCCTTCTGCAGAAATCCCTCACTCCCTCATCCTATCATCTATTGTCTGTCTGTCTATCTGTCTATCAATTATCTATCTATCTATCTATCTATCTATCTATCTATCTATCTATCTATCATCCTTTTCCAGAGAAACTCTTTCTCCTGTGCTCTGCTCCACAAACCAATCTCCCAGCGTCGGATTCCGTCTCCACAACCCAGCGAGCCCCAGACCTGTCCACATGCCTGCCCTGCCCCGCAGGCCGGACACTGCTCCGGGCAGGAAGCTGAAGCCACCGCCCTGGGTGAACTTGCCCCCTCTTCTCCCCGGGCATGGTCCCGACCAGCGGCGGCCCCACGTCCCAGAGCTGCTGTTTCACGGATTCTGTCCAGACTTCTCACGTGGGACAGTCAGTTCAGTTCTTCATATCCCACGATGGCCTCAGTGGAAATTCTTACCCCCACTGCTTTCCACATAATAATCCGAAGATGTATTTGAGAGGTTATTATTTTATTTTACGTAAGTAAGGAAGGTTAAAATAGGACTCGCCGAATGTCTGATTTATTGATTTGGTGTTATCTCACCCTCCATGAACCTAAATGATTAGGCTTAAATTTGCTGTGGGTGAGACAGATAGATGCAAGAATACCTAAAATGAAATAAAAGAGAGAGAGGAGACACTGGAGAGACACATGTTTGGGAGTGAGTCAAAAATAAACATTCAGATAGATACTAAATTCACCAGTCCTTAAAATGTCCCAGTGTCCTTTGCTACATTAATGTCTCAAGGCGGGGGGGGGGGGGGGAGAGCAAGGCACTGGATCTGCTGGAGGTAAGAAGGGTATTTGGCATAAGTTTCATTTTTCCACTGACTGCCATAAGAAATGAAAAGTGTGGCCATATGGTTTTTGAGGTTTGGAGGTTTTCAACCCTTCCGATACAACACTTCTGAGTCTGCCAAAGTAACAACGAACCAAGCAAATCCAAAGAAGGTGCTGACCATGCACTGTCTATTCTAGTTTACAAATTATAGGTATTTTTCTTTCTGGTTAAATTCTCTAGACTACAGCCCTATAACAAGTCAACTACAATCCAGAACTCTCTTTTTCTCTGTCAAAACCTCACACATCACAAGATGGGAGAAAAGCCTTGTGTATGAGAACATTTTGGGTATGACATTGGAATGCCACAAACCTCTCTACGCAGTATACAGAGTGAGATGGGTCAATGTATTCAAATGCTGTTCGCTCTCAAAATAGACTAGAGAAATGAGGACAGTTGATCGCATCCTCATAGAGGCTTAGGAAACCAGCAAACACAACTGTTTAAAAGGCATATAAAATAAAATTAAGAACTTGATTTGTGCATAGACTTGGTGATACCTGTTTTGATTGCTTGGGGTTTTAAAATTTTCTGTTGTTGTCATCGTTTTGTTGTTGCTGTCATTGTCATTTTTCTTTTTACCTTTTGACTCCCTTCACTCTCATACCCCCAAGACCTTGCCTTTAGCCACTACTGATCTGTTCTCTGTATTTATGAGTGTGGTTTTGTTTTATTATTCCATATATTATATAAACAAGATCATAGAGTATTTTTCTTTGTCTTATTTCACTTAGCATGATATCCTCAAAGTGCATCTATGATGTAACAAATGACAAAATTTATTTCTTATTCATGGCTGAATGATATTCCATTATATGTATGTATATAACACAATTTCTTTATCCATCCATCCATCCATCCATCCATCCATGAATACTTAGGTTATTGGCATAGCGTGGATATTATAAATAATGCTGCAATGACTATGGGGACACATACATCTTTTCAAGTTGGTGATTTTGTTTTCTTTGGATAAGTACCCAGAAGTACAATAGAATTGCTGGATCATATCGTAGTCCTAGATTTCATCTTTAGAACCTCCATACTGTTTTCCACAGGGTTGCACCAATTTACATTGCTAACAACAGTGTCCTAGGGTTCCCTTTTCTCCAAATTCTTGCCAACACTTGCTAGCTTGTCTTTCAATGATAGCAG
The DNA here is from genome assembly GCF_036850995.1 of Saccopteryx leptura. Taxonomy (NCBI): domain Eukaryota; kingdom Metazoa; phylum Chordata; class Mammalia; order Chiroptera; family Emballonuridae; genus Saccopteryx; species Saccopteryx leptura. Next base: position 74,515,630 of record NC_089513.1, read on the forward strand.
CCATTTTAATAGGTGGGAGGTGGTGTCTCATTGTGGGTTTACTGGCTTTTCATTGATGACTAATGAGGTTGAGCATTTTTTCAAGTACCTGTTGGACATCTGTATATCTTCTTTAGAAAAATGTCTATCTATATCTTCTTCCCATTTTAAAATAAAACTTTTTTTTTTTGCTGTTGAGTTGTATGAGTTCTTTATATATTTTGGCTATTAACCCTTTATCCAATATATGATTTGCGAATATTTTCTCCCATTCAATAGGTTGTCTTTTCATTTTGTGATGGCTTTGTTTGCTGTGCAGAAGTGTTTTTTTCACCTGAGCAACCGGCCGACAGCCAGGATCAACTGCAGCCGTGTGTGAGCCATTGGGATCTCTTGCCAGATCTAGCCATGAGATCACTCTAGTCCCCATCAGACTGAGACTGCACAAGAAACTTCGAGTAAGAATTACCACAGAACCATGAGAGTTCATGATTTTTTTTTTTTCATTTTTCCGAAGCTGGAAACGGGGAGGCAGTCAGACAGACTCCCGCATGTGTCCGACTGGGATCCACCCGGCATGCCCACCAGGGGGCGATGCTCTGCCCCTCTGGGGTGTCGCTCTGTTGCAACCAGAGCCATTCTAGCACCTGAGGCAGAGGCCACAGAGCCATCCCCAGCGCCAGGGCCATCTTTGCTCCAATGGAGCCTGGGCTGCGGGAGGGGAAGAGAGAGACAGAGAGGAAGGAGAGGGGGAGGGGTGGAGAAGCAGATGGGCGCTTCTCCTGTGTGCCCTGGCCGGGAATCAAACCCGGGACTCCTGCACGCCAGGTCGACACTCTACTGCTGAGCCAACCGGTCAGGGCCCATGAGCACGGACCATCTTTCCATTTATGATATTTTTGTCTGCTTCAATTTCTTTTGTCATTGTCTAATAGGTTTTAGTGCACAGGTCTTTCACCTTCTTGGTTAAATTTATTCCTGGGTATTTTATTCTTTTCTGTGTAATTATAAGTCGAATTTCTTACCTGACTTATCTTTCTGATATACCTAATGATTTTGATAAAAATATATTATAATACATCATAAAATGTGTATTTCAATGTGTTACATATCATATTTCAATATATAAAAGAATACAGATGTCAGTGAAAACTCAGCTAACAGTCATTCTGTAGGAATACTGAATTCACTTTACTTAAATTCCAAATAATTCCAACAGCCTGCATTTTCTTTCTAGATATGAGTGTACCCCACACCTTGCTCACTTAATATCCCCCACATGGAAGGAACTTGCATGGGCAGAGACGGAGAGAAGTCAACAGCTCCACGAAGGTTCAAGATCAGGACTTTTTGCCAAGAGCCCTCTGATACGGTGACGGGGTAAGTTAATCAGGCACAGACTGAATTTCAAACGAATTTCTTTTATGTTTCCCCGCAGTATTTTGTATTCGATTTTCAGGCAAGGGTATAAGCAAGCAGCTGTTCCCGTAAACACACCCCATGAGATATCCCTCTAAATCCATGCAGGGCTTGGAGTGCTATAAATGCTGTTTTGTCCCCTGATTACAACCCATTCAAGAAATTTTAATGCACATTTACTAGTTAAATTAAATCATTCTACAAAATAACATATCTACAGTGATGATATTTTCAAAAAAATACAACTCTTAAGGACAGGAAGTTTCTGTATCTTTATGATACTTAGTACCTTAAATGTACTTCTTAACTATATTGCTTTTTAAGGAGAGAGAGATAATTTTATTGAGAATTAGTACAAACTAAAATTTTGAAGTGTTGTATGCTATAAAAAACAATCACATTCTGGGGTTTCTTGAATGATTTAGTTTGACACTATGGCCATAGACTAATAATGTACTAACCAACATAGAAAGTTAAAACTAACCAAAGTAAACAGATAAAACCTATTTTCCATCATTGTTTTGGTGTATAGACATAGTTATATTTAGCTTGAATTTTAAATAAATACAAGTGTAAAAGATGGATATTACTTCTTTAATCAAGTGAACACAATGGCGAACTGACACACGAGAGAAGGGACTACCAAGAGAGATCGTCAGAAAACTAAAGACACGAACACATCTTCATGTTTTGCTTTTTTTAATAAAGAAAAAGACAACCCCTGTCCAAGTCATTTTGAAGACTAACAGGGAAATGCATAAGGACAGGCAACCTTTGATTATTGACTTAAGGAGACGTAATGAAACAACACTGTTAGAACCACCCCAAGGTTCCCATGCACGTAATGCATGTTGAGCAAAACATGATTTACTTGGGATTAAAATGATTTTTTTTTTAAGACAAGAAAAGTAAAATCTGTTTGAAATCAAATGCCTTAAGTTATAAAATGTTGCACATAACATAAAGAGAACATATAATTTATTTAAACAAAGGAAAAGGGATACTAGACAAGGTTATTGATTTTTCTTTTTCTTTTGAGCCTTTAGGAGATTAACTATTAGGCTTTTATAAAAGCTCATTGCATCATTTAAGTTACCTTCCAAAAAAAGTCTAGAACAAAATTCATTTACTTCCTACCCAACACCATTTCAAGATATATGAGCTCTTGAAAGTCAGACCTCGTTTGTAATTTTGTAAATGATGACTTCTTTCATGGGTATTGGAATATCAAAATATTAAAAATGTTTAATATTAAATTTGAGTCCCCACTGTGCCACTTGCTACCCATGTCACCGAGCGTTCGTCATGTACCATTCTGAATCTGGTTCTACATGATCATATATAAATATGTTCTCTGCATCAGGTTGCTACAGTGGTAACATGAGGTGACCCCCCCCCCCCAAGGCTCTTGGTGTGGTAAAGGCATTGGGTATCCTCAATAAAAAGTTGCAGCTGGTTACACTTGGGGTGATCATTTCCAACCAATGTTACTTCATAATTTATTTTCCTTACCTCTTTCTCATTTTGGGGTTATATGTTTAGTCTAGCTGAACTCAAATAGAATGTTGGCTGCATGGGTTTTAAAATGAGAGAACTGTTCAAGACAAAACAGCCTAACAATTTGTAACATCCTCGTAACAATACTGAATCTTTATGACAGGTTCATAGCTGTAAACACTAGTGGATGATGTGTCCAGAGTCACTATCTTTCAATCTATGCCCCATAATTCCTCCGTAATCCTCAGTGGGGGGTTAAGGGGAAGGTGGGGAAAGGTAGTTCAAGATCATTCGATCTTTTAAGCCTAGTAGTTGGGAGCCACAGAAGATCAACCCTGGTTCATTGCAGACTAGCAGTTCTTAAACTCTGAAGAAACACCCAAGTTACCCATTGTGACAATCTCATCACAATCCCTTTCAGCATGACTACTTTCTGTACAAGTCAGTCACCATTCCAGAGGGATGGGTGTGCCAAAAACATAGCTTCGAAAAGTAACATGACTCTTCCTCACTAATGACTAATTTTCCTTGCTAGTCTCACACTATATATCAAAGAGTAATAAATGTTGTGGGATCAGTACCGATTATAACATGAGTCTCCTTTTTCTTCCTACAAATCAAGCAAAGTTGTTTGCATGTCCTTGACAGTCCCCCAAATAGAACGTACTCCTAACTGAATGCTTGGCATGTCCCTTCTTTTTTTAAACTTCTGCATATTAAAGATTATGAAACAGATTTTAAAAACCATGCCCCCTCCCCAGAAAGCAGAAACAGAAAGACCTCCAGACTTCTTCACATTGCTCTGAGGGGCCCACACACTACTGAGAAACGGGCAATCCCACACTTGGCTGGTGGGATCCTAAACCCATCAAATATGTTTGGAAAGCAACTCATCAATATGTTTGTAAAACTCTAAATACATGTAGACCCTTGTAATTTATCCTAAAATATATGATAAAATGCTGACAAAACTCTTTGCCCAGTATTTTTGTTGAAATATTATTTGTAACAGAGGTAAACTGAAAATACCCTAAATATCCAGTAACAAAGTTACAGTTAGATAAATTGTGCTTACAGTAATATATTACACCATTTGCAATACATGAACTAATATTCTATAAGTATTTTAAAAGTTGTTTAAATTGAAGGTAATATAATGTCACTTCAATGACAGCTCCATACTTCTGCTCTGGAGAAGGATCCTAATCTCAAAAACCACAGGTTACCTAGGTGATGCTGAGTGGGTGGATACTTAACTTCTCTGTCCCTCTGGTTCCTCATCTGTAATATGAGGAAAATCATATGATTCACCTCATTGGGTTGTTGTGAATAACAAAAGCAATATTGCATTTAATGTGATTATAGCACACCCAATGCAAAACCAGTCGATATTAGCTCTTAATATTCCTTGTTTAAAATTAGGCCATCTAAATCTGTCTGTGATTTGAACACACATATAAAAAGATTTATGTGAATTGCACTAATATGTTCAAAGGAGTCATCTTTTCATGGTAAGGTTGTCGCTGTGTTTTCATATGACTTTTGCTCCATTTTCTGCCCTTTTATACATTTAATGCTTTTTTAGTGAGAAAAAGTTCAGTTATTTTTAAATTATCATTTACATTTAAATTGAAAATTAATACCTCTGAAAATTTTTGTAGACAGTCTCTACTTCCACGTCAACTCTATTGTTCAGTCACAAATTGGAGTTACAGATTGTATTGACCAATCATTTGTTAGAGGCCAGTATACTTTCAAAAGAACTGATAGAAATACATTTTAATATACTCATATCTTCTCAATTAATTCAATAGCTCTCTGTCTTGCTCTGTCTTTCCCTCTCTTACTAAAACGTACAAAGTCTCTGGACTAGTCATAAAGCATTCTACTTGCCATTATTCAAAGACTGCATTTCAAAACTAATCAGCATAAATGAAGGAGGAATTCAAATATAAAATGGCTTGTTCCACTGAATTTGTCTATTTTTTAACATCCCCTTTGCTATTCTGTCAGTGAATTCCTCTTTGGTCTAGGCCACTTAATGGTTATTTCTAGCGTCATTTTGAAAGTTATAACCTCAACTTGTATCTACGATTTCCAGCTTAATTGGCCCACAGCAAGACTGCTCACTGCAATTACCCTAGCCAGTGTCAATAACTAATCATTATCATTTCAGCATCAATGGCAACTTTAATAGGCATGAGCAAAAAAGGTTTATAATAGCACTTAATTTTTGGAATGCTGAGTTGTAAAAAAAAGTAGTTTCACAGGGAGAAAGCAATAGCATATGTTATATGGAGTTGCTTATTTTCTTTTTATTTTGAATCTTACTTAGTTTATGTGGTATTAAGAGGGTTCAATGGAGGCAATGAATCTCAACTCTACCCTGAAAATTACACATACGCACACAAAACAAAGCATTGTGCTACTAACAACTCAAATAAGTGGAACTTATCAAATCCTAGAAGTGATACTGATGCATGAAGCCCAATATCATAAGATTGATTCACTCCCATAAGCCTGCCGTCTCATTAACTAAACTACAACTCTTGGTGCATTAAATGACACTCTCCTCTCCCGAGAGAACACCTTTCAAAACTGAGGACTCTTTATTTTGATAAATAAGGGACAAGCTGTACTGTTTATGTACCCTGCTTCCCAAAGTGGACCTGTTTTGGGATACATTTGATCGACTTGGTTTTCATTGCAAAGAATTCCCATTCACCTGTCTTTTGTGTATGACCGTTACCACTGTGGGAAGTAAATTCTTGGCGTACTCTGCAATAGAATGGACACAGACAGAAGATAGCAACGCAGCAATGTTGAGCCAAACGCCAAGGCAAATCTGGGACAACAGACGGGAATTCAGCGGGTATCTGGAAGTTCACGCCTACACAGAGCATGGAGCCCAAAACCAGTGAGCACAGAACGCCACGCTGAGACCACCAGTTGTGCACTGGGAGGGCAGCTTAGCGGGGTCCAAGAGCCACAGGGCTGGATGGCAAGGGGACTACAGGCTGCAGGAACCGTAACAAAAGGGGAAAAATTAAAAGGCAAAAAACCAACACAAATGGTGGTGGTACTATGAACAAGAAGGCAGGGTAATCATGTAAGAAAATAAACTGAAACTCTTATGTCTAGAGCATAAGAAACTCCAGGGAATAATCTAAGTATCTGTGTGTGGACTAGCAGGGAAGAATAATTTGTGTCTCAGTCAAGCTTTGAACCCAATCAATGATTGTCTAATACAATATTGGCTGGAATAAGACTTAGTTGCCAAGTTTAGACAATTGAAGGACTTACAATAGGAGTAAAATTTCAACATACCCAAAGGGTGACAGCAAGTCTGGTGAGACTGTAATCCATCTGGGTATCATCAAAGAACATGACCTTCCAAGGTCAACATGCATAGCATCAAATTCTCGCTAGACCACTTGCCATCAGGGTGGCTACGGGAACATCATTTCTCTCCACTGGAACTCAGTTTTTCGCTCTCCAAACGAGGAAAAGAATTCCTACCTCAAATGTTATTGGAAGACTGAAGGGTGTCTGCAAAGTACTTGGCCCATGAAAGATTCTTCACAAATGAGAGTTATTTTTATTAATATTAAATCTGGAGATAATTTGAACCTAAATAATTAAGCAGAAATGTACTGCTTTAAAAAAATGATGAATTTTTACTTTTTATTTCTTTTTAGCCTCCTTACAATGATATGTCATCAGGACCGGACTCCTTGCTTTTTGTTTCTGCACTAAACTGTCACAGGTCTTTGTCTCAATTTCTCAAAAAGCTCCTGTTGCTCCACTGACCATCAGAGCCTCCGCAGCCACAAATGAACTAGGTGTCTGTAGGCTTGTTCCCAGGGCTATGTTTTATTCCATTGATCACGTTGTTTATTCCTGTGTTAACACCACAATGTCTTCATTTCTTCTGCTTTATAATAAGTCGTAAAATAAGATAGAGGAATTCTTACCCTTGGTACTTAATTTTTTTCTAAGATAATTCTATTTTTCGTTTTGTTTTGTTCTGCTTCGCATGTTTAAATAAACCAGTGGTTTTCAACCAAAGGGGATTTTGTTTCCCAGAGGACACTGGGCAAAATAAATCAAGGCCATTTTCTGTCACTACTGGAAGGTTATTACTGGCATTTAGGAGCTAAAGGTCAGGGATGCTGCTGAACACCCTACAATATACAGAATGGCCCCAGATGAAAAAGAATTATCTGCCTATCACCAGTAGAGCCACTATTACTTCTTCTACACAAATAGACAAAACCTGGTAACACCTTCTATGTCTACTGACAGGTAAGTAAATAAACAAAAGTGGTTTAGCCATACAGTGAAATACTATTTAGTCATAAAAAGGAATGAATTATAACCTGACCAGGTGGTGGCACAGTGGATCGAGCATCAGACTGGGACGTGGAGGATCCAGGTTCGAAATCCTGAGGTCCCTGGCTTGAGCGCGGGCTCATTTGGTTTGAGCAAGGCTCACCAGCTTGAGCCCAAGGTCGCTGGCTTGAGCAAGGGGTCACTCGGTCTGCTGTAGCCCCTCAGTCAAGGCAGATATGAGAAAGCGACCAGTGAACAACTAAGGTGCCACAATGAAGAATTGATGTTTCTCATCTCTCTCCCTTCCTGTCTGTCTGCCCCTATCTTTCCCTCTCTCTGTCTCTGTCACAAAAAAATACAAAAAAAATAAAATAAAAAGGAATAAATTATTGAAACATGCCACAATATGCATAGCTTTCAAAATAACAATGCTGAGTAAAAGACGCAGATGGAAAAGAAGGACATGTTCTATGATTTCACGTCTCTAACACTCCGGGACATGTGGATGGACAGGGAAGCTTATCAGTGGTTGCAAGTGAGGTTGAGGGAAATGAATGGTGGCCTCAACAGATTACAAAAGTACACAATAAAAACTCTGGGGCGATGGGTATGTTCACTATCTTACTTGTGGTGATGGTGTCATGGGTATAATTTAGGTCCAAGCGTACCACGGTGCACACTTCAAATATGTGTAGTGTAGTGTGCACTACTTGTCTCTGAATAAAGCTCTTTTAAAAGACTATCTCAAAACCCACACAACACAATAGTAGTTTATACCAGTTGTATTGGCAAACAAAAACATAGATCATGATCCCATAATAATAGAAGCTTTTCTATACCACTGTTGGGCAATAGAACGTGAGCACCAACAAAGGCATGGATGATTTTTGCTTGTTTTGTTCACTGATTTACCCCTCAGTCTGAGAATAATGCCTGGCACAGATTATGCTTAATGAATATTAATTTAACACTTGAATAAATGAACGAAGAGTATATCAGTACATTTTGACATTATGTTTTATGGCTGACAGTGCTCTTTCACATGAGCCTGTAATTTCTTGTATCTCGCACTTGCTCAAACATGCCAGGAGGCACGTACAAAAGCATTCATTAGCAGTGCTGTAATAACAAAAGCTTCAAAAGATACAAATTTTGATCGCAGGTAAATGACAACTTGACAACATATTCGTGCAATGGAATACCATAATTCAAATGACAGGAATTGCTAGTTACATAAAGAAAACTCTCTGATGCATTTATTTCACTACTAAAGTAGCGAAGCAATTGTGAAAAACTGAAATGTAACAAGACAAAATTTAGAATTGTGACGACCCTGGTGTTGAAGAGGAGCAAGATGTGAGTGGAAAAAGCACACACGGCCATGTTACCATGTTCTAGCTCCTGATATTATTTGTTGCACCTTATTTATCTGCATTGCAGTTATTATTTTACACACACCAGCTATCCCACAAAAATTAAATCACTGTAAGGAAAACTAGGTGTTCCACGTGTAACAGCCCTGGAGTGAGAAATGTAGGTGGTTAGTTGTTCTGGGATGTGGGGATGGGGGTGGGGGGTTGAAGCACTGAATAGAGGAGACTTCATCTGGTCTGCCAACACTCATGTTGACTTCCATATTTCTCCCAAGATGCTTCTTGGATGTTTAAGACAACAATAATTTTTCTTCATTTTTTCCCCCTGAAACCATTGGGCTCCTTTGCTCCATGGGTCAGGGATATGTGTGAGGGCTAGGAAACAGGCCAGCCCTGTCCCAGATCTTGATTTAACCCTCCGTATCCCCAACTGCTGGGGCTCCAACTGATAGAACGCCCTCAGCCCACACAGAATGTTTCTGGTTCCCTCTCTCGAGGGCTGTGCTTTTCTCTTCCCTGTTTTCCATCATTGACACTCTTTTCCCTAACTCTGACCTCACACAGTTTTATCAAAACCTCATTTCCTTTGATACCTCTGCTCCCCTTACTTTATACAACATCCCTAAAAATTCTTAATCTATGTATTTAAAAGAATCCCCAGAGGGAGAAGCAATACACACGAAGCTCAGTCTCCTATCTTGAACTGGACATCTTCAATTAGCTTCCATTGTAAACATAAGCACATACAAAAAACAAAACAAAACAAAACAAAAAACCCAACCAAATCTAAATAGACACGATGTTCCGGACAATCAGCTGTTTTGCGTGATTGTATTTTTCTCTTTACTAGGCTAGCGGAGAATGCCTGTCTTTCAGAACACTATCTCTTGGCTACTCCATCAGAACCTAGATCTGCCTGACCTGTGGTGGCGCAGTGGATAAAGCGTCGACCTGGGATGCTGAGGTCGCAGGTTCGAAACCCTGGGCTTGCCTGGTCAAGGCACATATGGGAGTTGATGCTTCCTGCTCCTCCCCCCTTCTCTCTCTCTCTCTCTCTCTCTCTCTCTCTCTCTCTCTCTCCTCTATAAAATGAATAAATAAAAAATCTTAAAAAAAAAAAGAACCTAGATCTAGCTTTGCTGTAAGAAACACAAGCCACATAGAGTGGTGACCTAGAAGTGATCTGGTCAATAACGTCACCTGAGCAACCGGCCGACAGCCAGGATCAACTGCAGCCGTGTGTGAGCCATTGGGATCTCTAGCCAGATCTAGCCATGAGATCACTCTAGTCCCCATCAGACTGAGACTGCACAAGAAACTTCGAGTAAGAATTACCACAGAACCATGAGAGTTCATGATTTTTTTTTTTCATTTTTCCAAAGCTGGAAACGGGGAGGCAGTCAGACAGACTCCCGCATGTGTCCGACTGGGATCCACCCGGCATGCCCACCAGGGGGCGATGCTCTGCCCCTCTGGGGTGTCGCTCTGTTGCAACCAGAGCCATTCTAGCACCTGAGGCAGAGGCCACAGAGCCATCCCCAGCGCCAGGGCCATCTTTGCTCCAATGGAGCCTGGGCTGCGGGAGGGGAAGAGAGAGACAGAGAGGAAGGAGAGGGGGAGGGGTGGAGAAGCAGATGGGCGCTTCTCCTGTGTGCCCTGGCCGGGAATCAAACCCGGGACTCCTGCACGCCAGGTCGACACTCTACTGCTGAGCCAACCGGTCAGGGCCCATGATATATTTTTGTTGAAAACCAGTACATTTTGGAAGGGTTAGATACACAGCGACTGGTAACATACACATCTTCATGAGTTTTACAGTTAAGTGAAGAAGACACACAAGTAGATTCTAATAACCCAAGGTAGTAACTATACAATGATAAAAGCGTGTACAAGATGCTATGGAAAAAACAGACAAACAAACTGAAAAACCTTGAGAGAAGGTACCGGGGAGAGGGGCCAGGAAAGAATGTCTGGATAAGCTGACATTTAAAATGAAACTACAGGGAGGATAAACATTGTTTCGGCAAAAGAAAAGCTAGTCATCACTTAGAAGAATGGTCTTAAGGGAATTACAGTATTAAAGTTTTACTGGATTTAAATAATTGGGAGACCATGGTTAGAAATGAGACAAAAGAAGAAATCAAGAGGCCATCCCATTCAGGGTCCCACCTAAGGCATTTTGAGGATTCTACACCTGGTCATGTAGAAGACGGGAGGACACTCTCAAAGAAGCCACGTGGCCAAGCTAAGAAGCAACGTGACCAAATTTGCCTTTCAACCGAAGGTTAACGGCAGAAGTACAAGAAAAACTGGTGGCCAGGTCAGAGGAAAACACCATTGTATTAATGCCGGTGATGTGCAAGGAGGTTTTGGTGCAGGTCTCCACGGAGAATAGATGGATCTCGAGATAGTACAGAGAAAAATGAACAGAATTGTTGGCAGATGGAACGCAGGGATAAAGATGAGGGCATCAAGTGTGACTTTCATGCTTCTTGCTTTGCAATGGGGAAAAAAAAATATGTGCTACAAATGAATATGATTGAGGAAAAAATATCGATTTGAAACATTGAGTTGGAGGTGCCCGTACGAAGTCGAATGAGTGATATCCAGCAAACCTCGCGTATATAAATATCATGCATGAAGGAATTAGGGTTGGAAACTCGCTCATTCGTTCACTCCTTAAATCATTATTGATTAAGTGACTGCCAGGTGCCAGGCACTACTCTGGGTGATTAGACTACAGCAGAACAGCAAACAAAGAGCCTTCCTTGTGGAGAATATATTCTGATAAAGGAGACAGACAGTAAATAGCCAACCTAATTAAAAATAATAAATAAATAGAGAAGGAATGAGGTGTTATTTTAGACAGGGCAGTTCGGAGAGGTAAGGAATCCAGGTGGATACAACTTAAAAGCAAGCAGGGCAGAAAAGTCACCTCAAGCAAGAACGGAAGGCAAGAGGGGAGAAAAAGGAAAGCGTGTCAGCACTCGAACAGGTCAGAGACATTAGAAAGCGAATCGAAGGCCATCCTTACCTTTATAACAAAAGGTGAAAATTTACTCAAGGGTTTATAGAACCTGCTGGATAATCTTCCCGCCCCCCCCCAAAAAAAACAACAACTAAGTCTCTCAGTGTTATGTGATCAATAAAAATCAAAATCAGAGGCTGTTTTTAATGCAATGGAACATCTCTGGAATGTTGGCGCAGTATAACAAGCATGGAAGAAGTACATCATGTGATCTTTTTACCAAAACAATACTAACACCAAACAGTCAGCTCAAACTGAATTCGTTATATCACTAAGAACTTCCTTTTGTAATACTGGGCCTAAGTGTTTAAAAAGTCACATTCTTTGTTCTAGATGTTGTATCATATATGCAGACCATTTCATAGAAGCTTATTTTTATGCATGCCTCTGTTGACAGTATTGGCTAAAATTTGTGCAGTGCTTAATAAATTTCAAAGTAATTTTGTACTTATTGTAGGAATAGAAGGCTAACTTTAATTGGATACATAAATATCAAATATTTTCCTATGCATATATTGAAAGCACAATTATTTCTAAATCTATCCTATGCATCACTTTTTTTTCATTTTGTTCTAAATTCGAGTCACCAATTTAAGTTACAGTAACCTACCTGAAGTGACTATGAAAACAAAAGTAGATATACCATTTCCTTTCTATAACAGGACTCTTTGAAATAGCTAATATAGGACACCAGCTACAAAGAGCTTCGTGGACCTTTTTCCAAGGAAAAGTGTTGTGTAAATTGCTATGTACAGATAAGATACAAAGTGGCTCACAATATCATCAGGTTAATTGGGTGGAAATATAAGATCACTTTACAACAAAACAAATGGCTAACTACAAACACTGTCAGAATTACATTTAAGAAAAACTGCCATTTTATTTATTTTTAAAAGAGCAATAGAGGAAGTATTAGGGCATTGGTGAATTTCTTTCATTTAGTTACAAATATTGTTTTTCAGTGGCATGTACAAAGGAGTTTTTGGTTTATTACTAAACTTGACTGTTCTCTCAAATGACTAAGCGTCTCTTATGGCAAGCATGTTGTAAGTATTCTAAGATCATCTGTTTTCCTTTGTAATATCAATGCCATACATTGCTTACTTCAGTGTTTAAGTATTATCATCTATCACATTTCTCTAGCACAGTTTCAAAGAATCTGTCCTCCCATTAGCTCATACGTATAATATCCAGACAAAATCGATGCAATGTGATGGAAATCCTTGGCAATTATAACTTTCGAAAGTATTTGAATCCTGAGATTCATTTTTGTATTAAAAAGTATGAAGTTTACAGTTAAAGATGGTAGAGATTGTATACACAGTCTGCGTCTGATAATTCAAACAATTTATCATCTTTTTAATGTGAAAGCAATGTTTATAGCTCCAGTTCACATATTGGAATCTTTAGGAAATATCATTTCTAGAAAAATCAAAAGACATAACTCAAAAGGTATTCAAGGCATGGCGGCATGCGAGGGAGGTTTCAGGGTGGTGGCCAACTCCTCCCCACCTTTTTATCTTATGCGACACTCATGTTTTCCAGCCTCTAAGAAATAAAGTTGTTTAAGAATAGTTAAATGATGCACGGTGTAAGAGTAAGCCTTTCTCTCTCTCTCTCTCTCTCTCTGCTTTTAGGAGGCAGCTCCCCTGCCTTTTGGCTTGAGCTCTAGAAAACAGCAGTATTCTGAAGCTTAGAATAATCACTTTTCCTATCCCACCGTCCATCCATCATTGAATTCTTCCTCAGGCATAAACAGGAGTCTAATTGACAAGGAAATTATATTTCTGAGTATTGTTGTGTGTGAGGGGTAGAGATTTCAGCTGTGGGGAGTCACTAATAGAATATTCCATTTAAAAGTAAAAAGAGAGAGAGAGAGAGGAAGAGAGAGAGCCTCTGAATTTATTTATGCAGAGTATTTTCAGATGACAAAAAGCCCTAGGTAGATAAATACACATTAATAGTATCCAAACAGATTATTCCAAAAGCTATTCATAAATGGCAGTGCATATGTGCATATATATAACAGCTATAGACTTTGTACCTTGGACAGAAAATGCACACGGATAGTCTGCACTGCAAAGTTTGTTTAAAGCAATAAATACGATTATCAAGTCCTCTGTCAATGACAGCAGAAGGTTCCAGGCACTGTCTGTTTCATAATCCTGATTCTAGCTGGCTCTCACTTCTCTGCAGCTCAAGTTGCCAGCAAAGGCTGAACTGGAGCTGGAGAGTCAATCCTTGTTTGGTTAACAAATTCCCCCGCAAAAGATCCCCCCAAGCCCCCAGGAGCCGTAGTGATGTCATATCCGCTGTCCAGGTCTCCACACCTCTCCCAGCGCTCACTCCCTTGATCCTGTTCTTGGGTTAAAACTTTTGAGGTGGACTGGCTGGAGAGCAGCAGGCGAGGTGCGGGGAACCGGGGCGTGCAGGTTGGAGGCGCTTCAGCACCGCGGCCAGCGCCCCGCGGCGACCCACCCCGGCCGGCCGCGAGCTCGTGCGCGGACTCCCAGCTCCTCCGCTGCGATGCCTGCGGAATGATCGCCCCCCAGGGCGGCTGCCGGTGCTGCTGCTGCTGCCGCCACCGCCGCTGCCGCTGCCGCTGTTGCTGCTGCTGCTGCTGCCGCCGCCGCCTCCTGTGTCTCCACTCCGCTCTGACGGGCAGGCAGAAAGTGCAACTGGAGGGGAAGGTCTCCGCAGTGACACTGGAGTGGCCACAGAAGCGCGAGTAACGAGAGGGGGCCCCGGACCCAGATCAGAATGCAGGCGGCGTCCAACCTGCTCAACGTGCTGCTGCTGGCTCTGCTCGCTGGATTCGAGCCTTCCAAGGTAGGGCCACTGTTTTAACTCTCGTCTGAAATCGAGGTGCTATGGGAGAACAGACCGACCGAGAATGCAAATACATAGAGCTGCCCCCCCCCCCCAATAAATAAAAAGACGGCAGGAAAAGCCAGCTGTCCCGGCTAGCTTGTGATGCCTGGCGTTGCTGGCAGGGCTTGGAGGAGAACGAGGTGAACTACCCACCCTCCCTCCCTCCCTCCCGGGGGACTAGCCCTTCGAGGTGGGGTCTGGGTCCGGGCGGGGGGGGGGGGGGGCAGCGCGGGCAATGCGGCTCTCCGGGGGCCCGGAGCTCCTTCTGGGTCCCAGGGCTTGGCGTGCCGCCCTGGAGTCGCTGGGGTAACACGGAGGAGTTCGGGGCGCAGACAATGCAACGTGTAAACACGGGTTAGGAGCCGGTGAACCGTCTCTTTGTTGGAAGCGGAGGAGCATTTTATTTTATTTTATTTTATTTTTTATTCCAAGCGGATCCTGGTCGGGAATACTCTCATGGCAGACGTGCTGCCAGTTGTGTCCGAAAAAAAAAAAAAACCACTGGGGATGTTGCTCGTAACACACACGCCTAGGCGGAGGGGCAGGGCTCCCCACAGACCTCCCTGCGCCGCTGGGGAAGGGGGCTTGTGTTTATTCCCCGCTTTCTCTTCATTAAGGGAATTAGGGGGCACCGAGGAAGTTCTGATGACCAGTGATGAGAAACAGGAAGTGAGGACCTTATCAAACTAGGAGGGCCCGAGGAAAGATGTCTCATCCCTGTTGAACTCTGAAAATTAGCCAGCCCTGGCAATGAAAGTGAACGCTAAGCTCTTTTTATAAGGAAAGAAAAGAAAAAAAAAAAAAAAAAAAGGCAGGAAAACCAGGAGGAATGCTTTTAACAGTGTATGAGAAAAAAACCTGGATGATCAAGTCAGATAGTTGGAGAGCTTCAGCCTTATAAGGAAATCTTAATTACCGGGAATAAGAGATAAGGCGGTCTGGTAAAAAAGAGTAAGAAGTTACCGTTTTAAAAATCACGTTACTTATTGAACTGGGCAAGAGCAATGGGACACAATTGGAAAAAATGATGCTAGGTGACCATACCGTGGAAAGCTGTGTTTTTGGAATGCTTGTTATTTTTAAAGCTTTGCTACATCACCTGTGCGGTGGAGAGGAAATTAAGTCTCCATAATTGAATGGAACTAATTAAGATGTAAGTAGGTATAATCTAATACGGTGGCTGACTATTTTTAGGCCTTAGACAGTAGTAGGCAGTGAAAACTTAGAATCATGTCATATACTTGTAATTCCTTCTGGGCAGTTTTCATGTTTAGAGAGAGATCTGATGAGAATACAATCATTTTATTCTAGAGCTATGGTTGTGCTCCTATTGTCGTTAACATCTTCAGTGTGAATGCTATCTCAGTGGTCTCGATGGAATGTGTAGCCTACTAAGGGACAGCTTCAAAGCATTTTACATATAGGTAAAAAAAAAGTGCTTTATATTTTCTGAATCTTTGTTTTTTTCTCACCTCTGGATATATAGAGACACAGTCATTGTCACTTTATATTATATGTTGGTTAAAACTTTTCAACACATTTCATGGTATCCCCCCCCCCCTTTGGAATATTCTTGGCAGAAGAATTTAAAAAGCCAAATCTAATCACTGAGTTACTGCAGGGAAAATAGAAAAACAAAAACAAAACACTTGACTTAAAATGAGTTTTGTCATTCCTTAAAATGAATTCAGATATGGAGTGCTTTACTACCGCCTTCATATGGGATTGGTCTGACATCTTTAATGCACAAATAGCTTCACGTCTAGCACCCTCTTCTTTCCCGAATTAAATATCTATAAACAAAGAAGAGCGTCTGTTAAGTACTGAGATAAATCCTCCAAATAAATGACCCACTTCGTAGTCAGTATCATCTTTTGTGGTAGTGATCGGTTTATCTCCGGGTCTTCAACAATGTGAAACTTTTCTGAACCGGGGCTGCCCTGGCACAGCCCAGCTGAGAAATTCAGGAAGAAAGGCACATTAACTTCTCAAACTGTCCCTTTCCAGCTTCCAGACACTGCCACACAGTGTGCAAAGAGGGGAAGACGGCATTGCTGCTATGCCACATCTGACAATATAGAGGGAGAATATTAAAATGTTCCTAGCAAGTGGCTTTCGATGTTGTGAAACGTGTTTGGATTAGGAGACCAAATACTGCTTAAAAAGTGAAGAAAAGCTCCTTTTGTATGGTTTAGTAAACTACTGTCCATCACAAATGGTACCATTCAGTTTTCAAATTAATTGTCAATGAGGTTATAAACTAGAAATGGTCTCAATTTTTATTTTGTTATTGTACTGACTACTTAAAGGCTTGCTTAATAAAATCAGCATGCATAATGCAAATTGTATTTAGTGAAACAGAAATTAGGAATCCATTAACAGAGTACCACACAAGGCCACAGTTTTGGGACAAATAAGTAATAATTAAGTGATGACACTTGAATGTAATTTTAAACAGCTGATTTGTTAATACTAATACAATAGAACTGACATATTTCATCATAACATTTTTAAAACAAATGTATTTAGGTGTTCTTCTATAGCATTACACTTTATGCTTTTAGTAAGCATATATATAATTACACATAGGTATGTTGGCAGAACAGGAAAGCTCTTAACATTGACTAGACTTTTTGTTCAGGTATAGGATTGCTATATACCAAATATTGTAAATCTAAACCTCTGAGAATGCATATTGTATATTAATTTATCTGAAAACAAAAAAGGCTTTCTAACAACATTGCCAACTCCATGTCACAGAATACTATGTAACATTTATGTTTATGATCATTTTTCCTGACATTGAGACGGACAGATCCTAATGATATTTTATAAAGTGCTTAAGTATCGCCATCTTATGGTAAGATAAGTAACTTGAAACTCAATTTTATCTTTAAATGGTAAAAAAAAAAAAAAAAAAAAAAAAAATGCCCAAACTCCTCTATTGATAGGATGAACTTACTTTCAGGACATACTTATTACTTTCTTTTCTCTCATTTGATACATCAGAAAATTAGCAAGATCGGTATTTTCTTCTGGCAAAGAAAGGTGACTCACTGCTAATTATTTGTATTTTTATACAGACAGATGATCAATTTTCCTCTCAGGAAAATTATGAGAATTATGCGTTCTTAATTAAAATCTTATGGACAACTTTCCAGTTCCATTTAGAACTCGGGGGTGTTATCACTTTGCCTATTTTGAGAGAGATCAATTAATTTCATTTGTAATGGAATGTCTGAAGTATAGACAATATGCCAAACCATCATTTATTCAATAAGTTAAAAAAAAAACCCTGAAAGCTTGTAGGAATTCAATTCTTGCTCAGTTTTAAAGAGAAAGGTTAGTTTCTTTGTAGGAAATTCCTGAGGGCGACTGCTAGATGGCATCTCTGTGCTTTTAAACTGAAGACGACCAGTTCAGCAATGACCTTGATAGCACGAAAGTGAACCTTTTCCTTTCACAAGGTTTTTAGCAAACCCTCATTTGAACGTAATAACACAACAGTCACTGCCGTGAGTCAGAACCATGAATTTCTCTGTTCGGCGCTGCTGAATTTGGAAGGGAGGAAGGAGCGTAAATACACAGGAGCCCGTGCGGATTTCAAAGAGAGCGTGTACCCTGGAGCCAGACACTTGAGTCACAGTTAAAAAAAAAAAAAAAAAAAGAGGGGGCATGGCCACCGTCACACAGGGCAGTGACTGTGAACCTCAAGGCAGTCACACTTGTGTGATGAGTACATCGCAGAATGCCCTGGCATGCTTCGATTGAGAAAGCCTTGTCTTCTTCCTACAAACATATTCAAGAACTCAGCACTGTGGTCCTTGCTCCCACTAGAGACCTCCACTATAACCATGACTCAGCAATAATCCTCCCCACCCAACTGCTCTTTCCGTCTGTCCACGAGAACCCGGCCACTTAACGCTCTCTTTACACGAGACAGTTGCTTTAGAGCCATAGAAACATAAAGGGAAGGAAGAGAATTTCCATAATTATACTGTTATAAAAGGCTTCTTAACGTAAACGCGCCATGCATAAGCGCCTCTGTGTTTTAGTATTGTGAAAGAAAATCTTCAAAGACTTAAATTGGCCAGAGGTGGCTTCTGGAAATGAAATCTGGTTAATACACTCTTATAATTGTTCAATGAAGTTGATAGAAAGCAAAACCTGCTAGAGAAATCCACTGAGATCAGTTATCAGTCTGCTTTAAAACACACCTGAAATAATCTACCCTCTTCTGTAGCCACTGTGTGCCAGAGACACATCCTCTATCAACCGGACCAACTCGCATCAGAGCAGCAAGTATGGGTCCGTGGCGTGTGGCACAGCCTGTAATTACACACCAGGGAACCCGGGTGCGGTCGAAAGCCGAAAGTCTGATGCAGCCTGTTCCTGTTTTGAGAGAGCTCCTGACTCTTGCTCTCACATTATAGCCCATCCTCCTCGAGACAATTACATTTTTTATTTAGCAGAAAGTAAATATTCTTTCTCACTCCTTCCCTTGGCAACTTGAAAAGGTTAAAATTGTACTGCTCTCCTTTATTTTTAAAAAATAACTATTCCCTATATTTTGCAACTGTTCTCTTTTAAAAAAAAGACTATTGTGATGATCGACACTCTGTTGAGAAGGGACACAGAGGGGCAGGACTCAGGGTCCCTCATTTCTGATCCCCACTTTGCCACTGGTATATCTGTGAATGACTCTGGGGAAGGCGTGGCCTCAGTGCTCTCACCTGTAAAGTGGGGGGCTACCATATGTTCTGAAAACTTCTTGGCTAAACTTTCAAATGACCAACTGTGTTATGGTCTGTGTGTTTGCGCTCCCCCCCCCCAATTTATATATTGATCTAATGTCCCATGTCATGGTATTAAGATGTGAGGACTTTGCGGGTGATCAGGTTCTGTAGATGGAGCCCTCATGAATGGGATCAGTGCCCTTCTGTAAGAGGCCCTGGAGAGCTAGCTCACCCTTCCTGTCTGTGAGGACACAAGGCTTGGACCTGGAAGAGGGCCCTCCCCTGAATACACTAGGCTCCTGATCTTGAACTTCTAGCATCCAGGACTGTGAAAGGTAAATATCAGTGTCTAAGCCACCCAGTCTGGGCTATTTCATTACAAAGCATGAGTAGACTAAGGCACTTTTTAATATTTGGTTATTTCTCAAAATACTTGCATACTCTTTGGTGGCTATAGCTTGTAAGGTGATGGACTTTGTGAGATGTGGCCATTGGCCTGCCCCGGTGACATCATAAAGCTTTCACCCACTTCCTCACTCATCAGCCCCCTTCCTGCCTGCCCCCTCCCATTCATGATGCATGTACTTGGGCTTCTATC
This sequence comes from Saccopteryx leptura, assembly GCF_036850995.1. Taxonomy (NCBI): domain Eukaryota; kingdom Metazoa; phylum Chordata; class Mammalia; order Chiroptera; family Emballonuridae; genus Saccopteryx; species Saccopteryx leptura. The sequence continues at coordinate 74,535,463 of NC_089513.1, forward strand.
CATTTGCCCATCAAACTGTGCTCCCGTGGCAGAACGGCGTATCAATCTAGTGGATCTGAAAGCCGACGTGTTTCTTCCTTCAGATGTTATTAATAAGTCTTTTATTCGATGAAAAAATCTCTACTGAAAACTTCTCTTTCATATAAAAGCAATTTCTGGGGTACTGAAGAGATGTAGAAGGTATCCTGGGAGGAGCTACTTATAAAAGGTCCTGCAAATTCATTGCTGCTTCTTCTTCCCAAGCAGAAATTTAGACTGGCAATTATTAGGAAAATCTCAATCTTCATGATATAGAAAACAAGACTGGAGAAAGCTTCAGCTTAGAAGTTAACACATGGCATTTGATTTTCTTAAGTATTAATTAGCCATCTTTTTATTTAATAAAAAAAACAACAAATCGGTAATAGTGAAATTAAGAAAGGATACACAAAACCAGAGGAGTGAGTTAGGAGAGATTTGGGCTTATCTGTGCATCTGTGCTAATGTGTGTGTGTTCATGTATGTGAACAAATTATTTCACAGTGGCATTAAAATATGAGGCAACATCCAAAGCTATTTAAACACTCACCACCTTTAAATCTAAAATATGACGTTGAGACTGGTCAACTATCTACTCAGTCTGTGACACTTCTCGATTAAAAACCTTAAAGGATGGCCCTGGCCGGTTGACTCAGTGGTAGAGCGTCAGCCTGGCGTGCAGGAGTCTTGGGTTTGATTCCCGGCCAGGGCACACAGGAGAAGCGCCCATCTGCTTCTCCACCCCTCCCCCTCTCCTTCCTCTCTGTATCTCTCTTCCCCTCCCGCAGCCAAGGCTCCATTGGAGCAAAGTTGGCCTGGGTGCTGAGGATGGCTCCATGGCCTCTGCCTCAGGCACTAGAATGGCTCTGGTCGCAACAGAGCAACGCCCCAGATGGGCAGAGCATCACCCCCTGGTGGGCATGCCAGGTGGATCCCGGTCCGGCACATGCGGGAGTCTATCTGACTGCCTCCCCATTTCCAACTTCAGGGAAATAAAAAAACAAAACAACAACAAAAAAAAACCTTAAAGGATGTTTTTATTTAGCTAACAGTACGATGACAATTTTCAAATGTAAGTTTTAAAACTATTCCAAACTTATGGCAACGTAGAAGGGGGAGATGTCCATGAAATCCTAAGAACTGGTTTTTAACGTCTAACTGTGCAACTTTTCAGTGAGATCATCTCTCTACAGGTCATTTTATATAAACTGTGGAATAGATGTTATAGCAATGAATTTATACAGTTATTGGTGATGTTAGTATGTGTGAACCTATTTGAAAGCATAAAGTTCTATGCAAATATCCCACGAACCTCACTGAACCTATAACCAACTCTCACGTCTGCTGTGTATCATATAGTAAAATTATCTTGCTGTTCCTTCTTCTCAGTTTTTAGAAAAGAAAGTGTCCCATAGAACTATCAGCAGGGCTTCTCAGAACCAGCCCATAATTTTGGTCCGAGCTCCTATTTCAACATGCCACCTTAGAATTTTACATCACACTTACATCCATCCAAAAGGGCACCTCTTCCAAGCTGCTTAGGAAAAAATACAAGACATGAGGCTGAGATTTGAAACTAATCATGGCGAGTGGCTCACAGATAGGATGGATATATATGAACAGAGAATCTATCAGTGGATTAAATTACTCTTTTGACCCAGCACGCACAGTGTGGCTTCTTGTGTCTTTCCAAAGTGTATCAGTGAGAAAGTGGTGTAAGTTCTCTCTAAGATGTAAAAACATTAAAGATATTTTAAAGTGGGATTTTCTCAAATTAATCTAAAAATGTCCAGACCAGAGGGTCATTGTGTTAGCTCTTTCAGACTGGGTAGTGTAATGAATAACATTTTTAACTGATCACACACAGTTCTGGATTCCGGGAAGTCCAAGATCAAGGCACCAGCGGGGCTGAGTTTTGCTGAGGGTCATCCTCTTCCTGGGTCAGAGACGGTGCCTTCTCGCTGCGTCCTCACCCAGTCACAGGGGCTAGGGAGCTCTGTGGACTCTCTCTTATAAGGGCACTGATCCCAATCATGAGAGCTTCATCCGCACGACTTAATCGCCTCCGAAAGAAAGGCTGTACCTCCTAATACCGTCACACAGGGCAATAGGATATCAACGTATCAATTTAGGACAGAGGAGGGGCACAAATGAGCATTTGGACCATAGTGACCATGGAGGAATGACCGCTTTCTTTCTTTTTTTTTTTTTTGTATTTTTCTGAGGTTGGAAACGGGGAGGCAGTCAGATAGACTCCCGCATGCGCCCGACTGGGATCCACCCGACATGCCCTCTAAGGGGTGATGCTCTGCCCATCTGGGGCATTGCTCTGTTGCAACCAGAGCCATTCTAGTGCCTGAGGCAGAGGCCATAGAGCCATCCTCAGTGCCTGGGCCAACTTTGCTCCAATGGAGCCTTGGCTGCGGGAGGGGAAGAGAGAGACAGAGAGGAAGGAGAGGGGGAGGGGTGGAGGAGCAGATGGGTGCTTCTCCTGTGTGCCTGGGCCGGGAATCGAACCCAGGACTCCCACACGCCAGGCCGACACTCTACCACCGAGCCAACCAGCCAGGGGGAATGACCACTTCTGTGAACATCATTTCTCTGGGATTGCTTGCTTAGTCCCTCTGTCTGTCCTGGTTCTCCTATTCTGCTCAGTCAAGACTTCGGCAAAGTGCTTGAAAAGATCTGACCCTTAGCCACTTGGCAACATGTCCTCTGATATCACTCATCCAAAAGCAAGTCGACCTGAGGAACTCATGAACAGAATCTCTTTTTTTTCTGAAGTCAACCCCAGTAGATAATATGAAGGGTAAAAAACAAAAAAAAAACAAAAAACAAAACAGGTGAGAGCGGCCCTGGCTGGTTGGCTCAGCGGTAGAGCGTCGGCCTGGCGTGTGGGGGACCCGGGTTCGATTCCCGGCCAGGGCACATAGGAGAAGCGCCCATCTGCTTCTCCCCCCCCCTCCTTCCTCTCTGTCTCTCTCTTCCCCTCCCGCAGCCAAGGCTCCTTTGAAGCAAAGATGGCCCAGGCGCTGGGGATGGCTCCTTGGCCTTTGCCCCAGGCACTAGAGTGGCTCTGGTCGCGGCAGAGCGACGCCCCGGAGGGGCAGAGCATCGCCCCCTGGTGGGCAGAGCGTCGCCCCCTGGTGGGCAGAGCGTCGCCCCTGGTGGGCGTGACGGGTGGATCCCAGTCGGGCGCATGCGGGAGTCTGTCTGACTGTCTCTTCCCGTTTCCAGCTTCAGAAAAATACAAAACAGGTGAGAGCAACTCTATCGTAGGATAACCCTACCCATGAACACCTAACAGTTAAGAAATTATCGTTTCAAAAATACTTGCCACACTGTAGTGATGTTTACCTTATTGCTGTCACTTGCTACATTTTGTGTGTGTGTGTGGGGGGGGGGAGGTGGTGTCCAAGCTACAGGAATAGCTTAAGACCATTTCTCTATTAATAGTGCCAATAATTCTGCTAATAGAAATATTCAAAAAATGTTGAAACTATTAAAAATAGAGTTTCCTAAGGACATTTATCTTTTGTGCCTGGAAAACAAGGTGTTTCGGAGCATCTCTCCCAGAGCTATGCCTTCTGTCATTCCGACGCCGAGCTTTGGGAAGAATAAAAACAAGTTCGGAAAGAGGATCACAGCTGCTGCTCTGTTCGTGCGTCTGCCTCTCCCTGAAAAGCTCCTTCCCTCGTCTCCATATGTCAGAGTTCTACCTGTGTTTTGAGACGCACCTCAAATGTCACTTCTGCCACGTCGTATCCTTCCCAGACTCCCCTCACACCCCCGAGGACATGAGCCCGGAACTCCCGTGGGAGAGGTACCCGCGCGCTCTATCCCCACATCTGCGGCGCGGCACGGGGTCTACACGCCAGGGGCGTTCAAGCGACACAGACCACAATGGATTTCTTCTTCCCCCACAATTTGCAAAATACTCTAGAGCTGATCGCTCTCGTTGTCCTTATCCCTCTCTTATTGTTAATTGGAGATCCACTGTAGTGTGTCTCCTCTGCTCAATTACCATGTGGCTGAGGGCTGGCTCCGGGTCTCCGTCACTGTCATACTCCTCCCTACCTAGCAGCTAGCGCAGTGTCCATTCAGGTAGCATCTGTCACGGGTGAGGCTCACTGAGCAGATGCACAGATGAAGAAAAATAACGAGTCAAGGAACCCCCAGAAAACTTCAAGTCCTGAGGTAAATGTTGCATCAATAGAGTCTGTGTTTTGGGTCCAGGCTCCCATCAGACAAAAAACAAGGCAAGGGAAGTAAGACTGGTTTTAAGAACTTGGTGTCAAGGGCTTCAACTGTTCATAGCAGGCTGTTTGTCTGGAAGAATGCTGCAAGATCATGTCTTTTTAAATTTTTCATCGACTCCCTGTCTCTACCTCGCCATCCTTAGTCGCTGTTGTTGGCGTTTGGTAACTCTCTGGGATGCTGGCACCTGAATACTCTTGTGAATCACTTGCTGTGTTTTGTGACACTCTGTGACAAAGTTAGTAAATCCTCTTCTTCCTTGCTGGATGTATGCGTGCATTTTATTTGTACAGCTTTATAAGTCAGAATAGCTCATTAATGTGTCCTTATTGTTTTGACGATCTTTATTTGGTGTGATGCTTTATTTGAAAAATTAGTACATTATCTGAACTTATCTCTTTTTTGGAACTGAGCTATTTTTTAAGAATGTAAAATATTCTGTAGAAATTATTTTCTTACTGCACAGTCTTATACTAGTACTATATTAAAATAAATAATGTTCTCTATTTGTAATACATTACTGTATGAGCACACCACCGCCTTACAGAATAACATCAGATGATGAAAAGCAAATCTAGATATAGTGGAGTTGCAGTTATCTGAACTAGAACTTCTAAAGATAGTCAGACATTCAAAATTTTTATGATTAACTCTGTGGCTTAAAATGCTCGGAAAAGAAATGTCGTTAATACAATTGCTTCAACAGCACAAGTAAACAGCTACAGAGATAACCCCAAGGAAAAGGCCACCCACGGAATAGACCGTTCTTTTTATTTTTCAAACTATGTGGAAGGTGATTAAGAAGCATTATCCCATGATGAATAAATAGCATTACTAGAGGGAACAATCCCAGATGTCAGGATCGCTTCAAATAGAGCATCAGTATCGGAAGAGTCGATTCACTGGCACCAAAGTGTCACTGGTGAAATATGGCCGTAAAAAAGATGCCATCACTTCTGGGAATGATCTATGTCTGTGGCTGCTTAGGGAATTGTGTACGTGAATGAGCGCCGGCGGTGAGTATTTTCACACCCTCACGTGTTTCTGCGGCACGATGACATTTTAGTGCATCTACCACTATCGTCACTTAACCAGCTGACACATTGTGGGGCTCGAGACCCACTGAAGGTTCTTTTGCTAGACTGATCATTTCTTATTTATATCATGCTCCACAGAGATCCTACCCGGGACAAGAAGTTGAGTGCTAGACCAAGTCAGAGAACAAAATAAATCTGGGTTGACTGCCATCCACCTGAAGGCACCCGGGGGACAAGCAGGAGGAAATCGATGGAGGGTTAGAAGCTCACACCAAACAGGTCGCTATTCTCACGCAGAGACCTGATGCTGGGCGTGAGAGAGTTGAGAGCATTGAGAGCAGGGAATCAGGGATGAAATGACTTCACTCAGTGTCTCCCGTGGCAGCAAAGTATCATGACCCGTCCACCCCCCGTCAGTCAAAACAAGAAAGGATTCCAAGTCTAAATATGTGTCCTAAGATAAACGTGGAATAATGCTTCAAGAAGTGATGAAATGATAAATGAGCTATATGTCTGGGGGGTGAATACACTGAAACACAGTTACAAGGAAAATGAGGGCTGGGGGAGATAAGGAGTTGTTTCTACATCACGGATGACACTTTGAGACAGGATGCACACATTTGGCAATGTGTATTTAAGCATTTCAAGTGAAGTTTATTCTCCCTACCAACACCACACACACACACAAACACACACACACACACACACACACACACACGTGCGTGACTGTATTTATTAATCTGAGACCTGGTTACCCTTCTATTACTGTTGGGCATTCACTTTTAGAACAATGCCTCTTAGTAAGAAGAAACAGAAGGAGGGAAAAGGCATAAAAACGTAAGTTCACCTCCGGTCTTGACTTGCACCCGAGTTCTGCACAGGGAGACACAATAGAAACACGACTGCGCTCGGTCCGTGTGCATGTGATTGTTTGTTTTGGAAAAGATCCCGCTCAAGGGACTCAACCTAATTAATATTAATGTAACGCATAAAATGAAGAGAGAGAGAGAGAGAGAGAAACCAGAGCAAATCACAGCAAATTATAGAATAATTGGGGAATTGGAAAGTTCAGGGCTGTGGATGCAGTTCTAAATTAGGCAGGAGAAAAGCTGTCCAGTCGTATGGCTGTGGGCAACTCACTAAATTCTTTGGTTTTCATCTTCCTGTGCACAAAATGAGGGTGGTGAATCCAATGCTTTTTTTTTTTTACTGGTCCCTAAAATAGGGGTACCTTTATCTCTCTCTCTTTTTTTTTTTTTTTTTGTATTTTTCTGAAGCTGGAAACGGGGGAGACAGTCAGACAGACTCCCGCATGCGCCCGACCGGGATCCACCCGGCACACTCACCAGGGGCGATGCTCTGCCCACCAGGGGGTGATGCTCTGCCCCTCTGGGGCGTCGCTCTGCCACGACCAGAGCCACTCTAGCACCTGGGGCAGAGGCCAAGGAGCCATCCCCAGCGCCTGGGCCATCTTTGCTCCAATGGAGCCTTGGCTGCGGGAGGGGAAGAGAGAGACAGAGAGGAAGGGGGGGTGGTGGTGAAGCAAATGGGCGCTTCTCCTATGTGCCCTGGCCGGGAATTGAACCCGGGTCCCCCGCACGCCAGGCCGACGCTCTACCGCTGAGCCAACCGGCCAGGGCCTTTATCTCTTATTTATGTAACTCATCATCCATCCATTTCCTTCTGCTCACGGACCCTCAGACATGTGCGACTGAAGTAAAACACTGGCTTCTTCCATTTTACTGCTGATAATCACAGTTGATGTCATCGAGAAAGTCCTAGCCATGCACTCCTACCCATAGAGGGACACAAACAATAACTGTGAAAGAAGTCCATAAGCTTATTTTCTAGCCTGAGCATGACAGCATACTCAACACTTGTTCTGCACCCTTCCCTTTTATATATTTGCTGTTCAAGATGCATGAGGAGTAAACAAGTGGACGACATGTTTCTGCCTCTGCCTGACGGCAGTTAAAACAGACCAGACTCTTAGTTACAGGAAACGGGGAGACTGTCCGGCTGAAGCCGGCATGAAGGCAAGAGTCTCCACCGCCATGTCCTACCCGGCGATGGATGGTGAGCCTGCTTCTGCCCGTGTTTCTAGGATTGGGGAACAGGACGGTATTCAAGGCCCTGGATCATTCCAAATGTCAGCTAATTATGAGAAGGTTTCTTTTTATATTAAGTTATGATTTCTAACAATATCATCTACCATTGACTTATGATCCTATCTTTAGCTAAATATAGTAAGAAAAAAAAAGTACATGGACTGCAATAGACAGAATGTCACCCCAAAGACGTTCCCATCCTAATCCCCAGAACCTGTGAATAGGTTGCCTCACATGGCCAAAGGGGATGTGTAGATGTGGCTCAATTAAAAATCTTGAGATGGAACAACTCAAGAGAGAGAGAGAGAGAGATAGCTCTTAGAAGGAAAAGCTGAATGCTCAGAGTCAGAAAAAGAAGTGAGAGATTGTGGAAGCAGAGGTTGGAGAAAGGCACCTGAAATACAGAGAAAGGAGCCGAAAGCCAAGAAATGTAGGCTGCCTCTAGAAACTGCAAAGGCAGGAAAATGGATTCCCCAGAGTGTCCAGAAAAAAATTCAGTCTGCTGACACTGATTTTAATCTCAGAAGACTTATTCCAGACTTCTGCTCCCCAGAACCGTGGGATACGAAACTTGTGTTGCTTTAAACCACTTGGTCTGTGGTCATTTGTTACAGCAGCAAAAGTAAACTAATACATTTGTCTAGAGCAGCGATTTTCAACCTTTTTACCTCACGGCACACATATACTAATGACTGAAATTCTGCGGTACATCAAAAATATATTTTTTCACAATCTGACAAAAAAAAAATAGGCATAATTTTGATTTATTCACAGCAATGGCTATTGTTGTTTTGGCTGTTTTCATTTTTCTATTTGACACTCTGGAAAAGAGGTCAGTGGCCCTGACTACAGAGTCAGGAATAGCATGTTCTAAAAGTTCTTGTGGCACACTGTGAGATGATAATAATTAATATGCAAACAAACACAAAATGTAAGCCAAATAACAGTAGAGTCTACACTTGGGGATATTAAGATTTAAGAGACTGCCCCGGCCAGTTGGCTCAGCAGTAGAGCATCGGCCCGGCATGTGATGTTCAATTCCCAGCCAGGGCACATGGGAGAGTGCCCATCTGCTTCTCCACTCTTCCCCCTCTCCTTTCTCTCTGTCTCTCTCTCCCCCTCCTGCAGCCAAGGCTCCACTGGAGCAAAGTTGGCCTAGGCGCTGAGGATGGCCCTGTGGCCTCCACCTCAGGTGCTAGAATGGTTCCCGGTTGCAATGAAGCAATGCCCCAGATGGGCAGAGTATCGCCCCCTGGTGGGCATGCTGGGTGGTTCCTGGTCAGGCGCAGGTTGTTCCTGTCTGCCTGCCTCCCCGCTTCTCACTTCAGAAAAATACACACACACACACACACACACACACACACACACACACACAAGATTTAAGAGACCACACATGGGAATTAGGAATTACCATAAGGTCTAAAACAGGGGTCCCCAAACTACGGCCCACGGGCCGCATGCGGCCCCGAGGCCATTTATCCGGCCCCCGCTGCACTTCCGGAAGGGGCACCTCTTTCATTGGTGGTCAGTGAGAGGAGCATAGTTCTCATTGAAATACTGGTCAGTTTGTTGATTTAAATTTACTTGTTCTTTATTTTAAATATTGTATTTGTTCCCGTTTTGTTTTTTTACTTTAAAATAAGATATGTGCAGTGTGAATAGGGATTTGTTCATAGTTTTTTTTTATAGTCCGGTCCTCCAACGGTCTGAGGGAAAGTGAACTGGTCCCCTGTGTAAAAAGTTTGGGGACCCCTGGTCTAAAAATTATAAAGATGGTAAAACAGAAATGAAAAAGTGCCTATTAAAGAAGACTAGATTACACGTAATTCTAGCTGAATCACATGATAGGTTATTGTGTTCCCCAGCTGACATTTACAGCTCACAGAGGACCCTCAAAGTCACTCCTTCAACCCCTCTTCCAAAGCCAACAGCTCTCCACGCTATTTCTCAATATCTCTGGTGACACGATACTATTTTCTAGGACAGTCTCCTTTTTTTTAAATTTATTGGTGTGACACTGGTTAAGATAATTATACAGGTTTCAGGTGCACAATTCTACAAGACATCCCTGTACTCCATCTGGTGTGTTCACCCCCAAAGTCCGTCTTCATCCATCACCATCTATCTCCCGTGCTTTCCTTCTTCCCCGCCCCGCCCTCCGCCGACAGTTCAGCTCACTGCAGAGTCCTCGCAAATGAACTGGAATTTTCCTCACAGCGGTTGCCATTCATTGATTGAGGGAGACGAGATGGAATCCTTTCAAGAGCCTGTCTATTAAATATTTAAACAGTTTCCTCTGGTCTGCCTTTCTCTGGAATTGGCTTGCTCTGACGGACTGTTTAGCATGGCTCCCACTCCCTCTATGGGTGTCCCAAATACTCTCTCATTAGACGTACCTTAAGGCCAAATAAATCAAGCAGTCAACTTAAAAAGAATCAGATACAAAGTGAATCTTTTTTGTGTGTTTTTGTAAGGTAGAAATCTGCCTAGAGAATCTGGCCCTCAATGTAATAATGACATGGGTGTCATTTCTTTTTTTTTTTTTTTTTTTTTTTTTTTTGCCAGCATTGGACTTTTAAAAGCACTTGGTATCCAGTTTTTTTTTTTTACACTGGATTTATAACCGACACTGAAAATACAGGTAAACTGGCTGCTCTGATTCAGTAGAATGAGGATGATGACTCCTGCTTTTCCGTCAGTCACACGTGAGGCACCAAAGGCACCAGCATGTCCTCAGAGGAAAGCAGTTTTGTTTAGAGAGCCAATCAATGCATTAATTAATTAATTAATTAATGTATTTTTATTGTTAAGTGAGAGGCAGGGAGGCAGAGAGATAGACTCCCACATGTGCCCCAACTGGGATCTACCCAGCAAGGACCCCTATGGGATGATGCTCTGCCCATCTGGGGCTGCTGCTCTGTTGCTCAGCAAGTGAGCTATTCTAGCACCTGAGGTGATGCCATGGAGCCATCCTCAGTGCCCAGGACCAACTTTGCTCAAATCATTCAAGCTATGGCTGAGGGAGGGGAAGAGAGAGAGAAGGGGGGGAGGAGGGGGGGAGAAGCAGACGGTCACTTCTCCTGTGTGCCCTGACCGGGAATCAAACCTGGGACTTCCACATGCCAGGTTGATACTCTACTGCTGAGCCAATCAGCCAGGGCTGTGTTTACTTAATTTTAAATAACTGAGATTTTTTTTTTAGCTGTAGGACAATTTTAATGTGAAGAAAATAATTAGTCCAAAACTAAATGATTCTCAGTGATTATAATTATCACATTGACACAATTATTATCATAATAATTTTTTCAACAAATACTCATGCCTGGCACTATTCCAGGAGTTGGAGACAAAAGAATTATTAACAAGGTGTTGTTACTACTCTCAAAAGCCTTAGTATTTTCTACTGGGAGACTCGTACAGGCATACTAGTTGTTGTAGTGTTGTACAGTGTGTCCTACAGCAGAGTCTTGTCTAGGAGACAAGTAGGGGATTGACAATGGACCTCTACAGCCGACTGGGGCACCAGAGAACATTTCCTGGGGGAGGTGATACTTAAAGGAAGACCAACTTGACAGTGAAGAGAAGAAGGGAGAGTCCATTAAAAGGCATGAAGTCACAGGGAGGTAGAAGAGCATGTGAAGCTCTCAAGAGCTTTCATTTCAATTCTTCTTATGACTTCTTTTATTGTTAATTATATGGGAAGTATTGTAGGAGAAGCTGATGCAGATGAGAAACAAGGAGAGCTACTGGTGGCCTGAAGATGGTACAGAAATGATTTCTTGACTGTCACCAAGATATTGAAAGTATTTCTGGAATTCAATTACCATAACCCCAAAAAGAAAAAAACCACCATGTAGCTGTATTAGAGTTCTTCAGAGAAATAAAACCAACTGAGTGTGTGTTCTCTACATAATATATAGACATAACTTAGCCTATATGCCATATATTTCATATATAAAAATGACTTATTATAGGGAATTGGCTCATGGGATTGTTGAGGCTGATAATTCCCAAGATCTGCAGTCAGAAAGCTAGAAACCCAAGAAATACAATGATGTAGCTGTAGTCTGAATGCGAAGGTCTGAGAACCAGGGGGTATGATGATGTAGTTCTGGTCCAAAAGCCTGCGGGCTCGAGACCTAATAAGAGCCAGTGTTTCAATTTGAGCCCAAAGATGATGGGAAAAAAAAAATCAATGTTTCAGCAAAAGGCAGTTGGGCAGAAAATATTTTCTCTTATTCAGCCCTTTTGTTCTATCTGGGACTTCAACTGATTAGATAAGGCCCACCTATATTAGGGAGAGCAATCTGCTTTACTCAGTCTATCAATGCAACTGTTAATGTCAGGCAGAAACATCTGCACAGACACACCCAAGGTAATGATGACCCAATCTCTGGCACCCCGTGGCCCAGTCAACTTGACACATATAATTAATTTAATTAACCATCAGAGTAATAATATAAAGTTATGTATATCTTTTTAAAGTATATATATTTATATATATATATATATCTGTGTAGTCTATCTATCTATCATCTATCTATCTTTGCAACCACTACCTATTATAATACTCAAAACATAAATTACTGAGAAGAATCCCCAACACATAACACAAGATCTGTATGATTTCACTGTGATTCTGTGACCCTGCTTCATTTATATCCTGCTGACTAGGCCCCCAGGGAAGCTATAACTCAAGGTTTTGGCATTGTGGAGTGCTTCACTACCACCACACATAAAAATTATTATTATTTAATTCTTAATATTATCACTATGCTTTGAGAACAAATCTGTTGTTGGAATGGTTTCTCTCAAATAAAGTACCTTCTACTATATTTTCAACTAGTTGCAAGCTGATTCCAGCTTGGTTAATCGGCCTAAAATTTGGCATCACCTAAAACTTTTAGTCAGGCTGCCTACTGACTTCAAATTTTATTGACAAGCTTTTTGTGTTTTTTTTTGTCAGAATGTAAATTTATTCATTTTAGAAGAAGAGAAAATTCCATTTTTGCCTTATGTTTTATTTTCTTCTTTCCTCCCTCCTTCCTTCCCTCTTCACTTATTTTGTTTCATTCAAAAAGAAATAAAAACAATTAAAATTCCATCATAATGTTCAAATTGGAGCCCCAAAGCTCAGACCATGTAAAATGGATAGCCACGTTTCAACAAAGATTTCAGAAGGATGAGTGCAAGCCTGTTACGGAAGTTTGGGGACAGCCACCCACTACATGGCCTCCACATCACTAGGGACTTAAAGTCAACGATTTTCCCTGTGGTTTTAGAACATCTGCTATGCACCCAGGACTAGCTACCATCCAAGGTTATCGCCGTGACTAACGAGATAAAACTGTTCATAATCTAATTAACAATAATAAAAAGAATGACCAATATATATATATATATATATATGTCACATATGGTAATATATCATATAATGTGAATTGAAAACCAAACACATAGAAGTGAGACGTCCGGTAAGACGTGAGGTTAGGGACAAATTCAGCAGGCCCCACGGTAAGGGAGACACTTGAGCAATAATATGAAGCAGGTGAGAAAGAGAGTCACCTACATGTCCGGGAGAAGAGAGTTCCCAGCAGAGAACAGCTTTATCCAAATTCAATGAAGCGGGCGCATGCGTGGCAGGTCTGAGGAAGGGCAAGGAGGCTGGTGAAGGCGAGCCATGACCAATGGGAGAGGGGCAGAAAATGAGAGCGGCGAGTCAGCAGGAGGCTCCATCCCGGGAACCCTGTGAGTGGTCGGAAGGATTCTGCATGCCATGAGGAGACGCGGTGGGCTCTGAACGGCGATGTGAGATGATAGGACTTTTGTCGTAAAAGGATCCCTTTGGCGGCTGTGTGAAGAATCTGCTTCTGGTGGTAAAGGAAGAAGAGAGACCAGGTGGTGTAAGAAAACAAAGTTAGCCTGACCTGTGGTGGCGCAGTGGATAAAGCGTCAACCTGGAAATGCTGAAGTCGCCGGTTCGAAACCCTAGGCTGGCTTGGTCAAGGCACATATGGGAGTTGATGCTTCCTGCACCTCCCCCCTTCTCTCTCTCTCTCTCCTTTCTAAAATGAATAAAGAAAATAAAAAATAAATAAAGAAAACAAAGCGTCAATGGTGGCTGACAGACTCTGTCGGCAAACTGAAAAATAAGAACTGACTATGTGTGGAAGGTTTTTGACTTGAGCAACTGAGAAGAACTACGTCTCTTTTAACTGCAAAGAACACCGGGAGAGAAGGTCAGGCGTTTGATTCTGGGCGCGATAAATCTGAAATGCCGATCAGGCATGCGGGTGGGGTTGTTGAGCTGGGAGTCGGTATTCGGAGTTCAGGGGCGAGGTCTGGAGTGAGCCTGTCACTTTGGGGATCATCAGATTGAAGACAGCACGTAAACCCGTGGGATTGGAGGAGGAGTCGCCCGAACCCTAAGCCTCAAGCATTTAAAAGTCGATGCTGAGGTAAAACCAGCGACACAGATGGAGAAGGAGCCCACGACATACGAGGAAGACCGGAAGGCACTGTCCTAAAAACGGAGTGAACAGAACGTCTTCAGGAGGAAAGATTTATTCATTTATCATGTGCTCCGTCCGCATGGGCCAGGAAACCGGCAAGATGAAAGCGAATCATTGTCCTTAGAAATGGAAATCAGTGACATCGCTGGGGGGGGGGGGGGGGGTTCAGTAGACTGACTGTGGCAAAGCCCCCTTCCTGAGGGACTGTCAGGTATGGACGGAGAGGAGTCAGAGCCTACAATCAGATACACACCAGACCTCCACGGAGTATCCCTGCGGAGAGAAACGGGGGACCCCGAGAGGAGGCTACGGCGTCAGACACGTGTTTTTCTGTTTTTTTTGTTGTTGTTGTTGTTGTTTTTTTTGTTTTTTCTGAAGCTGGAAACGAGGAGAGACAGACAGACTCCCGACCGGGATCCACCTGGCACGCCCACCAGGGGCGACGCTCTGCCCACCAGGGGGCGATGCTCTGCCACGACCAGAGCCACTCTAGCGCCTGGGGCAGAGGCCACAGAGCCATCCCCAGCGCCCGGGCCATCTTTGCTCCAATGGAGCCTCGGCTGCGGGAGGGGAAGAGAGAGACAGAGAGGAAGGAGGGGGGGGTGGAGAAGCAAATGGGCGCTTCTCCTATGTGCCCTGGCCGGGAATCGAACCCGGGTCCCCCACACGCCAGGCCGACGCTCTACCGCTGAGCCAACCGGCCAGGGCCAGACACGTTTTTAATGACATCTAAAAGGAGTGAAGGCACAGTCGGTGGTCAGGCTGATGGAACAGCCCAGGAGGAGCTGGTCATGGACCGGAGCACTTCTATGGGAAGAGGTGGGAAGACGGCGGACTCCGCGCACAGAGGGGGCCGGAGCTCAGACGGGGAGAGCCCTTGCCCTCTGCACCTGCACCGCCCCAGTGACACGGGAAGCGTGGCCATCCACGGAGAGTGACTGAGCGTGGGCTACCGGTAGAGAAACGGAAAGAACAGGGTCCTGGAACTGCCATTAGGAGCGAAGAGGAGGACAGCCCTTCCGCTGCCCGGCTCACGCACGGTCAGAGGCAGCGGTGTCCTCGGGGGGAAAACCAGAGTTCAGAAAGAGTAAAAAAAGGGAGAAAGATTTTTCAGAGAAGCAGTGGACATGAGGGAATGTCACTCATGATGGATGGTGAGTGTCTCACAGCTTGCCCCCTGCATTAAAGCTGATAATGAATCTTTCACGGACGTTGGAAGGTGCGTCGGAGCTCTTCTCAAGAAACTAGTTATCTTTTTTTTCCCACTGGCTCCTTGCAAAGGGTTAGCCAGCCCAGATCTCTCCTGATAAGGAGAAGAGACAAAGCGATGAGCTAGTTGAAGGGCACTAAACACGGGTTATAACAGGGGAACGAGGTATCACTCCCCTCCCCCTCAGTCTGAGCCGGATTTACTGGGATGTCCCATCATCCTCGACGGCAGACTCATCCGGGGCGTCTCCGAAGTCAGTGTTACATAACGAAGACGGAAAGGCAGAGCTGACAGCCAGTGGGACTGCGTATTTTAATCACGTTAGGTCAGAACTCTACTCTGAAAATCCCCTCGGAACATTTTAAAGCAATATAAGAAAGCTGTATGCTGACAGATATGGGGCTATCACTTCCACATAACAATTTCCCACGTCCGGGAAAATATATTGTTTCGACCCCACCAAACACATACAGGAAGATTGGGTTCAAGTTTGGTTTTTTTTCCCCCCCCATTAATCCTGAGACCAGAATGAAATATTACTTCAATGTGGTCTATTAATGAAAAGAAATTTGTAGTTTGTTATACTTAGCAATTTATTTGTGTCTAGAATATGCCTAAGGAGACACAGCTCACATATGGCTCTTAATCTATTATATGAGGCCTTTCTAATCATTCAACAAACATAAAAGAAGAAAAATGGTAAGTTTAGTTTCATGTGACTGAAGCAAGGAGAAGGGGGGAAGTCATATATGTGACTGACATTCTTTGATTTCCCTTGCTGTGGGATGACATTATGATAGAGTAAAAGGAATGTGTAAGGTACTCAAAAATTGGCATTGGACTAAGAATCTGGAAATAGGAAAGTTAAAGCGTGCGTGTGTGTGTGTGTGTGTGTGTGTGTGAAAGAGGGAAAGTCTCATCTGATAACTACTAAACCTCAAACATCGAAACTAATTACACTAATTATAGAAGTGAACAGCGTGACTTACAAAATATTTTTAAATGCAGCTTATTTCCAAATCCTATAATAACCTAAGTCGGTCCTACAAATTTCTTTGAAATGGGAAACCTAACAGAGATTGTTAGGACTCATTGTAAAAACAGATGAGATGACTTTCAAATTATCCTGTCAATTAAATGAGTATGGGTGATTTAAATTTCCCATGTATATTAATCCCGTGTATATTAAGCAAGCCTCTATTTTTCCTTGCTTGCTTCTTTTCTTCCTTTTAGGCTTTTATGCAATGGAAATGCCATCTTTAACCTCTGTCACAATTAGTTTCTGGCCCAAATGATGAACATTTCCTGATAGAAATTGTAATAAATTACTTGTCTTGCATGAAGCCTGTCACTTCTATCTAAAATGACACAGTTCTCCGTAATATAATGGGGAAATCAATTGCACTGTCCTGGGTCTATATGCAGTTTAAATAAGATAACATTTCAAAGCACCAAGTTCACTGCTTGGCATTCAGTAAGTACTAAATAAATGGCAGCTTAGTTTTCAGTAAATTAGTGTTCAAGAAATGGCTTGTGCTATATGTTCTACTACTGAATATGCTAATTCTGTAACCAACATCACCATTTAGTTCATCTTGCCCAATTTCCTATGATTCCCAGTATGTCTCATAAAAAAAGAGATATATTCCTATGAGAACTCCACCTGCTCCTGACCTCACCTTTATAAAGTTTTATTTTAATTTCTTACTATTTTTCCCCCCCGAAGTGAGAAGCTGGGAGGCAGTCAGACTCCCACATGCGCCCAACTGGGATCCACCCAGCATGCCCACCAGGGGGTGATGCTCTACCCCTGGGGCATTGTTCTTTTGAGGCCAGAGCCATTCTAGTGCCTGAGGCAGAAGCCATGGAGCCATCCTCAGTGCCCGGGCTAACTTTGCTCCAATGGAGCCTTGACTGCAGGAGGAGAAGAGAGAGACAGAGAGAAAGGAGAGGGGGAAGGGTGGAGAAGCAGATGGGTGCTTCTCCTGTGTGCCTTGGCCGGGAATAGAACTCAGGACTTCCACGCTTCGGCCCGCTGCTCTACCACTGAGCCAACTGGCCAAGGTCTAATTTTTACTATCTTTTGAACAGTGATGTCAAAATACTTATATTTAGGGAACCAAAAGAGAAAAAGAAAGCAACAATGACCCTTCAAAACAGAAAAGGCTGTGTCTGTGCAAATAAATCGAGAGCACAACTATTTTCGTTAAAAAAAAGAACCCCCGTGATTCACTATAAGGGTTAACAACAGAGTGTGGACTGAGAAGCTTTTATATATTCTGTCTTTACTCACAGATCATCTCTGATCCCTTCAGCACTGCGGGTTGGTGTTGAAAAGTCTTTTGCATAAAGAAGAACAGAAGGGGACTAACCAGTGACTCCTAAAGCCCCTTCCAATTCAGAAATGCTTTTCAATTCAACAGATCCTTGCTAAGCACACGCTCAGTTCGGGTCCCCCCCCCCCCAGACGCTGTGATTTTAGTGCGTTCCAATTCTCTATGTTTTTTTTGTAATCATGACCTATGTGGTATTTATGCAGCAACACAGTTGTGTTCAAGGAAACGAGAAGTACAAACTTGATCCAAGGAAACGAGAAATACAAACCTAATCTACATTTCAGTTGACTGTGGTTCAGCTCTTTAGCAAAATCGACTGTTTAAATATACCAATCTGTCTAATCCGACTGTCAGGGAGCCGGGAGTGCACACTGCGACTGTTAATGTCCGCGAGCCTCAGTTTACTTGGAGAGCAACTCAGGATAAAAATGAAATGTGAGAATGCTGTGGGAAGCGCAGGAGCTAATATGTTCTGGGCGTATCTGGAACACAGTGAGAGAGACAGGGACCATCAATACAGACGGTAACAGCTACTGTAGCCTGCCAGCCAATCTAGTATCGGCATTAGTATTTTGCCTGTGTGTCATTGTCTCTTTTTAGGTTGCCAATTATGTAAGCCTCTCCAGGTGTGCTTTTCACAAGATGGAAAAGGCGTGGGTGCAGCTCAAAATCAGTAGTATCCTGTCCAATCCTGGGCACCCGTCCCGTGACCAGATGGCCACCTCAGTGAAGCTGGGTGCATGTAACTCTCCTTCCTGCAAAACCCTGGGTCGGAGTTCCTTTATGTGGGACTTAACCACCAAATGGAGTAATTTGCAATTATCTAATTATATATTAGGTACATTTATTTACAAAAGCTAAATGGAGAGAAATCACTAATTGCAAATGGACTAATATGGCATTCTAGTGTTTTGGGGACTTCCATCTCTGAGTTTCCTTTCTGTCTTCTCCTCAATTTTTTCAGAGAGCTTAAAATGCCCCATAAGAATTTAGTAATGTCCACTGAACTACAACCACAGCTTTGTTAACTTGTAGCAAATCCTTACAGCTTGCTTCTCTTTCCACCAGGACTTTCCTTCCTGCAGTGATACTTTCAATGCTTTCTGTCATTTTTATACACTGTGTTCCCTCCTTTTGCAGCTCCTGGGATTTGTATAACGTGCTGCTCTGGTGCCTGCTACATATTTTCACCTGGTGGTCCCTGGTTATACCCTCCATGTAAGAGCTTCCTTCTGCCCTCTTCCTGTATTCTTGCTACATTTTTGATAACTGCCATCTCTATGTAAATAGCAATCTCCTATCCAATCTCTGTGTTACTTGTTTTGCAAACATTAATAATAAGTGGTTTGCATTTTTTGTGCCAATGGCCACTTGCATTGCAAATGACATTTTGCTAGCTGAAATGAGCTATATTTAGCCTCAGAAAATCTTGATATTTGGCCACAAAAAAAAAAAAAAAAGAAAAAGACAAAAGAAAAAGAAAAATGGACTGGCTATAAGTTAGAAAGCCACCAGAAAAAAAAGCAAATTATTTCAGCTACTTTGTGAATCCCTCCACTTACAGCAAAAATGGCACACTTCAGAAACAGAAAGGCTTTGAAGATGCTCTATCAATTCTTTCCCAGCCAGAGTACTGCTCGTGGTTCCACGCAGGTGAAAGTGTCACTGCAGAGAAACTAAGGGTGGATTCATTTTAAAAACGAAAACCATGTGTGTGGGTTAGCCTGATAATTACTTTTCCAGCCCTGGGACAGTGGAGATGTGCTGTGTCACTTTAAATAGTCATCTGAGCCTGACTAGGTGGTGACGCAGTGGATGGAGCGTCGGACTGGGAGTGGAGGACCCAGGTTCGAAACCTGGAGGTCACCAGCTTGAGCGCGGGCTCAGCTGGTTTGAGCAAAGCTCACCAGCTTGGGCCCAAGGTTGCTGGCTTGAGCAAGGGGTCACTCAGTCTGCTATAGCGCCCCCCCCGTCCCCCCCTCCGTCAAGGCACATATGAGAAAGCAATCAATGAACAGTTAAGGTGCCCCAACAAAGAACGGATGCTTCTCATCTCTCTCCCTTCCTGTCTGTCCCTCTCTCTGTCTCTGTCACAAAAAATAAAATAAAATAACATAGTCATCTGAATATTAGCTGACGATATCCAAACCACTATTTCGAACAGCAACCGTTCTCCGGGGAGAAACCGATACGGAATTCATTCAGATGACTGAATGGCGCGCTTCCTGCAGAGCAAAGAGATCCGTGTGGACTCCTGTGCAGCACGGCCCTCCGCGGAGCTCACGTTGGTGACTTCACCTGGCCTTCCCATTGGTTGGGTTCAAGTCATAATCAACTCACTAGACAAGTTCCACCGTCAGGGGGTCTGAACAGGTGCTTTTCTGACGTCATCAACAGTGGCATCAGCCACACAAATGAACGAAAAAAATAAACCCCATGAAGTTCTATTTTGGAGTGTGCTCTTTTGTGAAAGGGAGGATGAGGGAGCCTGTAGGACAGGCATCCCCAAACTACGGCCCGCAGGCCGCATGTAGCCGCCTGAGGCCATTTATCCGGCCCCCTGCAGCACTTCCAGAAGGGGCACCTCTTTCATTGGTGGTCAGTGAGAGGAGCACTGTATGTGGCGGCCCTCCAACGGTCTGAGGGACAGTGAACTGGACCCCTGTGTAAAAATTTTGGGGACCCCTGCTGTAGGACAAACAGAGCTGCTGCAAATTCCCTGTTGACCCTGCACCTTGTTCTGGGGAACGCAGCTCAGGAGCATGGTGGGACAGCCCCTGCTTCCTGGGGCTTGCAACCCAGCTGTGGACATGGATTGAATAAAAAATAAATAAATAGAGAAGTAGTAAATCAATGTCGCCTTTGCAAATCGTCTGTCCAGAGCCTGGGTCAGAGCACAGCCTGGGGAGAGAATCGGGCTGCGTGGCACTGGTCGACCCTGTAACGATTAGATCAACGCTGCACCTTGCATCAAACACCCAACAGAAGCGTGGTATTAAACTGACAGCACAGGACAGTCCCCGTCAGCTGGGTAAGATGCCGTCTACAGCATCTGTGCAGCGGCACACAGCTAAGGTCGGGAGAGAAGAACTGCTACAATGCCCAAAACAAAAGGAAGTCAGGGGACACGGGTTCACCTGAAGTGTCCCAACCCTTGAGGCCCTCCGTCCGGAATGCCGAAAGTAGAGGGGGACCGGTAATACCCATTACTTACTGTCTAGTTATAGCTCCTAGAAATAGCCATGGACCAGCTGATGTTCCACAACTTACTTTGTATGGAAACGCCCAAAAACTCATCCACCCACTGACGAACCCATGCGTTCATGCACTCACTGATTTATTTCTCAAACCATTAATGAGTAAAATGCTAGCCATTGGCAAAGAAGCAGGGGGAAAAAAAGACCCAGCCATGGGTGAAAATCTCTGAGCCATAATCACTACTTCTGTCGAGTATTCTTTGAGCACCTGCACGTATTCCAGGCATTAAACTCTTGGTTAGCAGGACAGAATCTCTGCAGGTGACAGAACTGAGAAGGGCTGACCATCAAGAGGGTCAACAAGGGCATCGTGGACATGCGGCATCAAACGGGGCCCCGGAGCTGAGCAGGAAGTAGACAGAAACACCCAGACTCTGTGAACTTTTGTAAAGGTGGGCAGCTTAGGTTGTATGATTTCAAAAATGCCGGGAAACTATCCATTCAACTCTTTCTTCTCCTGGACACGTTCTGCCGTGGCCCTAGCAGAGATGTGCCATCCAAAATCATCCTTGCCTGTCGGAGTCACCAGCCCTTTGCTTTCTGGCATTTATTCTGCTTAGAACGCCGATATCGCTACTCCCAACCTGTCAAAACCTGCTGCTTCTTCACGGTTCCACTGGTCGCAGACAGAATTAGTTTTTTCTTCCATGGGCCCACAGTACATTGTTTTTGCTCTAACATTTACACACCCTGATCTTTCAGTTAGAAGCCGGAAATCCCATCTTCTTTATTTATGCCCTGGCCACGGAGGCGGCACACAGTCAGTCGTTTCTCGGTATGTGATTGTTGGAGGAACTGCCGCTGATCGGTCTGTCAGCTCCCTTGTTGTGGGACACAAGGTCTCAACGCACTGAAAGATGCAGCGTGCTGTCCGGGTGGGGACAAGACTAGCGTGTGCCCCAGACCACTGAAGTTCTACCCCTGGGTCAGCAACGTGAGCTAAGACACACACCCTCGCCTAGCACCCGGGACCTCAATGGCTTCCTCTGACATTGACGAGGTTGGGCTCAGGCATCTCTGCTATGTTCTCTGGACCAATTTTACCTCAAGTCCAACCACAAGACTGAGCCGATAAAAGATAATGACCATGTCAGCCAGAAAAGGCGATCTACTGGACACGCTTCCATCGAGTAGCAAAAGGAACGCACGTTTGCTGTCAAGATCAATGCACTAATGCGCTGGTTTTGCCACCGAGCCACATGAAGCAGAGCCGAACCCACATCATTATCATCAAGATATTTGCAATGCAAACAGGCCCCATACCCAACGCAAAGTGAGGGCATTGATGTCCTTCTGGAGGTATCAAGGGAACTGTCTCGGATGGGACAGAAACACTCCACGTGCCAAGGAACAGGAGGGGCCATATCTGTTTCGATC
This sequence comes from Saccopteryx leptura, assembly GCF_036850995.1. Taxonomy (NCBI): domain Eukaryota; kingdom Metazoa; phylum Chordata; class Mammalia; order Chiroptera; family Emballonuridae; genus Saccopteryx; species Saccopteryx leptura. The sequence continues at coordinate 74,557,575 of NC_089513.1, forward strand.
TCAAAGAAACCTGAAAGCAGTAAAAGGAAATGTCAGGAACTTGCAACAAATTGAACAAAAGCCTTAAAAAAATGCAGGTTAGGTCACACTGTTAGACATCTGCAAAGAGAGAAGAATCCAATTTTAAAAAGCAGGTACTGAACTACGAACTCAAAAGTTGACTTTAAAAAATTTTCTTAAAGTCAAGTTTAGGAATACACACACACACACACACACACACACACACACACACACACATGCATGCATATGCACACACTTTAAAATGCTTTAAGCAAAACTAAATTAGATGATCAACCTACTGGCATATAGACTCCATAAAAGATAGGTATTCTTCTATTTCCCTTTGGGATAGTAGCTATACACCTAACAGCTTTCTTTATAGTAAATGAAGAAAAATATATAAATAAAAAAGATCCGACCACATTGAGCGTCTCAGACCACTCTGTTCCTGAACTCTAGGATCGCCTTGAGCATCTATCTCCAGGTTACCAACAAGGCTGGTCAGACTGGACCTCAGAAATAACTTTAATATTAGAAACAATAACCTGCGCTCCAACAATAACCTGTTCTCCGATTCGGTTCAGCGAACATTCAAGTGGAATGCAGGAGCTCTGCTCAACTTCCCCCAAGTGTTCAGAACTGCGTTTCAGACTTTCTTTTCGGCATCTTTGTAAACTATTCAGAATGCAGTTTGGTCGAGAGGTGTGGCAAGTCTCTAATTAGCAACAAGGAGGTGATTTTACCTAAAGAAGGGGGAAAAACAAAAAACAAAAAAAGACTTGAAAATGAGGTTCTAGGCTTCTGGTGTCTCCACAACCCTTTTCTGTATAAACTGTTTTTGCGTTCGGCAGAGCACAGCTGAGAAGAAAAGCCGAGGGGCCACCCTGAATCCTAACGTAGGAGTTACTCCAACCCCTGTCTCCCTCACCGCACACCGAGGGCTCCCCGGCCCCTGTCCTGTGGGCACCGTCAGGGAGACTTCAGTGTGACCTCCACTCCGGGTCCGTGGTGACGTTCAGAACCTGGGACCTCCTGTCCGCTCACCTGGACCGGAATGACGGGTGCCTGCCTGTCTCCCACACTCTATTTTCTTAGTACACCCGCAACGTCCCTCTGAGCATAATCTTTTTGACGGTGGCGGGAAACGTAATTATTTCAGAACCCGACTCCGAGGTCTCCGAGACATTTTCATTACTTCACAAGAAAATCGACACTCTCGCATGCGCACGCGCACGCCGAGGGCTTCGGGCCTGGCCCTGGAAGCGCTGTTCGTCTCCCATCGCTCAGCTACCCCCACACAGGCCCGGCAGTAACGTGCTTCGAAACTCAAAACGTGGTTTTGGGTCACGTCACCTCACACTTACTTGCATAGCTACCGCTCCGGGTGGGGACACCCCCTCCCCAAGTCAGTCTACCTGTGAGTTCCTCCTCGTGCTTCAGCTTAGCGCTGTTTGTCAACTGCTGGTCCGCGGACTGGGCTCATCAGAAATTCCGGGCCGGTCCGCCAAAGAGCTAACCACCCTGACGTTGTCTGAAGGGTACAGACCCTGCTGACGTCTGAAGGGTACAGACCCTGCTGCCGTCTGAAGGTTAGAGACCCTACAGCTGTCTGAAGGGTACAGACCCTGCTGCCGTCTGAAGGGTACAGACCCTGCTGCCGTCTGAAGGGTACAGACCCTGCTGCCGTCTGAAGGTTAGAGACCCTGCTGCCATCTGAAGGGTACACACCCTGCTGCTGTCTGAAGGGTACAGACCCTGCTGCTGTCTGAAGGTTAGAGACCCCGCTGCTGTCTGAAGGGTACAGACCCTGCTGCCGTCTGAAGGGTACAGACCCTGCTGCCATCTGAAGGGTACAGACCCTGCTGCTGTCTGAAGGTTAGAGACCCCGCTGCTGTCTGAAGGGTACACACCCTGCTGCTGTCTGAAGGTTAGAGACCCGGCTGCTGTCTGAAGGGTACAGACCCCATTGGTCTTAGTCGGATTCACTTATGCTCAGGGTGATTTCTGCCTTAGAGGTCCTAGAAATAATTCTCCTATTTTCACCAGTCCCCATGGGTAAAAAGGTTGGAAAGCAAAGATCTCTCTGTGAGAGGCTTCCTCTACCAGAGGAGAAAGGAAACAAGTCGTTCTTCACCTTCTCCCCAAGTCTCCCCAGCAAAGTATCCAAATATTTCTTTCATAGTGATTACTGAAGTAAATAACAAAAACAATCCTAAAATAAAATAAACACACACACACACAGTCTCTCTCTCTCTCTCTCTCTCTCTCTCTCTCTCACACACACACACACACACACACACGTACTCTCTCTCTCTCCTAAGATCCAGAAAAAAAAATATGTATATAAAGAGTCTGTAATGACAAAACGGTGGCCCGCAGCCTGAAGGCTGCATGAGGCAACCCTGCGGGAATGCGGGTACCCACTAATCCCCCAGACCTGCACCCCAAACCTGCCGGAGAGGGTGAGAAGCTCCCACTTTAATTCCATTCCCCACCGAGAAAGACCACCCCCAGAGCTCTCTCATAGCTCTGAGTCATTCATTTTCATCATCAGTCTGCGACTGACCGCCCCTTCCCTGACCTCTACCCAGAGCATTTCAGTGATGGAACAGATTAAAAAAAAAAAAAATACAGCTCAGAGGGGAGAAAAATCAATGAGAAGGCAAATCCAAAAAAGATTTATGCTCAAGGATAACATTTCAGATTGCTGGACTTAGAAATAGAATATTGCATCTATGGCGTTAGAATGGGCTGCATGTCACTGAAGTCTAAGATAGGAAAGAAATGCATCACTTAAATAAATTTAAAAAATAAAACAAAAAAAACACACCCTATCTTCTTTGATCCAACCATTCCGTAAACCTTCCTGGAATACATCTTTGTAAAGGCCGTTGTGTTTGGGCCTTTATGAGAAAAATAAGAAACGTTAAGACATGGCTTCCCTAGTTGACAATCGGGATAGGTGACATCCCAATGCAGAGAAAGTCCTGCCCCTCCCAGGCTGCTCACCATCACCCACTAGCGCCACTGCCAAGGGGGCCACTGCCAACCTCTGAGCATCTGGAAAACTCCATGTCGGAGAAGCAATCAGTGAAGGGGGGCGAGGGGACTCAAGAACTTGGTTCTTCCTGATTTCATTCAACTCCCTCATTATCCTAAGGTTGTACTGATCAAGAAAAATCATGATGAAGTCATCATCCTTTGAAAACTACAATGATCTCCAAGAAATGGGAGCTACTGCTCTCCCTTCACACATTAGTAGGGCTCGTTCAATCACAGAACACCCTCTCAGACCGAACTCATTCAGAGGTTGGACCCCTTCGATGACGAATTTGAGGAGCATGCGAAGACTTGGGAGTAGGGTAGGAGTTCGTTGTGACCTCCTATTTCTCTAGACCAGCCTGCAGAGAGCAGAGCACGTGCCCCAGCTGCGGGAGACACGTGCGGGGGAAGAGGGGAGTCTAAAACCATTCCCTTTCCCGAACAGAACGAGAGGAAGTCCTCTTTCATCTCACTGACTCTCGTCTGCTCAGTGACACTCTCCAGAATTGAGGTTAGCGCTCTACATTAGCTACGCCGTGGATTTAATATAATCCTGCGTGTTAATGAGAAAACCTCAGCTCCGCTGGGATCCTTATTTCGATGAAAGCTATGTTTTCTGAGTTCCAAGCAACTGACAGAAGTTTCTTGAGACAGAATGCTTCGCCATGTGCCGTTTTCCTCTGGGTGAGTAAAATCATCGCAGAGAGGATGTCACAAGCCCTTTCAAGCTGGTGCCAAGTATTTAATGGAGATGCGGGAGGCAGGAAGTCACAGGCATCGAAGGTTCTTAAACTACACGGACTCACACACAGTCTGTCATCCTTCCCAAGACACAGGCTCAGGACAATGAGGCACTTGGTTCCTTGACATCAAGTCACTTTGTTGAAACGAAGGCACCATGAAGCTAGTGTTAGATGAAAAAAAAATAAGTAAATAAACCAACTGGCTACTTAGCGTCCTGAAACTTGAAAGAGAAGTTAAGGGCCCTGTTGATGTGCTTGATCCAAAAACAACAGACAACTTAACCTTTAGAGAGAAAGCTCTGTAGTCCAAGAGACAAGGATGGGAGGAGGTCCCGGGAGCCGAAGGAGAGGAGACGATGAAAAACGGCCACTCCAGGTCCACCCTGACTCCCCTAAAGGGAAAACAGTTCGTCGTAGCATCCAGAGGGAGAAACACAGTCAGGAGTGGGGAGGAGGTCCGGACCTGCCTCGGTGCCCCTGTTAGAACAGGGTTCCTATCCTCTGTCCATGACTTCTCCCTCTTCCCAGCCGTGTCCTTCACAGAGGGTGTGCACCCGTCTGGGGCCCAGAGACAGGACATCGGCATCTTCGGGTTGGACGAGAACACGGGGTACTGTGTTGAAGAACCTGGATTCTGCAAAATACCTCCGAACTGTGTGCCAGTGACGTCATCTTTAAAACCAAAATCGACAAGTAGACATCTCGTGACCACCCTCCCCCTCCGTTTAAGCTATCCTTGTTTTGAGCTTCACTAGCTATATATTTTTCTTTTCTCTCACACAAAATACACTCTTCAATGTTTGTCCCGGGACCTGCTGCTCAGGAAGGCCTCCGGAACACGGCGAACCCGGTCCTTTGATGTTAGACTACAAGGGACGAGGCGGCCGGAGCAACTGGAACATTGAGTTATCGTGTATACCTCCCTCTCCAGGCTCCAGGCTGTACTACCTCCACGTGACTACTGCTGGCTGCTGTTTCCAGGGGCTGAGTCTCTGTCCCTTTGCTCTCACTGGCTTCCTGTCTGTCACCTTTCAAACTTTTCCCCAAGCCCTGGCCGGTTGGCTCAGCGGTAGAGCGTCGGCCTAGCGTGCGGAGGACCCGGGTTCGATTCCCGGCCAGGGCACATAGGAGAAGCACCCATTTGCTTCTCCACCCTTCCGCCGCGCTTTCCTCTCTGTCTCTCTCTTCTCCTCCCACAGCCAAGGCTCCATTGGAGCAAAGATGGCCCGGGCGCTGGGGATGGCTCCTTGGCCTCTGCCTCAGGCGCTAGAGTGGCTCTGGTCGCAACATGGCGACCCCCAGGATGGGCAGAGCATCACCCCCTGGTGGGCAGAGCGTCGCCCCTGGTGGGCGTGCCGGGTGGATCCCGGTCGGGTGCATGCGGGAGTCTGTCTGACTGTCTCTCCCTGTTTCCAGCTTCAGAAAAATGAAAAAAAAAAAAAAAACAAAAACAAAAAAAAAAAAAACCTTTTCCCCAGACAGCTCAGTAGTCCTCGTGAAAAAATCCCCTCGCAAGCTAAGCCTTTCAAATTATTAGTAACCGGCTACCTCTCAGAGTCGGGGATGGACACGGACGGAAAATTCAAGCAACTGTACTGTAAGACTCATCTACCAAAGTCGGACAAGGTCATACAAAGAAAACCAAGAGACGGCACATTGCCGTGGGGCTAGTAACTGAAGCCAGTGACCCCGACCCCAAGCCTGAAGGCAGCTTAGGGAGCCTCGAGAGGTCCACACCTGTGGGAGAGGTTCACCCCAAAGGAACTAAGACTTTAAGGTCAAGGCTGAGAGTCAGAGCACCCAATACATTGACTTCACCTGCCTCCTGCTCTGATGTCCCCTCAGTGGCTCCTATTGACCAAATCCAACCGCAAGCCAGTGATCAGACCCTCCTCGTGCAAACCCATCGCCAGAGAGGGAGGTAGAGTGTGGACCCTGGAGGTACATGTGAAAACAGGTTGCCTCTACAGCATATGAGGACTTGGGGTACACTGGAGTGAGGGAGGACTCTAAGTAAACATGCTGTATTACTTGAACTAATGAGAAAATCGAGTCAATTGACAGGACAAACAGTATCTTAGCTCCCCCCCCCCCCCAGTGAGATATTTATGGGTTTGGGTGTGATACCCGGCGACTCTAAACTCTACATAATAGACACAGGACATCTGGGATCATCTGTGCTTGGCAGATGGCACGGGGTGCTCAAAGACCTGGGTAGCTAACTTGACACAATAACCGCTTTGAATGGGCATTTCAGACTGAAAGCTCTGACATGTTTCTTTACCAGGAGCTGGACCTGTCCCGCTGGGTTGTAATAAACGTGCATGATTTAATAGCTAATTCTCCAGAAATATCGGTTTTTGTCTTCTTGCCTCCCTTCAAAATCTTTGCCCTGTTCAGCAGCTCACATTTTAATTCTACAGCCTCCATCCTTCCTTTGATCATTTTTCTGCCCCGAAGTGCTAGTTCCTATTGCCCTGGGCGTATTACATACCCCAGTGTGTTTGCTGGGGAGATGAGAAGATACTTTTTGCCACAAATAACCAGAGCCGTTTCCTGAGTACTGAGGAAATTCCAATTACTGCTCCGTATCTTCCTGAGCCTCTTTGATGGCCTTCAGGCAAATGTTGCTTTCTGCCTAAAAGTGCTGCTGTCTGTGCAATTTTCTCAGCTTTTAATCCCATCACAATTTCAACAGGTTCTGAATGACCTTTCCTTTAGAGCCAGGACCAGATTTCAGGGTCTTGTGCTGACTAATTTGCTGTCTCAGGAAGGCTGCTTCTTACAGTGCCCATGTGGCCGGAAACCCCTCCCCCCACATAGCTGACGGATGAGAAGGCCACAGGCCAGTCTCCCTGCACCTCGCATCCAACCCAGTTTCTATTCCCCCCTCAGCTTCCACCAAGGTCTTTAACGTAGAAATGCATTTCTCCTGCACACAGTTGATGCTCCTGTATGGAACTTGATTTGTTTTTACTCAGATTTAAATCAGGGTTTGGGGAAAGGATCAGCTTTCAGGGAGTGAAGAGCGAAATCTCCCAGTCCCTCCCTTCATGCTGATTAGACACAAACAGCCAACACGTCAAATTTTAAGCAAGTATTTTGTTATTTCCTCCTTCCCCTAAAACTGAAGGTCAGAAAGTTATAAGCACTTGAGAATGGTGTGGATCCATTCAAAGTTTTACATGTCTAACCAACAGAAACACAGGGCTTTTAATTTTTTTTTTAATTTTTTTGACAGAGAGAGGGACAGATAGGGACAGACAGACAGGAAGGGAGAGAGATGAGAAACATCAATTCTTCGTTGCAGCACCTTAGTTGTTCATTGATTGCTTTTTCATATGTGCCTTGACCAGGGGGGCTACAGCAGAGTGAATGACCCCTTGCTCAAGCCAGCGACCTTGGGTTCAAGCTGGTGAGCCTTGCTCAAACCAGATGAGCCCGCGCTCAAGCCGGCGACCTTGAGGTTTCAAACCCGGGTCCTCTGTGTCCCAGTCCAATACTCTATCCATTGTGCCACCACCTGGTCAGGCGAAACACGGGGCTTTCGTGATGAGAGTTTCCAAGACATAGCTCAATTTTTTTCTTCATTCTATACATGTTTATTTTACTGTATTTTTATTGACTTTATTGACGCAACACTGGGGAATAAAATCACATAGGTGTCAGGGATACAATGCTGTAACACATCATCTGTGTATTGTATTGCGTGTTCACCACCCCAAGCTGCACTCTCAGTAAATGAATTTTCTGCTTCGTTTATAAATGGGTAAAAACAAATTCTAAGCTCGGTTAATGTTTTCCACTTATCAGTCTTCAAAAGCTCTTCATTATCCTAAAGATAAAATGCAAACTCTTCAAAGTGGCATATGAACTCCTGGACGGTTACCTGACCTCACCCCACCTTTCTCATTCTTCCACACCCCCTCAGTGTCCCAGGGTCCGGACCTGACCCTCCTTGCTCGCCCATGCTTTGGGACCGGCTGTTCTCTTAGCCTGAACTGCATCTCGTGTTCCCCCCAAACCCACTTCCGCACACACTTATCACCACCAGCAACACCTACACCCTGCTTCGAGACGAATTCAGCCGTCCCGTGTATAGTTGGGCTTGATGTTATTAATGTGGTGGGTGTGTTTACCTTGTTGAGTTATGATTAGTATATATATAGAGTAGAGGGCGGTGATAATAATGTTTAGTCCTATAAGGATCATAGACATGTTTGATCAAGAGAATGTTGCTATAACTACAAATAGCTCTCCGATTACGTCAAGAAGGCATTACCCCGTGTTATCCCCTCAATAAGCAGTGACCAGACTTCCATCGGGGATTGTGAAAGCCATGTAGTATGGGCACTGATTCTGTTTTCACTATTATTTTTGAACCTGCACACGTCTCAGGCACTGCGCTGGTTACCGGTAATATCATATAAACAGAGTAGAAAGAGCCCAGGCTCTCTAGGACATGGCTATCCTGGGTGGAACAAACTCATTTGTAAACCAGTGTTCACAGCACATTTAATAACTGCTATGTTGAGAGTTTAAAAGGATATGCAATGGATCTCTGTCTTTCCTGAGAAACCAGTAAGACAGATGACAGGGTAGACTTCCAGTTTCATATGAGGGATTGACAGAAGGGATGAATTAAAACCTCTTCTCATCTCTCGGTCCCTTCATCAAAATCAAGGATATAAAAAGAATATGAAAGAGCTGATAAAAAAGGGGTGGAAAGAAACCTGCCTAGATCCCTCAGACTCCTCAGTAAGCTCTCAATGTAACAGGTATCTGACAGGGAAAATGAGACAACAAGACCGCAAACTGACAGAGAGCTTTGTCCTGAGACCTACGCCTCCCTCTCTGGAGAGATGTGATGCAACCGTCTAACACGAGCCCTGGGAAAGGGGGCTTCCAAGGACCCCCCTGCAGAAGTCAGATAGCTTTTCCACAGTTGGACACAGACACTGGCCTCAGACCCAGCCGAAGTGACCGTGGACTGGCCTTGGCCTCCTACCTGAGAAGAATCTAGCAAACCAGAACAAAGGGAACTAACTACCTGCTCTGGAAGCGGGAGCTGACCGAGGGGAGCGATCGTGAAATTTTCCTGTACGCCCAGAGCTTGTCAGGAACAGAGGATACATGAAAATGTCCCAAACACCGTGCGGCAATGGGGCAGACACGCATTATGGGTCTTCTGGGTCCTGCCCAACAGGGTGGTCCGCAGCACGAGAAGGCTTCAGCAGAAAGAGCCTGAAGTTGAACTGCCAGCTTGTCCTGGGGGAGAGGGGGGAGAAAGGACCTCCAGTGTGCACACAGTGCACCCACTTATGTTAGCTGAGCTGAACGAGCCCACCAGGAAACCTGGGAAGACCCCACAGTCACATAACGAGATGAGACAGTCAACTGCGCCCCCATAGAGGGGACCCAATTTAACTAGCAGCCCGGAGAGCACGAAGCCACCTGGCTAAGCAGAGACTGGCTTGTCCCAGACCAGCACTCCCTCTCCGCACACCAGCCCCCAACTGTGACCTGGGCAGGGACTTAACTAGCCCGGAAGGCTGAAGACAAACTGGTTGAAAGGATGAAGAAGAGCTATTAACCACGCAACTGGTCTCCTGTTTGAAGCCAGCTCGAGATGGGGAGAAGAGAGAAGAGTAACGCAATGAAGTTTCTGTTCTTCAGTCATGACAAAGGACTAATTTCTGAATCAAAGATGTGTGTGACTGGAAGTAACTTCAGAGCTGTCTCTTCTTTTTTTTTCAAAACAGAAAAAAGCCCTGGGACCTGCTAAAACTTTTGTTCTGGGACAGGGACATACACCCTTATCAAATAAAGTATGGAGGATACATAGAAGTCAAGAATAAAGTCGCATTTGGCCTGACCAGGAGGTAGCGCAGTGGATAGAGCGTCAGACTGGGATGCAGAGAACCCAGGTTCGAGACCCCGAGGTCACCAGCTTGAGTGCGGGCTCATCAGGTATGAGCAAGGCTCACCAGCTTGAGCCCAAGGTTGCTGGCTCGAGCAAGGGGTCACTCGGTCCACTGTAGCCCCCTGGTCAAGGCACATATGAAAAATCAGTCAATGAACAACTAAGGAACTGCAACAAAGAATTGATGTTTCTCATCTCTCTCCCTTCCTGTCTGTCTGTCCCTATCTGTCCCTCTCTCTGACTCTCTCTGCCACAAAATAAGAATAAAGTCACATTCGCTCATAACTTACACACCCCTTGTGCTCAACAAGCCAGTTGGAGAACAAAGTATAATTTATTCTCCAAAAATCATTATGAGTGACTTTTTTGTGTGTGTTTCTGTCTTTTAAAAAAAGGAAAGCAACTAACCCAGCTGACTTTACCAATCATGACTTACATTAATCATTTGTCAAGGTCCCTGCTAGTTGGAAGGAGCTGTGCTAGATACTGAGAATTTTTTACAAAAGGGTGAGGGGAGGTGACAGGTATAAAATATCTAATCAAAATTCCATACATGTTAATGGCATTGAATAGTGAATGTCTATACACTTTGGAATCCCTGTACTTCTAACCACCCTTCCCTTCCTCTTCCAACACCAACCCCTCAAAAAAAAAAAAAAAGGAAAAGACTGCTATAATTAATGAGACATGACTTACAGTAGTGAACTGTTTATGTCCATCAATCTCTTCTACGCCTATTATGTAGAAAGCAGAAATGGTGCTAAATAAAAAAGAAAAAGAAAATGGGTATAATTTGTTGGTCTTGGAAAATAAATGAAAAAGTTGTCAGGGGTGTTAACAGATGAAAGCGCGGCTATTCTGAACGTTAGTGAAGAAGGCGAGATGGACCGGATGGAGCTCAGAGGAACTCAGGGGTCTTCCCGGAACTGCCACACTCCTCAGTGAACACACTGCCGCGCGGTTCTCTTTAGAACGTTTGGGTAACATACTAGCTCTAAAGCTGAAGCTCTAAACTCTCGTGTGAAGTTTTATTCCCATTTCCTGGACCTCCTCCTACGTTATCTCTTTCAGTCACGGAAATATATTGCTTCTATACCTTCCAGCGTATTGTATGGAAATTTGCTTTTCCTGACTGTGTGGTTTTCCCCTCCCTGTCTGCAGCAAATCTCTATCTCCTCTTCTGTGACCCACGGAGAGATGAGAAATCGTAACAACGCTACTAACAACCTTTTGTCACGCAGTCCTTTGGTCTGTCAGGGGCCTGTGTCATCGGGCATCTGTAAACTTCTCAAGCAGTTAATGTTGATTTTTATTTTGGATAAAGAACCTAAAAGACAAGCTAATTTTTATTCCATCTAATTTTTCATAATATTTTTGTAAATAGAGAAACTTAAGTTGACTAAGCCAAATGAGCTGTCTCTTGGAAATGACATATTTAAGATGAAGACCCTATTTAGTAAGCTGTTCAATTCCACACTTCATACTCGATGCCTTGACCCCATGGGTCAAGCCTTACTTTGTTAGTCAAAGAGAGAAGAGTCATGAGTCAAAATTTTTAACATTACATGGCATCTTGGCCGGAAAAGAAATTCTCTTTCAAGTTTTAGTCTAGTAAATAAAATTACATTAGAGATAGAAGAAGACACCTACAGAAATGTGTCACTTTATAATTGATTTCCCCCCCGAGGTATGTGAAGCTAGAATCATGTGAGTACAATGAGAATGAGCCATTGCCCCCAGGTCACCTTCCCAAGTAAGACACACCCCCCGGCCTCGCCCTGGGCTCGTGGTAGGAGGCACTCACCGCTGGCCCCAGCAGAAGAGCCACCACACTGACCGCCTGCATTGCCCAGGCCCAATGGTCAGCATGTTTACTCAGCTGCTTTTGGCGTTTACAGTAATTCCTGGCGCAAATGTCAGCAACTGTGAGCTACCTCCCCACATTGTCCAAGTAGCCCCTCATGGTCCCAATTATTAGTTTTGTTAGCTCTCTGGATACACAATTATACAGGTTTGGGGTGGTCTGTCCCAACCCCAAGTTCCCCGTAAGCACTATTATTTTTAGTACACAGTTTTGCGGAACACGGGGTTTTTCAAGAATCCAAGTATCATGTGCCAACCTCTGCAGAGAGACTTACCGGTACAGACACTGTGTTATTTGAATTATTGAGCAAGTCTTCTAGCTTTGATTTCCTTTGCTTAGAGCAACTTTCGATAATGACCGGCCAGCCCAACGCAAATATCCAATCCGCTTGTCATATTTCTCGTGGGAAATTAAAAATTTGCATTTTGATTGCATACGTCAATCTCTGGTGAATTTGATTAACTTGTATCAGCAAACAATCATTCGGTCTGTTCGAAGCACTAACATGACCCAGTCGCTAAGCGTAAAAAGCTGAAGACCGGATTCTGAACTGCAGGGAACTAACAGAGATGAAGACCATCCTCCAGCGTCTCCACACGGCAGCCGCCTGGCCCCACCCATGCCTTACCCGCCGCTCTACCTTGCTGCGCGGCCTTTGTGTCGTGGCACAATGGAGACTGAGCTCGATTCAAGCCCCCGACTCTAGACAAATCAGTTAACCTCTCCAAGTCTAATTTTCATGCATGAAGAAATCAGAGTTATGCACCCACCGCATAGGGTTGCCGTGAATGTCTCATACACCAGGCACAGTGCTCGGGGGGTGGAAGGGCTTGATGCAGTTCACCCATTAGGATAACTCATGAGCCATGCACCACGTGGGCCAGTCTTTCCCACCATCCTGCCTCCAGATTCAGCAGAGCTTTCACCAGTAAGAGGGGGGAGAAAAGGCGAGGAAGGCAGAATGTATTGGGGATGTAGATGCTCGTGGTTTTGAGGCCTCAGACCCGTCTGGTCCAGCTTTTTATTCCTCACTCCTAGCCTATTTAACAGTAAATAAAATTTATTTCTGTAGTCTTCCTGGGGGCGGGAGGAAAAGCAGTAGAGGCCCTGGCCTGGTAGCCCAGTTGGTTGGACCTTGGTCTCTAGAGACCAAGGTTGCAGGTTCAATCCCCAGTGAGAGCACATCCGAGGACCAACCAATGAATGCATAAATCAGGGGAACAACAAGTTGCTGTTTCTCTCTCTCTCTCTCTCATTCCTTTCCTTTCTCTTTCTAAAATATCAGTTAAAAAACAAAGAAATGCAGTACAAATAATAAGTCTGAATACATGTAGCCTCAGAAAGTCCTCCTGAAGCTATCATATTGGTAGAAAACTTTGTAACTATCATGCAAAATTGCATCTTCAAGTTAATTAAAAGACTAGGCATGCTCTAGTCAATTTTTTTTATTATTTTTTTATTTTTCTGAAGCTGGAAATGGGGAGAGACAGCCAGACAGACTCCCGCATGCGCCCGACCGGGATCCACCCGGCACGCCCACCAGGGGTGACGCTCTGCCCACCAGGGGCGTCGCTCTGCCGTGACCAGAGCCACTCTAGCGCCTGGGGCAGAGGCCAAGGAGCCATCCCCAGCGCCCGGGCCATCTTTGCTCCAATGGAGCCTTGGCTGTGGGAGGGGAAGAGAGAGACAGAGAGGACTGGAGGGGGTGGAGGGTGGAGAAGCAAATGGGTGCTTCCCCTATGTGCCCTGGCTGGGAATCGAACCCGGGTCTCCGGCACGCCAGGCCGACGCTCTACCGCTGAGCCAACCGGCCAGGGCCTCAAGATTTTTTTTTTTTTTTTAAATCACTTTTCTTCAAGAATCCACTCTCATGCTCATACATTTTGCCAGGAATCTTCCTGTGTCTCCTCCAAATCCAACCTTCACTGCCTGTTTAGAGAGAGCAAATATGGCCACATTCTCAACTTAAGATGATAAAAAGCTGACATGTCCTAAATAAAAACAAAACAACTTAAGATGCAGCTAATCTTGATGCTCTGCTGACCCCCAAATCTGTAATGTAGTATTGTGAAAAGGGCTCTGAATTAGAAGAACAATCTTGACATTAACACTAAAAAATTGTCTGGGTTTAGAAAACTGTTAGACCTGGCTGAGCCCACTTTCTCTGAGTGAAATGGGACCAGTACCGGTCACACCAGTCACGCCTGTGACTTCACGGCATAGTAAAGGACCCGTGACAGACTTAATCCATTGTGATGGGCTCCATAAACTAAGGTGCACATCACCGTACTAAAACCTGTAATGACTAAAATGTTAAATTTGATAAATAAAAACAACCAAGCTAATAAGAACAATACATAAAATTAACATGTGACTCAAATGGTCTGTATTAAACAAAGCATAAAATCTGTTTTCCCCATCATGCTTTTTTTAAAATATTTTTTATTCATTTTTATTAGAAAGAGAGAGAGGGGGGGGGAAAGAGATAGAACAGGAAGAGGAGCAGGAAGCATCAACTCCCATATAAGCCTTGACCAAACAAATCCGGGGTTTCGAACAGGCGACCTCAGCATTCCAGGTTGACGCTTTATCCATTGAGCCACCACAGGCCAAGCCTTCCCATCATGCTTTTAAAAGTTTCATCATTTCAGGGAAGTCGGGTCGGTTCCTGCAGGCTCAAAAATCCGAGGCAAAACAGGATGTCTAAACACCAATGTCATCTCTTGAATGTCACGGCACCTCTAAAGTTCATTCATTTAGCCCCATAAAGCATTGCTGAAGTCCACAGTCGCTGTCTTCCTTCCTGCTGTGTGCTCCTCTGGTTGTCTGTTAAATGTGAGCATTATGTGACCAGTTTTCCTCTCCCAGGACATTTTCTGAATTAAACACACTTAAGAAGAAAATGTCTCAAGTTTCTCTAATTTCCATTCTCACTTCCTTATTATTCCTTGATTTACGATGCTGGGAACTGGTGATTTGTCAACTTGAATAGCCTCTAGCCTTTTAAGAACCCACAATGTTATCTTTTCACTTCCTCATAATTCAGCTTCTTCCCAGAGAGATCTCATTCACGTGGCATCTAGCCTCGATAACTTCCTGACATTTTTCAAAGGAAAAAAGAAAGAGTACATGTAACTTAAGTATCAAACTACTATTTAACCTCTGCAGCCATTCTTTGGTGCGACAGCCAGGGATACGTATTATTTCAGCCGTAAGTGGCGATAAATTTAGGGAACAACTGGATCTTTCGGTTATGCTTTGAACAGACGATTGGGTTGGGTTTTTAAATGTTTTCATCTCTGACTCTCTCCGCGTGGGTTTCTGTGGAGGGTGGAGATGATTTTCATCTGCGTCCAGTTTGCTGTGTAGCATTCACACAGTCCGTCCAGGGTTTTTTTAATCTACTTGCCTTCCGGTCTTCACTGTCTCAAGCACTCAGGTGAAGTACATTCTATGAGCTTTCAGTCTAAGTGTTCTTCAACGCCAAGGACAAGGCTTTGATGACTACACTTGGACTAGCAACGCCCAGTCTGAAACATCAGCTTCTCAGGCAGTAATGAGTTCTGGAACTGTCCTCTGTCTGCAGACCTCCGTGTTTGACCTGACCGGGGGTCCGTGGATTGCTTACTGGAAGTCGCACGTGCTGGCAACAAGCCTCACAAAGCACTATGTGGGCCTTCTGTGTCAGATATAATCAGACTGCCTAACCCCACAAAACACATAGGAAGGCATACGTGCAGGGGGGAAAGGAGAGGGCTGAGCCTAGAAGTTTACCAACCTCATTTCGTTATGACGAGAGAATGGAAGATGATCGGAAAGAGAAAAATAGAGGAGTCGGGCTTTCACGGGTGCCTCTGCCCAGCAGTTAGAGAGGTGGGAGAGGCGTCCCCCATATTCCGCCCAAGGACCAGTGGCTGGTCCCCAGGGGTGCCATGAGCTGAACCCCTCTGGGAAGGGTGCCCTCGTTGGTCACTCAGTTGGGCATGACATTGCTCACCAGTCAAGACCCAACTAAAATTTTTTATAATTCTGTGACATTTTCCGATTGTTAGACTCCAGACTCGACTTCTCAACAAAAGTATTTGCTTCCTCCTATATGGCTTCATGGCATTTGGTTTATACCTCTAATATGATGATGATATGGCTAGGTAATTACCTATTTGTTTTGTATATATGTATATGCCTCTGTGAATAGATTATATGCTCTTAAAAAGATGGAGCCCTGGCCAGCTGGCTCAGTGGTATTAGAGCGTCAGCCTGGCATGTGGAAGTCCCTGGATCAATTCCTAGCCAGGGCACACAGGAGAAGCGCCCATCTGCTTCACCCTTCCCCCTCTCCTTCCTCTCTATCTCTCTCTTCCCCTCCCACAGCCAAGGCTCCATTGGAGCAAAGTTGGCCCGGGCGCAAGAGGATGGCTCCATGGCCTCCACCTCAGGTGCTAGAATGGCTCCAGCCACAACGGAGCAATGGCCCAGATGGGCAGAGCATCGCCCCCTGGTGGGCATGCTGGGTGGATCCCAATAAAGCATATGCAGGAGTCTGTCTGTCTGCCTCCTCACTTCTAACTTCAGAAAATTTTTTTTAAAAGATGGATTTATTTAGCCATCTTTGTGCCTCCAACACTAGTAAGGTCTCATAAATTATCAGTCGCAATCAGTTTTCAATAAGTCAATTCCAACACCATAATGCTCTTTTGAATTAGCTAGCAAGCTAATTAATTTGTCACCTTTACTGACCCTCCTCTAAGCTCTCAGCCATCATTTACAGTGGCTATTTGACATCCCTTTGTAGATATGTCTAAAGTACCTAAAATTTCTTGTGTCCAAAAATAAATTCAAGGACTTCTAGTCCCCTACATACATATGGCCAAGTATTTTCTACCCCTGTGAATCTCGCCCTCCCTCCTTTGTATACGCCAGAAACCCAGGAGTCAGCCTTGGCCCCCTCTTTCACCGTCTCCTTCCCCTCTCCCTTCCACTTCTGCACCCCCTGATTTTGCCCATCGTATAACTTTGAGTCTTTCTGGTCTTGGCCACTCCAACCACCGCACCCGAACCTATAACACCAGCACAACAGGTGGCTTTAAGAGAAGTGAGCTAAAGGCAATAAGTAAAAAGTAAGTAAAATATGAACACGTTTGTAGGGTTTTTGCTGGCGAAAGAAAAAATAACTTAAAGGACAAGATACAGGGTGGGGCAAAAGTTGGCTTACAGTTGGTTGTATGGAAAAATCACACAATAATTAATATAATAAGCTCCGTGTTTTGCATACTCACAACTGTAAACCTCCTTTTTGCCCCGCCCTGCCTAAATCACAGCATCCCCACCCATTAGGATTAAGCCATAAGGACAAGAGAAAGGCTTCCAGAGGTGTGTCCCTGATGATAGCCCCTCCCTTTGGAGGCCTTGAGAAGGATAATTGTGCAGTTGGTTGTATTTGGCCAATCAACAAACACTGAACACCAACTGTGGGCTCCTTAGAGCAGGGGTCCCCAAACTATGGCCCGCGGGCCACATGCAGCCCCCTGAGGCCATTTATCCGGCCCCCGCCGCACTTCCAGAAGGGGCACCTCTTTCATTGGTGGTCAGTGAGAGGAGCATAGTTCCCACTGAAATACTGGTGAGTTGGTTGATTTAAATTTACTTGTTCATTATTTTAAATATTGTATTTGTTCCCGTTTTGTTTTTTTTTACTTTAAAATAAGATCTATGCAGTGTGCATAGGGATTTGTTCATAGTTTTTTTTATAGTCTGGCCCTCCAATGGTCTGAGGGACAGTGAACTGGCCCGCTGTGTAAAAAGTTTGGGGACCCCTGCCTTAGAGGGAGTGAGGGATTTCCATACACACCAGGGCAGGAGAGGTCTTGTGGGACAGAAAGAAAGATTGAGGCTTTTGCATTCCTAAGTTTTTCCTCTAATAAGTGTTCTTTGATATAATCAAATTACCTGCAGTTTAAACTGTAGTCACATTTTCCTTGTTATCCAGGGCTTCCAAGAGATCTCTGTCTTGCCGGAGCCCAGCCTCCCATGGCAAAGAGGGAGGTATAAAGCATCTGCTCCAATGCAACATGATAGGGTCATAGATGGACAATAGCTTAAGGTAGTCAAAGACCAAAAAGATGCCGGGGGAGGTGGGGGAAGGAGGGGGGATGACTTCTCTTGTCCCTCCATCTTTTATAAAATATAAGAAGTGGGTTTGAGACAATCTACCGAATTGCAATTACATGCTTCTTTTACTAAATAACCAAAATAGACACGGAAAGACCTTCCAGAAATATCTGGACCTTCCACGGATATTAAGCTAGTCTAGGTAAAATAAATAAGCTACCACCAGCAGACTCAAAATCTCGCAAGCCAAATGTCCACCTGATGCTGAATGGCCCCCCCTAGGAGGGGCCCAAAGGAGGTAGAGCACTAGCAGGGATGCCAAGAAAAAAAAAATGTTTGAACATTGGAAGGCAAACAGATGTTTCCTAAGAGGGGAAGGCAAGGGTAGACGGAGTATCACCAGCAAGAGAACAACATGGAAAAAGACATGGAGGTTGAAAACAAGCAATGGCTGAGGACCCGGTGGGAAGTGCGGTGTTACTGGAGCTAAAAACGAGGAGGTCTACGGTGAAGGGAGTGATGAGAGAAAAGACTGATCTACATCAGTAGGTTCAACCCGGATGATAAAGCTTTATACAGCCTATTAGAGAGCCTGAGTTTCATTTTGTAATCAAAGAGCTAAAAGAAGATTCTAAGATTCTGTTTTACTAAGATTACTTCAGAAGCACTGTGGAGTTCAGACAGGAAATAGAAAAAGACCAGTAACAGAAAATTCCAAGAACTATCCAGGAAAGTATTTGGTCAAACAGATTACGTTGGCTTGAATGATGGCAGATGTAAGAAAGAACCATGGAGTAAAATCAACAGAATTTGGTGACTGGTATGAAAAATACAAAAGCTTAATAATGCTGTGATCTGTCCCCTGATGGTGTGCAGAGATACCCTTAACTGAGTATAGAGTAGAATTCAACTTGGAGGTGGTGATAGTGGGAAATCGTGAACGTTCAATTTGGTACCTGTAATATTTGAGGAAGCTGAGGTATACAGTAGTCAAGAAGCAATCAGATGTGAGTACATAAAGAACTGAAGACTGAAGAGATAGATTTGAGAGACATCAACACATTAAAGGTAGTTCAAAGGGTTGGATAAATTAGATTATCCTGACATACACACACACACACACACACACACACACACACACACAGTGTCCGTAAAGTCATGGTGCACCTTTTTTTTTTTTTTTTTTTTTTGGTATTTTTTTGAAGCTGGAAACGGGGAGAGACAGTCACATAGACTCCCGCATGCGCCCGACCGGGATCCACCCGGCACGCCCACCAGGGGGTGATGCTCTGCCCCTCCGGGGCGTTTCTCTGTTGCGACCAGAGCCACTCTAGCACCTGGGGCAGAGGCCAAGGAGCCATCCCCAGCGCCTGGGTCATCTTTGCTCCAATGGAGCCTTGGCTGCGGGAGGGGAAGAGAGAGACAGAGAGGAAGGAGGGGGGGTGGAGAAGCAAATGGGCGCTTCTCCTGTGTGCCCTGGCCAGGAATCGAACCCGGGTCCCCCGCACGCCAGGCTGACGCTCTACCGCTGAGCCAACCGGCCAGGGCTTCATGGTGCACTTTTGACAGGTCACAAGAAAGCAACAAAAGATGATAGAAATGTGAAATCTGCACCAAATAAAAGGAAAACTCTCCCAGTTTCTGTAGGATGATGTGGCAGGATGTACGCATGTGCAGATAATGACATAACACCGTGTATACAGCAGAGCAGCCCACGGCCATGCCAGTGGAGATGTGGACAGTACAGAGGAAAGTTCAGTGTGTTCTGTGGCTTGCTAAATTCGAATCCGTGACCAAAGTGCAACATGAATATCGGCACGTTTATAATGAAGCTCCACCACATAGGAATAACATTACTCGGTGGGATAAGCAGTTGAAGGAAACAGGCAGTTTGGTGGAGAAACCCCGTTCTGGTAGGCCATCAGTCAGTGATGAGTCTGTAAAAGCTATACGGGATAGCTACCTAAGGAGCCCTAAAAAATCTGTGTGTGAGCCCACATCAAACTGCACTGAATAGGTATGAAACTGGGAGAGTTTTCCTTTTATTTGGTGCAGATTTTACATTTCTATAGTCTTTTGTTGTTTTCCTGTGACCTGTCAAAAGTGCACCATGACTTTACAGACACACTATATAGATTTAGAAATAAAATGCAAAGAACCTGTGAAAACCTACAGGTAAGGAGAAGCTTCCCGCAAGGGCGAAGATGACTGAAGGTCAGAGATTTAGGAAAACCTTCAGAAGGGAGGTTTTAGAATCCAAGAGTTATTACCTTAAAAAAAAAATTCAACAAGTAGGAAATAGGCAACAGCAGTTAAAACTGTCTAAAGAAGTCAAGTCGTGCTGAAGACAAGTTATCAGAGATGGTGATCATGAATTTGGTAGAAACTTGAGGGTTTCCGAAATCAGAGGCGGGTTAAGTAAAAAACAGATGTCAAGTAGGTGTGACAATTCTATAAATCTTACTTGTACAGGAATGAGAGGTAGGGTGATAACCTGAGTAAGAAATAGCCCAGGGTGACTGTGCACAGGATGAGAGGTTATTCCCGTAAACTGGGTTAATTTGCGGTTCCCAATTCCAGGAGAGCTGAGGTGGCATCCTGATGACAGTCAACACGCCTAGGGACGCTGGCCGCCTGCTTTGATCCAACCACTTTTTCCCTTCGATTCCACAGTGGAGATGTACATACCACCACGACAGCAAAACAATCTAAATTTTTTTTTCTTATAAGCTAAGATTTCCATCTTCAAGTTCTTTCTAGAATTCCAGCAAGCCAACATGAACCCCATGGAGAACTTCCTTGACGTAACGTTGGGTGTTCTGAAACGCCCTCCCAGGAAACAGGGTCCACCTTCCTCACCTGGCCCCGCCTCCAGCATTCACCCTGAGGCTGGTGTGCAGCAGGTTCACAGGTCCCCCCAACACCGTGGACTCTGAGCCAAACCGTGACTGGCAGAGGTCAACTCCCATCAGGGAATGACCTTGAAAACAGTTTCCCTCAGTTGTCTGAGTTATCTGACAAAGGTCACGTATGAGCACAGTCCCCATTGGCGTGTTTTAAATCTCGACTAACCCCGCTCAATCCTTCTCCTTTAGGGTGAAATAAAGGAGGGTGGGCTTCCTCATTGAGAAGCCCATTGTTATCTGCCCCTAAACGTCAGAAACACTGTTACTTCCCTTCCGTTTAGTTTCTCTTCATGTTTGACGACACATAACTAGTTCGAGATGTTTAAATTAAAATGGTTCCTTTTAGGCAAAAGTTGTTATTGATGCTCAAGGTAAAAAATAGATTTTAGGAAAGCTGTCAAATCATTGAGGGATGTTTTAAAGCTAAATGACATGTTTTAGAGTGCCTGTTCTTTACAAGAAAACAATAGAATTTCGTGTCTCTAGTTATGGAATGAAATTCAAAGCTTTCACAATAGTCATGTATACCCATCTGCACACTATCAAATTTTTCACATTTACTCATGTTATTTCTAAAAAAAAAAAAAAAAATTAGAAGAAATTAAGCATTCCTACTCTTAAATTTGATGTAAGTCCTTTCACAAAGAAGAGTGGACAAATTAATTTATTCTGTTCTGTAACATAAGTTAGAAAAGCAATTTGCTTTCTGGCTACAATTCTATTCAAATGGGTAGGCAATATGATCAGTTCTTAATTATAGAAGAAATGGTGTTATGATTAAAATAATTTCAAATGGACAGTGGAAAGGTCATTTTAAATTTATATTACACAACATGATATGCAGATGATTTATTTCAGAATTGTACACCCAACTTAGGCAATTTTATGAACCAGTCACCCTGATAACTTCAATTAAAAAAACGAGACTATATATTTTACTACTTATACTCAAATGTAAATGTATCCAAAGAATAGAGCCCATTTTAAATAAAATATTAACACTATAATTCACGAAGATCAGAGGAGGAAGAAGCTGGAAAGCTGAACAGTTCTGCCTACGTTCTTATTTCTCAAACAATCCTTCCTCTCTCCTCAAAGCCTCTCCCCCAGGACCCAGAGTCTCAGCTGGTTGTTTCCTGCTATATGGATCTATACTTGTCACTCTCTTACTTATCTGTCTCACCCAATAACTACTAAAGGGCTGAACGTGTTGGACACATGGGTCACAGGGCCTGCCGGGCCCTGCGCCCCGTTCGCCGGCTCACGGATGTCTGTGAAGGTTAAAGGCACTCAGCTGAGACTTGGCTCTGGGTTCACCATTCACTCACTGGACTGAACAGAGTATCTGATCTCTCAGTTGGATGTAAAGGCCTTGACCAAAGATGCTCTGACCAAACAGGATCAATGGAAAGGGGATAAACCCAAAGTCTGTTTCCTTCTAGAATTTAGGGTATCGAGTACAAAGGGGTGTGACAAATTCACAGCAAGTGGAGGCAGAGGGACACACCGGGGGGAAGCAGAGCTGTCACGAGAGAGCAACTGTCTAGAGCAGGGAGCTGAAAATGTCTTCTGTAAAGGGCCAGACAGCAAAGATTCTAGGCTGCACAGGCCAGGGGGTTTCTGTTGCAACCAGTCAACTCAACCACTGTATCAAGAAAGCAGGCATGGCAGTGGATAGAGCATTGGACTGGGATGAGGAAGGACCCAGGTTCGAGACCCCGAGGTCACCAGCTTGAGCGCAGGCTCATCTGGTTTGAGCAAAAGCTCACCAGCTTGGACCCAAGGTCACTGGCTCCAGCAAGGGGTTACTCAGTCTGCTGAAGGCCAACGGTCAAGGCACATATGAGAAAGCAATCAATGAACAACTAAGGTGTCGCAACGCACAACGAAAAACTGATGATTGATGCTTCTCATCTCTCTTCGTTCCTGTCTGTCTCCCTGTCTATCCCTCTCTCTGACTGTCTCTGTAAAAATAAATAAATAAATAAATAAATAAAAAGAAAGCAGGCATGAACACATATGTAAACAGACGAGCATGGCTGTGTTCCAATTAAAAAAGGACTTACAACAATGGGTGTTGTGCTGAAACTAGCCCACAGGCCAGTTGGCCACCTGTACCCCTGCTCTAGAGTGCTGCTGTCCAGTGGAAAAGACAATGTGAGCCCCAGATGTCATTAGACATTTTCTAGTTGCCTCATTCAAAAGTTAGGGTGAATGGGTGAATCTCATTTTATTATGTTTTATGTAACCCAGTTGGTCCAAAACGCTATCATTTCCACAGGTCAGTAATGAAAAAGACTATTGAGAAATTTTTTGGCCCTGGCCAGTTGACTCCATGGTAGAGTGTCAGCCCAGCCTGTGGATGTCCTGGGTTCGAGTCCCACTCAGGGCACACGGGAGAAGCGACCATCTGTTTCTCCCACCTCCTGTTCCTCTCCCACACCCATGGCTCGATTGGTTTGAGCACATTGGCCCTTGGCGCTGAGGATGGCTCCATGGAGCCTCCCCCTCAAGTGCTAAAAATAGCTCAGTTGCAAGCATGGCACCAGATGGGCAGAGCATCGGCCCCACATGGGGGTTGCGGATGGATCCTGGTTGGGGCATATATGAGAGTCTATCTCCCCTACTCTCTCTTGGAAAAGAAGGGGGTAAAAGGAGAAAATTTTCATATATATTTTTTTTAATATTATGTCTTGGATACTCGCTGTGCATTTTACACTTTGAGCACCTCTCAGTGTAGCTTGGGGCATTTTGACTGATTTCAGTTCAGAGCAGACCTCTTT
The DNA here is from genome assembly GCF_036850995.1 of Saccopteryx leptura. NCBI lineage: Eukaryota > Metazoa > Chordata > Mammalia > Chiroptera > Emballonuridae > Saccopteryx > Saccopteryx leptura. The sequence continues at coordinate 74,580,944 of NC_089513.1, forward strand.
TAACTGCTGTATAGCCACAACTGACTAGGGGCTTTTGGATTGGGCTTTGCAGCTCTTGACCATGAAAGAGATTAGGAGAGTAGCCTGTTTCCTATGAGGCCAATTCCTTATGCTTTTCATTTGCAGCATTTTTCTAAGAGTAGCTTGGGTAGATCTTGTTACTGGCTTTGCAGAGCCTAACCTAAAGCATGAATAAATGAATCAATGAATGGCCTAGGCTGGTCGGCTCAGCGGTAGAGTGTAGGCCTGGCGTGTGGATGTCCCAAGTTTGATTCCCGGCCAGGGCACACAGGAGATGCGACCATCTGCTTCTCCACTGCTCCCTCTCTCCTTCCTCTTTATCTCTCTCTTCCCCTCCCGCAAACATAACTTGACTGGTTCAAGCAAGTTGGCCCTGGGCATTGAGGACGGCTCCATGGACTCAGGTGCTAAAATAGCTCGACTGCCTGAGCAATGGGGCAGTGGCCCTAGATGGGCAGAGGGCTTGCCAGTGGACCCTGGTTGGGCACATGTGGGGTTTGGCTGTCTGCCTCACTGCTTCTCACTTAATAAAAAAAAAAAAAGGAAAAATGAATCCATGAACAATGGAAAGGATGCTGACTGTTAGGTGCCTGGATCCTCCCCTCCTCTTATACATAGATTTCACTGTTCAGTGTTTCATTATTTTTAGACTGTTTTTTTTTCTTTAAAAAAAAAGGAGGGTTTGTGATTCAGCAGCACTCCTACACTCTTTATTACTTCATTCCATACAGCTGCTCAGTATCTGTTCTTGAGGAAGCCCGGAATTTTAATAAGTCATTAGATTGGCCAATCTACTCGCAAAAGTTGGCGTTGCTTTAAAATAAATTATTGAGCCCTAATACGAACTGTATTATGTATTAGGTACCTAAAACAAGAAAGCTGAAATAAATCAAGGGTCCTATAAATTTAAGGTAAGATATGTAAAGAATTCAGCTCAGTAACTCAGAAAGGACAGAATCAGAGAAGCAGGTGTTCCTTAGGCAGACCAGCTGTTTATTAAATAATGATTTAAAATCCAGAGATCCAGGGAGAAAGTTTTAAAAGCAAACAAACAAACGAACGAACAAAAAGCCAGATAACTATGAACTAGCTCAATGTTCGGTATTTAAAATCTTAAGTTATTTGAATATATTTAAACACCTACATATTTTCGTTTTATACCAAAGAAACAATCCCAATCCTTTTTTTTTTTTTTTGCATTTTTTAAATTTAATTAATTGTGTTTACATAGATTCTAGGGTCACTCTGAATGCATCCCCTCTCCCCCTATTCCCCTCAACATCTCCCTTGCCACCCTCCCTACCACGCCCTCCTCCCTTCCCTTCAGGTTTATCCCATCCTATCATCCCCCTTTCCTTCTGTTCTTTTACCTCTGGTCCCTTTGATCCCTCCTCTGTCTCAATTCTGTTCCTCAGTTCCCATTATTCCTTGGATTTCTCAAATAAGTGAGGTCATATGATATTTTTCTTTCTCTGCCTGGCTTATTTCATTCAACATAATAGTTTCCAGGTCCCTCCATATTGTTGCAAAAGGTAATATTTCCTTCTTTTTCATAGCCCCATAGTATTCCATTGTATATATGTACCACTTTTTTTTTTTTTTTGTATTTTTCTGAAGCTGGAAATGGGGAGAGACAGTCAGACAGACTCCCGCATGCGCCCGACCGGGATCCACCCGGCATGCCCACCAGGGGCGACGCTCTGCCCACCAGGGGGCGATGCTCTGCCCCTCCGGGGCGTCGCTCTGTTGCGACCAGAGCCACTCTAGCGCCTGGGGCAGAGGCCAAGTAGCCATCCCCAGCACCTGGGCCATCTTTGCTCCAATGGAGCCTCGGCTGCAGGAGGGGAAGAGAGAGACAGAGAGGAAGGAGAGGGGGAGGGGTGGAGAAGCAGATGGGCGCTTCTCCTGTGTGCCCTGGCCGGGAATCAAACCCGGGACTTCTGCACGTCAGGCCGACGCTCTACCACTGAGCCAACCGGCCAGGGCCTGTACCACAGCTTTTTAATCCACTCGTCAGCTAAAGAAAATATGAACAGGATAAAAAGACAAACCACACAATGGGAGAACATATTCGACAATACATCTGATAAGGGGTTAATAACCAAAATTTATAAAGAACTCAACACCAGGAAGACAAACAATCCAATCAAAAAATGGGCACAAGAAATGAATAGACACTTCTCCAAAGAGGACATACAGATGGCCAAAAGACAAATGAAAAAATGTTCAACATCACTAATCTTAGAGAAATGCAAATTAAAACCACAATGAGATACCACCTCACACCAGTCAGAATGGCGCTCATCGACAAAACAACACAGAATAAGTGCTGGCGAGGATGTGGAGAAAAGGGAACCCTCCTGCACTGCTGCTGGGAATGCAGACTGGTGCAGCCACTGTGGAAAACAGTATGGAGATTCTTCAAAAAATTAGAAATGGAACTGCCCTTTGACCCAGCCATCCCACTTATAGGAATATATCCCAAGGACACCATATCACCGACTGAAAAAAAGAAATGCACCCCCATGTTTAAGGCAGCTTTGTTCACAATAGCGAAGATCTGGAAACAGCCCAAGTGTCCGTCAGTGGACGAGTGGATTAAGAAACAATCCCAATCTCTTCATTTACGATCTGCCATCTCTAAAGGAAGTGGAGAAATGGAAAACTGTGGTCCCATACAGTTAAGATATTTGCTTCAGCGAAGACAATCCCCTTACTCTTTAGGACAAAGAAGGTTGCGTTTGAATGGTTTTGCTGACTCAAGCTCAAAACGTGTCCTTATTTGCAAGATGGGGAGATGCTGAAATGTACAATTCTGAATGAACGCTTTATAGATGCAGCGTATTTCAAAATCTGTCCAGAATAGAGCATGTTTGCGGAAGAAATGGCACCTTTGAAGTCTTGAATCTGGCTGACCTTTCCTCCCCGCTTATCCAAGATAAATGACTGCGGAGGGACTGAGTGTTGGGGGAGGGGTGGGAGGGAGGAGCCAAGACCCTCCAGAACCCTGAGGCACTGAAGAGTGGATCATTTCTTTTCAATGCAGAAAGCCCTGCCAACATCTGATAATTCTGGAAGATTAGCTCAAGCTAATCATGAATGATTCATTAAGCCAGTCTCTCATTTATTATGAGGTCTGCAAACACCTGGAATATGGAGACAGGAAAGAAAGCCATTGTGTTTCACTTAAAATAGTACATGACCAAAAATGTAGATGCATGCCTCCATTTTCCCTGCGTCTCCTACTGCATGAAGAAACAAACTTCGGGGGAAAATAAGTAATAACTTCTCCCAGAGCATTCACAATGATTGATTCAAAATTAACTCGTCTCCCTTGATCTTTCAAAATGCATGTTCGTGGTGGTCATTCTTTTTCTTTTTCTCTTTTTTATCATGCTAAGTAACTTAGAATGGGAAAAAACTAAGGTGCTAAAAGCTATGCTAACCCAAATATTCCCCTGACCACACTGTCACAGTAATACAAACCCGTTTACTAGGACTTACCATGTGCCTATCTCTGACCATATCACAGACTATTATTCAACCCTAAAATAGAGCCTGCAAGTTAGATTTTGTTCCTATCTCCTTGTTTGTCAAATAGAGAAACTGGAACATGGAGCGTTTATGTAACTTGACCATGCTGAAGTAAGTGGCAGATCTGGAATTTTTTTATTTGTTCAGTCAATAAATACCCACTGAGTTCCTTTTCTGAGTGTGACCCTACTCTGAGGGATAGAGCAATGAACAAACCAGACCAAGCCCTTGTCCTTATAGAGGACACCCTAGGGGACAGAAGGAGTCAATTAAAAATAAATACAATTAGCCTGACCAGGCGGTGGCACAGTGGATAGAGCGTCGGACTGGGATGCAGAAGACCCAGGTGTGAAACCTGAGGTCAACTGGCTTGAGCACAGACTCATCCGGCTTGAGCACAGGCTCACCAGCTTGAACCCAAGGTCACTGGCTTGAGCAAGGGGTCACTTGCTCTGTGGTAGGTCCCCGCCCCCATCAAGGCACATATGAGTAAGCAATCAGTGAACAACCAAGGAGACTAAAGAGCCGCAACAAAGAATTGTTGCTTCTCATCTCTCTTCCTTCCTGTCTGTCTGTCCCTATCTATCCTTCTCTTTGACTCTCTGTCTCTGACAAAAAAACCCAACAAGTTAATTAAATAAATAAATGCAATTAAATAGTATCAATAGGACATAATGCCGTGAGAAACCCCCGTGGGTGGAGATGAAGGGCAAAGGGTCTGGATTCGATACACTGAGGTCGTGCTGAGTCTTTCTGTTAAAATGACCATTGAGCAGAACTATATAAAAGAAGCAAGAGAGTGCGTGTTCTAAGAGAGACAAATAAAAGGCCCTGAGGGTGCATTTTACTGACGTGTTCAAGGGACACCAAAGAGACCAGCATGCTTGGAGGGGACTGGAGAGTCATCAGAGATGATATTACGAAAGTCAATTTCTATTCTCATAACTGCGTAATTGTGTTAGTTAGTGTTACCCTAGGAAGTTCAGTTAAAAAGAAGACCAAAGGGTCTTAAATATAGTAAGCAGAGTTCAGACTGTATTCTCCGTAAAAGTATAGCTATCGGAGGCTTTTAACGAAGAAGTGGCTCAATCTAAATTTTTACTCTACAACCATCCCTCCTTCTACTTTGCAGAGACGGGAGTAGCATGGGGATGAAGGGGTCGAAACTGTAAACGTGTGTTCATATAGATTTGTCTCTAGAAGGACAGCAACGTATGAGAAAGGTTCTGATTGTCAACAGACTTGGAAAATAGAGCCAACATTATAACTAAGAATATACAATTAACTGGAGTCAAGATAAGGTGCTTATTATCTTTAGACCCTCATCTTCCCAATTATAGCTGCTTAAAAAATACAGGTGGAAACGAATCAAGTCTTTTCCAGAGGAAATTTTATGACTTACCTTCTCGTGAGGGCGTGTTTAAAGGCACGGCACCAAATAAGGTCTTAACATTACTGACTGGCTGAACACCTTCACAGACTGCTTCTGTTGTGTAAGTGACGTCCCTTTGTCTCTGGGATTTCCAGAAATACGTACATGTCCCTGACACTCACTGCATTCCCTGTCTGTAACACAGGTTTATTAGAAGAGGAACCCTATCCTCTTATCCTCCTCCTCCTCCCCCTCTTTTTCTTTGGAAAATAGGCCGTGAAAGATGGGGGCCGAGGTAGGGGAGGGAGCAAGGCTGAAGACCATCTCCTGGATGGGGAAGGTGGGAGCACTGAATGGGGGGGCTCTGGTTGCAAGGGGGTGCCTCTGGGGAATCAGGAGGTTGAGGAGCAGAGGGAGCAGGAGGAGGAGGAGGAGGCGTGGTGGTGGTCTGTGGTCGGCAGGATCGAAGGAGGAGACACTGGAAGGGTCCCCCAGAGCAGAGGAACCCCTCGGTTTTAAGCGGAGAAGGAATATTTGAGAGGGAGAGCAAGAATCAGAGAGAGTGGGTTGTGACCCGCATGCAAAGATGGCCTGGACACAGGGGACCTCAGGCCACCTTCAGTTTCACCGGCAGAAATGATCAAGGCCAGTCAGAATTCTGAAATTGCAAGTGTGCCCTGGCCGGTTGGCTCAGTGGTAGAGCGTCAGCCTAGCGTGCGGGAGTCCCAGGTTCAATTCCCGGCCAGGGCACACAGGAGAAGCGCCCATCTGCTTCTCCACCCCTCCCCCTCTCCTTCCTCTCTGTCTCTCTCTTCCCCTCCCACAGCCAAGGCTCCATTGGAGCAAAGTTGGCCCAGGCACTGAGGATGGCTCCAGGGCCTCTGCCTCAGGTGCTAGAATGGCTCTGGTTGCAACAGAGCAACGCCCCAGATGGGCGGGTGGAGCATCACCCCCTGGTGGGCATGCCAAGTGGATCTCGGTTGGGCGCATGCGGGAGTCTGACTGACTGCCTCCCCATTTCCAACTTTAGAAAAATACAAAAAAAAAAGAGAAAGTGCCCTTTCCAGGGGCACTGTCTAAAGCCCGAACCAGGTCAGACCTGGAGAGTGCCACTTGGACGTATTGTCCAGCACGTATTGAGGCCAAGGTTGCAGTAAAAAGTAAGGCGCTCTGGCCTGAGACCCTGGGCTCGACCCAGCGTCGGAGGTCTTTAGGAGACCACCCAGAGGCGCTGTCTTTGTGCGGCTGACTGTTGTCCAGTGTGGATGTGGCCGGGGAGACAAGAGGGCCATAGTCATCCTGGTGTCAGGTTCATCTCCACGCAGGGAAGGGAGTTTCCTTCCTCAGCGGTGCAGGAGGCGCGGCCAAAGGGTGGGGGGACCAGTCCCAGAACCCCACTGTCAAGGGAGGCAGGACCCCGAGTGAGCGTGCTGCTGCGGGGGGAGGGGGGCAACCTCACCCCTCCCGGGGTCGGGGTAGACTCTCCACTTGCCTCCGGAGCATCCGTCCCGGGTTTCGGTTTCAGCACCAGATGAAATGTTAAAACTGGGGGGCCGGTCCACTGGGGTGGGGGAAAGCCTATTGTCAGTCTCCCTTGGCAACTGGCAGGTCTGTCTAAAGCCCGAACCAGGTCAGACCTGGAGAGAACCCCAGTGCACCCCCCTATCCCGTAGGGGAGCGTGGACGGGCTCGGCTCCTCCCTGGGTCTGTGGGTGGGCACCAGGGAGAGTCAAACCGTAAACACAAGGCTGGTGTGTTCCAGAAGGAAAGTTTATTTAAAACGCCTGGGTGCGGGCTGGGCGGGACAGACCACACTGTGTCAATCTCGGGGAGGGTTGGAGTAGGGTTTTTATAGGTTAGTCATCGGTCTTGGAAGGGGGCTGATGTCACTGCCTCTACGGGTACCAGGCGATATTTGTGGACTGGGGAGGTGCCACAGCTCCCCCACGTGTTTACATCCCCGCTCAACTGTCTGAAGGCCTGGGCTGGTTCAAAGGTCCGGGGCGGGGCTTCAAGTCAGCCGGTCCACCCCTCCCCCCGCCCCCCACGGGTTTGCACTGTCCTGGGGTGGCGGCTGATTCATCAATAACAAAGACTGATAATAGGCCTGGCGTGCGGGGGACCCAGGTTCGATTCCCGGCCAGGGCACCTAGGAGAAGCGCCCATTTGCTTCTCCACCCCCCCTCCTTCCTCTCTGTCTCTGTCTTCCCCTCCATTGGAGCAAAGATGGCCCAGGCGCTGGGGATGGCTCCTTGGCCTCTGCCCCAGGCGCTAGAGTGGCTCTGGTCGGGGCAGAGCAGCGCCCCCTGGTGGGCAGAGCGTTGCCCCCTGGTGGGCGTGCCGGGTGGATCCCGGTGGGGCGCATGCGGGAGTCTGTCTGACTGTCTCTCCCCGTTTCCAGCTTCAGAAAAATACAAAAAAAAAACCAAAAACAAAAAACTGATAATATATTTGCAAAGTAATTGAGAATACAGGAGGTCTTTGGGTTACAACAGTCTTGACATACAATGCTTCAGGTTTACAATGCTCACACCTATAAAAATTTTTAAAAATTGAGATGTATTTCGGTTTACGCCGTTACCGTGTACTTACGGACTCCTTGGGCGAACTAGTTTGGTTACGCACGGTGGAAGGACACACAGTAACCTGGCGTATCAGTGAGGGCCTTGGTGTCCCTAGTATGCTCACCTACACGATTCCAGATTGTTAAAAGTGCAAGTGTTTCGCCTGACCAGGCCGGTGATGCAGTGGATAGAGCATCGGACTGGGATGCGGAAGACCCAGGTTCGAGACCCCGAGGTTGCCAGCTTGAGCGTGGGCTCATCCGGTTTGAGCAAAAAGCTCACCAGCGGCCCTGGCCGGTTGGCTCAGTGGTAGAGCGTCGGCCTGGCGTGCGGAAGTCCCGGGTTCGATTCCCGGCCAGGGCACACAGGAGAAGCGCCCATCTGCTTCTCCACCCTTCCCCCTCTCCTTCCTCTCTGTCTCTCTCTTCCCCTCCCGCAGCGAGGCTCCATTGGAGCAGAGATGGCCCGGGCGCTGGGGATGGCTCCTTGGCCTCTGCCCCAGGCGCTGAAGTGGCTCTGGTCGCTACAGAGCGACGCCCCGGAGGGGCAGAGCGTCGCCCCCCTGGTGGGCGTGCCGGGTGGATCCCGGTCTGGCGCATGCGGGAGTCTGTCTGACTGTCTCTCCCGATTTCCAGCTTCAGAAAAAATACAAAAAAAAAAAAAAAAAAAAGCTCACCAGCTTGGACCCAAGGTCACTGGCTCGAGCAAGGGGTTACTCGGTCTGCTGAAGGCCCGCGGTCAAGGCACGTATAAGAAGGCAATCAATGAACAAGGTATCTCAACGCGCAACGAAAAACTAATGATTGATGCTTCTCATCTCTCCGTTTCTGCCTGTCTGTCCCTGTCTATCCCTCTGACTCTCTCTCTGTCTCTGTATAAATAAATAAATAAATAAATAAGATGTGTTTTAAAAAAAAGTGCAAGTGTTCCATGTCTGTTAGGCTAGGGTGTGTTTCGACTTACACCAAAGTTCAGGTGACGTCACTGTCATGGGAACAGAACTGTGTCATAATCTGAGTCTCCCCAGGAATAGAAAACATTATATCTACTCTGTGATCCAGACCCATTCAATGCTTGAAAACTAGAGGGAATTACGTTCCCCTCCAGACCGCGGTCACTGCCTACGTTGAGTCTGTGCGTACCCCGAGGACTAAGACGCTACCTGAAGCCACTGCTCTACGTCCGTTGGTCCAGTGCCAGTCAATATTTAATTGTAGAAAGCAGAACCAGTAGGAGGTACGTTAAGAGATGTGCTACAAAGACTGTCTTATACAATCCTGGTGCAAAGCGCCAAACGCGCAGGAAGGCAGTCTAACACAGCCCATGGGGGCGGCGCTATCCATGGGCGGCATTCCTCCTCTCGCGTGAGCCTCAGTCCTATTTTTAACGATGGTCTTCTACACAGATGATTCAGACCCACCTCGCATATCTGGATTAACCTCCCTTACTTAACATCAGTGATGATGAACTCGAATCACATCTACAAAGTATCTTCCCAGCAATACCTAGATCCGTGTCTGATTGCAAAAGTGGGAACGCTAGCCTATCTGAGCTGATGCAACTAGAGACTATCAAATAATCGAGTGTCCTGCTCGGGAACATGGGACAGAAAGCTGAGTGGTTTGCCAGCCTTGTGTGTTTCTGAGCTTAGACATCCACAGGTCAGGTCCATCCTACGGTGCTATGTAAGAATCAACGTTGTAAACCGCAGTTTGCAGCAGTTAGGAACCAGACAGAATATTCTGGCTTAATTGCTACGAGACTGAAGGTCACCCTTGATTTTTCTTTCCCTCTGTTTTTCTAAGAACAAAGCATGGGTGGGACTGTGGCTTCTTCTAAGGCGGTGCTATTATTCAAAGATCACTCTCTAGTAATTTATTCATTAACTGTGGGAGGAAAATCATTTGAGTCCTCATATTGTGTACCACATTCATCAAAGAACCGTTCACCCTATGGCTACCGATTATGCCAGGCAATTGTCTCGTTGTAATTGGGAAAATCATAGCGGGTCTATAAAATAATGAGGCTGCAAAGGACTGTTCCATACAGTGACCACGTGGATCACTGCGACAGGGATGGAGAAAAAGGTGAAAGACGTCCCAGGGGATACGTAGAAGGGAGACAGAGAAGCCCTTGCCCCAGTGGGAATATAGAAATTACACTACGAGGAAACACTTGGGAATATACCTCCCGGGAACTCAAGATCCGAGACGTGAATTGCAAAATCACCCGCCCTGATTTTAATCCTGATGTGGGAGGGAGAACACGGTGGGGAAGGGTTTGAATCTTGTTATTGTTTTGTTCTGCTTTTCCCCATCCACTCTCCACTTAGCAAAGCTCTCCAGGACAGCCCCTGGCTAGACCACTAACCCTTCGTCTGCATTTCTTATCCCGGGCTTGGACAGATGGAGGGTGTCCCCGAAAACGTTTCAGGAAGACTATTCCAGTTTCGTGTCTGTGCGTGTCAGTGTAGTCTGCTGGGAAGGGGGGTTTACCACTGTCGTTAGCTTCTCTAAAATCACTATGGCGCCCTGTGGGCATAGTCCCTCCTCACTGCCAGGCAGCTGTAACTGGAAATCAAATACTTAAGTTCAAAATCCCAGTGACCTAGGGTGTGTGATTTTATCTGTCTTAATTTTGGTTTCCTTATCAACAAAATCGAGATAAAAAAATAATTTCTTGAAGGGGATGATAGTGAATACTAAATGAGATGGTGAATACGAATGTGTTAAATTATAAAGTGTTTCAGTTTTGCATGGGTTAGTTTCACTGATCTGTTGTCAGGGGGGAGGGGAGCGCTTGGGTCTTCCTCTCTGACAGCTCTGACACCCTGGCAATATTACTGCGCTGCTTTGAAGAAGCAGCTGACACAGAGACCCCACACAGCACAGCCTTCCTCATTATTGACACCGCTCATCAGAATGGTACTTTTTTTTTTTTGTACTTTTCTGAAGCTGGAAATGGGGAGAGACAGTCAGACAGACTCCCGCATGCACCCGACCGGGATCCACCCGGCACGCCCACCAGGGGGCAATGCTCTGCCCCTCTGGGGTGTCGCTCTGCCACGACCAGAGCCACTCTAGCGCCTGGGGCAGAGGACAAGGAGCCATCCCCAGTGCCCGGGCCATCTTTGCTCCAATGGAGCCTTGGCTGCGGGAGGGGAAGAGAGAGACAGAGAGGAAGGAGGGGGGTGGGTGGAGAAGCAAATGGGCGCTTCTCCTATGTGCCCTGGCCGGGAATCGAACCCAGGTCCCCCGCACTCCAGGCCAACGCTCTACCGCTGAGCCAACCGGCCAGGGCCACATTTTTTTTTTTTTTTTTTTTTTTTTTTTGTACTTTTCTGAAGTGAGAAGCGGGGAGGCAGAGAGACAGATTCCTGCATGCGCCCAACTGGGATCCACCTGGCATGTCCACCAGGGGGCGATGCTCTGCCCATTTGGGGTGTTGTTCCACTGCAACCAGAGCCATTCTAGCACCTGAAGTGAAGGCCATGGAGCCGTCCTCAGTGCCTGGATCAACTTTGCTCCAAGGGAGCCTTGGCTGCAGGAGGGGAAGAGAGAGACAGAAAGGAAAGGGAGATGGGTGGAGAAGCAGATCGTTGCTTCTCTTGTGTGCCCTGGCCGGGAATTGAACCTGGGACGTCCACATGCCAGGCTGATGCTCTACCACTGAGCCAACCAGCCAGCAGTACAGCACATTTTTTTTTGTTTAACAGGATGGACCTCCGTGGACATCATCATCACCCAAAGTCCACTATTTGCCTTAGAGTTCCCTTTCGTCCACTCTAAGGGTTTGGACAAGTATCTAATGACAAACATCCATCGTTATATTTTCCTGCCTTAAGAATTCTCTGATCTCTACCTAGTGACGCCTCTCCCCGCAGACCCCTGGCAACCCCGGATTTTCTCACCGTTTCCCTGCTTTTGCCCCTATTTTCTCCATGGTCCCCTTGACAGAAGTATCATCACAGTGGTCCCCAACCTGCCTCTCTTCACTTTGCCTCCTGGACAGAGCACACGTTGAGGTCACCCTCCCTCCACGTGATAGCCTTTCCAACACTCAAGGGTAGATCGTGGGTGTCCCAAATCTTACCTTCTCCCTCAACTGTCCCAAAAAGCCTCCCCAGAGCCATCACTTTCCTGACGCCACACCCAGGTGTGTCAACGAGGCTTGTCAAGTGTGCAACGTGACTTCCATCTACGACCGTGAGTGCTGGAGGGCATGGACTGTGTACCAATCTTTGTTGGCCCAACCTGTCTGACCACAAATGGGCAATGAACATATTTTCTGGATGAGCAAATGGTACCGCTTCCAAAATATCCTTCTAAGATAAATTACCTTTCTCCCTTTACTTCCCAGTGTAGAATATTATTTCTTCATCCAGTTTTAGTTTCCAAAAGTCTATAATCCAATAAACAAACAGAGTAAGTTCGTTTCTTGGGACTAGGACCACTAAGGACTTACTGTAGAAGCTGCCGTCTTTCTCTGTATCTGGCTGTCGTCCTGGATGGTGTCTGGGCCAGTCCGGAACTGCCCACTAACTGAAGGAGATTTTAATATTTTTAAAACATTGCAGGGATTTAACAAAAATGAGGCCTACGTTGGCATTATAATCTATTAGGAGACACTAAAATTAGGACTATAGAACAAAACGAGGGCAGAAAGAGCCAGCCCACGCTCCAGTAGGGTCTCTCCACAGGGACCCTGGGCGGGTGGGAAGTTTACCCTAGACTCAGAGAGGCAAGAGCCCTGGGACTCCTCCCAGCATGGGAGGCCGATCTGGGTGAGTCCTTCCTGGCGACACTCCACTTCTCTCCCACCCGCCCTGGGGGGACTTGTGAGAAACACCTGGAGAGAGGCAGCTGCGAGAAGCTGGGCGCAGACCTAATAAAAATCTCCGCGAATCTATTCCAGGGTGCCACAGCGGGAACCGGGAGCGGGAACACTCGGCGGGGGCCCCATAACCTTTAAGGGAAGTGGGCCAAGAGCCTCTCCCTTTTCAGCAAGAGCAAGCAGCACATGCTGGGGGGAGGGGTGACTCAGAGGGACTGCTGTGTGGTGACTTCGACGGCAACAGTTAAGTCACCGTACTGTACTGTGCCCAGGGACAGGCTGAGTCGCAAAGCCGGCCATCCGGAAACAGAGCAAAGCACAACACGGACAATAGGTGTGTGGAAGGAAAGAAGTGTATGAAGTCAGAAATGTGAAGTCCAGAAACTGATTTCCTAAGTTCACATCATCCACCACGTACCCGTGCGGTGACACTGGGTAAGAGCTTATCCCCTGCTCTTCATTTCCCTCCTGTGTCAGTGGGGGTCACAACAGCACCACCACCTCCTTCAGAGCTTTGTTCCCAGTAGGGCATTAATCAGTTTGAAGTGCCTGGGAATAGTAGGGGGCACTCAATAAACATTACCTGTTACTAGTATTCTTATTACTATGTAAAAACAACCCCAACCTTCCATTATAGGGACTAAGGTAGGTGAAAATGGCAAAACAACTCACAGTAACAACAAACAGCCACCAAAATGAAACATACATCAGAAAATGGGAAATGCACACCCATCAATCAGTCCATCAGTGAGGACATAACTTCATGAAACAACTAAGTGAAATAACAAGTTGATACTTTTCTCTCTCTCTCTCTCTCTCTCCCCCCTTCCTCCATTTCTCTCTTTTCCTCTTGTTCTCAAATCATTGGCAAAATTAAAAAGAGAGAGAATAAAAGAAAGAAATCTGGATTTGTTTTTCTTCAACTCTCCCAGCTTCCTGGTCTAGTGCAGTGGTCCCCAACCATTTTTGGGCCACGGACCGGTTTAATGTCAGAAAATATTTTCACCCACCGGCCTTTAGGGTGGGATGGATAAATATATCACGTGACTGAGACAAGCATCAAGAGTGAGTCTTAGACAGATATAACAGAGGGAATCTGGTGATTTTTTTTTTTAAATAAAACATCATTCAGACTTAAATATAAATAAAATGGAAATAATGTAAGTTATTTATTCTTTCTCTGCGGACCGGTACCAAATGGCCCACGGACTGGTACCGGTCCGTGGCCCGGGGGGTGGGGACCACTGGTCCAGGGCATGCTTTGAAATGAAAGTAGAACAAAGAGAAAGAAGTACCTCTCCATATAGGAAGATGGCAGGTATTTGGGAGTTGGCACCTGAATCCAAGTCGCACAACAGAGTAGAGGTTTGCACAACGAGAGATGTGAGAAATGAGGGTTCTGGAGGGTGAGGTCCGAGAAGACAATAATCAGCTGAGACCAAAGGAAGAACATGAAGCACAAGCCATCCCCACCCCCTGGAGAGTGCGTGGTCTCACTTCTCACCTGTGTTTTGTGGAATGCGTCCTCCACAACCTCCCCCCCCAACCCCCAGCCAGCACAACCTGGCATTGGCGTTGCCATGAGTGACTGAGGGGGACAGGAACCTGTTCTGTGTTAGGATCGAAGCGGCAGAGAGGCGAATGCAGTCGTGGAGACAAAGGGGGAGGAGCCTCAGACTTGGGCAGGAGTGGAAGACTGGAGTGAAAGGTACACAGGCTAGATAATACGCATGGCCTCTGAGAAGCTGCTGAAATAGCAACCCTCTGAGTAGCGAAGTTGAGTCATTTTATTAGTAATGAAAGGATAGAATCTTCCCAAGGATCTGGAAAACCCAGGGTACGGGGCCATTCTTCAGCATCCAGTAGATATTACCATAGTCCTTCTCTGGAGAGGAGCATACAGAAGAAATGTCCTTTTCTCCAGAGGAGGGAAGGTGAGTCCTGGGGAATGTGTGCTAAGGCGCAATGACATCTGAAATATTTGGGGACATAAATGGCAATTATTCTCAGGAAAAACAGTGTATGTAGACAGTGTTAGTAACGCAAAGATCCAGAAACATGCGTGAGCATAGAACATTTCTGTAGGTTACGCTTTATACACACAGCCTATCATTGCACGTGATTCCTATTTATTCATGGGAAATCCCGACGACAAGTCTATTATTATTGGAACTTCGTAAATATAGGTGACAGGTAGAAAAATATTTAGCAAACACTGTGCCTGAGAGCAACGGATTATGTTTTCTTCTAAGTTATTTCCATGCCAATTTGAAAGGGAGTCTCTCTCAGACTGTGGCACATGAGGAAGGTGCCTTCAGGGGGTCCCATTCCCCAGTCGGAGTCTGCTGGCTGAGATCCCGGATGTTACGGGATTTCACTGGAACCTGCAACCTGTTTCCAGGCCTGGCCCATAGCAACCACGAGAGATAATACATGATGTGGCTGTTGTGAAGCCATTACGTTCTAGGGCTGGCGTGGCCAACAGTGTTTGCCCCCGGGCCAGATTAGAAAGAAAACTTTATTCACGGGGCGGACAAAATATTAAAATTAAAAACATGTTAAATACAAAAAATGATTCGTTTAAACAAAATTTTATTATGTAATTTGTTTATGAATAAATTAGTACAACAAATTAACAAAAAAACTAATGTGACGTGTTGAGGCACTTTGCATCGCCTATTATTTTTTTAATATCTGGCTCTCTACTTGTAGTAGCTACTCTTAACACAGCCTCCAAATGGAAATCACTCAATCTTGATCTTGTTGTACTTTTACTTAGATTCATTAAAGTTTGTCCACAAATTTAAGTTGAGCTGAAGATTACTGAAGATATCGTAGTTTATGTATAACGATTTAAAAGTCCCACTTGTGCGTCGTTTCCACAGTGCGTCGTGCGGAGAATATTAAAAATTTAATCGCAGGCTGCATAAACTCATTACACGGGCCAGATCCGGCCTGCGGGCCGTATGTTGGCCATGCCTGTTCTAGGGTCTCTTGTTATGCAATGAGAGTAACCAGAACAATATATTTAAATATTTACAATTAGGACTAACCAAGAAATCCAGGTGCCTGTGGTCACCATATTTGCAAACTATACATTCATCAATTTATTGTACATTGACCTTAGAATAGTCATATCTGTTCTCTCTTGTAAAGATTGTACTCTAGGAAATACAAGCTCCAATTCTGTCTAACTACCTGGGTTTGGATCCAACTTGCCACTCATGAGTCGTATGACTTTAGAATAATTAACCTCTGCATGTGTGTTTCGTCACCTGTGGAGTGAGTGTATTAGCAGTGCTCACCTCGGAAGGCCGTCATGAGGGTAAGGGACATACAACATGTCCTCACAACTTGGCTGGAATAGAGTAAGCACTTAAGAACTCACTGAACATTAGCTAGGATTATTATCGTCTTCTTTGATTTGCTCGACCATACTGTGACATGAAGGGTGAATATTATTCCACCTCTGTGGGTAAGAAACTAAAGCTGAAGGAAATGGAATGTTTTGTCCAAGGACATGCAGCCCACAGGCAGCCCCGCTCGAAGTCCTACCTGAGTCTTCCGACTCCAGTTCCCACTTTAAAATGCAGATTCTGAAACTCAGAGCAAGCTTACTGAGTCAGGCTACTGGGTGGGCTACCCACCCAGCTAACCAACCCATGATCCAGCAGGTTCTCACACACAAAGGTGGGAAACCACAGCAACTAGTTGATACGGAGAACACAGGACTTCCACAAAAGCAAAAGTAAAACTCAGTTTTACTTTTTCCAAGTTTTGTAGCAGAGGGAAAATAATATCACTCTGTCTACCTTTTCCACATATACACTAATCCATGCAGGACAGACAGATCTTGCCGTGAGCTTGCCCAAGCGCTTTAATGCATGGGTGCCCTGTGGCAGACAGCTGTTCCATTACTGTGGGCTGCCCTTCGCGGACCATGTGAGGACGAGAAGACGAGCTTGTCCACAGGTGCAGGGCTGCCCTGTGGATTTTTGGCAGAGATGAACTGCTGTTAAGAACTTGGAATCTGTTTATCTGGCTGCCCACCGAGCTACAGCAGGTTTCTCGAGCCTACTTTCCAGAGACGGGCTGAACTCGGGTAACCCCGTTACTATTAGGAGATGTTATTAATGAGCTCTCTCCCCAAGTTGGGTTAGGGACACAGGTCAAAACACCTGTGGATTCTGGCGAGCCTGCACAGCCTTTGATCTCCCCCACTTCTCACTAAGAACCAGGACTCTGCCCAGCGTGGCTCTGGACACCCTTTATCTCGTTTTCTCAGGGACCTCTGACTCTGAGTTTATTGTGGATTCTGTTTGTGACTGTGGGTGCACGGATACGTCAGCATCCTAAACAATAGAGAACACACCTTTGGGGGTGGCCTTATGTATCTTTATAAGAGCCCAGTGCCTTAGGATGGAATAATGATGTCAGTTTGGTGAGGGTCACAAAGAGCTTATCCCTGAAATATGGAGACAGCTGAATCCATGTTTGCTGAGATGGTCTGTAGACAAGACAAAAAACTCCTTGAAAGTGACCCGAAACAAGGCCTCTTAAACATTGACTAGTTAAAAGCCTACTTTGTCTGGCAGCCATTTGAGTTAGTGAGATTCACCACTGATTATAAAAATTACAAACAAAATGTCACATGTCTGATATCTTCTGAGATACTTTGATACACAGATTCCCACTGATGTGTGTGTGTGTGTGTGTAGTATACACACATACACTTCTTACAAATCTCATTCCTCTGGCCTTTCCTTTCTAAGCTACACAGAATTGACTGCTTTGTGTGAAAATGCTAATAACATCCTGGCTCCTATACTATCCACTTACTAACGGCACTCTGTTGGGACAACTATTCACGTGCCGTACGTGGTCATTTTCTCGTCTGCAATAAGGACAGTGATGGGAGCCTCCTCTATGAAGAGCGGGCTTCCCTTTAGTGGCACTGACCACACTTGCCATCAGCACAATGACCATACTTTCTTCCCCCTCCCCCCACCCTCTGCATTGCACAGCCATATAACCAGGCGAATAGCGAACAGTCGGTACACACTTCTGTATGCGTCAAGGATTAAGGTCTTGTGCTCAACACTTAGGAAGTCCATTCTGCTGGTGCCATTTTACAGAGCATGAAACTGAAGCTACAAAAGGGTAAATATATAATTCACCGAGGACCCAGAATGAGAAGGTGGAAAAGCCAGGATTTAAATCTCAGTCTTCCTTCTGTATTCTCACCCTACCCTGCAGACTTTAACATGATGCAGTTTCTGGTCAGGAAGTTCACGGGGCATTTATGCTTTGCCTGTGGCCATGATTACAGTCTTCCTCAGCCTATGTGGCATCAGAACTTGCTTTTATCTGTGAACTCAATTCAAGATTCCTTAAGGACAAACTCTCACATTACTGCTCTTTGTGGTCAAAGTCATGATACCTAGTTTAATAAATATTTGTGGAATTGAGAAATTCAGCTTTCTAAAGAGATTCCAGCGATCCCCCCTGGGGCTGTTTAACCGCAGCTCTACCTGTGACAAAGGAAACAATTCCACAATTTTCAGCAGTAGGGTGATTATGCCTCTTTTATGGCAATTGAAGGTCCCCCCCCCCATTCTCTTACATCTGTCATAAACTTTTACGTAGTTTGTGCACAAATACCACCTTTCTCTATATATAGTTTGTATAGTTCATTTTATCTCATAATTTTTAAAGAATTATTAGCAACTGTCTGACCAGGCGGTGGCACAGTGGATAGAGCATTGGACTGGTATGCAGAGGACCCAGGTTCGAGACCCCAAGGTCGCCAGTTTGAGCGCTGGCTCATCTGATTTGAGCAAAGCTCACCAGCTTGGACCCAAGGTCGCTGGCTCGAGCAAGGGGTTACTTGGTCTGCTGAAGGCCCTCGGTCAAGGTACATATGAGAAAGCAATCAATGAACAACTAAGGTGTCGCAAAGAAAAACTGATGATTGATGCTTTTCATCTCTCTCCGTTTCTGTCTGTCTGTCCCTAACTATCCCTCTCTTTGACTCTCTGTCTCTGTAAAAAAAAAAAAAAAGAATTATTAGCAACTATGAAATAATTTCTCATAAATTTATCCTCTGCCTGAGGTTTTTTTCATACCTTATCATTTGTAAGCAATCTTGACTGACAGACGATCTGAGGACATTCAGAACCAACCAACAAAATACAAAATTATATATTTTTCAGAACACATAAAAATTCTATTTTCTCTGACTTTCTGATAATTTTTAGATATTCCAGATGAATTTCCCATAAACTTCCTCTTGCGTGGCCTAAGTTTTGAACTTGACTACTCTAACCCCTGCGTGTAGCAGTTTAAACTTGATTTTGCAGAGCCCTAAATGGTTTCCTAAGTTATTTTTAATTCATTGGAATTGCCTGAACTGGAGGTCCATTAACTTTCATTAGGAGGCCTCCGGAGCTGGCTGCTGGCCAGGTGCCAAACTCCTGGAGCCCGCGCGGTAGGGACAGATGAGGGATTTACAGAGCGCAGAGGCCAGAACCAAAGGCGATCTTCCAAGAGCCCAGCCCACGTCCTCTTCTGCGTTCAGATGAACAAGACTGCACGCAGTTCAACTCGTACTTTTGGCCTCAAATAATCAGGGTCTGAGAAAACTTAGCGCAACGCAAAGGGATCGGTTTCCCAAGTCACGTTGGGACTCCGCGTGTGGGCGGGACTTGGCGGGACTCGAATGCTTCCCGATGCTGCTCAACCGATGATTACCCCGGGAGTGCTCGTGACATTTCGCCGTGCCAGGATGATGGACTATCTGCTTGGTTAAGAAGTTTTACCTGCACCGTTGCCGCTGCTGAGAATCCATCACTAATGAGTTCAGGCCCATGCATCAGAGCTAGAGAGCATGTGACAGGCTGGAGTACATTCCAAGTCCTGGCATTTCAGGATCGTACCTCCAATTTCCATCAGAATATCTCAGGGTGTGTGCCTGATCTTTACAGACAAGGAGCAGCTCCCAAGCCAAAACAAAGGGGTCTCGGATGGTCATTGATATGTAAAACAAAACAACAATAAATCGATATGTTTAGGTCTGGATGGACCAGAATTAGAACCTCCTCGGCTCCGTCATCTCTGCCTGGGCCGGGTGTGAGTCAGTTTAATATCTCAGAGTCTCAGCTTGACCGGCTGGAAATGGATGCAGTGCTTACCCACCTGCAGGGGGTTTGCGGAAAGCCTAAATTGGGAAGTGAATAGAGTGATAAGTATAGAAAAGGTCGTCAGCATGTGGTATCGGCCTCTATAGCCATAGACACACCTAGACAATGACCCTGTAAGGTGTCCCTGGGCCAGGAGAAAACACCAGGAATGACCACGCCATTCTAAAGCTCAGTGGCTTTTCTCAAATGCTCTCTGAAAGTGGAAGAGTGCTCACGAGTTTAAGTAAAAGGAAACACACATCCTGGGCAGATGTGCCAGCGAAACATCGCCCTAGAAAAGGAAGACGCGGTGACGCAGTGGAGTGGCGGGGGAGGCAGGCCCTCTCCTTCCACGCACCTTGCCAGACTCGCCGTGAGTTGAGTCACGCACAGTAAACCGCTCTAATCCCACGAAAAGAGCCATTCTAGCAAACATAATGAACACGCTTTGTGTTTGCTAGTGTTCTCCCCCGCGGAATGTGTTTCCCAAGGCTCGTGGCTGCACATGTGTGGAATGTGTTTATTTCCCACGGCAACGGCCGAAGACGTGTCCTTCCCGTCTGACAATGCCCACGTCCCCCTGGGAGCCATGGCTTTCTGTGCTGTCTCTGAAGGCAGCCTGGAAATCGGCTGTGGCAGCGTCCTTTCATGTGTTTATGTATTCACTCCAGAGCTATTTAAGTGCCTTCCACAAGGCAGGCGCTGTGAGTGTGTGATCCAGACAGGAGCAGACCGGCCTCCTGGCCATTTCTCCTTCTCCCTCACATCCCACTCCCTGCTTATGCTGGCCTACCACTAAAGCGTTAATGACATCGTTCTTTAACGGCTGAAGACAATTTATATTTTTGTACAAAATCCAAAAGTCATAGGCTAGAATGAAAACTTGATCGTCCTGTTCTCTAGAAACCCCACCATCCATGATCTGGTATGTGTTCTACTTTTTCTAATCTCCTCCCCTATATATATCTATTTATAGATATATCTATATATCTATATATCTATTTATAGATATATCTATATATCCAGATCTCTATCTAGGTATAGAGATCTATATAGATCTCTATATAGACATAGATATATACAATACATACATACATATATATATATATATATACACACACACACAGATATATTTATATATTCACAGGTCATTACTTTTTTAAAAATGGTTTTATATTATACGATCTTTCATATTTAGCAGAATGACTGAGTCATAGTAGTTATTCAATATATATATATATATATTTTTTTTTTACTAAAGATTGCAGTTGCTTTGAATTGACTTTAAAACAAAGGGGATTGGAAACAAGACTTCAGGCTTTAGAACAGTCGGATTGTCTCCACAGCGTCATGAAAGGCCATTTTAGAGAGAGCAGTCGCTAAAGTCCCTCTTATCCTCCTAGCGGATGGTCATTATTCCCCAGATCTTAAGAAGGTGGATTGACTGGATCAGACAGGCCTTCTTAAAGAAAGTTTCCAGTGATGTGACAAATCTGCCTCCCTCTTTGCCAGGAAATGTTTGAATGGATTATTTTTCAAAGAAGGATTTTTAAAAAACCCATTCTAGATTAGTTCCTTTCTATTTCATTCAAAAATAAAATTGAAAGACAAGTCAAAATCATTTTAGAGAAAAATGTCATCTTCTATATCAAGCCATTTCAGGCAGTTTTTACTTCTTTTCGCACAATTCCTCTCCAGGCTTTTAAAGCACTGGGGTAGAGAGGACTGTCATTTTCAGTCCTTCTATCTGTTTTTGTAAAAATCAGAAGTGGTTAGATGTAGAAAATGAAATCCATATTTCCTTTGAAATGAGGCTAAATAATGTTTTCTTTAAAGACTTCCAGCCCAGTGCGCCTCTCCGATGCCTTTCAATCCCAGAACCGCCGGGGCCCCCTCCTAACGGGCGGAAGAGACTGCAGTACGCCCCCCTGCTCTGGCATTTCAGACGGCGGTGCTGGAATGAAAGAGCTTCCTCCTGAAAGTGCAATAAAAAGAGCAAACTCTTTTAAAATCCAAAGTTGGAAAACTTTGTTCGGTTTTGAATGTTTGATGTTCTACCGTAGTTGAGGGACAAATGTCTGTCACATGTGAAACGTAAACAACTACTTTTTTTTTTCCAATTGACTTTTTTGGGGGGCGGGAGGTGAGACTGGTTAACATAATTATGCTGGTTTCAGGTGCCCAATTCTACAGCAGATCTCTGTACCCTGTACTGTGTGTCCACCACTCCAAGTCAAGTCTCCTTCCATCACCATTTATGCCCCTATTCACCCCCCACGCACACACACAATGGCAATCAGCATACTGCTGTCCCCGTCCATGGTTTTTTTCTTTCTCTTTTTTATTGTCCTTCTTTCTTGCTCAATCCTTCTACTCCCCACACTCAGCACCCCCAGCCCTAACAGCTGCTAGCCTGCTCTGTATGTATGAGTCTCAAACAGCTAGTTTTAAAACCCATCTTTATAGACTTAGAAACTCATAAAGACTCTGAAATGGTCACAACTGATCCTCCTATTTGAACAAGTGAGAAAACTTAGGGAGGTGACCAAGGAGGACACTGGAGCCTGTGATGGGTCAACTCACTCTATGACGTGCTTTGTCTATTTGACCTCATTTAAATCTGATAGCCAACTTATAATCGGATGCTTTAGGCCCAGCTTCCAATGACTTGTCCAACGTCACCAGGCGATTCAACTGCAAGACAGAGAACTTTTCTGGAGACTTCTATCTTATTCTAGGGCTATTCCTGCTGTACAAGACTGCCTTGTGTCATGAATTGATCGAAGGCTTACAGCAGCGGTTCTCAACCTGTGGGTCACGACCCTGGCAGGGTTGAATGACCAAAACACAGGGGTTGCCTAAAGCCATCGGAAATACATATTTTATTTAAATGTATTATATAATAAATACCTGTAACTGCTGGCTTACAGGAATAACAGGGTGGGGCAAAAGCAGGTTTACCGTTGTTTGTACAGAATATAATAGTTAATAAATAATGTAAGAATAAACTCTGCATTTTGTGCACTCTCGACTGTACCAGTGACAGCCGGAATGGAAATGGTTTGGGGAACTGAATCATACTGTTGTCAAAATAAGAGACTTAAGAACAGATACTGTAGATTCTGTCTGGAAATTCTCTCATCTTTTAGATATAGATGAGAGGTCATCTCTATTCCAGACCATCTCTGTTGCCGTAGGGAGAAGGTTTGTGACCAAAGAGTCCCATATAGTTGAATATATGGTTTAACTAACTTAAGCCAGTAGCTAGAAAAGTCTAATATTTTTATGGTATGATTCGCCTGAACTAACCTAAGGCTTTACATATTGAGCTATGGATTATGAGCAGAGTATATATTTACAACTCTCTACTTTAAAATAATCGCTCGGATTCAAATCCAGACTTTGCCCCATCCTTGACTACTGCCTCACCTCACTTTTCTGCATCCTTGACACTCGAGTCAGAGTTACTACCCTAAAGAATATGATTATATATATTCACAAAATATTCACTAAAGCATCCGCCATGGGCAAAACCAAGTGTAAGGTTGAACTGAAAGAAAAGCTAGAAGAATTGTGAATTTCTCTTTGGTTTTGAGAGTCAGTTTTCGCTGCCAAGTCAGTGCAGGTACTTGGTATCCAACATTGTACACATGCAAAGAGTTCACTATAAATATTTTTATAACCCATGAAAAACTGGTAGATTCCTATTATTGTTCACACTTAACAAGGCTGGCTCACTTGCTAAATTAAATACATGCAGTAAAAGCATCTCATCAAATATTATATTTTACCTCTGGTTAAGTTTCTCAGGTCACGGCAATAATTTTTAGTTCTAAATATTCATTGACTGCACTTGAAACAATGCTCTGGCCTCATAGGTAGTGTCTTTAACATTAAAGATATCAAGTAGAAAATTTTGATTCTTAATAAGTGAAACTACCAATATTTCTCAAAACTTCTATTATTAGTTTTACCTTTAAGTGGAAAAAAAGAAAGGACCAAATTTGTAGATGTTTTTAAAGCATGTATAAAAATATTGAGAAAGTATTTGAGTGTATAACACCCAGGCAATACAATCCCAAACTTATTTTGAAAGGAAACCCCTATAACTATGGCTAAGTGCTTACTTAGGTACATAAACAAATTGGAAAATCAAAGGACCTATCAAGAGAATCATAGGTAGAGAAGATTCAGATGAGTAAGTATTTTTTACAGTCTTAGATATTTTTAATTGACTGAATTTTCTTTATGAATAACTCAAAAATATATGTATTTCATTTGTTAGACTGAAAATAGGATTTTTCTCTCAAGCTTTGCTAATTACATAAACTTTAAAGATATTTTAGCCATGCTTTAAGTACTCCACTCATAAAATGAGACTAAGGAGATATTTCAGACACCTTCTTGCCAGGTTGTTCAGAATTCAGAAATGCTCAAATTCCCCTGCAGAATTTAGTGCAAAAAAATACAAGTTAAAAATCAGTAATTAGACTGAAGTTATAAATACACAGATTTAAAAGAACATAGCCACAGGAGAATCTTAAAATATTTATAAATTCCACTGAATCTCCTTATATTATATTCAGGAGCAAACACTCAAAAGCAAAGAAAGAGTCAGGTAGGAAGGAGTACATCCTTGTGTAAATTTTAACATTAGCATTCACTGAGGCAATCAGGTTAGGGTCTCCGTCATTCTACAGAACGACGCTTAAGCAATAAAGGGCGTTGTTTGTGCCACCAGACTACCTGGCACCTAGAAGATGCCTGGACAGTCTCCTCTGAGGTTCACAGTTATGCCAGGGGCCCTGTGGTCACACTGCCTGGCTCCTGTTCAGGCTCGATAACTTCATGAGTTCGGGTCAGTGACTCGACTTTCAGAGTTTCAGTTTATCGTCTGTACATCGGGAGGCGTTATAGCAACGAGTTTACAGGGTTTCTGTGAGGACTAAAGGAATTACTGAATGTCACCTGCTTGGAACGGTGCCTCTCAAATCCTAAACTCTAAATAGATGAGCTGTTGTTTTCATTTCATTTTCAAATTACTCCTCACATGTTCCTAGGTCTTGATTGAAAAGATGGTTTACATATCCATAAGCACATCTGATATCTCTGAGGAGAAAATATCCCAGGAAATGACCCGTTTTCAGGGTGTGGTGGGCTTCACTACAAGAATTCTAGTACCTCTTACTCTAGAGAAGGCCAGTACACCATATTTGTGGGGATAATTGGTTCTCAATGGCTCCAGGACTCCTCCGAGTAAAGAATGGAGACATGAGAAAAGATCGAGTCAAGCAGAGGAATATTCATATGAAGGAAAAAAACTGCTAACCTATCAGCTTGATCCTCAACCAGCCCTGCTTACTAAGAATCAGGAAGACAGTGTTGTGTTTTGGGGTTTTTGTTTTTGGTTTTTGGGGTTTGTTTTTTTTTTTGAAGAGAGTGTTCTTGAAGGTAACCCATCCCGTTCCTTCTCAATCCTAATAATGAGAAGGTCACCCAGGAATGGTAGGTATGCCGTTCAAGGCACAAGCTGGAGTCAGATGAGCCTCAATTTGATTCCTAACTCTGCGACATCATGAATTAAGAGCTCCAGCATTTGTTAAGTACTGTACTTACTAAGACTCAAGTACTTGACACGTATTAACTCATTTAATCCTAATAAGAACTGTGTAAAACAGATTGAATGATGAGCATTCAGATGAAATGATAAGGCACGGAGTGGTTGAGTAACTTTCCCCAGGAAAACACCTGGCGGGACATGGAGCCTGGATCACAGGCAGGCAGTCAGCTGGTGGACCACACCCTCTGGATTCACAGGCAGGCAGTCAGCCGGTGGGCCACACCCTCCGGATTCACAGGCAGGCAGTCAGCCGGTGGACCACACCCTCCGGATTCACAGGCAGGCAGACAGCTGGTGGACCACACCCTCCGGGTTCACAGGCAGTCAGCCGGTGGGCCACACCCTCCGGATTCACAGGCAGGCAGCCGGTGGACCACACCCTCCGGATTAACAAACAGGCAGTCAGCAGGTGGGCCACACCCTCCGGATTCACAGGCAGGCAGATGGTGGGCCACACCCTCCAGATTCACAGGCAGTCAGCTGGTGGACCACACCCTCCGGATTCACAGGCAGGCAGGCAGTCGGTGGGCCACACCCTCCGGATTCACAGGCAGGCAGTCAGCCGGTGGGCCACACCCTCCGGATTCACAGGCAGTCAGACGGTGGGCCACACCCTCCGGATTCACAGGCAGGCAGCCGGTGGGCCACACCCTCTGTCACTGCACAATTTCAGGCAGGTTCTCAAACGCTCTGAGTGTCAGTTCCTTCGTCCATTCATACAGAGATATAATGTCCTCAATGCTTTATCATGCTCAATAGTTGGGTGGTTTCTCATTATCCCCTTATGACCGATTGGCCCACAGTGGTTGGCAGGTCGAAGTCTAAGGCTTGTTGATGCACTGACCCCAAAGGAGAATGAGCCCAGGTGTCCTCTGCTCCGAGGCTCTCTGGGGTTCAAGAAACACCCTGCCCACAAGGGGCCACGTGGGAGCCACTCCTCAGAGAGCCGTTGTAACCACACTTTCCCACAACCCCGCTCTCTGTACCGGCCCCAGGGAAGCTCCGCTTGGGAAAGAGACAGAGACATTTGCACCAGCCTCTGCTTTCCCAAATCTGTGTCCTCCTTGTCTGGAACCTAGACCCTTATATCTGAGTCAGATCAGAGTCAGTCCTCGTTAGCGCCTTTCTGCTACAGGAAACTGGCTCTGCCTCAGGGACCTGCAGGTCACCAGCCGTCACAGAGTCGGATGGAGCAAAACTAGCACTAGCATTTACAAATACTTACTAAAAATAGATCATGGACAATCATCGATGAGCTATTTTAATGATCACATCTATTATTTCAGAGTTTATCATTATCGTGTTTTGCTACCACCCTCACCTTCTTCCTTCCCACTCCCCACGGAGCAGCTCTATGTCCCCGAGTGTCCTGTGGGACTAGGAGGAGCAGTAGAGGCAGCTGTCCTCTGGGTGCACGGAGCCGGTCCAGTCGGGGTCCCGGGAGGGAGACAGGAAGAACCACCTGGTGAAGAGAAGACTGAGCAGATAACAGGAGAAGCGATAGATGCACAAAGAAGAAAACACACCTTTGCGAAAAACAAAGAAGCAGGCATGGCTTTGAGCTGTTTAAGACACTGACTACACACAGAGAACAGGCAAACAGAAAGCAGGACCCGCCTGGCTGCTGTCGGTGACAGAGACAGAGCACAGGGAGGGGGGCGGCAGTTAAGGGCTCCGCTGGTCACTGAGCACCACGGGCAGCGCTGACATCGGCAGACGCCACAGCCCCAACGGGAGCAAAAATACACTTAACCCCCCGACCTCTATCACCTGGCATGTGGACCCCGACTGGGAAAATCCCAAGCCAGCCACTGACAATCTCCCAGTGCCCAAGTCACTGCCTCCCGACAGACGCCCAGACTGTCGATGCCTCTGGAGTCAGATGCTAAACACACACAGGAGAGAAAATAAGCCATCCGTCTGTACGTTTGCTTTCCTCAGATGTTCGAAGGGAAGGGCGAGAAGCACACACAACTGAATATTGTCTTACCCGATCGTAAACAACACAAACAACTTAAAAACAAAACTGTCTGGATGATGGTTTTATGGTTAACCAAGAGTGTAAATCTATTGGAATGTTTGTTTGTGATACCTTCAGGCATATTATTGGATATTAAATTGTCTTCAGCTCAGTGAAGCAATTTTCCTTATATTCATCTCAAAATGTTTGAAAGTTCTCATCTGATCTTTTTCAGAACTCTGGGGATGCCCCTGCTACTGTGAAGTGCAGTGTATGTGCTTAGCTTGCTCATGTGTTTCCTTCCCTATAGGCGTGCTCAGTACACACTCAGCGGACAGGCGTAATCGGTATCTAACTTCATATCTGCTCATAGTAGGTGCTTAGTAATAAACCAATGACCCAGATCTCACAATCATAAGAAGTCTTCAGCGTTAATGATTTATTTTTAAAAACAGCATTCAGTCTCATATGCCTGTCCTTCTAGGCTAGATTGCTATACAAAAATAATGCAAAATTTGAATAAAAATAAAAGTCTTACAAATTGAAAGGTAATCATTGTCAACAACAACAAAAAAACACCAATTGCTCTCAATATATATATATTTTTTTAATTTTTTTTTTTTTTTTTGTATTTTTCTGAAGCTGGAAACGGGGAGAGACAGTCAGACAGACTCCCCGCATGCGCCCAACCGGGATTCACCTGGCACGCCCACCAGGGGCGACGCTCTGCCCACCAGGGGGCAACGCTCTGCCCACCAGGGGGCGATGCTCTGCCCCTCCGGGGCGTCGCTCTGCCGCGACCAGAGCCACTCTAGCGCCTGGGGCAGAGGCCAAGGAGCCATCCCCAGTGCCCGGGCCATCTTTGCTGCAATGGAGCCTTGGCTGCGGGAGGGGAAGAGAGAGACAGAGAGGAAGGAGGGAGGGGGGTGGAGAAGCAAATGGGCACTTCTCCTGTGTGCCCTGGCCGGGAATCGAACCTGGGACTTCTGCACGCCAGGCCGACGCTCTACCGCTGAGCCAACCGGCCAGGGCCTCTCAATATATATTTAATAAAAGACATTTCATTACATATTCAGGAAGTATTGTCAACAATCATGTCAATGGAAACTTCAGCCAGCCAGAATGCCGGTTCCCTGACCCGATCCCTCCCTGTGATATGAACTGACTGAGATCATCTCCAGAATTCTAAAAAGCGAGGGACACGGCCCATCCCTCAGAGGGAGAGGGCGAGAACTGAACAAAGTAATATCTCAGAGGGGAGCGCTCGAACTTGGAGGTCAGACAGACCTAAATTTAAAAACCATGATGTCACCTCTCTGGGCCTCTGTATCCTCACTTGGAAGAGGATAGCAATTTGTCTTTGCAATGTGTTTGAGTTTTTTTAAAGATAAAGTTATGGCCAAGTGTCTAAAATCAAGTCAACACATAGTACCCAGCAATTATCATCCGGAGGTGAGAGGAACCGTCCAGACCAAATGTTTAATAAATATTATATTTCCAGCCCTTTTTAAATTAGAAATAGCCTTTGATCTATGAACCGCAGTTTCCAGTTGTGTAGCTGCCGCGGGTTAGTTCGGTCTTTGTGACTCAGTTTCCCACCTAGACAATGATAATAACCAGCCCCTTGTACCTCTCAGAGTTGCTGGAAGCATCAAAAGAGGCAATGCAGATGGAAGCCCTTAGAAAACGACAAAGGGCTGGTATTAATAGCTGCGTTCATACTCCTGGTAACTCTAATAGCACTGATAAACCTGGCATTCATACACAACAATGGGTTGTTTTACAATGACGGTATTACCGTGATCTATTTTCAGGATAGAAAGTTCTCAAGGAGTTGGCAAGTACGTAGAAACAGACTTCTGGAAGGACGCCAAGGGCTGGCCTAGCCTCAACCCCTGGCAGCCTCCAGCCATAGGAAGGAGAAGCATTCTACCTTGCCAAGACGAACGTTACCTTCACATCCATCAATTTCTCCATGTTCGGAATACCTGTCCGTCTACATCAGTTTCTCCATGTTCTGAATTATCTGTCAACCTACTTTCTAGGAGGGGTTTTGAGCTATTCTAAGAGAGGAGGAGTACTGTATTTTTAGCTCTATCAAATGATTATCATCATCATTGTTAAGTTCTTCAGGAATAGTGATTCAAGCTTTAAAAAAAGAAGCATGAATTTTAAGATAAAGGGCTCCATTGTTCAATGGCATATATTATCATTTACGTCATGATAACAAACCCCTTTTATCAGGATCTCTTCTTTTAAAGATGTTTTCTATCAGACTGTTCAAATCCTAACAGAATTTCAGTGTAAAAATGATTCCAGCTGTTTAAATAAAGGACACACCTCCCTCCCCTCAAAAGAAACAAAAAAACAACAACAAAAAACCCAAGTATTTTCTGTATCCTGGTAACATACTGGCCCAATGGTACATAAAATATTGAAACTCACATTTCTTGCTACTTAAAAATCAAATGAACTCTCTTTTAAGCATGTTTGTACTTAGTATATTGGCAATCCTATTATTTCATCAAGAACACGTGTTGTGTACAAACACGATAACACGTAATATGGACCTAGTTTATGGAATGTTGGTATGTGTATGATATTCAGAGCTCTTAAAACTGTTAATGCTTACTGACTTTACTTTGAAATACATATCCTTCAGTAGACCAAGGGAGCAATAAGACAAAAAATAAAGCAGTGTCCTCCTTGATTGCACAGCTATGAATAACACAGACACGAGCCAAACTGCCAACCACTGAAGTTCCGGTTCCACAAGGAAATTCCCCAATCTCTTCTTTCTGTCCAGTGTGCTTTTATCTCTGGACCCCAAGAGTATATGTGGAAATACCTGCCATGCTTCTGCTTCAGACCATTTAAAAAACTCCTATTGTTTCGACCACTACAGTAGATTAAAGGTCGGAAGGAGTGGCGTGCAGGCTTCCCCCTTGCAACTACTTACACAGTATCAGTCCTGTCACCTGATCCCTGCCTCCGCACAGTCTCACCCCCGAGCAGTTTCTGGCCCCTGAGTATCATCAGAAGTGACACCTGGGGTGGCACAGGTCACTGGAATATCACTCCAAAGCAATGCGCTAACCCCATTCTATCAAGATAGCAATTCTAAAAACTGGGCAGTCAGGGATGGAAAACTGGTCCGTTCCCAGTTTTTTTGTGACTCTGTTTTGTGAATTTGTGACTCAGCCCTGCTTAATAATTATTGGGGGGGGGGTGGTGTTGGGTACTATCACCCAAAGAGCAAGACCGAGATGCCAGTATATTACTGAGGTGTATGGAACATGGTCATTGCTCTCAGTGATGTGCCTGGTGTCCTGGAGAAGACAGGCATGGAGAGGCCAATTTTGAAAACAGTGGAGTCGATCCTAAGAAACTGAGAACAGCAGCATGCTATGGAAGTGAGACAGAGAAGCCCAATCCCAACTAAGTCACCTAGAATGGCTCCCCGGTGATACCTCCAGGGAGCAGACTTGGCAGGATAACTTAGAGCTATTAGATGTCCCTTCACCACAATGTGGAATAAGCCACTTATTGTGTTATGTATGGACAGCCCATTTGATTTTTGAAAAAGAAATGATATAGATAAAAAACAGCATACTCAAGAGAACTGAGGAAAAAAATCACTGGAATTTTTTTTTACAAGGGTGTTATTGTAAATATTTAGTTTTATATGTTTGCTTTTCAGTTTCATGCCTCAAGTGTAGCATTAATTAACTCAATATACAGGGACTGTATCTGTAATATTACATTCCTGTAAGCAATGTCTAGACTTAGTAATCTTTGACCTTCCCTATTTAATTTTTTATGTTTTACTCAATTCATTTCTTCCTGTGAAGCATTTTAAATCATTTTATTCTGGTGATAAATTTTTCAGATAATTTCTGATCCTAAATGATTAGGGAAGTTATTGTTTCTACTGCTGCTTGATAGTCTTGGGGTAGCATTATTTTTGACAGTTGACTAGTGAGTATTGATCTTCTCTTCTGTGGGATTTTTCTGAGTAAGGATTGGATTTATACCTTCTGGATACCAACAGCTACTACATGATAGTCCTGACATCATCTTCTCCACCCGAGTGCCCCAAATGTCAATGTCAATGAAAAGTGGCGTCAGCTGTAATGTGGCAGTAGGTAGGATCTGCTGTAGTCTGGATCACACACAATCAGCAAAAACAGTAACGCCAGAGTATTCCATGCAAAAGCGCACATTACGCAAAGTTCATGCCTTCTATTTCATCCAGGCTTTAAATATCTTCTGTTGATTGGTAATAGTTAACACTCCTTTTCCAAGATGTGAAACTGCTCTTATAAAATTCTTGGCTTCTTGTCCATTGGAAGGGAGTTGAGGTTCCAAATTATTTAATGCAGAATTAGGGACCTCACACTTTGCTAACCCAGGTTCCTCTTAACCTTACAATTAAACTGATGTGGACAAACCAATGGCTGCAGTTATATAATCTGTAGCCTTTTATGAGAGAGAAGACAGTGCACTTTTGACTACACCAGACATATAATTAGCTCTTTATGTCCTAACTCAACTTAGAAAGCTAAACGTGGAGGACTGACTTAGAAGTCACTTTGCTCAGACACTTTCAAGACTGTTCAAAGGAGAAGGCCTTCCTACTTAACCTTCAGACTGGCATGATAATGTGTCTTAGGAGGGAGAAGGTGGCATTTTCAATTGGGGGTCTTCGCTTTGCAACTTCATCCCCTTATAGTGAACTGGTTGGACAAACCTCACAGGAAAGAAATGAAAATGAAATGGGACTTTGTAGCCTTTTACTCTCTTTTAGCATCAGTTCCTCCCCTGTGTGTGGTGTCCTGGCACCCGCCCCTCAAGGATTCCTTTCTCAAAGCTGCTGCTCTGAACAGAGCTGATAACCAGCTCCTGGTCGAGTTTCACTTGTAATGACTTTCCAAAAGGTACTTGCATTTTGACAGACATGCTGATCAAGTCCATATGAAATGGAGGGAGTGTGTGTTACCCTGGCCGGTGGCGGATGAGGGATTGTGGGTAGAAGGCAGCGCCTGGGTTTTCTTCATATTATATCAACTTGGAAGATAGCAGGTCTGACGCACCTCCGTTGTACAGTTTCCTCTTCCACTGTCGGCGTCCCCATGGCTTTCTCAACCACTGCTCTAAACCCGTTTAGTCAAAAGCTTCAGCCCTGGACAGGTGGCTCAATGGATAGAGCACCGTCCCAGCACACAGAGGTCATGGGTTCCATCCCTGGTCAGGGCACATACGAGAAGCAATGAGTGAGTGCACAACTACACTGAACAACTGGGTGGAAGCACGAGCTGATGCTTTTCTCTCTCTCCCTCTCTCTCTTTCTTCCTCTCTCTTTCTCTCAAATCAGTGGGGGAAAAAGGATTCAGCCCTACTGCATTGCTTCAGTGAGTGAATATTTACTGTGAAATCAGACGGTAATGGGTTAAAATCTCAGGTACTCCATCAAGAAACTCTGACTTTGGGCATTGGACTTTACATCTCTAAACTTCAGTCGCCTCATCTGTCGAGGAGGGATAATAGAACAACTTAAATTCATAGGATTGTTGTAAAGATTAAACGGATGGCGATGGGACCTCAGCTTGCTGGGGCCCCTCTGAGAAGCCATGTTGAAGTCCCCTCAAAAGCTTATACCAGGGGTGGAGACAGGAGCACCTATCCCGTGACTCAGGTCTCCTATTGCTTTGTGTTTGCACATACGTGAGTGCAAATGCCTGAGTGGGTTCCCATAGGCTTTCCGAAAGGCAGGAGCAGAGAAGCAACAAAGGGGAACAGGTGCTGGCAGGTTATGGCTGCACAGCTCGTTGCCAGAGTAAAAATGAGAATAAATACGTGGGCCCAGAGACCATCAGGCAGAGCAAAGAGGACCTTGATAAACCTTCCCCTCCTGCCGAAGTGTCACTGCTTGTGCTGTTTTTTTTAATATGAATAACTTATGGATTCAATAGGAAAACAATACACCTTGAACTTTCAAATAAAACATCTTTTGCAGTCACCTAGTTAAGCAAGGGTAGAAAGTCAAAACATGGGACCGAATTCAAGGAAGTAATTTGAAACCCTACATTGGCACGGTAGTACGTGGACTCCAAGAACACTCTCGACCTGGATGAAGTCCTCTCTCGGCAAGTCAGGGACAGCTGGTGTGGGGTTAGACTGCCCCACCACCTCTCCAGGAATTGGGCAGTTACATTTCTTTATCGCGCTAGCTAGCTCCTCAAAGTAACTACGTCTGCGTAGCTCATCACGGTCTCTGTACAATGAGTGCCCAATTAGGACTCGACAACCCCAGAGGACTGTTGTGAGTTTAAATTGGGTAACAAGCATGAAAGTAAAACCCAGAGCATGTGAATGTCACCTCCTCTCCTCCCACTGTAGCATAGGGCAGTGAGTAGACATGTCTGTCATCAGAGTCCTTAAAGTAAGTCCCTTGTTTTCCCTCCAAGGGCCGGGACTGCATCCACACGAGCCTCGTCATTCATCGGAACGTGCCACGAGGCCTTAACTCACAGTTAGACTTCGCACGAGGTCTTCTGGTGCCGACTGTCCTGGTTTCTAAAATGTATCTTCTTTGTTTCTATTCAAAACCTCATGTGAACAGCCCACTAGCCTGTCCCCACCCCGTCGTGGGATGGCATTCACCAGTTCGAACCCCAGTTCTTTCAGTTGCAGAAGATGGTGCCTTTGCCCTAGCACAGGGGTCCCCAAACTTTTTACACAGGGGGCCAGTTTACTGTCCCTCAGACCGTTGGAGGGCCAGACTATAACAAAAACTATGAACAAATCCCTATGCACACTGCACATATCTTATTTTAAAGTAAAAAAAAAAAATGGGAACAAATACAATATTTAAAATAAAGAACAAGTAAATTTAAATCAACTAACTGACCAGTATTTCAATGGGAACTATGGGCCTGCTTTTGGCTAATGATGGTCAATATGCTCCTCTCACTGACCACCAATGAAAGAGGTGCCCCTTTCGGAAGTGCGGCGGGGGCTGGATAAATGGCCTCAGGGGGCCGCATGTGGCCCACGGGCCGTAGTTTGGAGACCCCTGCCCTAGCAGGTATTTGCTTCTGTGGTGTGCAGCGGAGCCCCCCGGGAGTCCCCTACTACATCATTGACGAGAAGTATAATGCCTCTCCTCACAGGGTGGTGACCCAAAGTGACGAGATTCACAAGATATGACCGTCAGCAGTTATTACAGCGTGGCACCATTTTCCTTTCAAATGTGTTAACACCACAATGCCCCTCATTCTGTGGGGTGAACGTCTTTTCTGGGTGGTGATGGGAAAAAAGAAATTGCTCCCTGGAATTCTGAGATCCCGGAAGGCATCACCGAACCTTAGTTTTTACTAAGCGCTCCGTTTTGGAAGCTTTAAATGTAGCAGTTATGTAGTTTGGCAAGAGCGGTGATTCCCGTCAGGGGTTTTGGCATAATTTCACTCCCTCATCAAAAAGAATTTTAAAGCACTAACTCTGCATTGTGCTCTTACAGGGTTTGTTCAAAGAGAATTATTTAACCACAGTCCCAAGCCCTCAGGACTCCGCAATCTAAGAAAACACGGGCTAGGAAAAACATAAAAGACATGTAAAATATTAACCAGAGAAGAAGGCTCGGAAAAGGACACAAATGATCGTGAATGTAGTCGGGTTTCTGCAAATATGCTTTATATATAGTTCATGTTGATAAATTTTCAAGGACAAGAGGCTAAAACGTATAGCCCGTTCAGAATGTATTCTTACGTGATAGGTACTCAATAGACATCTAGTGATAATAAAGAGGATTATTTAACTGATAAAAAAAAAAAGGAAAAGAAAAGAAAAAAATTTTAATGATATGCATCAAGATCAGACATGGTCTAGTCCTCCAAGTGCTGGGCTTCTGTGGCACAAAGAACCTTATTGGATGATTCTGGATTTTACCTGGACACCAAGTCTGCCTTTAAAAACATCTGTCTAGTGTCTAGCTCAGGACCTTAACATTTCCCAAACCAATATACACCCTTTTTATTAGAGACGTTTTTTAATGCCCCCAAAGCAATGTTTTAAAAAATGTAACTTATCAACCTACATACCAAACAGCATAACCTAGTGACACTTGAATTCAAGAGCTCAATATAATGATCTAACTGTATTATAATTGAATTATATGATAATTGAGACATGTGACAGGTAATAGTAATGGAATATTAGCTCCTTCAATATTAAAAGACATAATTAAATAACTAAGTCCTTGCTCCCATAGGTGTAATGTTTCTAAGTATGAAAAGTACCAATGAAGATTAATCAAGTGTGTGATACGGACAAGTCATACATTGCCACCAATACAACACACTGGCTTAGTCAGTGGGAAATTTAAAAAATGGTGAAATCGTCTTGGTAGAGTTCCAAACCAAATAAAATATGTTCTTCCTTCAATTTACATGGTGAATATATTCCTGGAAGAATTGGTTTACAGGAAAAGCATAACAAAACATTTTCTATTTATACAAAACAAAACAAAATAGTGTGCTCTCTAGAATCAACTAATGACTCACAGGAGCTTTGCCTACATTAATGTCTTTTTAAAGCTTTTTTTTTTTTTTAATTAACTGGACTGTCCTTCGATCGGCAAGACCTGTGGCCCACCTGCTGGGCAGCCATGTGAAGCCATCAGAATAATGAGTGGGTCCCCACCAGCGGCAGCAGAGGAACCCCAGGGCGGAGGGAGATGTATGTACCGTTGAGTGGAGACAGCAAATCTACCACGACAGCTGGCAAGAGAGGGGGCCGAGTGGAAATGGGGCACAAACCTGTCTGATGCACTCCGGCGTTAGCTTCAGGGGGCTGCTGTCCACATTACCACCCACTGGGCAGCTGAAAATAACAGAAGAGCCTTCTCTCCTGGCTCCGGAAGCCAAAATTCTGAAACCAAGGGGTCGGCTGGGCCACACTCCCTCTTAAGCCTCCAGGGGAAGCGCCAGCTTCTAATGGCTCCAGGCAGCGCTTGGCTTGGGGCTGCCTCACTCCAGACTTGGTTTCTGAGGTCACGTGACCTCCTCCTCTTCTCTGTCCGCCTGTGTCCTTGTGGGTGTCTCTTAGAAGGACACTCGTCATTGAACGTAGGGTCCACCTGGATCATCCAGGATGATCTCATTAAGATCGATCCTTCACTTAATCATATTTACAAAGATCCCTTTCCCAGGAAAGATAGCATTACCAGGTTCCAGGGTTTAGGACATGGACCTATCCTTTGGGGAGTCACCATTCAACTCACTGCAACCCCCTTTCATTCGGGACTGTGGTTCTGTTGTGCCTCATTGTGTCCATCAAAAACACCTCCACAGGTATCCAACGTGCATCTATGTTTGCCCCACTAAACGCCACCGAGGCTAGTTTTTGTCTATATCCTCTTCTTTCACCCAAAGGTGCAAAGCTGCTCAAGAACTCAGAGCAGGTATCGCTGACTCTCATTTCTAGAGATCCCAAGGACCTTTCTCCTCCTGCAAAGAGAACTTCCTGAGCTCAAAACAGAGGACCACAAAATGTCCCGGCTTGTTTAGGGGCTTTTGCCCCTTTTCACTAGAATTGTTTTAGCCTTCAAGACAATGGTACTGTTTGGAATCCATGGGAGTCTGAAAGAGACCAGAGTAACAGGCTTTATTGAAAGGAAGAAAGGAACCCTGCCGGGCACTTCTCCGGGGGAGAGGAAGCGCCAGTACAAGCTAGGGGGACAAATTATATGGGGTCAAGAAGAATTTCGAGCATGTGGGTGTCAAATCAAAAGTCCTGGTATGTCCGGAGCCCCTCCTTGGGGCGGCTTGTCAGCTTCTTGGAATTCTTCTGTCTCAGGGGCGATAGTCCAGTAAGGGTGAGGTCTGACAGATAAGCGAACATCAAGAAGGCAGTTTGGAATTCATGTATCTATCAGGTGCAAGCTCCAACAATGCTTTGACATGCCGATAATGCCAATGATATGTGATTTTTTTTTTAAAAAAAGCCTTTAAATATTTATAAATGTGTCATTTGGAACCCATCTGGAGACCCCTCTTTGCTCGCCCCGCTGGGTAGGCTGGGTCCCTTCTGCAGTTCTGCTAATTAAAACCACAGAAAGAATTATCAAAGTCATAGCGACCTGGGTTACTCTGCTCTCTAGCCTGCACAGATAAAATCAAGAAAGGTCAAGCAGTTAGCCGGACCAAGGAAAATTTTGAAACCTGTGTTCTGCTGTGGGAGTTTAATACTACCTGGGCAGGAAATGCATTTCATTACAATGATTTTGCATTTTGTATTTAGAAATATTCCTAATAAATGAATCAAATAATCAACGTGTGATTGTTGTGTGTGTGTGTGTGTGTGTGTGTGTGTATGTGAGCAGGTGTATTTTAACTAGATTCTTTGAGAGATGAAGAAATTAAAATCCCTTTGACATTTCCCCTTTCACCATATTTAAGTACTTGTTTAGATACCTCAATCAGCTTATGATTTTATCTGGATTCTATGACAAAATTTAAGAAAAAAAAGCAGCTAAAAGTCTCAATTTGTAATTATAATTGTATCAAGGTCACATGTCTGTCACATTTATCTTTTAGCTCGATTTTTAATCCTTTTGTGTCATGGAAAATGCTTAGAAAACCAAACACTTTAATTTCAAAATGAAAAGCTTAATATTTGAAAATGTAAGGAAAATAATGAATGAGTACTCCAACCAAAAACCTGTTACTTGCTTAGTTTAAAACCATGTACACATATATGCTTGCATATATATATATATATATATTCATATATGTCGTATTCTAAATTTGTGTGTGTGTGTGTGTGAGTGTCTATGTCACAAAGTCTGGTCACTGACGATAGTGAAGGTCCTTAGAAGGCAAGTGAGGGAGTCTAGCTGTCAGAGTTCCAAAGGAATAGAGTAGGTATTTATTTATTCTGTCAAAGGCTTGGCTTTTGTCGAAGAACACTATATCATCTCCACCTATAACCTGTCATTGCTTAGGATAAGAGATTTATTCTTGCTTGTAGTTTTGTGGGACCTGGAAAGTGAGGTTTTTCCCATGATGATATTGATTTATTTGAAATACGGCAGGAGATACATATAATCACAGAAAGATTATCAGGCTAGAATCAGAGGATCCCATGGCCTAAACCCAATCTTTTTCATCACTGAAAAAAAAAATCTACTTCATTTCATTGGGCCTCAGTTTTCTTACATGGATAATAAAGGCACTCAAATACATTACCTCTAAAATGATCTCCTTGGTAACATAGAACGCATGAGATCAAATAGGATCTTGCTTCACCAGGCCGTGCACAATTGGAAATATTGAAATCTACCATTTGAATCCAGGTATTTGAATTTTGTCACTATTGCTGGACTCCGACTTAAACCTTGCCCATCTCATTTGTAAATGTACGCTTGTTTCAACCAAATAGTTTAGCAATGATATAAGAAATCCGATTTATTTTATGTGTCTTGAACACCAAGGTATTAAGAGGAACCGTGGCTGTAAAAGTCATTTCTCCAAGAGAGCCTTAGGCCCTGGTTTCTGTCGACCGACCTAACAGTCAAGGGAAAAGCTCTAATTTATAGGAGGGGAGAGAGCTATTCCTCCCCTGGCTCTGCAAGGGGAAGGCATTCTAAATTCAGCCCTGAGAAAATGGAAACAACGTGGGAGTGCGAGTTTCCCCTTGAAATTCCCTGGTAACTATTGATTTAACTAGATACTAAAAAGACAAGGGGCCCATAGAAAGGCAATATGGCCAGATAGATCATCTCCTGGTTGCGCTGCTGAGAATTGTAGCCCTCTGCTCTAAGTCGGAGATGGAGTATTTCTGGTTCTGAATTATTCATTAAACCTTAAAGGTAACATGAGACCATGGTTGAGTGTTCTCACAGAATCGGGCTGCCGCCAATAACTCAGTCTGGGCAACGCTGTCTGCAGCTCCAGCTTCAGGCATTAAGGGCCAGTCACAACTCTGAAAGCCAGTGAGCGCGGCTGTTACAGTGCCTCCTCCTCCCGGTGGTCCTCAGTGCCCCTCTCAAAGGCTTTATTGACTCTGTGGAAACTGGCTGCTAGCTTGCTGATCACTCCCCACTGAGAAGCTAACTTGACAAGGTCCTTAAATCTGCGGGGGAACCCTTACAGAGCCAATTGCAGGCTTCCCAACACGAAGTCACCAGATCTGAAGTAAAAGAACCTCTTTGGGCACTCTAACACCAGCGGGAGTTAACAGTTTCCCACTCCCAGTCTGGATTAAATTACATTTGGCCTGAGTCCGTCGTTGAGTGTATATCCTAAGTGATATTCTCATTCAGCGGCTTGCTTTTGAATGAGATTCTGTTGTTCCAGGAAATTCGGCCGGAGTCAGCGGCAATCCAGCGCATGTCTGGTGTCTATCCGATGACTCTCCCTGTTTAAAAACTGGCGGAGGCCCTGGCCGGTTGGCTCAGCGGTAGAGCGTCGGCCTGGCGTGTGGGGGACCCGGGTTCGATTCCTGGCCAGGGCACATAGGAGAAGCGCCCATTTGCTTTTCTCCACCTCCTCCCCTCCTTCCTCTCTGTCTCTCTCTTCCCCTCCCGCAGCCAGGGCTCCATTGGAGCAAAGATGGCCCGGGCACTGGGGATGGCTCCTTGGCCTCTGCCCCAGGCGCTAGAGTGGCTCTGGTCGCGGCAGAGCGATGCCCCGGAGGGGCACAGCATCGCCCCCTGGTGGGCAGAGCATCGCCCCTGGTGGGCGTGCCGGGTGGATCCCGGTTGGGCGCATGCGGGAGTCTGTCTGACTGTCTCTCCCTGTTTCCAGCTTCAGAAAAAAAACAAAACAAAACAAAACAAAAAAAACTGGTGGAGGTGTCTTCCTCCATGGCCGCCTCCAGGTGTTGCCATGCGGCAGGAGACGTGGCATGCAGAATGGAAGAACGCAGGTGATGGAAGGCTTACCAATGAAAGGCAAAAACCTGGAGATACGCTAAGTATTTCTGACGCCTGCACACTACAAAATCCCTTGTTGCCATAACCTCGCTACCAAGTCCGTCTTTAGAACATCTTTGGAAAGGTTCTTTTTATCTGACTACAGTTTTTAACAAACACGTCCTCAGTCCTCCTCGTGTTTTGCATCCTCATGTGTCCCCAGATGGTGAGTTTCCTGTGTCCACCGCATGCTGGCAGTGACTTATCTGAGACACAGGTGGGTGCTGGTGGTGGCGGTCAGGGAGATTATGGGAAGGAACTCTCTATGAGAAGAACTGCTCATAGAAGCAGTTTTGTTTTTTCCTGGAGAGCTTGATCTCCAACATTGTAAGTTCTTTTCAGTCATAGAGAGAAAGTTAGTTGACTTGATCTGTTTGCCAACAATTTTCATCTTCCAAGAAGAAAATCTCTTTGGGAAAGAGTCGTTGGTCGTCACAGAGTCCTGCTGCCAGCCGCTGGCTTTCAGCAGTTCTGCACCGAGGCTGGAAAAGGCATATTTCCATGTACGCATCAACCACGTGTTCAGGGGCTGACACAGACGTAGCTTTCCCCGACGTATGAAAGGATAAACAATGAAGTCCAAGTTCCTTAAAAGTTAGAAACTGGCCAGCCCACTCTCGCCCACTCTTCCTATAGAACTGTGGACCACGCCTCAGTCTGGGACAGGCAGGCTGCAGCTGTACCTTCGGGAGGGAAGGATGGAACGACCTTTCTTCTCCCATCAGCTCGATGTCACAGAGCATTTCCCATTGGCCCCTCATATAAAGTCTAGGCTCTGTTTCTTCCGCTTGACGTGATTAGTTTTGAAGCTCTGTTCCAATGTATCCCAACCACATCCTCTCCTGTCTTCAATCACTCAAGAATACTTCTTTTTGTTAAACTTCTTCATTTTCTAATGGTCCTAATGGTTTCTTCAAGCAAGTGCATATGATGGGCTATACAAAGTAAAGAGTCAACTGGCTAACTATACCGATGCTTGAATCAACAGTCACAATACTCCACGATCACTTATGTTCTCTAGGAAATAATAGTTGGGACTGAAAGGTGACGGTTTGGAATGTTTGATGTCATCGAACTCGAGGGGATGTCTTGTTCTTGTATTAACTCCAAACATGTGGATCAGAAAGTAGGTACATGTGGCAGCGTGTTAAAAATAAAACAGTCAGCTTTCTTAATTGTAATATAAGAACCATCTCAAAATAACAACTAGAAATAACTATGACACATAGAGTTATTATTCTACTACTAATTATTATTATCGTGAGAAAACGTTTTCTTCATTTAACATTATATAAAATATGTTGTTTCGAAAAGTTCTCAGATATCCAATTCCCTTAAGAAGGGCATGAGTCAAAATATGTATATAAAACTCTGCAAGTTCACAAAATAGTTTCAAGAATTTTCTTTCTAGTAGGACATGAGCATTCATGGATTTTTAACAGGAGTTGTAAGTAAACAGTTCTGAAGTATCACTCATCATCAAGTATAAAAGAGTCAAGGTAAGAAACCAGATCGTATCCCAGTCTTCTCAACGACAGTCCCTGCCTCTCCTCGGTCTCCTGTCCCTCAGCTCCGGGGTGCAGGGACCCCCATCTCTCCTCCATTTCAGGCACATTAAACCTTGTCCCTCAGGCAGAACTATACCTAATTAACCTGTGGATATCCAGGGTCACACGGTGCCTCCTACTTGACAGATATTTCTGAAGGAATGAAACTCCTCTTTGAGTGCAGTTTTTCCTTCTTTCATATTTATTACCTCTGTCCCTGTCCTTCTTGTGAAGTTCAAGTCCATGACATTTCCGAGTTCCCAGTTAGTGACTCTCACCAGGCCTCTTCTCTTCTCTCTCTCCCCAGATGGGAATTCAACACCAACTGCTTCAAATATATGTCAACACTCACTTCACAATTTTCGTCTCTTTTGTCCGTTTGCAATATTTGTCTTACAATTCCGGAAATTTCTCTACTATCTTCTCTGACCTAAGGCTGCCAAATTCTGCCAGAAGACGTCACAAAACCAGACTAAGTGCATTACAGAGCCAGGCTGCCTGCGTGAATCACCCCGGCTGCTGGGAAACCCCTTACACCCTCACATCCTCAACCCACCCGTCCCGCCCCTCCAGCATGGTGGTCAAGGGCAAGGGCTCTGCTGCCAGAGTCTTGGGTTTGAGTCACAGACCGACTTTCTCACTGAGAGCCTTGAACAAGTTATGTTCTCTAAAGGTTCATTTTCCTACATTTAAAATGACAGTATTTACAGCACACACTGCTCTGAGCCTCCGGAGATAGGAAGTGAGTGCATGGAAACCATTAAGGACGCAGTTCCTGGCAAACAGCAACCCCTAAACGAATAGCAGACACTGTGTTTTTATTGATCTCTGCAATCAGGACCCCACACCTGTAGGGGTTCCTTAACGTATCAATTCCTTCCAGCATGTCCCAGGTCTCCCTTTGTATATAACCGAAGACTGAGACATTGTTTCTTACAACAATCCTTTAATCTGTTCTCTTGCCCTCTGTCTAAACGTCTTAGTCCCTGTGGTTCCATTTTCACCTTCAGTCTTTCCCTATGTGCTACCCAGTTCCTTCCTGTCTGGGTGAACCAACAGGTTCCACGTCTTGGTGCATTTATTTCAAATTTCCACACAATCCGTCCCTTTATCTTGCTGCCAAAATTATGGAAATGGAGCATATCTCGATGCCTCCATTTTCTCAAAATTCATTCAACTTTCACATTTGTCCCTGGTAATCAGGATTCAGTGTGGACCTGTTCTACTGAACAGATCTACTGAAATTACATGGAAATTATTCTCTCCAAACTACTGACCTCTGCATTGCCGAACACTCCCTCTTTCCTTGAAATCTCCCTCGTTAGGCTTCCAGGCCACAGTAGCCTCCTCACCTTCCCAAACATTCCTTGGTTGATTTCAGTACTGCTGGCTCCCGTTCCTCTTTCAACCTTGCAGCAGTAATGGCTCTTGTCAAAGCCGGGTTCTGCTTCTAGCTTTCTCTGCTTGCTGTTAATTGATTTTAATTATTCTGAAGTTTTTGACTCTCTTCTCTATAAAGATGATTCCTGAATCTGAATCCCTAATTAGAGCCTCACTCCTCAATTCCCAGCTCAACATTTAAATTGTAAATACTGTATGTCCCCACTTTAATTGACCTGTAGCATTTCAATTTAAATCAGAACAGGCACTGGCCAGTTGGCTCGGTGGTAGAGCATCAGCCCAGTGTGTGGATGTCCCAGGTTCGATTCCTGGTCAGGGTACCCAGAAGAAGTGAGCATCTGTTTCTCTACCCCTGCCCCTCTCCATTCTCTCTCTCTCTATCTTTTCTCCCCTCCTGCAGCCATGGCTCAATTGGAGCAAGTTGGCACTGGGCACTGAGGATGGCTCCATGGCCTCTCCCTCAGCCGCTAAGAATAGCTCAGTTGCTGAGCAATGGAGCAATGTCCCTGATAGAGCATCGCCCCCTAGTGGGCTAGCTGGGTGGATCCCATTCAGGGTGCATGCGGGAGTCTGTCCCTCTGCCTCCCCTCTTCCCACTGAATTTTTAAAATTAATTAAAACAGACAGAATTAAATCATTCTGCCTATCACTTTTCCAATGATTTCCCTATTTCTGTTGATGCACTGCTATTGTTCCAGTTGAAATTGAGGAGCCATACTTAGTGTCCTGTCCCATTGCCCCCACAACAAAATATTTATACGGTCTACAAATCACCATATCTTTCTCATCTCTACACATTCTCCCACTCATACTTCTATTATTCTAGTTTAGGCTTTTATTCTTTTCACTGTGGGACTGTTGTAATGATGCACTAGTTGGATCCACTTCCTGATCCATTTTATATTTTGCTGAATGTGGCGTTGGGCGTCTTGAAGACTTTAGAGGGTCACTCAAGGCCACACTGTTTCCTGTAGCCTGACCCTCTTCCTT
Source organism: Saccopteryx leptura (assembly GCF_036850995.1). Classification (NCBI taxonomy): domain Eukaryota; kingdom Metazoa; phylum Chordata; class Mammalia; order Chiroptera; family Emballonuridae; genus Saccopteryx; species Saccopteryx leptura. The sequence continues at coordinate 74,624,937 of NC_089513.1, forward strand.
TCCTACCCCTCCCTCCGGGGGTGCAGCTCCATACTCCACATGCAAGGGCATCTCATCTCCACGTAGACCGCTCATTTTCCCCTCCAAAGTGCCTGCTCCACACGATGATCTCCACAGCTTCCTCTCAGGCATTTGTCTCCTTCTGAACTTCCACTTCATCCTCTGTGACTGATGAAATTCTGTGTATTCTTCAAGATGCCGCTCAAATATAATTTTCTTGAAGTCTTCCCTGGTTCTCCCAACTATTTCCTCTGTGTGTGCAATGTAATGTCAACTCCTTATAATGTTGTTTGCCTGACTTAACTAGCATTGATCTTAACCGGTTTATCAAAAAAGAGATTCCTTTTTATTTTCGTTGTAGTTCTCATTTCATTATAATCGGCTCTGAGCAATAGCAATGCACTGGATTGATGAAATGGACTTATATGTAGGAATACGGTCAGATAAACAGAAGTAAGGGACATGAAGAATCCCAAAAACGTCATGAGCACCCATTGCATTTCACCTTCTTTTTGAAACATGTTTAACCCTTTAAATACAAACATTTACTTCTGAAAGGAATGTCACTAAATCCATAAAGCTAATATTGTCAAATGTCCTCCAAATTGATTCTAGTAACCATCAAACACAACCCACGGTAGCCCCCCACACGGGTGACCTACTCTACTTGGTCTCTGCAAGGATGCTCAACATCTCAATTGTCATCTCCAAAACTCAGCGCTCTCAGGCCTGTCTGTGAACTCACTGAGCTCTCTGACCCACCGACAACCATTTTGTTCCTTATTATCCGCCCCTTCCTGGCTTCAGTTCCTTCCCTGTCTGGCTCGGACCCCATGGTTTTCTCACGCCGAAGGCTCCCATGCCTCGACATTCCATGTGCTTGCTTCCCCAGCTGCCCCCCGCAGCCCACCTGCCACCCGCTGAATGCCTTCTCCACGTCGCACAGACCAACAGCTTCTAGACAAGAGCAGACGCATGCGCAGACCCCTCTCACCGGAATTCAGGGCCTCCTCTGCCTCTAACTCCCACTTGTTTTTGCTCAAGCATGATTTCCTCTGGAAGAACTCTCCTGTTCAAACGTGCCACGGGCTTGCAAGCGGGTTAGATGTCTGTCTTCAATGTTTCAACAGCAATCTGTGCACACGTCTTATCTGTCTCTATCCAGGGACTTGTCTAGGTGACTGTCATACCTAAGAATGCAATAAAGCCAACAAACATCCTGCCATCCTGAAACTTACATTCTAGCCAGGGAAACATCAAACGAGTAGGGAAACATCAAAGGAGCAGGGACTACAGCGTCCAGCTGTGGTAAGCAGTGGGGTGAAAAGGAGAGGAAGGGAAGGATATCCTGTCTCAAATGAGGATTGAAACAACTTAGTGACAATTCAACGTCTATGATACAACCTAAGATTCTAGGGTAGGGAATTCCTCTCTAAGGAGCTCATAGTAGAACAAAGACAGCCATGAAGTTTCATAAATAAAGAATACATATACTAAATGTTAAGTCAACTACAGGGGTGGGGCAAAGGTAGGTTTACTGTCGTGAGTACGCAAGAGCTTATGCTTGTATTATTTACTAATTATTGTATTATTGTCCATATGAACTGTTAAGTCTACTTTTGCCCTACCCTGTACATAAAAATAAATTTCTAAATTTAATTTATTTACATATTGAACATATATAAATGTATTTATTCTATCCCTTTTCATTAAAAATTAAATGGTTTTTATATGTTTTTACAGTTGAAAGAAATACCGAATCTAGCTGCCTTTCCCCTGTGTATGCTGTTCTGTGACACCCATATAAGATGCTGTTGAATAAAAGAATCAAATAAATGTGCAAGATTTTCTACTGTCATCATTCAATTCTGGTTTTTTTTTCCTTTTATTAGAAATGCCTACTTGCTAACATAAATTAGTTTCCCAAAGCACTCACTATTAAATGTAATCACGAGCAACATCCAGAAGCCAGACCTGAGCATCACTTAGAATCGCATTTAATCACCTGCCGTTAACTACAAAATGCCCAATCACTTTGTAAGTAAGGCTGTTGTTATTAGAATTGTTTGAAATCCATCAAAAATCCAATCCTGGGTCTGCTACTAGTTATAAGACCTCGGGTGAGCAACTTAACCTTCCTAAACTTTCCTAATCTGTCAAAAAAAAAAGAAAAAGAAAATATTTTCCATCTCAGAAGGCCTTTATGAAGATTAAACTCAATAATGTGTTTGATCAATCATAAGCAAAAAATGTAACTATTATAACTAGGCTCCTGAAAAAATATTATTTTTGCCAAACTCTGAAACCTAGACTGAATGTTCCAATTTCTCTTCCACTCTGAAGTGTAGCAGACCCGGGTCATACTACTCTACTAAAAAAATAATTATGACCTAAGAATCTGTCGCTTAGATTAAAACTTAGAAGTTGACTTGTCATGAAATGTTTTTAAATCGTTCATTCTAAGCATATTGTTTGTTTATGGTCCTTGAAGCTTTACGAAATGGAAAAACGGATTTTTTTTTGTGTCTAGAAATGCCAAAGAACACAAATGCCATTCATTGTCCCCAACTGGAATGTCCTTACCCATCAAGCTCTTTCCTTAAAGGGTCACTGTGAAACTGGGACTCAATTGGAAAATGCCAAGCAACTATATGTTAACTTTGCTGTTATTCTCTCCGATATCCTGCATAGTCTCAAAACACATTACATCGTTAAGAAGTGCTGTCCTCTTGAAATAGGCCCATGATTTCCAAACTATGAACCTAAGGGGAAAATCCTTCTTGGGAAGTAAATATGTTTGTTTCCAAGATCGGAATGCTCAATATTAAAATCTCTAACAAAGAAGGAAATGAGATATTTCGCCTGATACTATCTCCAATATAACACTGAAAAAATGTTAAGTATTTAAATATCATCCTCCTAAAACAGAAAATATGAAGTAACCTCTGTAAAATGCTTTTTTCCCCCCAGTAAACTAAGGATATTTCCAATAAGGATAAATATTAATAAAGGGTGACTCATTTTCTTTAAAACTTTTTCCTATCCAAAACCTATCAAATGCCTAGAAGCAAAACAAAATTTTTTTGCTTTCAGACACATTAATAGTTTTTCCAAGCTGAGTCAAGTGTGTTAATATGATTTACCGCAAAAAAAAATTTTTTAGGAAGTTGACTTCAAAACAGGAGAGTATTTTTTCCTTTTTATTATTTTGCAAACTATCTTCCTAATCTTAATCTTATGCTTAACTCTAGAAATAATGACTTTCCTCTTTGCCTGGATTATGCTAATCTGTTTCTTTAGCTGTACAATCCAGCACTAATGAACTACAAGCCAATTTTATGTTTTAATGGAGAACAATCTTTCTTTTCTTTACTTTTTTAAAGGTTAGTAAATCTGTAACTATTTCAAGTATTATCTTTAAACTTTTAGTGCAGTGTTTCCTAATACATAGTTCACTACCCTCACAGACACCTATTCTTACAAATTTATTTTTAAAAATACACACTTTAGTTTCATATTTTCCACTGGATTTTTTTTTATTTATTCATTTTTAGAGAGGACAGAGAGAGGGAGAGAGAGAGACAGAGAGAGAGAGAGAAGGGGGGAGGAGCTGGAAGCATCAACTCCCATATGTGCCTTGACCAGGCAAGCCCAGGGTTTCGAACCGGCGACCTCAGCATTTCCAGGTCGACGTTTTATCCACTGCGCCACCACAGGTCAGGCCTGGATTTCATTTTCACCTTCACTTAAGGGCTATACTCATAACTTGCTTTAAAAAATCAACAAAGGTTATAATACTGTATGTATCACTCACAATTAAAAGTATGGACTTGCATTCACTTGGCATTGTAATATAGTGTTCACCTGTTATATAATATTTAATCATTTCACAAAGTTCATTGTGTGTATATATATGCAAATTATTAAAATTCTAATGAGTTTTAGAAAGAACATTTTTTTTTGTACTTTTCTGAAGTGAGAAACAGAGAGGCAGTCAGACAGACTTCTGCATGCACCCGACCAGGATCTACCCGGCATGCCCACCAGGGGGCGATGCTCTGCCCATCTGGGGCATTGCTCCGCTGCAACCAGAGCCATTCTAGGGCCTGAAGCTGAGGCCATGGAGCCATCCTCAGCTCCCGGCAAACTTTGCTCCAATGGAGCCTTGGCTGCGGGAGGGGAAGAGAGAGACAGAGAGAAAGGAGAGGGGGAAGGGTGGAGAAGCAGATGGGTGCTTCTCCTGTGTGCCCTGGCCGGGAATTGAACCCGGGACTTCCACATCCAGACCGACACTCTACCACTAAGCCAACCAGCCAGGGCCTGAAAGAACATTTTTTACAAGACATCATAATGGCTATCTTGTGTTGGTGGAACTATTTATTACTGTATATTTTTATAGTGATTAGCATGCTCTTAAAATAACTGATAGTGTTGTTAAATTTGAGCACATATATTCATGCATTATCATTTTGTTTCTTTCAATGTTTTTGTTATCACAGATTATTTTTCTAGAGGTAATCAGGATACATGACATACACACACCCACAATCAAAAACACCAAGGAAACTGTCTAGGGCAAGCTTTCTGCATTGGGGTCTGTGGACTTCCTGAGCGCCTGAGTATGTCCTGCAAGGTTCTGCGACGGGTGTCTAACTCTGCGGTCCTCCTTTCAGAGCTGAACTAAACGGGAGTTCAGTCCAGTCCTCCTCTGGATCATCTCATGGCGATCTTGTATCCTCGTTTTGATGTGGGATTTTTTTTTGTATTTTTCCAAAGCTGGAAACGGAGAGAGACAGTCAGACAGACTCCCGCATGTGCCCGACCGGGATCCACCTGGCACGCCCACCAGGGGGCGACGCTCTGCCCACCAGAGGGCGATGCTCTGCCCCTCCAGGGCGTCGCTCTGTTGCGACCAGAGCCACTCTAGCGCCTGGGGCAGAGGCCAAGGAGCCATCCCCAGCGCCCGGGCCATCTTTGCTCCAATGGAGCCTCGCTGCGGGAGGGAAAGAGAGAGACAGAGAGGAAGGAGAGGGGGAGGGGTGGAGAAGCAGATGGGTGCTTCTCCTGTGTGCCCTGGCCGGGAATCGAACCCGGGACCCCTTGCACACCAGGCTGATGCTCTACCACTGAGCCAACCGGCCAGGGCCTTGATGTGGGATTTTATGGCTCGTACTGACCTTTGTCTTTATTGTTTTCTATTGTGTTGACTTTCAGGGAGGGTCAAAAAAAGTCAGGGAATAGTATAAAACAAAGGTTTTTCATCAGTTCATACAGGCAAAGAATAATCAGAGAATGAACACATCATATAGACATAGAGTCCATAAGCATCTGAACCAAAGAAAGGGGTGGGATCTGCACAACTTCAATAAGTACCATGCGACCACGAGCAAACAGACTGTGCCATCAGAGCCCGTTTCTAGAACATACCTGCTCCCAGCAGGGCACTGCCAGTAAGCGTCATGGGAGGTGTGCAAAATAGCTACAATGACTCGGACACGGATGCAAGGGTTATAGAACATTCTCAAAATGGAAGGAGAAAATCGATAGCACGTGAAAACTAAACAATGCTAGTACATCTTTATACTGTTAGACCCTACCTGATCGGTTTAAGTTTAGTAAGGCAGTTATGTATGCCACTGAATGTTATCAATTTAAATTTTATTATTTTAGTTTAAAAATTTTACTTGTACGTCTTTTTGGCTTCTTCATTATGTAAGAGTAAAATGAACAATTTATTTCTAATCTCCATACATATTTATTGCACGTGTTTTTATATATGTTATATTACAAAGGTCAATCTAAGTAAATAATGTTTTTTTCCATAATTATTATTATATTCATGACTTTAGACTTAAAAAAACCCCCACCTTTTCTAGGCTTTAAAAATTTTCAAATACAAACCACTGTAAGTAATACATTTACCACAAGCATATACACACATACAACACACACACACACACACACACACAGAGGCATGGCGAAAATTTCACAGTTCTGCCATCCACACTGCAATGTAAGAACGATGAAATTCAATCTGATATTCTAGTCTACTCCATTTCAAGATCAAGTGCTACTCATAACCCATTAAATTAATTTTAACGACCTGGTAATAGTAAGACCATGTAATTTATAACCTCCTGCTTCTGGGACATGGAAAACAGTTCGACCCTCCTTGGCAGGTGTCTGGATATGGACGAAAAGTCTAGAATTGGGCCCAATATGAATGGAGGTGTCAATGGAAGAAAAAATTAATTCATATTCTCATTAGTGTATGGTGTCTACTTCCACATGAGGCTTTTGAGGTTCACCAAGGTAGAACAGCACAAACATCTAAAGCAGGGGTTGGGAACCTATGGCTTACAAGCCAGATGTGGCTCTTTTGATGGCTGCATCTGGCTCGCAGACAAATCTTTAATAAAAAAATGTTAAAAATATAAAACATTCTCATGTATTACAATCCATTCATTTCCTACTGCTCATGTTCATGGTTGCGGGTGGCTGGAGCCAATCACAGCTGTCCTCCGGGACAACAACAAATTTTTATTGAATAATGCATAACGTACACAGGTCGTTGTATGGCTCCCATGGAATTACATTTTAAAATATGTGGCGTTCATGGCTCTCTCAGCCAAAAAGTTTCCCAACCCCTGATCTAAGGTCTAATATCCTCGCTTGACTAAAGAGTAATTTGGTCAGCATGTACTGATAGGCATAATTTATCTCTAGCAGCTGAATTGGAGGTTTGGGGCTGCAGCGAGTTCACCGGAAATAGGACAATAGATCTGCAAGCAAACAAGCAAGCAAATGGAGTTGTGGAGGCCAAGGCCACGGCAAAACTGGGGAAGAAATAAACCCCATTAACTGAGGTTGGAAATAAAGGTTAGCAGTGCACGCAAGGGCAGAATGACTCCCATGAAAGGGTTTCCAAATAAACATGTTAAAACCTTGAGCCCACTTATCTCAGTCACTCCACGCCCAGCTGACATGAAAGTGTGCGTACTTCTATCTACTGATGTTCATATTTATTCTTTCCGTGAGGGGTAAACAGCTCAAAACGGGGGGTGAGGAGGGGTCACGTCCTCTCTATCCTGAGAGTTCTGAGCACAAAAAAATCCCTCACGTGCTTCTCCATCATGTACCGTATTTGTGTCTCCCCTGGAGGAACACATTTCCAAACACGCCAACGGCAAGTTTAGAGAAGGCCCCCCCCCACCCCCCACCCCCCCCCCCCGTCCTCTTCGTGCGCATGATCTGTGTTCAAGATGCAGGAAGTGACACGGTTATGGAACTCATAGCTTAAGTTGTGGACATCTAGTTACAACTTGTATTATTGTTATATTCACTAGGCTGGGACACCCATTTTGCATGAATTTTAATAGAATTCAAGTATGACAAAGAGGCTAATTTTGAAACAATCACTTATTGTACTATAAACTCGATTTCTTTTTAAAATAGAAAATATTAAGTGACACATTCTGAGAGAGTGCCAGTCACAGTTTATACAGCCTACATGAATAAAAATCAATCTATACCTGAAAAATTATGTGAAGGGTTTAAACTCTCTGGACTAAATATCGACACTCATTTACTAAACCAGATCATTTACATACCTACCCCTTTGGAGGTATTAGCATACACTGTTAAGATCTCAAAAGAGATTTGTTACAGAACAGCAGGTAATGATGGAGTAATTGTCTACCTTCTGGCATCTTCATGACAATAGAACACTTGATTCTAGTTCCGGTTCTCAGCGGTGTGTAGTCTATCAACTGACACTGGAAACCAAATTGAAAAGTGAAGAGGGCTTTGTCTGCTGGGCACATACATCCTCTTGTCAGTTTGACAGCTTCCTTGGTGACCAAAAAGGGACTCACACAGATCTTAAGAAATCCTTTCCTGCATTCAGGGATTCAGATTCACCAGCAGAGTTGTATGAAAGAATGAATGAATGAATCAACGAGCAAGCGCATGCGCGTACAGATGCAGTACAAACTACTTGGTAAAATTCGCGTCCCATTTCTCCATTACCCGGAGTCAAAAATATTAAGAAGAAAGATGATAGCAAATTATGAATACAACTACCTTCGATGCATGACTTAGAGACTGACCGGGGAGGAGAGATTTGCTCATAAACAGATTGGATCCTGGGATTCCCTCTGCCCCTGCGGGCGCTTTCCCTGGGAAGCCATGAGAAGGTGCAGAGCAAACCCCGGGGAATCAGAGGAGGTTCAGACAACCTCTAGTCGCTACACTTTACATGCAACGTCGATTTCTCACCATTTTAAAACATGATGCCCAGAGGGGAGGGGTTGAGGAGATGGGTGAAAAAAGGGAAGAGGTTTAGAAGTACAAATTGGTAGTTACAGAACAGGCACAGTGGCCTGACCTGTGGGGGAGCAGTAGATAAAACGTCGACCTGGAAATGCTGATGTTGCCGGTTTGAAACCCTGGGCTTGCCTGGTCAAGGCACATATGGGAGTTGATGCTTCCAGCTCCTCCCCCCTTCTCTTTCTCTCTCTCTCTCCATCTCTCTGTCCTCTCTAAAAATGAATAAATAAATAAATAAATAAATAAATAAATAAATAAATAATATTAAAAAAAAAAAGAACAGGCACAGGGATGTGAAGAACAGCACAGGGAATATCGTCAAAAGTATTGTAATAATGACATAGGGTGTCGGATGGGTACTAGACTTATTGGGCTGATCACTCCGTATGTTGTATAAATAATCTAATCACGGTGTTCTACATATGAAACTAATAGAATATCATATGTCAACTGCAATTTAAAAAATTTAATTAAACTGTAATTTAAAGAAACATGAGTAGGCAAAACTATTTGGTTTCTTTCAATAGCTTTAGATGTGAAAATAAAAAGGTGGGGGGGGGGGGAGAAAAGATATGCAAACATCCTCTGAGCCAGACTCTTCCAAGTAAAATTTTCCAATTTTCCAGAGTAAAAAGCGACTGCTTTTTTTCTACAAAGGTTGTATTTTGGAAAAGAAATTTGAGGATGATGATTGTTAGTATACGTGCAACTTTCAGTTTCGCCTGCTGTTCACATGCCTCTGTGGTTGAAATCTTTGACCAGAACAATAACTGTGACCAGTTATCTACTGGGGGTCTCATGCTCACCAGCCTATTATCAGAAGCGTTGGGGGAAATACAAAACCTTTTGTCACCTCCTCAGGCTCTCCTGGCGTTCTGGTACAGAACTGAGGCTGATCCCTTCCCTCTCTTTCTTGGGACACCTGTATAGTTTAGGTAGGAGTGAGAACTTGCAAGATCCTTTATTACCAGCAATACTAGAGTCTTTATTCAGGGCGGAGTCATATTCTTGTCCAGAAGGGACACAGAGAATATTCAGCTTGAAGTAATAAGGAGCTGCAAACTTTGTGTGATTGAATCTGTTACACATTAGGGGGACAAAGTGTTATTATCCTGAACGTGCCTAATCTGACCATCCAAAGTGCATGTCACGTCCAATTTGAGAAATGGGGAAACATAAGGGTTAGGTTAAACCATATGAAATTGACCATATTCAACATGTATACCTTTCAAAAATGGCAACTGAAATGGTATGGTCCTAACTAATACCTAGAAAATATCACTACATGTTATGATTTTTATAACAAATAATGTCCACGTCAATGCTGGAACTTTTGACACTAGTAATGAACAGCAAACGTTTACAGCTTTGCTTGTACTCATCAGCAATTTTGCCACTAACATCTATTATCTTTAATAGCTAAGCACCACACTTGGCTTTACAAAATTGAAGTTGGCATTAATGTAGATGATCTAATGCATATAAATACTGGTCTTTATTATTTACCACACCACGAAAGCGCTGAACGAGCTTGTAAACAAATCATTGAAAGTGCGAAGGCTATACAAGAAATCAATCCCAACATTAAGGAAAACAACAACTGTGCTTCCTCTGAGTGACCGTGGTCAGCGGCTCATCAGTATTTTTGTTCTTTTCCTCTGGTGCTTACACTTCATTATTCTTGCTTTTACTATATTCACCGAGTAATAAGTGGCATGTTATTCATTCTGTATCTATCTTCCTTATACAGAATACTTGATAAAGTATGTTATTTCTTTCAAAATTAATTACCATTTTAAAATGTCCTCTGAATCTCTGTGAAAGATTTATTAACTTGCCCTGCCCAAAACCAAGAAGAAGAAACTGCCTATTTTACAAACTAAATTATTGATTCATGGGGAGGCTTATGTGCGAATTTAAAATCTCTAGCTAAATCCTTCTAAGCTCTCAGAGCTGGGTACAAGCAATTCTCTCCCACTGAAACTCTCTGCAGGGGGCGGATGTGAGTTCAGCCAAAATCATTTGGAGGCTCGGTGTGCTACACCGCCATGAAACCTGATGTATTACTAATCACATCTCAGAAGAGAAGCTATTTTATTATATCAGACTCTCAGATTATCCAGGTGCTTGATTAGCTTACAAGGGTGCTGTGTTAAATAAGGTCTGAGAGAGTCATGCTATCAGCTGGACAATGTAAATATTTGCAGCTTAAACATCTGGCCTGACCTGTGGTGGCGCAGCGGATACAGCATCAACCTAGAACGCTGAGGTCGCCGGTTCAAAACCTTGGGCTTGCCTGGACAAGGCACATATGGGAGTTGACACTTCCTGCTCCTCCCCTTTTCTCTCTTTCTCCCCCCTATCTAAAAATAAATAAATAAAAATCTAAAAAAGGAAAATTTAAAGATCCATTTATCTCAACGATGGCTACTTGTTCTGTGATCGCAGATTCACTGAACTCCAATAGTATTCCTGCAGCTAAAGGAAGTACCATCAAATAGGCAGTGTGGCCGCAGGACTAGGAGGCTGACCAGGGACAAAGGAGACATCAGAGGGTGCTGCACTGAAGGGCTGCTTGGTATTTTTCAATATATAATACTACACACACACACACACACACACACACACACACTGCTCACAAATATTAGGGGATATTTCAAAATGATTATGAAGTGATAAAATACCATCTAATTTTTCAGAGCAGTATATATAGCTATTGAATATGTGATCGATAACAGTGTCAGAACTGGCAAAGCTCCTCTATTCTTTTTTCTCTTTCTTTTTTATTTTTTTTATTTTTCTGAAGCTGGAAACAGGGAGGCAGTCAGACAGACTCCTGCATGTACCCGACCAGGATCCACCCAGCATGCCCACCAGGGGGCGATGCTCTGCCCATCCGGGTCATCGCTCTGTCACGACCAGAGCCACTCTAGTGCCTGGGGCAGAGGCCAAGGAGCCATCCCCAGCGCCCGGGCCATCTTTTGCTCCAATGGAGCCTCGGCTGCGGGAGGGGAAGAGAGAGACAGAGAGGAAGGAAAGGGGGAGGGGTGGAGAAGCAGATGGGCGCCTCTCCTGTGTGCCCTGGCTGGGAATCGAACCCGGGACTTCCGCACGCCAGGCCGACGCTCTACCACTGAGTCAACCGGCCAGGACCAGCTCCTCTATTCTTAAAAGAAATATATACGTGGGCCAATATTAAAAGTAGAAATAATATTGTGCTATTTTTGCTGAGTCTAACATCCATAAATTTTGGACTACAACAGTTCTAAAAATTGGATTATTTTATAATTAAGGTTTGTTTAATATCATTTTCTTAAAAACACCATTAACCTTAATGTTGCCTATTATACTCAATAGTACTTTAAAATCAAGCAAATTATGTATGTTATACGTAATATATATGTATTACATGGCTTAACTTCGCATGCACTATGTATAAAACTAATGAAGCTACATTATCTGGATTGGACTTTCCTAAATTTCATGACTAAGGTTGCAATCAGTGAAAAAAAAAATCTCTGTACATTTTCATCAGAAAGCTAGACATAATATTAACTATCGAGGCAAGAATACAGAAAAAGCATGGGATTGCTGAATGTTTACGGTATCACCTGCTTTTCCTATAATCCCAGATTTTAGGGAATGGAGGAAATCACCCAACATAGAGTTGTTTTCATCTAGGACATACCATTTTTTTTCTTACGATAAGGCCGTCATTGAAGAGAAACTTGATTTTGGCCTCTTACAAATTCAAGCTACTGCTGACTGTGAATATTTAAGAAGTTCAGAAAATGCATTCATGACATAGTTTTTGTGTCAGTCTTCTAGAAATTAAAATTTCCTGAATATAAAATAGAAGGTATCTGGCTATTTTCTATTCACAATTCTAGTTATCAAAATAGCATTCAGTCAATCCATAGCTAAACCTGGGCTTCTATAATAAACCCACTTTCATTACGTGAATTGTAATAGTCCAGCCATGAAAAAAAAAAAAAACGGGGGGGGGGAAGGATTTAGGAACCAGACACAATATATTGCATCAAAGAGCAAAAGAGCTCATTAAATCCAAGAAAGATACACAAGATATCTAGCAAATATTGAACAATCTTTTACAAAGAGAAGATAAATAGAACACAGCATCCAATAGCTTAAGATACAGCAAAACAACTAGAATACGGAATAAAAACGATTATTTTAAGGAATGGTTTTTCATGTAACGTTCGATAGAGATCTCATCAAGAATAGGGAGACGGAAGAATAAATTTGGAAGGTCACCATTCAAACTATGTTGAACAGTCGGCAGCTCATAAATAAAACCACAAAGCTAAAAGCTAAAAGGGAAATATCGCGATTAACAGATAAGCCTTAAGCCCCACACATTCTGTGTTTTAGACAAAAACGGATTCTCGTTAGTCCTTGACAAAAGAAAAGGAGCAAAGTCCACCAGGACCGGGCGATACCTTCTGAAGAAGTTTCATAGCTCTCCTCCTGCTTTGTTAGAATCTCAAGGCTGAGAGGATAATTCAGCTCATTCCAGATCACGCCTCCACATTTCCCTCCCTCGGGGGCACTCCTCAGAACCTGCACAATCGTTGCTGGTAAATATGTCAACAGATACGTTTAAACCAGGCACCCATATATATATTTGCAGCTCCCATGAATTCTCTGAAGGAGAATGAGAATTGACTGATTCAAGTCCACAGTGAGGGGTGTCTTAAATGCAGCGTGCCTACCTGCTCCCTGCGACGTGAACTAGACCCGGTCCTAAGAGCACAAACAAATGTGGACCGAGGCTAATTCTGAATCAGTTTTCTGGGATGCTGGCTGCCTTTGTTCTCTAAAGCTCTGGACCGTGCGATTCTCCGGGAGCTCTGGCACCAGTGCCCCAAAGTACCCTTAGAAGATACAGTGCTACCAGGGCTGCTGGGGGCTCACAGGTAATGGCGTCTGGCGTGAGCCCAGGTTGCTACTGGAATCTTACCTCTCTCATTTCCACCTGTGATGCTGCCTACACCCAGCGGTCTCAGGGCTCCAGACGGCATCATTATTCATCATTTTAGTGGGTGCAGGGATACAAATGTACCAGCTTTTGGCAGGCAACTTCCCTCTGTGTGACCTGACCAACATACACAAATGCCTACGTGCTCTGTGCTCTGTGAGCCCCACGTGCTGCCTGCATGCCCCCTTCCTCCGGTCCCGGTGAGGCCCCCAGCAGAGCAGGCTGGGCAGCGGTCAGCTCCGGTGTGCTGGACCTCCAATGCATGCCGGCCAACACCGCAAAATGGGTCACCTGAACGCTGACACAACAATTTGGAATAACCCATCCTCCATATCATCCCTTTAATTAAAATATTGTTTAGGCTTCTCTTTCTGGGGAAAATGACATTATGTCTCTTTCTAAAATATAAAATCCAGCTTTGGGTCTCTCCAAAGATGTGTCAAGTTTCCAGAAGCTCATTGAAATGAAAGACTTCGTGTTTTCTTGTCGCTCCTCTGGGACATCCCCTGCAGAAGGCACTTCAAGTCCCACTGTGTTTCACACGCATGCTCAGAAGGTCCTGCATCAACAATAATGCCGCCTACCGCGCACGTCCTAAATCAGTTTCACAATTACTCTATAGGGAGACACAGTCAGCCAACTCGGAGGAAATCTGAACAGTCCTAAGACTTTGTAACAACGACACAGTCACAACTAAGCTTTGATGAAAAATGTGCCATGTAAATAAAATCTGAAAAAAAAGATGCATTTCTCCAAATTCCCAATATGTGAGCCTATGTCACCAACTCGTTTACCTTAAAATATATACTTAAGCTAAGATCACACTTTAGTGGATTGTACATACAACAATGTATTTTTGAGATTTAATCCAAAAACTGGGTTGATATTGTTAGTAGCACCAAAAACTGTTAAGTCCAGAATAGGTTTTATCATTTATCATTCCCTCCTTCCTCTCCTCATCCAAAATGATTATAAAATATTTTCTGACACGCAGTAAAATATGCAAAGGTAACTTCTGATGATGCTTGTGGTCTGATTTATTAATGCCATCTTGGAACTACGGCTCTTTAAAAAACTAGTTTTTAAGAGGCAATAGTGGCGTCGGTAAAATCTGAATGTATTTAACCAGGACAAAATACATGTTCTGTATTTCGATCTCCAGTTTATAAAATAAGAGTCAAGGCACTGCAGCCCATACCAGAAAGTCTACCAGGACTGAGGAGGCAAGTGGACAAAGAGAGAGGAAGCTTGTTCCGTGAAAGAGCATCATGATGGTGCTCCTCTCCTGGATTTTATCTTAAATAAACAGGAAGGTTGAAAATTTTCAAGGTTTTGGCTCAACTCTAGACTGCTCCAAATTATCAACAAATCAAAAATAACCATAGCTCATACCATTGATCATTCGTCATATATTTTCATTGTCTCTATGCTTAATAACCTGTCTTTGTGAAACTACTTTATTGTGCTCAAAAAACTTTCAGACGTAAGCTTATTTGTTTTTCAAACTAGTTTTAAAAAAGAGATACACACTAACAAATATGTTTCAGAGAATGTATGAACAGGTGTGCAGAAAACTTGAAATCTTAACTCATGTCACACACCTATGAGGATGAGAGAGCCGGATATGGAATCCGGTCATGGTGGGTCCCAACCCATCTGCATCCCACTGCATAACACCATGCCTCATGGCAATAGAAACGCAAATTTGTCCTGGCCAGTTGGTTCAGCGGTATAGTGTTGGCCCAGCATGTGGATGTCCAGTGTTTAATTCTTAGTCAGGGCACACAAGAGAAGTGACCATCTGTTTCTTCACCCCTTCCCCTCCTCCTTTTCTCTCTCTCTTTCTTTTCTCCTCCTGCAGCCATGACTTGATTGGTTCAAGTGAGTTGGACCGGGACACTGTGGATGGCTCCCTCCACCTTAGGTACTTAAAATATCTCAGTTGTGGAGCAACAGAGCAATGGTTTCACATGGGCAAAACATCACTCCCTAGGGGGCTTGCTGGGTGGATCCAGGTAGGGGCACATGCAGGAGTCTGTCTCTCTGCCTCCCCATCTCTTACTTAAACAACAACAACAACAACAACAACAACAACAACAAAAAACCCACACAGTTTTGTGATACAATGATTCCGAGAGTCAACACTGAACCCTTAGATAAACCAAGCTGTCTCCTCAATGATTCTGACATTAGGCAGGATACTTGTAAAAAAAAAAAAATAATAGTAACAATAATAAAAAAAAAAACAGGATATCAAAATATTAAAAAGTTTAACAAGGTTCACCCCTGACCATATTCAATTAGGAATTTTAACATTAAAACGATCTCTTCCTTTGGCCAGGCTTACACTTGTTTCTTCCTTAGACAAACACAAACAAAACAACAGAGCCAGTTATTTAACTGACTGCCCTACATTTCGGAAGGCGACACTTATTTGTTTAGCCACGCTTCTCCCCAGAGGGTACCGACAATGCACGTTTGTCAACGCGCTGTAGAGGGTAGGTAACAACACCGTGGCCTGGCAGCCACCTTTTCTCCCAGGGGTCCTTGCCCGGGCGCCTCGGGAGCTATTTGATGCCCGGAGGATGGAGCTGAAGAATCCCTCCGCCACTTGGCGCCGCGGCCTTCTGGCGCTTGCCAGTTCCCTCCAATGCGCTTTGCACTGCGAGGCTGCTCGGAGCAGGTGGCTTCCGCGGTAGGAAGAGAGTCGTGGAGAGAGATTCATGAAATGAATATTTATGAGCAATCCCAATCTTCATTTTCAGTATAAGGGGAAAAATAAATTTTAAACAGAGAACCTGAGGAACTGCTGATCTCAGGCGCCGTCGTTTAAATATTTACAGCCTCCTTGCGTTCCTTCTGAGATCCTTTAATCTGAAGTACAGTAAATAAATTAGGGAGAGCAACACTGCCGAGGCCAGAGAATTCTGATCAATTCTCCTCCGAGCACGGGGGGAAACTGGCCGTTTATCTAAATAGTTCCCTCGTTTGGGCGCAAATTGTTTTTGAAGCGAAGTTAAATCGTTTTTTGCTACCCAACTAAAATCCAGTTTGTGACACTCACCGCGATGATGGTGTTAAAAGTCTTTCCCTGTGGTTATTTCTAAATTGGCAAGGCTATTCTGGCTAGATTACTGGAAGTGATGTGTAAGAGTTAAGGATATTTTCCAAATCCCTTCCATAGAAACAATTGTGGGGGTCTGGTTATAGCTTCAAAATGGGGGGGGGGGGGCAAGTGGTCTAATGAGAGAAAAAAATATCTAAATTAAAACCGTTTTTATAAAATTCAGTAAAAGATGATAAGCAGTTACTTCTTATATGCATTTTACGTCTGCTCATATAACATCACTTCCTGCATCCTAGACTATGTATTTCAAACTTTTAAATTAACAGACTTAATTATTTTTAGACCAGTTTTAGGTTTACAGAAAAACTGAGTGGAAAGTACAGTGTTCCTATAGATATCTACACACACACATCCCTGTATTATTGACACTTTGCATTAATGTATGTTATGAACTGAATTGTGTCCCCCTCAAAATTCATATGCTGAAGCTCTAACCCTCAATGTGATGGTATTTGGAGATGGGGTCTTAGGTAGGTTGAGATAAGGCGATGAGGGGTGGGGCCCTAATGATGGGATTAGTGCCCTTATAAGAAGACACTAGAGTTCTTTCTTTGCCATATGAGGACACAATGAGAACACAGCCTATCAGCAAGTCAGGGAGAGAGCCCTCACCAGACCCCAGCTATGCTGGCTCCCCTGATTTCTCTTGTCCAGCCTCCAGAAGGTGAGAAAATAAATCGCTTTTGTTGAATGCACCCAGTCGATGGAATTTTGTTATGGCAGCTCAGGCTAAGACAACATGGGTCATTCATTACAGCTTATGATCCAATGTTGATCCATTATTATAAACTTAAGTTCACAGTTTACATTCTAGTTCACTCTTTGTGCTACATTCTGTGGGTTTTGGTAACTGTATAATGCCACATACCCACCATTACATGCCAAGCAGGACAGTGTCATTGCCCTGGTATGATATGCATTTTTCAGATTGCTCACCCACTGCCATTGTACTTTTCCTCTCCGTCTTGGGGAGATTATCTATTTAAAGCAGGTGTCCTCAAACTATGGCCCGCGGGCCACATGCAGCCCCCTGAGGCCATTTATCAGGCCCCCACCGCACTTCCAGAAGGGGCACCTCTTTCATTGGTGGTCAGTGAGAGGAGCACTGTATGTGGCGGCCCTCCAATGGTCTGAGGGACAGTGAACTGGGCCCCTGTGTAAAAAGTTTGGGGACCCCTGAAAAGAGTCTGGTTTACACAGAGTTGTTCCACTTTTCTTTATTAATACTGCATTTAATTACATACTTTGTTTCATAAACTAATCCTTTTAAATGGATTTCACGCCAGGACTATGAGGTCAGAAATCATTCTACTTAAGAAAATTGTTACATGAGGTGATTCACAGCCATTGTGACTCAGAAAGTCTAACCCACAAGTAAGAGAAGTTGGGACTTAATGCAATTTTCAGTATAATGTCGATTCATTACTGAAGTCAGCTTGAAAAAATGTGAAGGCCACCTGGGCAGGTGGGGCGGGGAAGACCCCTTTCCTGCTCCTATCTTTAAAGTCACTGTGGAAAGCCTGCTGTGTCCTCTCGTTCCTGCCTCTCACGGTGTCGCCACACAGCAGTGCTAACACCGAAGATGGATTGCTACCAGTCGTCCTCTGTGACCCGGGGTGAGGTGTTTAATATCACAGAACCTCAGACCCCTTGTTTGTGAAATATCATAATGGCACTTGCCTCAATTTCTGCAATGCTCGAAATACTCGGTATGCATCAGAACTCCTAATATAGTGCCCCTGACACTTGACAGCTGCTCAATGAATATTTGTCACCGTTATCGTCGTTATTAGAAATTTTTACTATGCAGTGGGGCCTCAACAAAGAAATTAATCACAGCGCCCGCTGCCTGTGGGACAGGCAAAAACGGTCCAGGCATGTATCAGACCGTCCATCTCCGACACGGACACTGTGAGCCGCACAGCCCACACCACAGAGCATATTAGAGGCGGGGACAGTGTTACATTCAAGAAACGTGTGTCGGCATTCCTCCTGGCTTCTTCCTGGCTTAGTCTGATCTGCCACTAGTCACTATCTGATGGTAGAATAGTTCAAAAATATAATCTGTCTTTGAAAACCACATGGCCCACAGGCAGATAAAGAAGCATTTTCAAAAACCACCATTGTTGGTAAAAAAAATATGTATATTGAAAAAATTACAAATTTTTTTTTCTGGCTAAGAGAATGAGAGGACTCCCATGGGAGGCTGGTACTCCGGGCTTTCAGGACAATTTCCTTATACTAGAGAAGAAAGATGCAATAGGAATCAGAAGAATGAAATTTCATAGGAATGAGCAGACTCAAAAAGCTACAAGAGGAAGAAGAAGGTAATAGCATGATTATTAGTTTAAGTCAAGGGACCCCACGTGGTGCTTCCCCTGGTTTCCTCCTGGGCTAGTCTCACGTGTGTTTATTTAAAGAGGCTGAAAAAGTATTGGGAGTTGCATCTGCGCACATGTATGTGTGTGTGTGTGCTCACGTGCACACACACACACATACACACATACACACACACACATACACACACACATACACACACACATACACAATAGCTTCTAGGAGTTAATCCTTTTGAACATAGAGAGAAAATGCAAGGAAAGTTTCCAAATGTGACCTTCATCATTAAGATACTTTGCTGTGGCAAAGGACAGAACTTAGACAAATGGCTTCTATGACTATACTATTTATATTTTTCTTTTATTGTTAATAGAAGAGCTTGCCTTTTATTTTTAACCTAAGAACATGTATTTTTATTAGCCTTTTATTTTTAATTAAAAGCTTGTGTTTCTTCCTTTTTTGTATAAGAGCTTGTACTTTTATTAGCCTATCATTTTACAAGCCTGAACTTGACAGATCAAAGACAGTGTCCCCCACATGAACTAAACAGGGATGTACAAAAGAGAAGGGATACAATGTTGGGCCACCGTGGGGTTCTGAAGGCTCTGTTTCCCCCTCACATCATAGCTCCATATCTAAGCACCTGTGCAGAAGGAAGGCACCCACCCCACCCCTGGTTGGCAGCTGGTACCGATGTCAGAGGACCCCAAACACTTCACTGTGATCCAGCTTCGTATGATCACATTTGTATGATTCAGTCCTGCTTCAAGTTTATTCGTCCTGAAAGAATTCCATTGTATAATGCTATTCTGACAGACTTAATTTTATTTCAGCAATTCTCTTAAGTTTGTGAAAATCTAAAAAAAAAAAAAAAAAAAAAAATTTCCAGTAGTCAGCGAAGCCTAACTTTTTGGGCAATGAGCTTTGGCATGTCCTCTGACTGTAGAACCCAGATACTCAGTCAGCTGTAGAGACTCTGGGTCCATGGTAATTAAAATAAGCCTTATTAGGGGGGAGAAGGGATTCTGAAAATCCCTACCTTGCCTCCAGTGTCCGGAATTTATTTTTCACGATGTACCCATTAAGAATCTAGAGACAATTGCCAATAGAATTGATACAAAAATAATAAAATAAGGCTTTTGAAGTCTAAAAAGTATCAAAAATGCTCATCTCAGTTACTAAAATACAGTAGTCAGATGCAACATTTTTTTAACGCCCTTCCATGCGTCCCAGCTTACTGATGCCAAGCTGAGGCGTCACTGATAAATACCATCCATCGTTCTCTAACTCGGAAAGACAAACTTCTGAGGAAAACGCGTTCAAACTAGAACAAGCGCTACCTTTCCAGGGGAGAGTGAGAAAGCGCTTTTGGAGACATTTACTGCTTTTACAAGGTGAAAAGTAAGCCGTCATTTTCATTTTAAAACCTCAGCTCCCCTCTAAGGAAAAGTACAGCCCCCGCTTCCCGCAGACATCTACCCGCTTATTCCAGCTGCGGGGTAAGAAACTTGGTTGAAACCCCTCAAGTGTCAGAATCCCTCAGAACTCGGTGTCAAAAGCATCCACACCCACCACGTTCACTTCCTCGGAGTTTCCCCCTTGACCACCTTCCCCGTCAGACTGGTTCGCGTTCCGACGCTCTCAGGGCTCCTCGGTCAACAAACACCCCGAGAGCGCTGAAGGCATCACGGGGCTCCTCTGCTATGGGACAGAATAGCCCACAACACGGGACACTCCCGACGCCGTCCGGGCCGAGCTCTCCTGGGCGCCCGGGATACGTCTCCCTCCTGTCCTCCTTCCCCACGTGGCTCCTGCCGACACCGGCTCACCTGCCCTCTCTGCTCACCTGCACCGTGATGCTGTCATGAGCCCGTCCTCATCGCCTCTCTGCCTCCGTTCCGCCTGCTCTTCCCGGGCGGGGCTCATCGCTGCCCTGACTGGTGGCGCTCAGCCTCCATCTCCGGCTCCAAACACATCTCCAAACCCTCTCAGTCCGTATTTCTGCGTGTGAGCCATTCCCGTGTGGGCGTGCCCCTGGCCTGTCCTTCACGCAGGCATTGCTCTCTGCCCACCTCGGCCACATCGCGGTTTCCCCAGATCCATTACGAGCTCACCCCCCACGAGTCACCCCCACGCGTCACCCCAGTCTCCTCCGCTCAAGTCGGTCCTAACTTACATGTTAGGAACAGCATCTCTCTTTGGCTCCCCTCGGGCCTTTAAAAACAACTTTTCCTGACCCCATGCTCTGGCCTTCTCACCTGTCTCTTCTACCAAAGCCACTCCCCTGTTGCTTCATGGGAATTCTTTGACCAAAACAAACCGTCAAAACACAGAACCTATCAGCGATAAAAACCAGATCGCTGAAATTGCATCTAGCAAGTGGTGACTGTGCACAGAAGAACAGCTTTCACCGACCGACGTGGCTTCCCTGGTTTTGTCTACTCAGGGAATTTTCAGGTCCGGTCTCCATTTTGTACTGCGTTTTCACAAAACAAGCAAATAAATCAAAATGCGCACCACCTTGCTATAAAACCATTGCCACTTCCTGATTGCCGCCTGGCGTTGACCGAGAGCCCCTCAGGAGGGCCGACAAGTCTCTCCACTTCTTCCCAACTTTTCTCCAAACTCCTTCCTAAATCCTCGCCTCTCTATGATTCTACTCCATTGACCTTCTCACTTTCTCCTCCAAACCCCCCAGGGCTCTCCTAGTGAGCCTTTGAATTGACTTCTGGGAGATGCCACGCAGGAAGTTCTGCATCCTTTGAGCTCCAGTTTAATTATCGTCTCTCTAAAGCATTTCACCTCTCCAGCTCAGCATGAAGAGCCCTCCTTGTGGTCCCACAGTAACGACTCTTTCTTCTGTGGCAACATCCCACCTTCTGTTACACACACATTTCCCCCCTCACTTCTCTACGGGCTACCCAAATGTCACACATTCTATGTTTTAGCCCAATGTAAATTCTATTTTCAACATATTATATTTCAAGTTATATTTAATGTGTATCGATGAGTATTCACATTTTATTTTCAATGTATTAAAACATAACTTAGAATGATTATAAATACACATTTGTTTTGTTTGTTTCTTTTTCTTCCTGAATGACACATCTATAGCAGTTTTTCTTGTCAAATTAAAACACACCCAATATATTTCAGCTACTGTAAGGTGTCTATGTTAGGGCTTGTATCTATTGATAGCTTGTTAGACTATCAAGTCTTTCAAAATGAATGGTGCATCTTTCTGCAGAAGATTTCAACCAAATCCATTCAGATTTTTTATTCATTTGCTGTGAGCCAAAAGCTAACCTTATTATAATTCTGTATGTAGTAACAGTAGAGGGTGGCCTGGGGCTTTCTTATGAAATAAAGAATTTGCACTTTAATGCTTAGACTGCTTTTTCTCTGTTTGGATCTAAAAAAAAAATTAAGATACATTTCTTAATTCTATTTGGGGTATTTAGTTAAATGACAATGAAACCAGCAATATGATCCTGAAATACCTTTATTCATGTATCGGAATAAAAAGCATACTGATTAATTTCCATCAGATGTGTAGCACTATATTTTCTTGGGTTTAAAAAATTGTCAAAAGCTCTCAAAAATTAGGTGGGGTGACCTATATAGAAATAAGCCATTATGCAACGATGTTCCTGCACCCTAACCTGGTAGTGTAAGGGGCACACAATTAAAGCCAGCTTTTTTTTCTGGGGCGACAGAAGAGGGAGTCGTGGGTGCTGTGTGAGAAGTGCCTGAGAAATGGTCACTGTCCCAAGTTCCTGTGCTCACTCCCATAGCACTCGGGAGAAGCAATGCCCCCAGCCTGTAAAGACTAACAATAATGACTGCATGCCACTTGTCGGGAATATGTGTCCAAAAATAGTATGGCGACCATTAATATCAGTAATAGCTAATACTGTTTAACAGTACTACGGTTCAGATACTACAGTAAACATCTGAGCTGGTCAGTTATTTTATAAGAAGCCTTACAATAACTTACCAGCGAAGCACTAGTATGTGTTCCTAGTACAAAGATAAAGGTAGTTGAGGTGTTTGTGTAAGTTATATAACTTCCTCCGGGTACGCAGCTGTTCAGAGGCACAGCGTAAGGCACGCCTGGGCCCCGCGGACACCGGACTACATAGGAGCTGTTTATCTCTGTGTCACATACTCACCCCAGGGGAGGGGGGCAGCCGGAACTTCACTCCCCTTCAAACAGCAGAGGCTGCCTCACGGGAAGCAGCCAGGGCAGGACCTGGGTTCCAGGCTCCCGTTCCCTGTCCAAGCCTGCGTGGCGGCCAGGCGCACTTTCCACGACTATTAGGGACAGCGCCACCCGCAGTCCATCACGTGTAGGTCAGAGATGGAGTTCTGAGAGCAAAAACGCTTTAGTTGTAGGAAGATCACCAAGAATAAAGTCACCAGTAACTCTAATGTCTAGATCTGGAGCATCCGAGGTTTGATTTTTATTTTCTGCTATCTCGCTATGGAACGGTGTTTTTAACCTCCGTTGACCTCCAGTGGTTCATTGTTAACACGGGTTTAATAATCCAAACCAAACAAAAACCTGTTGTAAATGATGAGCAGTACAACTGCTAGTAAGGGCTTATAAATACTGACACCCCCCCCCCTCGACTGCACGAGGGACAGGCCAGGAAGTTACCACTGACCTTGGCGACAAGGAGCCAAAGGCTTGGGTTTTAAAGAAGAGTATTGGCCTCTACCACCACCAAAATGTCCTACACTCGCTTGTTTTCTCTAAGGCACAACACACAGTAAAGCCAAATAAATATTTTAAATCACTCCCACACAAATTAAAATTAGTGAAGCTATATTCCAGGACTGAGCAATGTTTATTTTGTATTAAAAAAAAAACCCCACTACCAATATTTGAATAAATAATAAGTGAGCATTACATCTTGCATCTCAATGATTACCTAACTTGCAAAAAAATGTTTTATGCAGAATGTATTTCTAAAAACATTAATATGAATAGATGAATGTTTATTTGCATACGCTAGCTTAGTTTACATTAAGTACTGTTAAATGTTATTTAATCCACCATGTTCTTTTATAGCTATTTTAAAAAATTACCATTAACCAGATTTCCAAGTGCAGATTGCATTCCTAATATACTGGGACATTGAACAAAACGCTTAGGATTTTATGAAGCCAAGCATTCAAATTAAGGTACTAATCGCTGGAAACAAAAGAGATGTGGTATTGTGTATTTTAATTTATTATTATTTATTGACTCAACATGCAAATTACTGTATGTAAACAATGATACTGAAAGTATTTAATTTTGGTAAAATAGAAATAGAAATAGAGTTAAAGAAGTTTTATTCAATATAATACCAACACAAAAATACATTTTAATCCAAACCACTGATTCCATCGACTAGAACATGAAAAGTACTGAGCTTCTAGTTCCAGAAGAGCAGATCCATTTTTAAAGTAGAAATAACTTTATCATATTCATTTATATTCACCAAACATATTAAGGTTGTTTTCTTAAATACATTTGGCCAATGAAACTATTTTCTGGGACATTAGGGACATTTTATTTCATCTGGCTAGATTTTAAATAAACAGATTAGTGCTCTACATAGTGACAGATTTCTTCGGCTGATGAAATATGGTTGCTGTTTTTTCTTGTGTTTGCATCTGTAAACACAAACAACTTTGTTACATATAACGGCACATTGCTGGACTAAGTTTCTCTTCCGGAAAGATTCTAACCAAGTGAATATTCAGAACCAACCAGAAATGTTGTGTAAGTTCTTAAAGAGTTTAATATACAAACTCTTTATTTCCATTTTGAAAGCAAATCTGGTAGACTTGAATGTTTCAGAGCTTTATGTTTTGACCTAGGAGACCTTGAACTTGCCAACTGTGAGTCAATGTGCAGAATTACATTCTCAGCCCTCGACTGAGGGCACCCTAGCCAGAGGCTCACAGCATCTGCCCAGGCTGTGACTTGATGGGGCTGTTAGATACACTAGGATAAATACTAATGAGCTTAGAGTAAGACATTGTGTATGGTGCACTGACTCCAAACACTCCCGAATGACCTGCCGCTGAGCTAACAGAATTCATGTGCCTTCATCTTCCACACCGATGTCCTCCCTCCCACATGTAGAAGAGTGTCACATACTTGGAGGAGCGACTAGAATATAAAAAAGACACTACAATAGAAGAATCAAAAGCCCAGGGGTCCGCAGTGTAGACTGAAATCCACTTTGGGCTGGTGCCAACACGGAGACTGCTTTTGGGCACGCAAAGTTGAAAAGGCACAGCCCCCTTGCAAAGTAACAGCGAGTTGGAAAGACCCGCAAAACTAAATGCGGGCTCCCGTGACAGAGACTTTCTAAATCAACTTCTTCTTCAAGACTGGACAGGGCTGTTCCAACCAGAGATGCTGCTGGAACATCAGCCTGGCCTAGAGAGCTCCTAGCGCCTCTAACAGGAGCAGGGAGGTTGGAATACACAGGACACCACCCCAAGTCCACGATCCACGATGCAAACACCTGAGATAGCCTACACAAGAAACCGTGCAGACAGTCCATGCGGAGAGCCAAATCAACTCCACACGCGGACGGGGCAGAGACACAGATCAACTCTCGGGGGTCTGAGACAAGAAATGGAAGGCAAAGAGTAAAGAGAAAGCCAAATTCTACTGGGGAAAGCCAAATCCAACTGGATAAAGCCAAGTGAAGTGGGCTGGAGGTCATCAGATGAGACGGAAAGGCAGGAATCGTGAGGCATTGTCTTCATGAGCCAGCCTGGGTGTGGGGTGGTATGCGGTGGCTTACCACTCCTAAAAGGAAAACATGTCACCCATTCCGAGTTAGTTTTCACATGTCATGGGGCCCATTAGAACTGATGTGGCCGTGATCCCAAACACTTGAGTTAGAGGAGGTACGGACACTCCGTTGGGATAGGTTCAAGGAACCCCTCTAACCACACGGCCCTGAAATCAGTTCTGGTTGGGAGAGTCCTCATCACCCTGAAAATAAAAGGCAAAGTATCTATTTCCAGAGAAAACATCATGTTCTCCAAAATTATGCATTTGAAACAAGAAGGGTTATGGGAAAATAGGATCGGTCAGACCACTCAAACCTTTACGATTTGGTTAGAGAACTAACAAAAACAGTAACTATTAGCGAACTAACAGTGAAAAATATCTTAGATTCTAGTGAATAAGAAAACACTTCAGTAAATACAGTAAATACAGGGTTTTCACTTTCAAACAACGGAAAATATTTTCTTTATGTAACTCACCATCAATTCTTTATGGAAAGGATCATTTATTTATATCGCAAGAAATCTCATGAATCCCACAAAGGAAAAAAATATATATACATCATCAATTTTACGAGTCAGCCTTTTTACTTTTTTCTGATATAGAATGATCAGGCCAACCTGGAGTATGTCAGAGAATTTCATTCTGTGTGGAGCAGATTAATACTGTCCGCATGAGAATGATCCGGAAGACAGAAGCCCCGAAAGCATGTTGTAAGAGGTAGAGTCAAGAAGTCTGGGCATATCCTTCCTGGAAAAACCCAGGTTTAGAGAGCTTAGTATTGTTAAGGGCTGTTATGTAAGAGAGAGAAGTAGACCTCCCAGCAGGTGCCCCAGAGGCAGAACTAAGGCAGCAAATGGAATATGAGTTACCACAAAGACTCACTCACAATGGGAAACGTCCAATATCAAAGCATCTAGTTGCACAGGATTGATTTTTTTAGCAACACTGGAAGTATCCAAGCTGAAAACACAGCACCTCAAAGGATGTTGCAGAGAGCATGTCACTACTGAGTGAAATCTGGACCAGATGACCTTGACGCCGTGGCCTTTGATGTTCTAAAGCTTCACTCCCAACCACTTGGGAATAATGTGAATACTGTGATGATGCTGTCTCGCCCTCATTTGGTTACAGATCAAAATCAGGAGCTTTTGAAAAGTGAAAATCCATGTTTCACTCTAAGCCCCTGGAAGAACATTTCTGGTCAAATGAGGAGAGGAAATCTATATTTTCTTTTTTTAATTTACTTTATTCAGTGAGAGGAGGGGAGGCAAAGACAGACTTCTATATGACCCCCAACCAGGATCCACCTGGCAAGCCCACTAGGGGTGCTGCTCTATTGCTTAGCAACCAAGCTCTTCTTAGTGCCTGAGGTGGAGGCCATGGAGCCATCCTCAGTGCCCGGGGGGCCAATTCGCTCCAATCAAGCCAAGGCTATAGGAGGGGAAGAGAGAGATAGAGAAGCAAGAGAGGGATAGGTGGAGAAGCAGATGGGCGCTTCTGTGTGCCCCTACCCAGGAATCTAACCCAGGACATCCACATGCCGGGCAAATGCTCTACCACTGAGCCATCCAGCCAGGGCCGAAATCTGTAATTTTCAAAGGCAACAAGCGATTGTGTGTTGCATCCAGAGCACTGTTCAAAGGATGGAACCCCTAAAGTCAAAACAACGGAGCCCATCCCTTTATCAGCTGGTTACGTTTTCAAAATTGTTCTTTTCTGTGAGTCATGAAAGGGCACTTTAACTCAACAGCCAATTTCATTACTGGAGGTTTGTTTATGAAAGGACGGCTCAGCAGGGTTGCTACTACCGCTGACAAATACCGTAATGGTTGCTCATAGGACTTGGTGTGCCATGTCTAATGTTATTAGGACAAGCCTATGAAGTCAACCTCTACATACTGCTCTGCTTGCTTTACCAGAGAGCGGCGAGGCACTCTGTTCCCCGGAGTCGTCCACTGTCAGAAACTTGGCTGTTGTTAAATCAGATCAGGAAAAACGGAGCAGCCCGCCTTCCCCCGGAGGATCTCGGTCCCTCTGCCACCGGGAAGCAGCCTCCATTTGCAACCCCAGTGCAAAACCTCAGATAAGGGCTTTTCAGATGTAACGTTCAACACTCATCTTAACTTCAGAGTCTCCAAGGAAACAGAATGCAGACTCCTGCTCGGCTCAGGCCCGGTGGCAACGCCTGTGCGTTACGGAAAGCCTTGCTCTTCGCTGGCATTACCAAAACCCCAGTCCGTATCAATATGGTCTAAGACCTACCCTTTCCCCAAGACCTGTCATGCTTAACCCTGTTTGTTCCCTTACTTAGTGAGGTGCTCGGTGGGTCCTCCGGCGTGCAACCTTCTCGGTGCAACAGGTTAGGAAGCCTAACCTTGTAGGATCACAGCTGTGTCCCGGGTGCTCTTCCTCAGACGGCCTCGGGCAGTAGACATCACAGTCCTTCATTTAAAGATCGGTAAAATAAGGTCCGGGAAAGAACTTACCCAGGATCACAGAGGAATAGTTCTGACCTGGGTCTAGGTGACCTCAAAACCCACGCTCTTCACACCGAGCAGAGTCAGAGGAGGTCGGAGCTGGACAGGAAATGAAGGCAGGCCATGCTGCTAAGCATAACTGCAGAATTCGGACCTGCACCCAGGTATCCTGACCTCCCGCCCCCATCACAGGGGTCCTATTGTTTTTATTCAACTGCCCATCGGCAACTTCTCAGCTTTTCCCTTTCACTTGCGCCTCCTGTGGCCCTAGTGCATTCCTGGGGCTTTTGGGGTACCCAGAGTCCGGCACGGAGGACAAACACAGGTATCCTGGGGAAGCACCCAGAACTCCAGATAACTCCCGGTTCACCCCACCTGGCAGATGAGGGGAAAACCAAATCAGATTATAGTAACGCATTTCCATTTCCACAGCTGCCGAGATACATTGAATCCACCTTCCTACATACCGTTAATAGCCTACTTCCCCGTAAAATGAGTGGCTTATGTGAAAGCATCCTCCTGTCATCCTCTTCCACCCCACCCCAAATTCAGAGTAGATGACTAACCATCTACTCTATGTCTCCAGTCAACCCCGAGTTACAGCTACGCAAGTACTATTACCCAAGCCCCGCCATCGGGAAGCTGGGTAAGGCAGCGACAGCCATCAAAACTCAGAAGCATTTGCTAAACATGGCCACTTAGTTAACGGATCCCCTCAAATTCCACTAAAGCACACCCCTCAATGCCTAAGAGCAGCATCCATCTCAAGCTCCTGAGGTTTTTAGATGTGGCAACTTACCAAATGCTATTCAGTGCAAATAAAACGGACGTTAATCAGAATCATGCAAAAGGCACGTGATTCCATGAAATTAACAGAAGGTGGTGAGAACTGCTCTGACGAAATGCAAAGGGATTATTCAAGAGCAGTTGGCAGAGTTTTGTCCTTAAAACAACTGAGACGAGAGAGAAGGAATGGGCTCTTCAGGATGCAGCGACTTGAGTAGCAAAGGAGTCAAGAGACACCCTGAGAAAATGAAGGATGTCCTTAGAGAGTTCTGCAAGAAAACAAATCTCTCTGTCTGCAAATATGTGCTGACACTTGTGAGATAGCTCGGGATATCTGTGTTCCTCCCTATTTATTTTTTTCAAGGTAAAAATCCCAACTACACGTTTTCTTCGGGCCTCTGAAATCGTAAGACCATTTCAAGTGGATTGCACCTAAAGGTCTCTTTTCTGTGGACAACGTTCTCGGGATGGTGAGGTCGGCGGAGGCGGAAGCCCCGCCCCCCCGGGTGAGAAGCTTGTGGGTTCGGGGGTGCTCACTGTCACTTGTTCTGCAGAGTATCACTTTTTCCCTTGGTTGTGACTCCTCGTTCTCCCCACAGTCAGACCTGCACCTCGTTCTCCCCGCTGCGAGCTGGCTCTCACCGCCCCTCCAAGCATGGTCTGTGGACCAGCCACAGGCACCGCCCCCGGGGAGCTGGTGAACAGGGCAGACTCTCAGGCCCTGCCCTCAGATTCCGCAGTAAAGTGACATCCACTCCCCGCTGTGAGCCTGGCGTCACCCCCTTTCTGTAATCCCCTGAAGACCACTCCCCACTGTGAGCCTGGCGTCACCCCCTTTCTGTAATCCCCTGAAGACTAGTTGTGGTGAGATCAAATCTCCTCGGGGAGCCATACGGAGCCTGCTGGTCCCTGCCACATCTCCAACCCTGTCTCTCCCTTCCCCTTCTCCTCCCCGTCCTCCACCCCCACTCATGCACTCCCGGACTGGCCCCAGTCCAAGCGACTTACAGTTCCTTACAGAGCAGGCGAATCCTGGCAGGTCAGCGGTACATTCTCACAGGCCATTCCCGGGGCGGAGGGGCCTTCCCCTCCTGACCCACTGAGGAACTTCTCCTGTGTCCACCTAATCGCTGTCCCCCAAAGCCTTTTCTGTGCCACCCAGATAGAATAACTGCCAACCTGTGTACGCTCCATTGCATCTTGTACCCGCTACATGTCACACTGGAGCTAGAATCACGTTCACAGATGTCTCTCCTCCTTGTTTACATGAGCGTCCTTCTAGAATATGAGGCTTTGAATGAGAGTGAATGTTACTCGCCTTTGACCGCTTGCATTAAGTGTCCCGTACAGAGAGAGAATGGTCAGGGAATCCCACCGAA
Source organism: Saccopteryx leptura (assembly GCF_036850995.1). NCBI lineage: Eukaryota > Metazoa > Chordata > Mammalia > Chiroptera > Emballonuridae > Saccopteryx > Saccopteryx leptura. The sequence continues at coordinate 74,655,175 of NC_089513.1, forward strand.
TGCATAAATGACTCACCATGAAACAAGCCCTGCTCTTCACATAATTCTAAATATAATTTTTGTAGGAGAATAATAACAACTATCCTAGTACTGAGAGGCAAAATAGATGAGAGGAAACTTATTTTTCAATCCCTGATATATTTACGAATCAGTCTTGGAAGAAAAGCTTTTCACGAGGTCCACACAAATGACGTACCACCGCTATCGAATATCAGTTATGAGCCGTCCCCAGTTTTAAAACCCATTAACTTCCGGAAAACCTAATGGGCTGCCGTAAGAGGTAAATTATAGCCCGGGCATGCGTGCTCGAATGCTTGGAACGAGGACCTCTTGTTTGTTTTGTTTTGTTTTAAACAGCATTGAATGAGTGGAGAGGGAAAACATAAAATGTGGAGTGCAAGCTCAGAGTGTTTTCCATGCTTGAGTTGCAGTCACGCCACTTAAGCAATACACCGAAGTCACCTGGGGACCCCTGACACCATTCTCAGATCCGACTCCAGTGTGGGACACCTAGAGGGGCTCCTTATAGCTCGCTGAAAGGGAAAGAGATGAAGGGGGAAAACAGGAAAGGAGAGAGAGAGAAAGAAAGGGAAGAAGGAAAGGAGGATGGAAGAAAGGCGGAAGCAAAGAAGAAAGGAAGGGAGAGGGGAAGGAGAAGGAGAAGGGGAGGGGAGAGAGGGAGGGAGAGAAAATGCGTTGCACAAACAATGATGGTGATATCCCAGCAGTCCTCGTGGTATAGTGTGTCTGCACACTTTTCTGCAGAAACTTGACAAGACGCCTCTATACTGAAATGAACTTTTAGCCATATAGCTTCCGACTCAGATTATGGATAAACAGTAACGAGTTCAGAGGACTCCTTTTTGGCATGTGTGGTGATTTTGAACAGCATTTTCTTAGGAAAGTCAAGGTCCCTCTAGAACCCTGATGTTCCTACTTGGCTCCCTTCCTTCTGAAGGAAAATCCTGTCTCCATAATAACGCCCACCTCCTTTTTAATGGTC